>NC_045427.1:522946164-523557414 GCF_902635505.1 Sarcophilus harrisii
AAAAATTAGTTCAAGAAGGAAGAAAAAGAAAAAGTGAGAAAGAAAATAAAATACAAGCAAATTACAGCAGAGTGAGAATGCTACGTTGTGTTCCATACTCAGTTCCCATAGTTCTCTCTCTGGGTGTAGATGGCTCTCTTTATCGCTGAACAAGTGGAACTGATTGAAGAGAGCCACGTCCATCAGAATTGACTGTTGTATAGTCTTGTTGTTGCCATGTAAAATGATCTTCTGGTTCTGCTCATTTCACTTAGCATCAGTTCATGTAGGTCTCTCCAAGCCTCTCTGAAATCATCCTGCTGGTCTTAGAGCAGAACACAGAACAGAATAATAGTATTCCATAGCATTCGTATACTATAATTTATTCAACCATTCTCCAATTGATGGGCATCCATTCAGTTTCCAGTTTCTTGTCACTACAAAAAGAGCTGTCACAAACATTTTTACACATGTGGATCCCTTTCCCTTCTTTAATATCTCTTTGGGATGTAAGCCCAGTAGAAACACTGCTGGATCAAAGGGTATGCACAGTTTGATAACTTTTTGAGCATAGTTCCAAACTGCTCTCCAGAATGGTTGGATCCGTTCACAATCCCACCAACAATGTATCAGTGTCCCAGTTTTCCCACATCCCCTCCAACATTCATCATTATCTTTTCTTATCATCTTAGCTAATCTGACAGGTGTGTAGTGGTATCTCAGAGTTCTCTTAATTTGCATTTCTCTAATCAATAGTGATGTGGAACACCTTTTCATGTGGCTACACATAATTTCAATTTCTTAATCTGAAAATTATTTGTTTATATCCTTTGAGCATTTAGCAATTGAAGAATGGCTTGACCTATTATAAATTTAGTCAATTCTCTATATATTTTAGAAATGAGGCCTTTATCAGATCCTTTGGATGTAAAAATGTTTTCCTAGTTTATTGCTTCCCTTCTGATCTTGTCTGCATTAGTTTTGTTTGTACAAAAACTTTCTAACTTAATATAATCAAAATTTTCTATTTTGTGATTAACAATGATCTCTAGTTCTCGTTGGTCACAAATTCCTTCCTCCTCCACAAATCTGAGAGGTAAACTATTCTATGTTCTTCTAATTTGTTTATAATATCATTCTTTATGTCTAGATCATGGACCCATTTTGACCTTATCTTGGTATATGGTGTTAGATGTGGGTCTATGCCTACTTTCTGCCATACTAGTTTCCAATTTTCCCAGCAGTTTTTTTCAAATAGTGAATTCTTATCCCAAAAGCTGGTACCTTTGGGTTTGTCAAATACTAGATTGCTATAGTCATTGACTATTTTGTTCTGTGAACCTAACCTATTCCACTGTTCTTAGCCATAAATAACACTTCAAAATGAATTCTGGAGTGACAGACCCCATAAAAAGATGGAATGAAACAATTTTCCAGTCCAAGACAATTTAGAAGGTTGCAGAAAAGGAATGTTATATTGGGGTGATTGTGGAATAGAGTCCAGTGCAGGTATTTCAGCTCAGGCTGGGCCCTAGGACACCAGCAGCAAGCTTTGGAGGTGACTGAATCAGTGGCAGCAGCAGCAGCAGTTTCTGAAGTTCTTCACCTGTGGAAAGTAAGAATACTGGTTAGAAGATCCCTTTGCTGGTACTAGATATAAAATTTCATTTCATTGACCATATGTGAATCCAGTTTGTAGTTCTTAATCATAATCCCAGAGTAAAGAGGAGCTTTAGCACATTAATGTGTGTGGCCACAGGTGAATGAAGATCTTGCTTATAATTCCAGGGTGGAAAAGAGAATTTGTGGTTGTTCATAGCCTGGATCACAGACCAGGAGAGCAATTACTTTACTTTTCTTCAGATCATACCACTTTGGAAGAACTGAAAACTTACAGACTTTCAGAATTAGTTCTGAGAGCAGTAGCAAGAAAAGCTAGAAACTTAGGACAGTATTCCCTCCACCTTGGGAGCAGAGCCCCACTTTGAAATAGAGTTGAGAGTCAAGAAATAGACTGAAAAATGAGAAAAAACAGCAACAAAGAACTTGACCATAGAAAGATACTATGGTGACAGGGAAAATCAAAACACAAAGGCAGAAGACAACATAATCTGCATGATTACATCCAAAGCCTCAAAGAAAAATGTGAGCTCAAAAAATATTTTAAAAACCAAATAAGAGAGGTAAAAGAAAAATTGGGGAAAGAAATCATAAAAGAAAGTCATAAAAAAAGAGTCAACAGCTTGGTAAAAAAAAAAAAAAAAAAAAAAAAAGCACAAAAATGGGAAAGGGTATGCAAAAATTCACTGAAGAAAACAATTCCTTAAAATAGCACTTTAAAAAGATAGAATAAGCCAAATACTAAAAGAGGCACAAAAATTGACTGAATAGAATTCCTTAAAACACAGAATTGGCCAAATAGAAAAAGAAGCACAAAAATTAATTTTAAAAACCTCATTAAAAAGTAGAATTGGGGAGGGGGGGGGGAAGGTAGAATTGGCCAAACAGAAAAGGAAATACAAAAACTCACTGAAGCACACATTCCTTAAAAACTAAAAGTGAGTAAGTGAAAGCTAATGACTTTATGAGACATTAAGAAACAGCAAAATAAAACCAAAAGAATGAAAAAATAGAAGACAATGTGAACTATCTTGGAAAAAGTGACCTACAAAATAGGAGAAATCATTTTAAAATTACTTGACTATCTGAAAGTCATGATTTAAAAAAAACAAACAAATCCACCTAGACATCATCTTCCAAGATTAATTGTCAAGGAAAACTTCCATGATAAGCTGGAACCAAAGGGTAAAATAGAAATTCAAAGCCTCTGCAAATGATCTCCTGAAAGAGATCCCAAAATGAAAACTTCCAGGAATATTATTGTTAAATTCCAGAGCTCCCTATCAAAGGAGAAATATTACAAGCAGCCAGAAAGAAACAATTCAAGAATCGTGGAGCCACAGTCAGGATAACATAAGATTTAGCAGTTCCTATATTAAAGGATTGGAGGGCTTTGGAATATTATATTCCAGAGGACAAAGAAGCCAGGGTTACGACTAATAATTATCCATCCAGCAAAACTGAGTATAATCCTTCAGGGAGGGAAACAGATATTCAATTAAATAAAGGACTCTCAAGTATTCCTGATGAAAAGACCAGTGATGAATAGAAATTTTGATTTTCAAATACAAAACTCAAGAAAAGCATAAAAAGTAAACAGGAAAGAGAAATCATAAGGGATTCAGTAAGGTTAAATTGTTTACATTCCTACAAAGATGTAACTCTTAAGAACTTTCTCATTATAAGGGCAGTTAGGAAGAGTATATACAGAGAATATAGGTGTGAGTTTAATTTTATGGAATGATAGCTAAAAAATATAAAAATAAGTTGTGAAAAAGAATACAGTGGGAAAAATTATAAAAGAGGCACAAAAGAGGTTTTACGGTAGAGGAGAAGATGAGAGAGTCAGAAGGAGTACTTGAACCCTTCTTTCATCAGAATTGGCTCAAATAGGAAATAACATACTCAGTTGAGTATAGAAATCTATCCTACCTTACAGGAAAGTAAAAGAGTCAGATAAGGGTCAGGCTGATGGAAAGGAGAGTAGATTGAAGAAGCTAATAGTCAGAAGAAAAACACTTATGAGAGTGGACAGGATGAAAGGAAAAAAACAGAGACAGAGACAGAGAGAAACAGAGACAAACAGACAGACAAAAAGAGAGACAGAGACAGAGAAAGGGAGGGGAGAAGGAGAGGGTGAGGGAGAAGGAGAAGGAGAGGAAGAATGATAAAGAGGAAATATAATGGAAAAATATACATTAATCATAACTGTGAAAAAAATTTTATAAGCAAGTTTTTCTGATAAAGACCTCATTCCAAAAATATAGAGAGAATTGAGTCAAATTTATAAAAATGAGAGCAATTCATCAATTGATAAATGGTCAAAGGATAAAAACAGACAGTTTTCCGATAGAATAATCAAAACTATCTTTAGTCAGTCATATGAAAAAAATGCTCTAAAACACTATTGATCAGAAAAATGTAAATTAAAACAACTCTGACATATTATCCATAACTATCAGATTGGTTAATGTGCCAGAAAAGGAAAATGGCAAATGGTAGAGGAGATGTGGGAAAATTGAGATACTTTTTTAAAATTTTAATAGCCTTTTATTTACAGATTATATGTATGGGTAACTTTACAGCATTGACAATTGCCAAACCTCTTGTTCCAATTTTTCCCCTCCTTCCCCCCACCCCCTCCCTCAGATGGCAGGATGACCAGTAGATGTTAAATATATTAAAATATAAATTAGATACACAATAAGTATACATGACCAAACCGTTATTTTGCTGTACAAAAAGAATGTGGTAAATAGGTATGATGGGATACTATTGTGCTATAAGAAATGATGCTTTCTGACAAACCTTGAAAGACATATATACTGATGCAAAGTAAAATGAACAGAACCAGGAAAACATTATATATAAGAACAACAATATTATACTATAATCATGTATAAAGTATTTGACTATTCTGATTAATATAATGATCTCAAAGACCCAGTATAAAATTCCAATTTTTAAAAATCAATTTGCTAGTCTTCTCTTGTTCACACCCAGCCCCCATATTTTCAATAATTTTTCAAAGAAAAAGAAAACTCTTACAACAAACATTCCTAGTTAAACAATGTGGTTCTTTTACCATTGTGGATACCAATGCAACACTTGATCTATTCATCTGTCATTGAACATTCATACTACATGTTTAATCCACTTCCTTTTCTGTTCAATCTATCCTTGATGATATCTTCAATATCATTACTGGGAATATACTCTATTCTATTCATACCCAGTGTATATCCTTCTATTTGAATCGCCTACAATTTTGATGCTCCTGAGATTGTGATTTTCCATGATTTGTAGTTGTTTAGTATCATTAGTAAAGCAATGATATTTTAAAGACAGGCTTTTTATAGCAGGAGAAACTTGAAATTCTGAAAGGCTATATAATTTCACAAGTAAAATTCAGGTAATTTCCTTATACTATTTTTCAGATCTGGGACCAGCTCATTACTTATCTGCAATATATCTATATATTTATTCAGTTCTACCTAATTCCTAGTCCAGTATCCTCTAATACTAATTCAAGCTGAAACTTTTCTGTAGAGAATGCATACAATACTATATAGAGATAGAGATAGACAGACAGACAACCATTAAATCAATGTTACCTAATTATAGATTAAAATTTGTCCAAAACATATATATGTACATAAATATATGATAGATTAAATCAATGCATGACTATTTTAATTATATGTCAAAATTTAGACAATACACATTTTTAATCCACTTTGTTTTTCATTTGCGGATGGTTATACCAATCTTTTTTTTTTTTTTTTTTATTAACTGTGGGCATCATTAAGGGAGTCCTGCAGTATTATGGGTACTCAACACAACAAACATACTATGATCTAAGAAAAGGAGCACCTAGATTATTTATTGATAAGGCATTCCTTAAATTTTGCAAGGATATCCTTCAAAAACTTATAGAAAGAATATTCCTCCTTATTGATTAAGTACATAATGGACATCAAACAGAGCATCCTGGTATATTTTTTTTTAAATGGGAGGAGCTCAAAGGTGAATAAAAATACTTTTTTCTTATACTGACACTGATAAAACTGAGCAAACAATTTGGTGATGGAACTGGATATCAAAATGAACAACTGCTCTGTAATAATAATAATAGCTTGCATTTATGTATGGTACAGTTTGCAGTGTCTTACATACATGATTTCATTCAATGCTGGCAACAACTCTATGCTATTATTATTATTCTCATTTTACAAATGGAGGAAATAGACTCAGAAAGGTTAAGAACTTAACTAAGAAAAGTTAAGGGTAAAAAAAGCTCATAATTATTTGTCCAGGGTCACACAACAGTTATATTTGGTAGGATTCAAATTTAGTCTTCTTAATTCCAGGACCTTCTTTCATAATCCATGCTGCCTTTCTATAGTCACTGACTATAACACTGAATTGTTAACACTGCTGGTTGTAAGCAGCAGACTTGTTTTTGTAACTGATCTATACAGAAAATAGCATCTCTTTGGATTTGTTCTTAAATGGGCTTTGAGATTCTGAAAAGCTTTGTTAGTTGGGAAAATGGTAAGCTATATCATTCCATGATTCCCATCTTTTTGGCTGTCCTACAGTTCATTTTCTGTAGCATTTTTCTTAGTGACAGTGTTTACTGACGGGTGGCGACTCAGATCAGAGGGTTGTCTGGCATCCATTCCTTCCTCGAAAAAGTCTTACAAGTTGCATTTTATTCAGAAAGGTCACATTCCAGAGTTCAGTTAAAATGAAGAGTTATAAGATTTACCAGAAACCATTCTATTCTCCTTGAGAATCAGCATCTGGGAAGCTTCTGGTTGTTTTCATCATCATCGTGTTTTACTAGTTCTTTTATGCAGTTTATCTCTCACAGTGTTCATATGTAACAAATCACAACATTTACATTCTAATACTAACATAGATTATAAGAAAACCAATAAAATCTAACCCAGATTGGAGATAATCTGATAGTCTTAACATTTATTACTGATTTTTTTCCTAAAAAGTATGTTTTCCTTGGCCAGTTTGGAAAAAGGAGTCTCTATGCTTTAGCTTTCAGAGTTGTAAGATCCTATTTGTCTAGTTAATTTGAACTTTAATACCATAGAGAGTAAACTAGAATCTGGGAACTTACCCAGCCCTAATCTTTCTGGTTTTCTGTTCTTACTCTAGGAATTTTAGGAGATTCATTCTTTCTTCGTTGGTTATCAGAAACCCTTGAAGCAATATAAAATACCTGTCTTATAAACTAAATATAGGAGAATGATTTCAAGGAAAAAAAGTTTACAAAGATAGTTATCCATGCATGATATACCTAGGATAACAATTCTGAATTTTGTATTTGGACAAATGCCACAAGAGAATTTAAGACATATATAACTGCCAAGTAAAATTCACTGGTTTCTCTTTAATTAAAATTAGCTGCTTTCTGTCTGACATGATATTTCTAGCTAAAGTTTGAGCTGTGATTTGATTTTTAATTTTGAAAAGTGCTTCCACTTTAGAAATTGATCAACAATTGATAGGGATTTAAATAATTATTAGGTGCTTACTATGTACAAGGCACTGAAAAAAATCTAAAGACCAAGATGAACTTGTCCCAGACCTTAAGGAGATCAACATTTTATTATAAGTAGGAAGTATACATTAAATAAGTATTTTATATAATATAGAGTAAAGGGAGAAAAGGAGAGATCTAAATGTTCTAAGAAAATTTGAGCAAACACTAACAAAAAGAAGAATCATGAAGGCAGGGGGTAACTTATTAAAACAAAGCATGAAGATAAGAGATGGAGTTTTGAGGTTAAAAAAAAGAGCTAAAAGATCTTAGCAGGAATAATTTTTCTCTTTTTCTTGAACGGAGGTTAGATGGCAGAAAAAAAATATCGTCTTTTTTCAGTCTCTGTCTGAAATTCTGTTAGCAGTATAGGCTTAGCTGGAAAGGAGAGAACATGAAGAATAGATAATGATAAATTGAATGGAAAAATAGGAGCCAGAGTGTGTGGAACCTAAAATGTCAGTATTAGGAGTAAGTATTTTATTCTAGAGGCAACAAGAAGACACTGAAGGTTCCTTTGTAGGCTAGTAGTACAGTCAGAGCAGTTCAAGATTATTTTGATTGCTGTTTGAAAGATGTTTGAAAAGTAGGGAGAGGAGTGGAGATAGAGAGACTAATTTGGAGGTGATTTTAATATTCCAGGTAAGAATATCAAAGTGGTTTACTTTGTTTTGAGAAGGAAGACAAAGAAACAAAAATGCTGCCCAAAGTGAAAAGATAGAAACTACAAACTCTCAGCCAAGATATAAGTCCTAATAGGTCAGAACAAGTCAGGAGGGAGCAAACTAGAGTTTCTAAGGCCCACAGGGAATAGTTACTAACAAACATGACTAGACAATCTGCTCTTAGGGTAGAAGTGTTCTGCACAAATCAGACAATCTTGGCATTCCATCCAGAGCTGTCAACTGTACAAGGTTATTCCATCAAAACTTCTAGTGTAGGGTACAGAACTTCAAGACAATGACAAGGTTGGATCAATCAGCCTCAATGCCAAAGTAGCAACCAACAGAGACTAGTGTTTGTTTGTGTGGGGGTGTCAATACCCAATATAAATGATAACTTCCACATAGACTTTGTATCCAGAACATGCTGGATGGGGACTACCTCCAGAATAGAGCCTAGGGAAGGGAGCAGACAGGGGGGGCAGGTGCAATGACATCATCAGAAGATACTTACTGGTCCTGTACTTACAGAGTTAAATCTCTGTGTATATGGCCTATCCTCATGTAAGCTTATGCATGTATTTTTGTGGGAGAGCAGGCCAGACATGGGAAAATATTTAATTGAGGTTTTTTTCTTAACTTGATGGTTCTTTAAATGCCTTTGCTTTGAACTTGTGTCTTCTGGATAAGAAAGGTAAACACATTAGAATACTAGAGGAATGCAAGCTGAAATTTTCAGTCAATGTGGATACAAGGAGAACTTTGAACATGGAATTACCTTGTCTGGATGAATCATATGTGAATGGGGAGAGGAAGAAAATACCTCCATGTCCTACAACAGAAAAGTAGAAATAAATTGTCCTAATGATTACTTATCTTTTTTTTAAGGGAGTATCTATAAATATTTGTTGTTAAGTCTTGTCTGACTCTGTGACCCCATTTGGGGTTTTTTCAGCAAAGATTCTGAAATAGTTTGCCCTTTTCTTCTCCAATTCATTTTATAGATGAGGAAACTAAGGGAAATAAGATTAAATGACTTTCCCAGCATCATGCAGGTAATGAACCTGATTTGAACTTGGAAAGAGGAGTCTTTCTTACTCTAGTTCCAGCATTCTATGCACTACCTACTTAACTGCCCACTTTTAAGTATAAATACAAGCAAACAATTGAGGGTTGTGAAGAAAATTTATCAGAAATGGTTCATTCTTTCAGTATTATTTTTACATTTAAGACAAACTGTACTGTGAGATGAGGCATGTATGTTTCAACCAGTTGAGACAGACATTCGCCTTCTCATGACCTTACCAAAACATCTTCATTGTAAGATCTCTATCCTCATACTCATCATTGCACTCAGTAATGAGCAGACACAAAGGTAATCAAGTTTCGCATTATGAGGGTGAATCAATTGTTGCATGTTTAATGCTTTGTGTTTTCAAGTTTTAGTCACTATTAGGATAAATTATAGGTAATTAGTATGAGCCATAAAAATACATCCTTGATTTTTTAAGGCAATTTGAAAAATTTCAAAATGTTGATTTCTCTTTTAAAAATTAGCACACAAGTATATTTTGAGATGGATGGTGATGCTTGTAACAATCACTTTCTTAACTTTTTTTTTATTAAAGTGTTTTATTTACAAAACATAGGCATGGGTAGTTTTTCAACAATGACCCTTGGAAAACCTTGTGTTCCAAATTTTCCCCTCCTTTACCCCACCCCCTCCCCTAGATGGCAGGTAATCCAATACAAGTTAAATATGTTAAAATATATGTTAAATCCAATATGTGGATACATATTTATACAGTTATCTTACTGCACAAGAAAAATCAGATTAAGAAGGGAAAAAAAACTGAGAAAGAAAACAAAATGCAAGCAAACAACAACAACAACAAAATTGAAAAGTCTATGTTGTGATCCACACTCAGTTCCCACAGTCGTCTCTCTAGATGTAGATGATTCTCTTCATCACAAGATCATTGGAACTGGTTTCAATCATCTCATAGTTGGAAAGAGTCATGTCCATCAGAATTGATAATCATATAATCTTGTGGTTGCCATGTACAATGACCTTCTGGTTCTTCTCATTTCATTTAGCATCATTTCATACAAGTCTCCTCAGACCTCTCTAAAATCACTCTGTTGATTGTTTCTTATAGAACAATAATATTCCATAACATTTATATACCACAATTTATTCAGCCATTCTCCAATTGATGGGCATCCACTCAGTTTCCAGTTTCTTGCCACTACAAAAAGGGCTGCCACAAACATTTTTGTACATGAATCACTTTCTTTAAAATGTTTGTGGCAGCCCTTTTTGTAGTGGCTAAAAACTGGAAACTGAATGGATGTCCATCAGTTGGAGAATGGTTGAATAAATTGTGGTATATGAAAATTATGGAATATTACTGTTCTGTAAGAAATGACTAACAGGATAATTTCAGAAAGGCCTGGAGAGACTTACACGAACTGATGCTGAGTGAAATGAGCAGGACCAGGAGATCATTATATACTTCAACAACAATACTAGATGATGACCAGTTCTGATGGATCAGGCCATCCTCAGCAACGAGATCAACCAAATCATTTCTAATGGAGCAGTAATGAACTGAACTAGCTATGCCCAGAAAAAGAACTCTGGGAGATGACTAAAAACCATTACATTGAATTCCCAATCCCTATATTTATGCACACCTGCATTTTTGATTTCCCTCACAAGCTAATTGTACAATATTTCAGAGTCTGATTCTTTTTCTACAGCAAAATAACGTTTTCGTCAGGTATACTTATTGTGTATCTAATTTATATTTTAATATATTTAACATCTACTGGTCATCCTGCCATCTAGGGGAGGGGGTGGGGGGGGTAAGAGGTGAAAAATTGGAACAAGAGGTTTGGCAATTGTTAATGCTGTAAAGTTACCCATGTATATATCCTGTAAATAAAAGGCTATTAAATTAAAAAAAAATGTTTGATAAATTTGCTTTCTGAAAAACCCTCATAGATTCTTGGCAGTTGAAGACCTTAAGAACAAACATAATAGGATTAGATGGAAATTTTGAGAAAAAAAAAAAAAAAAGAAAATCTCTTAGCCCACTATAAGTGCTTAGTGAATATTAAGTAGATCAACTATCCAGTATTCAAGAACTGGTTATTCAGTTTGTGGATTATCATGATCTTTTGTTATTTGTCTTTTTCCCCTATCAATGTCTTTTGACCATTTTCCTACATTTATTAAATCTTTCCCCTACAGAATGGGCAGAAGACTTACCAACCAATTAATTTAGCTTTTTGTGAATAGCTGAGACAATTTTGAGAGGAAAACTGACAAATTCTTTCTAAAACCAAGCTTTGTTACTTTTGAGGATTGAAGTTATTTCCATTGTCTAACTACCACGGATAAAAGAACACTTGTATTAGAGCAAGGATGACAATAGGTCTGTAACAAGTTTTTGTTTTTTTTTTTTTTTCCAGTTTTACAGCTTAGAAAGAGAAGTATACAATACTGAGGGAAGGACAAACTAGCCTGGATGTACATTAAATTTCATACCAATAGAAGAAGAGATGCAAATATTTGGGTGGATTTATTTCACTTCCAATTCAGCTTCTAGTCTCTTAGTCTCTATTCTCTACAGTAAACTCATTACTATTCTTAGATTTTAAAAGTCTCAATTACTTGTTATGAAAGGGAAATTGATATCCTGAAAGGCCAGACGGAAAATTTATTTCTAGAAATTGCATTAGATGATATATAAAGTCTCCATTGTTATCAAGGGGGTGCTAACCTTCTCTCCATTTATATAACACAGGAAAAGCTAGGCGGTCTGGGGGTTAGAGCACCAGGCCTGAAACACATCCTCCTGGGTTCAAATCTGTCTTCAGACACTTACTATGTAACCAGGGGCAGCAGGCTCTCAGTCCCATTTGTTTCAGTTTCCTCTTCTGTAAAATGAGCTGGAGAAGGAAATGGCAAACCAGCCCAGTCTCTAAGCCAAGAAAACCCTAAATGAGGTCACCACGAGTCTGAAGCAGCTGAACAGCCACATATAAAAAGGGCTCCTCATGCCATCTATTGGATTTTACGTGAACTTCATGTCTTTGTTAGATTTACTCGGTACTTATTTCTCAGATCTAGGATCATGGGATTATAGATTTAAATCTGGAAAGGACCTTAGAGGTAACTTAATCCGGTCTCCTCATTTTAGATACCAGGAGACTAAACCCCAAAGACGCTGGGTATTGCTGGCAGAGTAAGGATCTGAACTTGGCTTGTTGGGCTCCAAAGGCAGCACCCGTTCTCCTGGATCTTCCCTCTCTTCATGTAGAGGCAACGTGGACAGAAGGCCAGCCTTGCCATCCTAAAGCTGGGGTTCCAGCCCTTCCTCTGACATATACTAGCTGTGTGGCCACAAGCGAGTTGCTTCACATCTTCAAGATACAGATGGGTTAGAGTTTCTATATCAGGGGCTCCCTGCATCAAGAAGTACAGATCGGGGCAGCTAGGTGGCCCAGTGGATAGAGCACCAGCCCTGAAATAAGGAGGACCTGAGTTCAAATCCAGTCTTAGAGACACTTCCTAGCTGTGTGGCCCTGGACAAGTCACCTAACCCCAATTGCCTTGCAAAAATAAATTAAAATATTCATGGAAGCTTCCTTGCTTACAGACTTATAGTACTTTGGCTGATGGGCATAATGCTGGGTTGGTTCACTGCTGAGCAAGGCCACACAAGATGCTCAGTCTCTGCCACGGATTCCTGCCACTGAATTTGATGTCTCTTTTGAACTCTCAGAGCTTATAAGGTCATTCTGGTAACAGTACTGCTTCACCTAAGCTTGCAAAAGACTAAACCAAATAGGAGTGGAAGAAACAACAGGTCCATGCATTCATAAATCAGGTAATAACTCCCTTCTCCTTCACCTGGAAATTTAGATTAGTTCTTCCTCACCTGAAAGTGAGAACTTATGTTCCCCTTTTTGAGCCCTCTGTGTGCACTCAGTTCTGGGTCCACAACTAATTGAAAAGTTTTGTCTTCCTTTCCCCTAACCCCTCAATATGAAGAAAGTAAGCAAGAAACAATCATAGAATATATTCTGAAGAGGGAAGCAGGGCTCATCTGTTACAAACCACTGTGCATTTTCAGAACTAAGCTCCCCGTGGCTCTTTGTGAATATTTAGCAGACTGACAATTTTGCTAATGTGTCAAGGACTGCACCACTATTGGCTTATTCTCCATTACAGTCCTCCCTGACTCAAAAATTTGCCATCCTCAGCAAATCAGTCAATATATTGGACAAATTGTATATATTCTCAATTCAGAATTACTTTTTAGATCCCTAGGTGGCATAAGTATTATCCTTTTACTTGCTTTCCTAGGGTCAAATAAAAAAGAGTTTCAAAACCAGTCAATGTGGCATAGGTCTTACCATCCTACATGTACAGGTGAACATTATAACTGTTCCAAAATATTGAGTTATGCAGATTCAACAACAAAAAATATTTTTAAACAAAACTTATCAGAAATTACTCCTTAAGATTTAAGAAAGACTTGGCTAGGGGCAGCTAACTGGTGCAGTGGACATTGTGGGAAGTGAGCTATTATGCTGAGTCAGTCTAGGTAATTTCATTTTTAAAACCTTGTTGAAAACTTTGAATACATGGTAGCTAGCCTGCATAGGATGTGGTAGCACATATTCACTAATTCTATCTCTACATAATATTTGTAACGAGGGAGAACTGAGGTGACTTTAAAACTCATCTTTTCATAAATTATATGGACCAATCAAAAGCCAAGGTAGGAGGATAGAGGCAAGATGGTGGAGTAAAGACAGGGACTCTTCTAAGTTCTTCCAAATTCCGCTCCAAACAACTTTAAAATAACACTCAAAATGAATTCAGAATCAACAAAAAGATATGAAACCAAAAGTGTAAAACAATTTTCCAACCTAAAATAACTTATGGTTGATAGAAAAGGTCTGACTCACTGGGCTAAGAGAGAAGTACAATCCAACACATCTATGCCTGCTAGCCAGCAGTAGACCTTGGGGATGTTTGAATTGTTAACAGTGACTTCTGGAGCTCTCAACCCACAGACAATAAAGGGATGGGACAACTGGTTAGAAAATTACAAGGGACCCTTTGATGACACTGGATACAGGACTCTGTTGCACGGACCATACAGGGATACAAGGCCAGTTCACAGTCCCAGGGTGAGTCCCAGTGGAATAGAGACTGTAGTCACAGTTCAAGGAAGAAAAGGGTCCTTGAGATTGTTCACAGGCCAAAGCATAAGCTGGGAGAGCAATGACTATATCTCTCTTTAGATTATGCTACTTTGGAAGAACCAAAGACTTACAAACTCCCCAGAACTAGCTCTGAAGCACAAAAAATCTGAAACTTTTGATAGAGTCCCCTCCACCCTAGAAGCAGAGCTCAACTTTAACATAAAGTTAAAAGTCAAGAAACAGGTTGTAAAAAATAAAGAGCAAACAATAAAAAAGATCCTAATCATAGAACATCATAGCAACAGTGAAAATCAACACACAAATTCAAAAGAGGACAACAATATCAAAGCAGCTACATGAAAAGCCTCACAGAAAAATATAAATTGGTCTCAGGACCAAAAAGATTTACTGGAATAGCTCAAAAAGGTTTTTTAAAAATCAAGTAAGAAGGGGCAGCTACATGAGTGGATAGAGTTCATATTCATATTCATAATCAGGAGGACCTGAATTCAAATGTGGCCTCAGACAATGAACACTTAGTAATTATGTGACCTTGGGCATATCATTTATCTCCAATTGTCTCAATACCCCTCTTCCTCACCAAAAAAAGAAAAAAAAAAAAAAAAAAAGAAAAACCAAGTAAAAAAGGCAGAAGAAAAATTGGGAAAAGAAATAAGAGTGATACAAGAAAATAATGAAAGTCAACAATTTGGAAAAAGGAAGCCCCCAAATAGAAAAGGATGTACAAAAATTCACATCTGCTCTATGATCCTGTTCCAACAATCTGTTGTCTTTTATGTATCTTTTAAGGAGTTAAGTGAACTTCTTAAATTCACTTTAAGGAGTTGTTAAGAAAACAACTCCTTAAAAAGTAGAATTGGCCAAATGGAAAAGCTCAACAAAGAAAATAATTCCTTAAAGATTAGGATTGGACAAGTGGAAGCCAAAACTTTGTGAGGCATCAAAAAACAATAAAACAAAGAGTTGAGATGACACTAAATCCATTTCCTTGCGTAAAATTTGGATTAATTTAAATCAAGATCATCTTTCTGTTATATAAAAATTGCTTATACCCATCTATGAAAAGCAGAACACAGATTGAATCAAGGCCAGTCCCTCATACTGCCTTGGAATACTGAGAAATTTCTTTCAACTTATTCCCTGAATTTGCCTTAATTAATCAGGATGAGGCTCTAACATAGACTTCTTTCAGTAACTTCATAATTGTAATGATTTTTTATTTCTTGTCTTCTCAGTAGTAGGAAGGAGGGGAAGGAAAGAAAAAAATCTGCAACTGAAAATTAAATAATATTGAATGGGAAAAAGAGAAAGAAAAAAGTCAAGTTTAATTTGAAGAACTGTCATATGAAAAAGGGATTAAATTTGTTCTGCTTGGCTTTTAAGGGGAAGGAAAGGAATAAGGAAGGAAAGAGGGGAAAAAGAAGGAAGGAGAAAAGAAAGAAAGAAAGAAAAGGAGGAAGAAAAAGAAGAAAAACCTTTTCTTGTAATAAATGTAGTTGAGCAAAACAAATCTATACTTGGTCTTACCTGAATAATTATGTCTCATTCTGAAAGTTTAGTCCTGTAGTTCTCATATTTATGGGTCTTAGGATATTTTATAATTATTGAGGCTCCCTTCCCAAAAGCTTTTATGTATATTATCAATATTTACTGTATTAGAAATGAAAAGTCTTAGCAGAATTATGAAAATATTTTTGACATCACAAATGCTCTGAAAAGGTCTTGGGCGTAGGACCACACACTTTGAGAACAATCTCTTTAGTCCATCATCTCTATGCCAAGAGATCAGTATCAAATACTTTTGATGATTACTTCTTTATGATATAATTTGAAGTCTGGAAGTGCTCATTTCTAGCCCCCCCTTTGGGATTCTATAATCTACTGTCTTTTTTTATTTAGATCACAATAAACTTGTATTTCAGTAATCTATAAATAAATAAATGCTTGTTAATTTGACTTGTAGACCAGGAAACTGTCTAAAACATTACCAGGGTGAATAATTTGCCCAGGATCATAAAGCTATTGTCCTCCCTTTTTCATTTTCAAGGACCCTAAACTTAACCTAGTTCTCAATCCTCACTTTATTTTGGAATTCCCTTTGGAATTGAGAAAAAAATTCAAGGGACAGTGGCCTATCTGTACAAAACCTAAAACTGTATCATAAAGCAATCATCAATCATCATCAATCCATTTGGTAGTAGCTAGGAATAAATTGGTGAATCGATGAAATAGGTTAGGTATATAAAACATAATAGTGAATGACTGGTAATCAACGATTTTAGAAACTCAGAGAGTAGCTTCTGGGATAAGAACTCCCAATTTTGACAAAAACTTCTTACTGTGACATATTTAACATATATAGGACTGCTTGCCATCTAGGGGAGGGGGTGGAGGGAGGAAGGGGAAAAATCAGAACAGAAGTGAGTGCAAGGGATAATGTTGTAAAAAATTACCCTGGCATGGGTTCTGTCAATAAAAAGTTATTATAATAAATAAAAATAAATTAATTAATAAAAAAACAAAAACAAACAAACAAAAGACAAAAACTTCTGGGAAAACTAGAAAACAGTATGATAGAAACTATGCATAGACCAACATCTCCCCCCCTTTACATTGATAATAAGATTGACACATGCATTGCCAGAGATAGGTCAGTATTTGGGAGTTTTGGGGAGGTGAAGGAAAATGTGTGAGAGGAAAGGTATTACACTGACTACCAAACTGAAGGTCTACAGAGACATTGTACTGACCTCATTGTTGTATACCTGTGAAACTATATACCAATGCCACGCCAGTAAAGAGAATTGCTTCCATTTGAATTGTTTTAGGAATATTCTGAAGATCACCTGTCAGGATAAGATACCAGACACTGAGGTCCTTTCTCTAATTAAACTACAAAGCATTCCAGCTCTACTGCAGAGAGCACAACTTTGTTGGACTGCCCACATTGTTCAAATGCCAAATGTACATTTGCCAAAAAATTATTTTGTGGAGAATTCACACAGGTCAAGTGCTCACAAGGTGGTCAGAAAAACCTTTACAAGGACACTATCACGGTCTCTCTTAAGAATTTTAGAATTAAGAATTTAAGAAAATTGAGGAAAAGGAGAAAGAAGTCCATGGACATTCAATGTCACATAAAAAATCCCAAAAAAAAAAATCTTAAAAATTTTTTTAAAAAAAGAATTATAGAATTGATTTATGAATGGGACACACTGGCACAGGACTGCCCAGCATGATGTGCCTTCATTAAAGAAGGTGCTGTGCTCTATAAGCAAAGCAAAACTGAATTAGCCCAAGGAAATGTGAAATATGCAAAATTAGAGAAGCTATCCCAGATGTTCGTATGCACTATTTGTGTCTGACCTGTGGCAGAGCATTTCAAGCTCGCATTGATCTGAGCAGCCTCAGTTGGACACACTATAACTTTATTCTAATATAGTGAAGTCATTCTGGTTCTCTTTCAAAACAAAGGACAACAACAACCATCACCAAGATAAGGTTGAAATAAATTCATGATTTAGACATAAAAGATGATACTATAAGCAAATTAGAAGAGGAAGGAATAGTTTACCTGTCAGATCTCTGGAGAAGAGAGAAATTTATAATGAAACAAGAAATAAAGAACATGCAATGAAAAATAAATAATTTTGATCACATTAGATTAAGGTTTTGCACAAGCAAAACCAATGCAGCCAAGATTAGAAGGGAAGCAGAAAGCTGAGAAACTATTTTTACAGCCAGTGTTTCTGACAAAGGCTCTACTTCTAAAATATCTAGAGAACTGACTCAAATTTATAAGAACACAAGTCAGTTCCCAACTGATTTTCAGATGAAGAAATTAAAGCCATCTATAGTCATATGAAAAAATGATCTAAATCACTATTGATTAGAGAAATGAGAATTAAAACAACTCTGAGGTACAGCCTCCTACCTATCAGATTGGCTAAGATGACAGGAAAAGATAATGATAAATTTTGGAGGAAATGTGGGAAAACGGGGACACTAATCCATTGTTGGAAGAATTGTAAACTGATTCTTTCATTCTGGAGAGCAGTTGGAATTATGCCCAAAGAGCTATAAAATTGTTCATATCCTTTGATCTAGCAGTATCACTACTGGGTCTGTATCCCAAAGAGATCATAAAAGAGGGAAAAGATAATTGAAACATAACTTTATTATGATCTAAACAAAGAAAGAATGGGAATAACAGTAACAAAAAAAATTCATCACTAAATTTTGCAGCAATCTTATATTTGATATATTGATGATACATTTGATATATCAATGGGCTGTAATTGTGGGGCAAAACAGCTAAATATGCAAAATGTTTCTAGCAGCTCTTTTGGTGGTAGCAAGGAACTGAAAATTGAGTGGATGCTTATCAACTGGAAATGGCTAAGTAAGTTATAGTATATGAATGTATTGGAATCCTACTGTTCTGTAGGAAATGATGAGCAGAAAAAACTGGAAAGACATAAACTAATGATGAGTGAAGTAAACAGAACCAGGAGAACACTGTATACAGAAAAGCAGGATTGTGTGATGATCAACTATGATAGATTTAGTTCTTCTGAACAATACAGTGATCCAAGATAATTCCAATTGACTTTTGATGGAAAATGCCACCCACATCCAAAGAACTATGTGTGGGTGTTTTTTTCCCAAAATACAACCAGGTGATAAAAGAGTTCAGATCTTTTATTGTGTCCTTCAATATAGCCCAGTTAGCTCTGGCCTATCTCTCCGCTTGGTTCCAAGAGATCTTGCAGCTTTGTCCTTGGCTTCTGCCTCTGTTTTCTTCAGCCTCCAGCCAGCACCAAGTTGGAAGATGCGATGAATCTCTTTTGCCTCGAAGATAGGGCTTGTGGGCTTCCTCCCAGAGGAACTCCCTCCCAGAGGAAGCTCCCAAGAAACTCTCCAACTCCTGGGAATGCTCCCAAGTAACTCTTTCGAGTGGCTTACTGGAGCTGTATTTATGCTACTTCTCTGAGAGTGGGATTGTGGGATATCTCCCAGCATGCTCTCTAGCCCTAAGGGAGGTGTGAATTCAGATATCTCTTTCTAAACTCTGAATTCTCCCAAACGTGTGAACTCCATTGAATACTTAGATACTTATGAGTTCTCTAAAGGTGTGAACACAAGCATTGTTTCCATCAGTTGTACTTAGTACCTTGTTTCAAATTCTGGCCCAAAATATCTCCTTCTAAGATCAAATCAATCATATTGAACCATGCCAAATTAGATAATTATTGTCTCTATCAATTCCAATGTCTTAACAGTTTGTAAAGATTCCAACAACTATGGAGATTGAATGCAGATCAAAGCATTTCATTTTCATTTTTGTTATTTTTTTTTCTTTTTCATGGGTTTTCCCTTTCCTAATTTTTCTTTCACAATATGACTAATATGGAAATATGTTTTAAATGATTATATATGTGAATAACCCATATAAGATTGCAAGCTGTCTAGATGAAGGAAGGAAGGGAGAGAGGAAGAAAAAATTTGGAACTCAAAAGCTTACAAAAATGAATGTTAAAAATTTATCTTTAATTATAATTGGAAAAATATTATTAAGTTGGGGGAAAGTTCCTTCCTCTTTTTTTTCAGAGTCCAACTCCAGTACCAGCTTTTTTCAAAAAGCTGCAATGTCTTCTTAAAGGATAGTCATATCTCCTTCTCAGATCTCTAATAGCACTTTTTTTGAGACCCCTTCTTTGCATTCATCTCATTTTCACTTGTATTTTTTTGTGAATGTTTGTTCTTCCGTCTCTCTAATTTCCTTGACAACAAAAGGTCTGAATGTGTATTTCCAGCACCTTGCATGTAACTATGCTTTCTTTATGTTAGAGATATCTATGAAATTTTAAAAGATTTAGAAGGTCTTGAGCATATTATGTGCACAAGATTTATGAGAACACAAGAATAAGAAATGCATAGTTTGAAAAAATGTAGATTGTAATCTGCAAAAGTAAGGAGTGTCTATATTGAGGAGCTCAATAGTCTAAGTATACGACTTGATGGGTGAATACTAAAATTAATAATAAACGTTTTTGCAGCCATTTTCTTATATTTCATTATATAGTGGAAAGAGTGATAGATTTGGAATCAGGAGACATCAGTTCCAATTTTGGCATAAATACGGACAAATCATAATTAGAAAAAAGGCTTAAAAATAATGTTTTGGTCATGTATACTTATTGTGTATCTCAGTTATATTTTAATGTATTTAACATCTACTGGTCATCCTGCCATCTAGGGGAGGGGGTGGGGGGGTAAGAGGTGAAAAATTGGAACAAGAGGTTTGGCAATTGTTAATGCTGTAAAGTTACCCATGTATATATCCTGTAAATAAAAGGCTATTAAATAAAAAATAAAAAAAAAAGGCTTAGAAATCTATAGGTCTGATCAAATAGCTGTTGTTTGCGCATCTGGAATTCGCCTGGAGAAAGGATCAATAGCTTTGCATTCCTATTTCCACACGCTTCTTGTGTATGGATTCCACTTTCTGTGTCAAAGAAATCAAGGACACACAGGGTGGGTTCAAATTGTTAACCCAAGGAGCACCTCTGTTGACTTATTCAAACCTGCCCATGGGCCACTGGCACTGGCATTATTATTAAACTCTGCTAGCGTAGGCGCTGCCAGCCGAGCGAAAACAGGAGCTTCCAAGCTGGTCCCGTTTCGGAGCTGGCCACGGAAGCGCGATGCTTTTTCTACAATCTCATGCTTTAGCTGGTGTCTTGAAGCTCTTTAAAAGAATTGTTATTTACGTTCACTATCAACTAACAGGCACCGCTGTCATCCCGTTGGAAGTTATAGCGAATAAAACGGAGGTGTTAAAGATTAATTGGAAGCCAGTTCATTGAATATTGTAGGAAATAAGGCTGAGAGTATTAAAAAAAAAACAAACGAAGGGGCTGGGCTTCACAGGGGCGGCCCGTTATCAGCGCCACATCCCGCCCCCGGACGGGACCGCATTCAGAGCTGCGGCGGACAAGCCTCCGGAGCCCCGCAGAGCCAGAAGGGGGTGGGCACAAGCCCGGCGGCCGGAGGGGCGGGGCTCGGAACCCGGCTTGCCTGCGGGGGCTCGCGCTGCGTCGTGCCGGGGCTAGGCGCCGCTCCCGGGAGGGGCTGCGCCGGAGGTCACCATCGAGAGAAGGGGCCAGAGTGGCCGCGGGCGCTCCTTCCCGCCATCCCCCGTTCTCTATCCCGGAAGTTGACGCGGCGCGAGCGAGCTGGGGCTGTTTTGGCTGCGGAGCATCCTCCGAGGTGGTCCTGGAACGCCGAGATGCCCGTGAGTGACCGCCTTGGGCCCGGCGCGGCCTGCTCTTCTGGCGGCCCGCGGGGTGAGGGGGAGAGGTGGGGGGTTGGGAGAGATAGGCCCCGCTGAAGCTGCCGACCTCAGCCTGGCTTGGGGGCCCATCCCACCCCCGTTATGAAGGAGGGGCTCGTGGAGGGCGGTAGAGACCGCGCTGATTGTTTTCGGGCAGGCCCGGATCCCCGACAGCTTCTCTTGTTTTCCCCCCCCCGCTTCTCAAGCGCCCGCCCCTGCCCCCCAAAAAAGCCTCAGCCCCCTCGGGACTCGAAGCCCCTCGGGGCTCTTTGCCCTTTCTCCCACACTCCTGAGTTCTGCTGGGGGGCGGGGCTTGCCTCGCGTCCCCAGAGCTGTGATTCGCCGCTGCTGTTGTGATTTAAGGGGAAGCTTTGGGGCGATGTGACTTCCCATAGGGTAGAGGTCCTGAGCATTACGTAATGCAAACTGATAACACGTGCCTTTTGTTTTATTCAACAGTTGGCTAGAGATTTAGTGCATCCATCCCTAGAGGATGAAAAGAAGAAACATAAAAAAAAACGCCTGGTTCAGAGTCCAAATTCTTACTTTATGGATGTCAAGTGTCCAGGTAAAATGGGACGGCAACCTCAAATCTTGGTATTCTTGTAACGAAGCGAAACATTTATGGAAAATGATAGTGTGGCATAGGTGAAAACTCCCTAAAACACCCTCAAGGTGGAACCCATATTGGGAAGTTAATAACCCCTATAGGGGAATTTTTACCAAAAAATGTCCCCAAAGGCCTCATTGCCAGTCATTGTGCCTATTTTAGAGAATTTGAATTTATATATTTATATGTTTTTGGACTCTTATTGAATCTTTTAAAATTTTTCTTTACATGGAGAAATTTGTTATGACGAGACCCATATTAATTTTTCAATTTATGATAGTTCTTTTCCTGAGTTTAGTGAATATTATTTTGCTTCCCTGTTTCATTTTTGAGCATTGTTGCCTTTTTCTTTTTTTTTTTTTAAAGGCTGCTACAAGATCACCACAGTCTTCAGTCATGCTCAGACAGTGGTTCTTTGTGTAGGCTGCTCAACTGTGTTGTGCCAGCCTACAGGAGGGAAGGCCAGACTCACAGAAGGTATGGTTTGGCATTCTCTAATCCAGATATAAAATTGTCTGATTATAAATGTTCCTGCTTTTCGAATTTTCAGCATAGAAAATCTCATAAAACATAACCATTATAAAGGGTTTGTCAAAAGTATCTGGATTTTAAGCTAACATTTGTAACCTCCTATCCTCAACCCAGAAAGTCTTCTTTTGTACTTATCCCACATAGCTATATAAATGTTTTACAGATACACATTGTTAACTATCTGACTCAGGCAGAGAAACTTAGGCTAAGTGTTAGCTCCGCCAATTGAAGATCAATCAAAAAGAAGCTAAAGAAATTATAATGTAAGTCAGTGGGAAAAAAATCTATTTTATCAACATTTTTTTCAGGAACACCAATGCATAAGTAAGATATTCTTGTATTTCTTTTTAACGCCACATTTAAAAAAAAATAGTCCATATGTTTGGAATTCAGAGATTTATACCTTCTACTTTAAATGTCTCAAACATTTTCATTAAAGTTGTAGGTTACTATGTGAAATGGAACAAAAACACAATTAAGTACCTCTATAGATCTTAATCCAAAGTATAAAAGATTCATTTGTCAAGCAATGGAACATTCAATACATAATACAGCAAAAATTATTTCCAAAAAAATCTGAGTTTCTTTAAGGCTGATATGGAGATCTGATTATATTTCAATCTTTCCATAGTATGATGACACTAAACCACATTTAAGAGTAGTGTTTGTAAAATGTAGGTAGTGCTTCAAAAATACAAGTAGCATTTTGGAAATTGAGCTCTAATCTTAGTATTGATGTAACTGAAGGAGATCTGCATGTCTAGGGCTTAAATGTATTATGATCCTACTTTCTCATTCTTTTGGGAATCTGCATATAAATATTTGAGCTCATAGGAAAAGAGCTCTTACTAAATGAAGAGCAATATTATTGATATGTTCTCAAAGAAAGGCAGTATAGCACAGTGAAAAAAGCTGAACTTAGAGCTAGAAAGGTCTGAGTTCCAGTTCTGCCTCTTGGTACTTACCTTTAAAATTTTGCTGTAGTCTTTAGTGTTTATCACAGTTCTTAAGAGATCTAAGGGAGTAATTCTTAGCAGAATAGATGCATTTTTTTAAAAAAAAAATTATTTTTATTATTATTTTTTACAAATTAGGCTGAATAGAAAGGAACTCTAAAGTGACTTTGGACAGTACTAACTCATCCTATCCCTGGAGATAAAAACCTTATCTTCTTTCAGATTGCAAAAAGCATATTCAGTCCCATAATTCATGACAACGGTTTTATATAGTTCTAGGTATTGGAAGCAGAAGTGGTAATTATGTAAGCAAAAAATTATTAAGAGTTTTGGACTAAAATGTAAATTTTACTTCTTTTTAAAAATGTTTTGTTTTTAAGTCTAGACAATATTTGCATCTAAAAAAGAGCTTATCTATATCCAGAACTATATTGTACAAGGACAGCCTATCCTGTTACTCTTTCATATGCTTTTTTACAGGTTGCTCATTTAGAAGAAAGCAACATTAATGACATTCAGCTTCATGAACTGGACATAATGTATATCTCAGTAAGCCTTATCTGTTCGGCAATCCAAGCAAATAATTAAATTTGACTTCATAAGGTATATAACAATGGTCTCCTGTTTTGGAGTCTGTTTTACAATAAAATTTTAATTGCATGCAAAATTCTCCTGGTATTTTTATGTGTGTGTATGATTATTTTCTCTGTGTGTATGTATACTCACAAACACAGTTGCTTGATCCCAACATAACCCACAAGTGTTACATTTCCATGATCAAGAATTCTGAAATACTTTTAGCAACCATGACCTCCACTTAGCATTGTCTTTCCCTGTTTCAGGCCTCTAAACATATTCTTCATCCTTAATATCCAGCACTTCCACCCTTAAATACTCTGCCAAATCATTCTTCTTTCTCTGACTTTATTTCCTTTCCTTCTCTCAGTTGAGCCTATAGTTAACCAGTTCATTGTTTCTCTTTAATCCCTTCTCCCATCCCACACCTTGTCCTATTTCCACAAGTACTTTGCCAAAGTCTAGTGCTGGACCCAATATCTTACCTGTTTCACATCTTGCAAATGGTGTTGACTGTAGTGTGCCTAATCTCAACTAAGCCCTCACTGCAGCAAGGTAGTTGTAAGGCATTATCTTAAGTGCTAGAAGGTACAGAGTAAAAGACAGTCCTTGCTCTTAACTTACAGTCTAATGGAAGAGAAAATATGCAGACAAGTGTGTACAAACAAGCTGTATACAGGATAAATTGGAAATAATTAAGAGGAAAGGCATTAGAATTAAGAGGGATCCAGAAAAAGTGCCAGAAGGGATTGTGTCTTTAGGAGGGAGTCATTTTTAAGTAAGAGTCAGAATATAGTAGTAGTAGAAAAGGAAAAGATGAAAGATGAAAGCAAGTTTATTGCCTATGGAGCACACATCCCAGGGACCATAGTGGAAAGGGTGTTAAGTTTTAGATTGAGACAATTGGGAAAGCTTACTTGAGGGAATGAGAAAAAGGAATGGGGTGGGAGTAGAAAAGAGGAATGACAGGAATAGGGTTTGAAAGATCATTTCTGGGACTTCAGAATCACTAGAATGGGAAAGAAATGGGGTGGGCAAGTTTTGTTAATCATCAAGGAATATGTTTAGATAGATTTTCGTTGTCCATAAGGGTTTGGCCTCAGAGTAGAGTCCTTTCAGGGCCTTAGGCAGTTCAGAGGGAGTAAATAGTTGGAGGGGAAGGAATGATGCTCTTCACTTTATCCCAAGATAGATCACCAGGCTAGGATTAGATGAAATGGCCTTTCTCCTCTTCTCTGGAAGGAGGAATCTGGTGCTTTACATAATGGTGTTTCATATCTTTTGTCAGGAGGCCAGAGACCAGTCAGGAAAACCTAGGGGACAGAATAGGGTTTTCCTCACCTCAGAAAACAGGAGATTAGCACTTGATGGAATGGAGTCTTCTCCCCATGATACTGGAAATGAGTCAGGAGGCCTGGAGAGGCTGGAGACAAAGTAAGAAACAAGGAACAACTGGAAAGGTGGCCTTCTCCCCTCACTACAAGGCTGAAGACTGGTATGATGGAATAACATTTTCTTTCCTTCAAAGGCAAGAGTCTAGTTTGGGAAAACTAGACAGGATAATTCAGTAGAATGGTGCCCTCTCCTCTCAGTATAAAGGTATTCCCCACTGAAGCTGTTTCAGACCTCAATATACACATATCAATTCCACACTGTCAACAGAGGACCTCATATCATATTTTATGGGGAAAATGGAATCCACCTACCTGGAGCTCCTTCTCCCCTACTACACTTCTCAAAACCTCTTCCTTAACAACTCTTATATTAGTCTCTCATGAGGAGATGGCCCTTCTGGCCAAGTATAGCCTTTGATTCTGTGTTCTCTCATCTCTAATAGATTATTGCATATTCACAATCATCCTCTTACTCTGATCTTCAGTTTCTTTGTATTTACTGGCTGCCTCCATTCTTTAAAAAAAAAAAAAAAAAAATTTAATCCACTATCATTTGAGTCATCCCCTAAAACCGATAGTGGATGAAATCTTTTTTTCCCTCTTTCCTCCTTTTGATAAACTACAAGAAAAAGCTGTTCTCTCCACTTCTCTTACATCTTAACCCCTTGCAATCTGGCTTCTAACCTAATCACAATAAACTTATCCAAACTTGCCAGCAATCTCTTAATTGCTAAATCTGAAGGTCTTTTCTTGACCTTCATCCTTTTTTATTTCAGTGTAACATTTGACATTGTTGGTCTCTATCTCCTGGATACTCTCCCTAAGTTTCTCCTTGGTTTTTTGTGATACATTTCTCTTGATTTTCTTCTTACTGGTGTATCTACTTCTTAATCTTCTTTGTGAGATTGTATCCAATTATATTTCACATTATCCCATTACATGTGGGTATACACTAAGGCTTTAGTTACCGTCTCTTCATTTTTGGTGATGTCATCAACTAAGATACGTTCAATTATCTCTGTGCAGATAATTCTTACATAGAGATATCTACTTGAGATGTAATAGTCCTGCATCACCAACTGCCTCCTGTATATTTTAACCTGGACATCTCAGACATCTCAAACTGAATATGTTCAAAACAGAACTCATGTTCCCTTCAACAATGAGATGAACCAAATCAGTTCCAATAGAGCAGTAATGAATTGAACCAGCTACACCCAGCAAAAGAACTCTGGAAAATGAGTACGAACCACTACATAGAATCCCCAGTCCCTCTATTTTTGTCTGCCTGCATTTTTGATTTCCTTCACGGATAAAGTGTACATTATTTCAAAATCTGATTCTTCTTGTGCAGCAAATTAACTGATGGATATGTATACATATATTGTATTTAACTTACACTTTAACATATTTAACATGTATTAGTCAACCTGCCACCTGGAGGAGGGGATGAGGGAAAGAAGGGGAAAAACTGGAACAAAAGGTTTTGCAATTGTCAATGCTGAAAAATTACCCATGCACATATCTTGTAAATAAAAAGCTATAATAATAAAAGGAAAAAAAAAAAACTCATGTCCCTGTACCCCTCAATCTACCCTCTTCTGAACTTTGCGGTTTTTACTACTTCCTTCCACTTACCCAGGTCTGCAATGTTGATGTCAGTCCTTAACTGTTCCCTACCCATATCTAATCAGTTGCTCAAGTCTTATCAATTCGGCTCCAAAGATGTTTCCCACATCCATACCTTTCTCTTCAATCACTTGGCACTACCATCCTGTTCAGGATCTTATCACCTCTTACCTGGTCTATAATAGCTTCTTAATTGATTACCCTGCTTTAATCCATTCTTTACATGACCATCAAAGTGATATTCCTAACGTAGAGGTCTGATCATTTCATACACCTGCTCAATAAACTCCAATGGCTCCCTATAACCACTATGGGCTAACCACTAACTCTTCTTTATGTACTGGCTCCAAAATCCTTTCCCCCAAATTAGAAACTAATATGGCAGAAACTAGGCATTGACCCACACCTAACACTGTATACCAAGATAAAGTCGAAATGGGTTCATGATCTAGATATAAAGAATGATATTATAAACAAGTTAGAAGAACATAGGATAGTTTACTTCTCAGATCTGTGGAGGAGGAAGGAATTTGTGACCAAATAAGAACTGGAGATCATTATTTATCACAAAATAGTTAGTTTTGATTATATCAAGTTAAAAAGGTTTTGTACAAACAAAACAAATGCAAACAAGATTAGAAGGGAAGCAATAAACTGGGAAAATATTTTTACATCCAAAGGTTCTGATAAAGGCCTCTAAAATATAGAGAGAATTGACTCAAATTTATAACAATTCAAATCATTCTGCAATTGATAAATAGCCAAAGGATATGAAAAATTTTCAGATGAAGAAATGGAAACTATTTCTAGTCATATGAAAAGGTGCTCCAAATCACTATTGATTAGAGAAATGCAAATTAAGACAATTCTGAGATACCACTACATACCTGTCAGATTGGCTAAGATGACAAGAAAAGATAATGATGAATGTTGGAGGAAAATTGGGACACTAATTGTTGGTGGAATTGTGAACAGATCCAACCATTCTGGAGAGCAATTTGGAACTATACTCAAAAAGTTACCAAACTCTGCATACCCTTTGATCCAGCAGTGTTATTACTGGGCCTGTATCCCAAAGAGTTATTAAAGAAGGGAAAAGGACCCACATATGCAAAAAATGTGGCAGCCCTTTTTGTAGTGGCAAGAAACTGGAAACTGAGAGGATGCCCATCAATTGGAGAATGGCTGAATAAGTCATGGTGTATGAATGTTGTGGAATATTATTGTTCTGTAAGAAATTATCAGGAAGATGAGTTTAGAGAGGCCTAGAGAGACTTACATGAACTGATGCTAAGTGAAATAAGCATAACTAGGAGATCATTATACACAGCAACAAGAAGATTATACAATGATCAATTCTGTTGGACATGGCTCTCTTCAACAATGAGATGATTCAAACCAGTTCCAATTGTTCAATGATGAAAAGAGCCATCTACACCCAGAGAGAGGACTGTAGGAACTGAGTGTGGTTCACAACATAGCATTTTCACACTTTTTGTTGTCTTTTGCTTGCATTTTATTTTGCTTTTCTCCTCTCTCTCTCTCTCTCTCTCTCTCTCTCTCTCTCTCTCTGTCTCCCCCCCCCTCCTCTCTCTGTCTCCCTCTTTACTGGTTTAATTTGATTTTTCTTGTGCAGCACAATAATTGTATAAATATGTATGCATATATTGGATTTAACATATATTTTTTTATTATAGCTTTTTATTTACAAGATATATGCACGGGTAATTTTTCAGCATTGACAATTGCAAAACCTTTTATTCCAATTTTTCCCCTTCTTCCCCTTTCTCCTCTCCCAGATGGCAGGTAGACCAATCCATGTTAAATATTTAACCTAGATTTTTACCATGTTTAATATATATATTGGACTATTTGCCATCTATGGAAGGGCATGGGGGAAGTGGGGGAGAATTGGAACACAAAGTTTTGCAAGGGATAATGTTGAAGAATTGTCCATGTATATGTTTTGAAAAATAAAAAACTTTTAACAAAAAACCTCTTTTCCCAAGTTTTTTACACTTAACTTCCTTTTGTGAACATGATGCTCTAGCTAAACTGTCTTTACTTTTGGTCACAAAAACATTACATCTCCTATCTCTGTCCCTCATGCCTAGATGTTCCTTATCTCTGTACTTCCTCCCTCCATATCCCCCAAAAAACTCTCTCAGCTCCAGTTCCATCTTCAACATGAAACATTTCCTAAGCTACTAAATGCTCTTCCCACCAAATTACCCTGTATGTATTTTGTAAATTCCTTAAGAGTGGGATGTTTTTATTTTTTCTTTGTATCTCTCACTATTTAGTATTAGGGATATCTGACAGACAGAAGACACTTAATAGATTGGTTTACACACATACACACATTATATATGTGAATGTATGCATGTCTACATATTTTAAATAATTTGAGTATGGAGTAGAATCCAAAATAATGACTTTTATCAGTCTTTCCAGAAATTGTTGAGTCAGATACTGATTCCTTGAGAAATAAAAGTGATCTAAAGATTAATGTATTATAGTAACAAAAGAACTGGATGAGGTGGTAAAGAAGTAGGAAATGAATTTCAAAAGAAAAATAATTGAAAAGTGATACAAGAAGAGGGTCTAGAAGTGGTAGTATGGAAACAATCAATAAGCATTTATTAAGGGGTATGTTTGTTTGTTGCATAAGTATTGGAACCAGAAACAGGCTGACTTTCTGGTCCAACATGAAAGTGGATGGCCTAATATTAGGAAATTCTGTACAGGAAAGAGGAGCCAAACATACATGCAAATTTTAGGAGAATTAGAGAGGAGGCATGCCACATTTTTTTCTACAGAAAAGAGACTTCTACATTCTTTCTAAGAACAAGGAACATCAAGGGAAGCAAGGGGGATAAAACAGAAAGGATATTTTCTTAGTGTATTGTCTAGATTACAGATATGAATAAATATTGCTTGAATATTATATAAGGCACACTTTAAATTCCTACTTAAAGTTTGGAAATATTTTCTCAAAATCTTTTCATACTTTTTTAATTCTTATGTTAGAAAGAGGAATGATATAATCTACTCTATAAAAAAAAATTCTATTTTCATGAAATAACATCGTCATCTTGTGGTCTTTTGGAATTTTACAGAATGCCTACTAGAGTTGGTTTTACAAATGTAAGCACTTATGTCATGAAAATGGCCTAGGTTTTTCTTAAGATTATATATAGTATGTGCAAACATGTTTGTGGCAGCCCTTTTTGTAGTGACAAGAAACTGAAAATGGAGTGGATGCCCATCAGTTGGAAAATGGCTGAATAAATTATAGTATATGAATGTTGTAGAATATTATTATTCTATAAGAAATGATTAGGAGGAGCAGAGAGGCCTGGAGAGATTTACATGAACTGATGCTGAGTGAAATGAGTAGAACCAGGAGATCATTGTACACAACAAGAAGATTATACAACAATCAATTCTGATAGATGTGATTCTTTTCAACGATGAGATGATTGAGGTTAGTTCCAATGATCTTGTGAAGAAAAGAGCTATCTATACCTAGAGAAAGGACTGTGGGAACTGAGTGTGGATCACAACATAGCATTTTAATTCTTTTTGTCATTGTTTGTATTTTATTTTCTTTTTCATGTTTTTCTTTTTTGATCTGATTTTTCTTGTGCAGCAAGATAATTGTATAAATATGTATGCATATATTGTATTTAACACATATTTTTGCTATGTTTAATATATATTGGATTACTTTCCATCTAGGGGAGGGGATGGGAGAAGAGGAGAAAAATTGGAACACAAGAGTTTACAAGGATTAATGTTGAAAAATTATCCATGCATATGTTTTGAAAATAAAAAGCTTTAAAGTAAAATAAGAGATTATATGGTAGGATACAAATAATGGCAAATTCTTCTTATACTGAAAAGGCTTTGACTATGGTCCCAGTGATAGAATGCCTGAGATCAGCTATCTGAGGCTGTTTTACCTAAGTATAAAGACCCTCATCTTTTATAAGTTGGCCTCTAGATGAATTCTTTGCCTATAACAACTTATGAAACAACTTATGAAACATGGTTTTGTGTAGCCCCCTTTAATTTTTGCAGTGACAGATTAGCAGAGTGAACTAAAATTCACACATCCAGATTACTTATAAATATTAATTTAATTTTATCTATGGATGCCTATGAAGAACCTTGTCCAATGATCCATGAGTGGATATACTACTGGAAGAACTGAATTTTATCAGTTGATATTTTCACTATAAATGAAACCAGAAGACAATAGGAAGTTGTAGATAAATTGTAAGCTGGGTTACACATTCTGCTTGGAAAGGCCAGTAAAGGTACTGGTATAGTTTAGAAAACATGGATCAGAGCAAGAACTAACAAGGATCAAAGAATACTAGTCTATATAGAATATAGAATTCCAGGGGAAATAAGAAATACCTCTTCAAGAAGCAATAGAGTGTAGTGGATAAAAAGCTAACTTTGGAGTCAGGAAGATTTGGGTTAAGTCCAATCTTATACTATGTGATTGATGAGTAAGCTATTTAACTTCTCTACTCCTGATACCTAAGACTATAAATTGTAAACGAGGTACAAATCTTCATTAGCAGAAATTTCTCATTGGGAAATTCCCACCCCTATGAAAGCACAAGCGTGATCCCTTCACCTTTTCCAATAAACAAACAAACAAACAAAACGATATAATTTCCTGGGATATGTGGGTACATTGCATTATTGGGTGCATGATAAATTCTTGCAAAATATCTCAAACCTCTCATTGTTCTCCCTCCCTCAACAATCTCAGTTGGCAACTTTGCTTCATATTTTAAAGAAAAAATTGAGGTCATTCACCTTGAGCTCTCTCTTCTTCATCTCCTAACATTCATGTGTTTTTGGTCACTATCTCTTTCTTCAACCTAATCACATGATGAAGTGACTTTACTCCTACCAAAGCAAACCCCAACACCTGCTCAAACTATCCCATTTTATCCTGTGTCCTTCAACAGATTAGCCTCCTATCATTCTCTTATCACTTCTCTCTACTAGCTGCCTCCCCATAGCCTACAGACTTATCTATGTTTCCCTTATCCTTAAAAAACAAAGAAACTAAATATCCTCACTTGATCCTTTTAACCTTGACTAGAATTCTTCTGCCTTTTGTGGCTAAATTCCTTGAAAAGGCTATCTTTTCTCTATTCTCTTCTTAACCCCTTACAATTTGGCTTCCAACATCATCATTCCACCAAAACTTCCCTCTCCCAAGTTACTAGTCATCTAATTGCCAGACCTAATGGCCTTTTTTCAATCTTCCTTCTCTTTAACCTTTAACCTTTCTGCAGTCTTTGACATTGTTGATCACCTCCTCCTTGATACTCTCTTCTCTGTAGGTCTTGGGATGCCAATCTCTTCTGCTTTTCCTATTTAAATACTCCTCAGTTTCTTCTGTTGGATCATCATTTACATATGCCCTATAAGTATAGGGATTCTCCCCTGGATGCTCTTTTTTTGCCTTTCTACATTAATTGGTGATTTCATCATCTTCAATGGATTTAATTATCATCCCTATGCTGATGATTCTCAAATCTACAGATACTGCTCTAAACTCTCTGCAGACCTTTAGTCTCAGACTTCCAACTGCCTTTGAGACATCTTGAACTGGATGTCCAGTTAAACTCAACATGTCCAAAACCATATTGGGTAGAGAAGTATATATAGCTGGGGGCACATACATGTGATACATACAATGAAATGATTATCTTAAAAAAATAAAATTAAGGGGTAAGAAATAAGAATATAATGGGAGAAGAAAAAAGGAAGAGAATTGTGTGAATTGTCTCATATTAAAAAGGCAAGTTAAAGTTTTTACAATGAAGAAGAAGGGAGAGCAGGTAGTGGGGTAGCTTGAACCTTATTTTCATCACAATTGATTCAAAAAGAGAGTAACACACTCAACTGGGCATAGAAATTTATCCTACTTTACAGGATAGTAGGAGGGAAAGAGGATAAGAGAGCAGGGGCTGATAAAAGGAAAGGCAGATTGAGGAAGGTAGTTTTTAGAAACAAAATACTTTTGAGGAATGAGAGGGAGAAAAGAGAGAGAGAACAGAATTAACCAGGAATGGAAAGAAAATAGGATGGAGGGAAATAGCAACCATAATTGTTTTTAAAAAATCTTTTGAAGGATGTTCACTGATAAAAGCCTGATTTCTCACAACTATTTAGAGAACTAAGTAAAATTTTATAAAAATAAGACACTCCCCAATTAATGATCAAAATATATGACATTTTTCGATGAAGCAAAATTATTAACAGGTATATGAAAAAAATGCTCCAAATCATAGTTGATTGTAGAAATGCAAATTAAAACTATTGAAACACTAATGCACTGTTGTGAACTGGTTCAACCATTCTGAAGAACAATTTAGAACTATGACCAAAGTAGTATAAACCATGCATATCCTTTGATTCAGCAATACCACTACAAGGTCTGAATCTCAAAAAAGAGATTTAAAAAAAAGGACCTAATATGTAAAAAATATTTATAGTAACTCTTTTCTGTGGCAAAGAATTGGAAATAGAGGAGATGCCCATCAGTTGGAAAATGGCTGAATAAGTTGTAGAATATGATTCTGATATGATCTGTAGAATATGAAAAAAAGTCTGTAGAATATGGAATACTATTGTGCTACAAATGATAAACAGGGTGCTCTCAGAAAAATCTATAAAGATTTAAATGAACTGTGCAAAGTGAAATGAATAGAGCCAAGAAAACTTTGTACACAATAACAGAAATATTGTTAAGATGATCAACTCTGAATGACTTCTGATATTCTCAGCGATGCAATAGTCCAAGAAAACTCTTAAGAACTTATGAAAAATGCTATCCATCCTCGAAGAAAGAACTGACTGAAAAATTTTTTAAAACTTTATTTTCCTTGGGATTTTAAAAATATTTTCTTTTGCAATATAACTCAGATGGGAATGTTTTGCATGATTATACATCTATCACCTACATCAAATTTCTTGTCTTCTCAATGAGAGGGTAGAAGAGAATTTGGAACTCAAAAATTTTTTAAATATTAAAAACTGTTTTTACATGGAATTGGAGGAAAACAAAATACTAAATAAATCACTGAGAAAAAAAAAAAAAAAAAGGTATTGGTCAACAGGCCTTTAAGGGCACCATAAGAACAAAGCAAAGCACACCTTTAATTATATTATAAGCTTCTGGCCTAGCCAGCCATTCCTTATCGTAGGGGTGAGGAACTTCCCACCTGTGAGAGTATAAGGCTAGGGAAATAATTTGCTTAGGCAACTGCAGGTGAAGCAGAGCTAAAAGCGAGGTATAACAACTTCCCACAAATTGAGTTCTTTCAATTGATAATTTTATATGACCTGTGAATGATGTTATAAATATCCAAAAATGGCCCTTCACAGAAATAAAGTAAATTTATTAACCTTGACTTAAAGGTTTCTTACTGAGAAGACCAGTTCTGGGACTTGGCTTTTCCAGAACCTGCAAAAAGGCAAGGAAATGATTGTAGCTAAGTAGGGTCATTTAGGTGGAAAATGGGACAGATATGAAGTTCAATCAATATTCTAAGCCCCTAGGAAATCAAAGGGGCAGACATATTCCAGAGAAAAATCTATTGATAGAGAACTGACATTTCTTCAGTTCTCTATCTCCTTAAAGAGAAAAGCAGTTTCCCTATTGAAATGCCTAATATCAATAAATCACAATTTCCTGGCAAAACTGCATTATAATGAATCACTCTCCCTATCTTTGCTGTTACCTTAAAAAAAACTAAATCTGAAGAAGCTGGTTCTTCCCCATTAGGACATTTTAAAAACAATTCATTAACAAAGACAACACAGTTTTACTAGAATACTTTATTTCAATGAATTAACACTTTTTGAAAAAAGTAAAAACCATTAAGTTACTTCCCTGAGCATAAAGAACTAATTCCACAAAAAGCTAAATATGTTTATAAAAAGTTAAAACAATTAATAGGTGCATAATTCTCTGCATTGTTTATTTCCTATTACAAATTCATTTTTAAAAATCTTATGTCTTTTGGTACTTTTGTTAAGTGTAATGACATTTAAATTTCCCACATTTGGTGCTTAATGAATCAGTCTGATTTGTCTTTATCAAATTCTAGTGCAATTTTTAAGGCAGTGCTATTGAGGCCAACAGACTGCATGTTACATATGATGGTAACAATCACTCCTCTTGGGGGAATGGCTATCCTGTGATCCGTAGTTTCTACCTCCATGTCTTCAGGAAGAATCAGGAGGACACTACTAGCACCCACTGCACCTCCAGTGTGAGAAGCATAATGTCGTTGCTGCCTACATGAACCATATATTTGCTTTTTTTCCACAACACCCCATGCCATTGCATATTTCCCCTCTCTGTCCCAAGACATCTCTGTATTTGGCACGGGAGTCCAAATCATTACCATGGTTTCTGGCTTGAGGTACCCTGGCAAAAGTTTCTCATTGGAGTTTTTAACCATTCCAACTTGATACCCATAGAGCATTGCATTCCCAAATTTAAGAAGGTCACCAACTGTAGAGAGAAATCCACCACCAGCCCATTTATAGGAGTTGTCCACATAAGGGGTGTTGACAAGACGTCCCTTTTTGTTGTAAACATAAAACCTAAGTGAAATGAAATAAGAATGGTTATTAGTACACTATTAAGAATTCAGTAATCTACTTTTGATTGTCTATATTATACTAAATGTCTACCTGTGAGCTTGTACTTAAGAATTTATACAAAATAGCAGCAATATAACAAACATTAGATTTATTTAATAGGACATTACTTTGGTACTTAGAAAAAGTAATACTTGTTCCTCATCCCCAGGCTTATTATTACCTTTATGACTTTTCCGCCCCCCTCCCAAACTATTATCCATATCATTAGCAAGTTTAGAACATGACTATCAATCAACAAACAAAAAGTAAGCACTTACTATGTGCCAAGCACTGGGGAAAAAAGACATGTTTAAAAATCTAATCATCTGTTCTGAAAAACACTAGCTGGGTTGTACAAAGTCAGAAAAATAGTAAAGCAGAGAGTGCAATTCAGTTTAACAAAGATGATTTTCATACAGAATTTTGTTGGAATAAAAATATTAATTCTAAATGGAAAGAACAAAATTAGATAACTTAAGTACAAACAGTGATAGGCAAGGGGAGCTGGACCTTGTTTTGAGAAAATAATAAAGTTAATTGTAAATATATAATTAGGCATCTACATATATTTAATTATATATATACCAACCTATATACTTGTAATTATAAACAACTGGCAGCTAAGAGGTGTAGTGGACAGAATGCCAAGCCTGGAGTCAGGAAGACTCATCTATATGAGTTCAAGTCTGGTCTCAGACACTTACTAATTGTGTGACCCTGGTAACTCACTTAACTTTATTTGCCTCAGTTTCTCCATTTGTAAAATAAGATGGAGAAGGAAATAGCAAACACTTTAGTATTTTTGACAAGAAAACCTCAAATGGAATCACAAAGAATCAGACACAACTGAAAAATAACTGAACAACAATTGTAAAAAAGTAGAGCAATTGTAATTGACTAGAAGGTCCATAAAAAGTTTATAATTACCTAAAAAGTTTCTTTTTTTTTCAATTCTAATTCTTCCTTTCCCATATAGTTTATTTAGCAATTTTTTTTGTGTGTGTGTGCAATGGTAATTTAAGTATGGATTAGCAAAGTATTCATTCATGAGATTTTATGACAGGTAACAAGAAAAGTGATTCAGTATTTTGGGCCTAAAGTATTAAAATTTAAACTTATGTTGAAATACATCCACTAAGCAGACTATTTTTACCTCTTAGGTACTAAAAAGAGTTTTTTTTTTTTTTTTTTTTAAGTGTCTCTTATTAATTTCCTCTTACTAGCATGAGTCACTTTAAGGGATAGAATACAATCAAATATTGTTAGGCTCTGGTGAAGTTAGATTATTGTATGTTTTTAGACTGATTCTAAGTATTATATATCATACTAATGGCTCATATTTACAATGTAAATTTTCTTAAGGTTTAATTTTAAGGTTTAAATTTTCTTTATCATTACCTTGAGAGGTAAGTCCTACTTATAGCATTACCTTCATTTTACAGATGAAGAAACTTGAATAGGGTCACAATGTTATAGCCAGGATTTAAACCCAGTCCTCTTTGTATTATATATGTATGAAATACCACATATGCTACTCCTTCAAATCAGAGTGTTACCCTGAAAATAGTTTCATGTATAAGGTAATACATGACCAGAACAAAGAAGACAGACAAGAAAGACAACTCTTAACAGCTTAAATGTCTTTAAATAGCCTAGTTCAATTTCATTTTTAGGTTTCCATTATTAGTTTCATATTCTTAAGAACATTCACACTTGGAGGAAAAACTACAAAACAATACAAAACTAGAATAACAAGTATCCATCTGAGATTAATTTTTCAAACACTTATTAAGCATCTATGTTTAAAGAACATAGATATGGAAGGTAATAAAAAATAAGCCAAGTGAGTTTATAATCTGATAAGAGTACAAAATTGAGTTAATATCTGCAAACTAGCATTTAAATACTGTGTTAAAATACAAAACTTTAATCAGAACTAATATTTAATTACTGTGCATTGTATATGTAATAGCCCCAAACAGGTTTTGGGGTACCTATCTATTGAGGAATAGCTAAATAAATTATGGTATATGAATGTAATGTAGTATTATTATGCCATAAAAAGTGCTTCAAAAAAGAATTTTTTGAAATAGAAATTGGAAAGACCCCAAGGAGAAAAGGAATTTTGCTCACTGAAAGTAAAAAGAGCATGGTAGGCAAAGTCAATATAATCAAAATGACAGTACTATCATTTGCTTATTAATTTGCTTATTCAGTGCCATAACAAACTACCAAAGACTTATTTTACAGATCTAGGACAAAATAACAAAATTAATCTGGAGGAAAAACAGATTAAGAATATAAAAAAAAAAAAACCATGAAAAAAATTGGGAAGAAAAGGGAGCTAATACTAAGAAACTTTAAATTACTCTATAAAGCTACAATCATCAAAACTATTTGGTTTCTGAAAAAGAAATGTGGAGGTTCATCAGGGGAATAGAAATAAATATATTTTGAAAAAAACTATGTATTAGTAAGAAACATAACCAACACCTGAAAGACAATGTATCATGCAAACTCCTAAAGACAATATGATTTTTGTTAAATAGTAACAATGTTACATGCACAAAGTCCAAACACTTCAGACTTAGTTTAGACACCGTTATTAAGGAAAAAATGTTTCTTAATTTCTATAAAAATATAAGTCACTCCTATCACTTTGTATATTATTGTGTTACATCAGAAAGTTTAAGTACATAAAATCAATAGCATATATTAAGGAGTTTAACTTGCCAAGGAGAATTTTCCATTAAATCTCATAAAAATCTTCAATACTACAGCTTGTCAGATAAAGGGCAAAGGGCAAATAACTTAAATAAGTGCACAACAGTAATTCTCAAAAAAGTCAGAAATAAGATGTTTGTAAGTAGTAAAGTAACAAGTATTCTTGTACTAAGTGAAAAGGTCCTAGGATTAAATTTCACCTCGACTCCTTAATCCTTATGTAACCGCTTTATCAGGAAAATTGAGGAATTGTGCTGGATTGCTTTTGAAGGCTCTTTTCAAATTCTGTGCTGTACTACTACATCTACACACACACACACACACACACACACACACACACACAGAATTTTATTTGATTTAGTTTGTTCCAAGGAGATTTTTTTTTCTTTTGCTACATATATTATGCCAAATGTATGAAAACACAGTCTAAACTGTCTCAGGGATATTTGTGGGGGAAAAAAATCTACTAAATTTTAACTTCAGGGAAAATGAATATTTTTTTATAATTGATTTCACAGGTCAGCTGCTATTTTCCAATTCTCTTCTCCTTATAAGTAAACAAAATAATTGCCTAGGAATCCCACAATAAACAAAAAAAGTCAATCATATATTCTCTGACTCCCTGATAGACTAATTACAAAAGTATTTATGTAACTGAAACATTAAGATTTGGCAGCAGCATGGATATATCTGTTCAAATTTTAGTGAATACATAAATAAAAACAAGAAGTCTAATGATGCCATAATGATATAAAAAAGGTAGGAACTTGGAGTCTGACAAGACCTGGCTTAAATTTTAACATTGACAAGTATTAATTGTATGATCCTGGACAAGTCACTTAACCACCATGAGCCTAAGCAAGAGTAAAACCAAAAAATCTAGGTGCCAAAATATAGTGTAATTTTATTTATGTATATGTATTCATATATATGCATATAGTACTTACAAATCTTAAAGATCTATATAAATTTCAGTTATTATTTATGGAATCTAATCTCTCTTCCACATGAAAGTTCTTCAAATATAGCTATCATGTTGCCCATAAATCTTCTCTTCTCAAAACATCCCAGTTTCTCAACAAATAATTATCACAGGACATGAACTCTAAGCCCTACTCTGGACTTATATCAATTATCAATGCCCCTTCTAAAATCTGAAACCTGGACCAAAAGTACTACTTTAGATATCTAAAGTTTGATCAGGGCATAGTACTATGACCAGGACATGATAGTACTATCATATGAGGTATTAGTGTTTTTCCCCAGAAAGGAAAAAATTTAGAGGTGGAAGGAGCCAGGGAAAATAATAGTTTTAAGTACCTGAAGGAATGTCTTGTAAAGGAAGGAAGAGAAATTTTCCTCTTAGTCCCAAAGAGCAAAAGTAATAAATTTAAGCTTCACCTAAAAATTACAACTATCCAAAAGTTCTGCCTTAGGAAAAAGTGGTTCCCTCATCTAGAATATCCAAACAAAAACTAGATAGCCACTTCTGAGACTTGTAGTAAGTAAAAAGAAAACTCATGGAGAGAATAGACAACCACTATTTATTTACAACACTTTCCTGCTAGAATCTTTTCTATGTTATTTCACTATCAATTGGATCAAGTCCAAACACCTCAGCTTTTACCACTCAAGGTCTTCCACAATCTGGCCTCAATCTACTTTCCTAGCCTTTTATCTTCATTATTCCTCTACTGTATATTTATATATCAACTAATTGGGACTATTCATTGTTACCTGAATACACAATGAGATAGTAAAACAATACACAATTTATTAAATGTCCAAGATGTCCAATACTGCATGTATGAGAATAAGCTGCTTAGTGTCTCATAAAGACATTAAGAGATCATAAAAAAGGGTTAAAAGGACCTACATGTACAAAAATGTTTGCAGCAACCCTTTTTGTAGTGGCAAGGAACTGGAAACTGAATGGATGCCCAACAGTTGAGAAATGGCTGAATAAGTTATGGTATATAAATATAAGGGAATATTAATGTTTTGTAAGAAACAATCAGCCAGATGATTTCAGAAAGGCCTGGAGAAACTTACATGAATTGATATTAAGTGAAGTGAGTAGAACCAAGAGAACAGTGTACACAGCAATAAGAAAATTATATGATGATCAATTGTAAGAGACTTGGATCTTTTCAACAATGAGTTAATTCAGGCCAATTCCAATATTCTTGTGATGGAGTAAGCCTTCTGCATCCAGAAAGAGGACTATGGGAACTGAATGTGGATCATAATATAGTATTTTTACCTTTGTTGTTGTTTGCTTTTTTGTCTTTCTCATTTTTTTTCCTTTTTGATATAATTTTTTTCTTATGTAGCATAATAAATGTGGAAATGTGTTTAGAAAAATTGCACACATCAAACCTATATTGGATTATTTGCTGTCTAGGGGAAGAAGGAGAAGATAGAGGAAAAAATTTGGAATGCAAAGTTTTGAATGTTGAAAATTATCTTTGTGTGTATTTTGAAAACAAAAAAGCTATTATTTAAAAAAAAAGAAAGTTGTTCAACAGATATACAGGATATGAGCCATTTTATTAAAATTATTTTCCTCATTTCCAATCAAATTTTTTAAGAGCCAAGAAAATGTTTTCAAGTTCTAGGCTGCATGGCAGTATATACTTTAAACCCTTAAATAAAATCTGGTTTTTAAAAATTAAATTTCATACATTTAATAAAAACAATCTATTAGCTATCACCATAAAACCATCAGGTTTCAGTGGGAATGGGAAAAAATATTTTAAAATTTTGGTGACCTATTATTATTTTTTTTATTTAATAGCCTTTTATTTACAGGTTATATGCATGGGTAACTTTACAGCATTAACAATTGCCAAACCTCTTGTTCCAATTTTTCACCTCTTACCCCCTACCCCCTCCCCCAGATGGCAGGATGACCAGTAGATGTTAAATACATTAAAATATAAATTAGATACACAATAAGTATACATGACCAAAACGTTATTTTGCTGTACAAAAAGAATCAGACTCTGAAATATTGTACAATTAGCTTGTGAAGGAAATCAAAAATGCAGGTGGGCATAAATATAGGGATTGGGAATTCAATGTAATGGTTTTTAGTGACCTATTATTTTTGAAAGAAATTAAAAGTATATATCTTAAAATCCTTTTGCACAATAGCTATTTTTGGGATATTTGATGAAAAAAATTAAGTTTTTATCTTGTGTCTGACTTGTTAAATATATAACCATTCTTTAAATAATACTTAAGTACATAAAAAAATGGATGAATGAAACCTCATCTTGGCTATTAGTTTCAAGATTCTTTCCCTGTAGGCCTCTAACAAATTAAGTCAACTAATAATAATTTAAAAAAAAGACTGATTTGAATTGTATTCTTTAATTCTAAAAGGTAGAAGAAAAATCAGTCAATAACAAAAGTCATAAGTTAATTGAAATGTTTGTTGAATTGGCAAATTTTATAATTTTAACTATGAATAGTCAAGTTGAGGTATTCAACCTGGCCTCAGACTGATTTTGAACCTTAGTATACATTATTGGGCTCACCCCCAAATCAACTGATGGTTATTTTACATCTCACACTCTGCCTCTTATTTCCGGGTCTTTGCACTGGCTGCTCTACATGTCCAGAATGCTCTACATGTCCAGACTTCAAAGAATCCTTCTTCTTCAAGATTTGACTCAAGTGATACTTTCTGCATGAAGACCTTTCACAATCCCAACTTTTAATACTCTCCTTTCCAAATTACCTTATATTTAATTGCTTTGTATTCCTTGGCCTAAGATTCCTGGTGAAGTTAGTGACTAATGGAACTGGCCTTAGAATCCAATCTGTTTTCTTGGCTCCTAGTTCAGTATTCTCTTCACACTATCCTTTATTATTATTATTATTATTATTATTATGAACTACAGCAAGCTAAAAATTAACAAGCACTAGTTCTATAAATAACCTTTAAATTAAAACATTTCTAATTATTTCAATATGCAATATTTCAATATTTGTTATACCATCCTATAAATAACAAAATTCACTTTTCCTAATTATTCTAAAGGTTTTCGTTATGAGTCTGCCAGTTTAGGAAATAAATGTAGTAACTTAAAAAGGCAGTAATATAAGTATTTCTATGTATGATGTATATCATATATGTACCAACCCTCACAAATGATCTTTAAGGACTAAGTTCACCTTCATAGTTCTGCCTGTGCAAGTTTTATAACTTCCAGATATTTGACATTTGAAAAACTGTTCATTTAAATCGTTTTTAAAATTATAACCCGTGGAAAATATATGAATGTGTGTGTGTGTATGTGTATGTGTGTTTGTGTGTGTGTGTTTATGTGTGTGTAGTGTCTAAATGAAGACTAAGAATTTGACAAAACATTTTTCCTTTTTTCATGGCAACTGAATCAAATTATTTTAACAATATAAATGAATGACAGACATATTCCTAAGCATAAAAAATAAGTTAACATACCAAACTGAATGTGAAGATTTTACATAAACACTAACAAATCACTGTTTAGGCAATTCATCTATAATTTTCTTCATGCAAAAAAAATCTTCAAATAATTTCAATTCAGTTTCATGGTTAAATTTAAAGCTTATATAAGTGAGGAATAAAACATGTTCTAAATTTATTAAATTTTAAACCTCCAAAATAAAAATCTTTCTGTAATACTTTATACATCAGTCTTATTTACTTTATTTTGGGAATGGGAAATGGGAAGATGAAAATATGGAAATGTTCTTCTGGAGATTATGACTAAATCCATAAATAACAAACATAAACATCATAAGACACCAGAAAACCATACAATACAAACAGGAAATTTTCATTTACCTTGCTCTATTGTAAATCATTGGTTCATTTTCTTCTTGTACAGTTGTTACCATATCCAAGTCGTGAAATATTTTCTGCATGTAGTCCAAATACTTCTGTCCTGAGGCTCTTTCTACAACAGCTGCTAGCAGACTATATCCAAAAGTTGAGTACAAAAACTGACTACCTTGAGGCATGAGTGCAAGAAAAAAGCCCTCATTATTTTAAAATATATTACCATTGTTTTTACAAAAAGGGACTCCAAAAAAATCTACTGAAAAATACCAGCCTATTTTTGAAACCAGAACATCTTATTCTGACATTTTAAAAAAGGTCATAGACATATTTTATTGGCCTTATAAATTGGCTTTCAAAACTTATCAGCCCTAAAAAATCTGTACATTTCCACTCAATATTACTTCTCTTTCTCTTTGTCTCATCTACTTCGCAAGATAATTATGAGAATCAAATAAAGATAAATACAAAGATATGAAAATAAAAGCATCTGCCTGTAGTACTTTTGCAAGTAGCTCCACTACTTGGTTACATCATTAGCTGATTTCTTTTAGATACCTGATATGTGGAGCAATAACAATTTTTGAGGTTAACATATGCATAAACATATACATAGACTCAACAATCTAATGGAATTTCTAGTCATCATACTGAAATATAAAAATGAAGTATTATGAAAAAATATTATAATTTTATGTAATTATATATTTTATCAAAAAGAACATATAATGTGATTTGCAGAAATTACTATTAATATTTTTCTTCAAAAGCTGTCATGTAGAGAAATAGTTACCTATAATACTGAATTATTATACTTTGAAAACTATTATTTAACAAATTTTTACACAAGAAAGACATAGTAAATCACATCACTAAGGGAATGCACATATATAATATTCTTAAATGGGACTAACTTCAAATGACTGTGCTACATAATGTTGTTCTTTGAGAGGTTCTGCTATTGAATGGGCATGAAGTTACAACTGCTACAGGACACATACACTTTTGACTTCTATCTAATGCATAAAAGATTGTATCATATAGGATATCTTGGATTTATTTAGTAGAAATAATGACTATTTTATTAAGAAACAGAATCAATACTCACCTGGTTTAAAAAACAAAGGATCATTTTTAAATAACCTTAGAGATTCAATTGAATTTTCAAACTTTTCTTTCAAATATAATTCATCTTGTTCAAAATCATTCTTTTTCTTGCCAAGTTTTGGATTTCGGCATTTGGTTTCACTATCCTGCTCCATCTTAGCTTTGGCAAAGTCACCCTTTTCATTATTTTTGCCTCCTATTTCTTTCCAGTCTTTCTCTTGATTAAATTCCATAGTTTCTTTCATCTTCTTCAAAGCTTTATAAGCCTTCTCCTCTTTCACTTTTTTCATATCTTTTTCATAGTGGCGAATTCCACTTAAATGAGAAATCAATAATCTTGTAGTGACAGAAACCTAATTTTTAAAACATGTAAATTCAAAAAGTACATTAATTTACAAGGCAGAAGAAATCATATTAAACACAAAGAAAGCATAATGTAACAATCATATTTCTTAATTCTGAAACACAGTACAAATAATAGTTTTCCTTGCCATTAGTTTTATTTTATTTTATTTTTTTATTTTATAATTTTTATTTTATTTTTTTTAATAGCCTTTTATTTACAGGATATATGCATGGGTAACTTTACAGCATTAACAATTGCCAAATCTCTTGTTCCAATTTTTCACCTCTTACTCCCCCCACCCCCTCCCCTAGATTGCCATTAGTTTTAATGTGAAAGAAGAAAAGATAAGCTATATAATATTCTGCACACCCAGGTACAAGACAAAATAAACAATATGATAAGATATAAAGGGCTGAAACTCTGAATAGGTGAACCTGAATCAGACAACCGAGAACTTAAGGCTAATTACCTAATGGACAATAACTCTATCAGCATGTTTGGAATTTCTCTTCTCACATTTAATATAGGCTCAATGCTCTGGGTTAAGAGAATTGTAGATAAGGATTAGGGGGTGGAGTGAGAACTTCACTTGGCCTCAGGAGAAGGAGGAGAAAAGTGTGGATATTCCTGGAGATTCTGGACTCTAGAATCAAGGAAAGATCCTTGGCAAAATTGGCAATTTTGTCCATCTCCTTCACTTCTCCTCCAAAAGACATAGGACTTTTGCTTATCCTGACTTTGGCTGATTCTGAGGCCTCCAGGGAGCTAGCCCGGACTTTACAATAAGACTGTGATGAAATGTGAATTCCACTACCTTTTCACCTTCATATTCTTTTTCTGGAAATTCAGGAACATATTTCTGTACTGGAATGTCAAGATCCAATCTGCCCTCTTCCCATAATTTGGCAATAGCCACCATGGTAAGACTTTTGCTGATGCTAGCGATTCTCATCACGGTTTCTGGTTTACATGGAACTCTGTTCTCTACATCAGCATAACCCAAACCTTTAACAGGAAAAAAAAATTATTAATAAATACAAAAGAACCTTTAGTATATTTTAGAAGTGTCAAACACACTCTCTTGTAAGCACTCCCAGATTAAAATGTCATTGAGAAATATTTAACAAAATAAAAATATAATACAACATAATGTTAATATGTGATTTGTTAGTTAATATGTAGTCTTAGGGATCCTTATGTAGGTGTAGTGACTAATCTTGACTTCGTTTTTATAGAAAAACTAAAATATATTTAGCATATGGCACAAAATATATTTGCAGGAAATCTTCAATTTCTTATTTCAGCTCTTACACTTCTACCAAGAAAAAGGATTCAAAATTTCCTTATATTAACATCAAACTGAATACTAATACAAGCTGACTCAAACCAAAATTGTACCTATCTACAATTTACTCCTCCATTTTATCAATAAAACATCTTTTATTTAATGCTGAGTAATTAAACATGATATTATTTTAAGATGGTTTATATGAAAATGTCCTTATCTTTTAAAAGTTGGTTATCTTACATTTTAAAAGAAATCTCTCAATACTGTTCAATACTATGACTATTACAAACATTAAACTCTCACAATATTTTGCTGAGGATGCAAAATAACAGTATTTACAGTTATAAAGTAAAAAATAAAAGACAAGTAAAAATTACTATGTACATCAAATAAATACTTATGAGTAAAATATTATCAAAAAAGTATAACAGATGGAGGATGATTTTTCTTTTCTCATTAAATTCCGTCCTCCCATTTCTTCCCCTCCCCTCTTTTTTTGGAGTTAAGGGATTTGCCCTGGATTTCTCCCATTCACTTTTAACTCAAAATCTCTACTACTTGTGATCTATGTAACCAACTGCTCAGGTTATAAATATTTTATGGATAAAAATTTTTAACTAGAAATTATTCAATAAAATGTTTTATTAAATAAATATCCAAGTCAGAGGTTCCATTTTCACCTTTAATAGATACATAACAATGTAGGTATATTTAAGCAACCTGAATTTGTTTGTATTTATTTTCCATTTTTTCTTATATGTGCGATGGTTCTGACAATGGACCTCACAACCCAAACTTCTACAAAAGTATAAGGTGAAGTTTGGAAACTCAAATAGATGAGAGACACCAAAAGGCAGATAGCTACTGACAGTTACTGCTAGATGCCAATCAAGAACTTCTAGGGAAAACAATGACTCTTGAAGGCTAGTCAAAACTTGAAAGCGTCAATTAAGTGTCAAGGGAGAAATGAATAATTATGAAAGTACTTGTAAAGAGATTATGTGGTATGTAATTTATATTGCTGCATTCCAAATTATTTCAAGTTCTTTGCTATTTTGTAATTAGCTTTCATTTCTGCTTGGTGGGCAGCAGTATAATGTTCTAAAAGTACTCATATTAAAAACATTCATTCCCAACAAATTCAATCTACAACTTATCATTCAAGACTGTCTAGAAAATAAAGTAATAAAGTTTAAAATTAAAGAATAAGTAAATAAAATAAAGTATAAAGTAGTAACACAAATCATCTTGTTCTAGTAGCAAAGCTTGGATTTAAAAATGTTACTCTCAAATCTTGTCATTGACTACTACATTTTAAATTGGAGAGTTTACAAAAAAAATCCAATTTTATATTACTTTAGAAAGTCAATTCTGCTTTCCATAATCATGGATCCATAAAGATGATCTTTCATTTTTTATTTTCTTAAAAGATGAATAATTATGTGTTTTCACGCTGATTTATTTAAAGTAACAGTATTTCAAGTGCAAAACTGATATTTGAAAAAAAAAAAAAGTGATTTAGTATTTTCCTAAGCCCACCTTCTGACCAGACTTCTTTTCCATCTACAGAAACTCCAACTACTATGCCTGGTGCTCCCACCTCATCCTGTTTGTGGAGGGGAAAAAAAAAACAAACAGACAGACAGACAACTCAATCAACAGTTTGATCACTAGGTACATTATCCAAAGTTTGGATTGGGAGCTCACCAAGTGGAGAGTGGTCCCTGCTAAGTTTGACACTAACTGCGGGTGAATCAAAGTTTAAACTACTCCGCTACAAGTAGGGATGTGGGGCAAAAAATAAGATAAAGGAAGGAAGTAAGGAAGGATGTCGAGACCGGATGACCACTTGTGGGGTCTCTTTTACAGAGATTTCGGTTTGGGTTTGTATGCATGAGTTGGATTACAAGGTCTCACAAGTGCCTTCCAAACCCGTGACGGTGGGCTGCGAACACTAAGCTTTTGTTTAGAGGGACTACGCGGCAGGTGTCCTCGGGAGGGCATTTGTGAGTAGGCAGGCGCCGGCCTCGGCTCCCGTTTGGGAAGCGACCCGAGGGGCTGTCGCAGGCTCGGAAGGGGATGCTGCAAAGGCTGCCACAGAAAGGAGTCACAAACTCCGGCAAAGCAGGGGCAGCACCCACACAACACGCTCACTGCTTGCCCAAGAGTTCAAGTCGGGGCGTGAAAGCGGGACGAGAAGGAGTCGCCGGCACTGACACTTCCTTCTCTGTCGGGGAACCTCAGGGAAGTCACTTCGCCCTCCCAGCCTCAGTTTCCACATTTGTAAAAGAATGGGGCTGCACTAAATAGGCTCTAAAGTCATTTCGAGTCACGCTGTCGTTTTTTAAGGCCCCTGTTCCCCGGGGGGAGTTCTGGGGCGCTGGGCTAAGGGTCCCCTCACTTCCCTCCCCTCGGGAGGTCCGCCCCAGCTCGAACCTTGATCCGGTGCAGCAGGTCCCGACTGCTCTCGATGGCTCGGGCGAAGCGCTCGGGCGGCGGAGGCGGCGCGGACTGCGCCCGGGGGAGCAGGGCCGGGACCGGGCTCAGAGGCTCGCCCTGAAGTGACTCGTCTGGCCCCGGCGCCCCGGGACTCGGCGCGGGACTCGCGCCTCTCAAGCCGCTCACCAGCTTCGCGCCGAGCGCCAGGCCTAAGCCCAGCCCCAGTCCGCCCGCCCAGCCGTGCCCCGGCGTCCACCTGGAGCGCGGGTGGTGCCGGCGTCGCGGCCCGGCCCCGCTCTCGGGGGGCATCGCCCGCCGCGCCACGGCGCCCAGGAGCCGGTACATGGTCGCAGCCCAGGCCGGACTCCGACTGCTGGCGGCGTGTGCCCGCGAGAGAGGAAGGGGGGGCCGCGCGTGCCCGAGCTCGGGCCCAGCCCCGAGTAACTGACGGCGGAGCGTGCGAGCGCCGAATGCATCGAACCCCCAACTCCGGCTCCTCTTGCCTTGTTTGCTCTCTTTATAACTCTTTCTCTTCCTTTTTCTTCTCCGTGGCCACTTCCTGTCTAGTTGTTAATTTTTGTTTCTCTGTCCATCTCTGTCCCTCTGTCTCTCTCTAATACTTCCCCTAACTCTCTCTCAGTCTCTGTCCCTCTCTTATCTCTTTGTCTCTCGGACTCTCTCTTCTCTTTTTGCATGTCTCTCTCCCCCTCTTTCCTTTTGTCTGTCTTCCTTTCTCTCCTCCTTTTCTTCCCCTTTCTCCTTCAGTCTCTCTCTCTCTCTCTCTCTCTCTCTCTCTCTCTCTCTCTCTCTCTCCCTGTCTTCTCTCTCTCCTTTCTCCCCCCTGTGCTTCTCTCCTCTTCTCCCTCCGTTTCTCTCTTTGTCTCTTCTTTCAGCACCATTGTTTTCTCTTCCTGTCTCCTCCCTGGTTTCCCATCATATTCTCTAGTTTTCCTCATATTCTTTTTTCTACGATTCTGTCATCCTTTTCTCCACTTACTCTCTTCCTTTCCCTATTCATCATGCCTCAGTCTTCCTTTTCTATACTTTTCCTCTCCCTTCCCCCACTTCATTCTTCCTCATTTACCATTTTCTCTCCACTTCCCTTTTCTTCTCTCCTTTTCCCCATTCATTCTTTCTCACGGCCATCCCTTTCTCTAGTTGCTTTTCCCCTTCTCTTCCTGCTCCCCTATTCATTGGATCCTTTTCTCTCTTCTTCTCAACCCTAGTTGTCATCTTTATATTCATCATTTATATCATTCATTTGTAAGACCAGAGGATTCTGGATTAGGAAGAAACTTTAAAGGTTATTTAGCACATTCCCCTTATTTTACAAATGAGAAAACTGAAGTCCAGGAGGTAAATTGACAATAACCATGATCATACAACTATTGGGCGCCAGAGCTGAGATTTGAAACAGATCCTACACGATTCTTGGTTTTACATCTTCTATATTGAAATTGTGAGGAAAATTCTATAGAAAATAAAGCTCTGTCTTTGCACACCCAACTGTCTCTGACCATTAGATAATCTAAACAGGATCAGGAACTGAAAAACATGTACCAACTAATTCCCTGGGGATTTTCATTAAAAGAGAACTTTTTACTTAGACCTCTAAGCTTATGTGTGAGTAGCTCCCTCTAATCTGTATAAAATCACCATTCCACATCTCATCTGGTAAGACGCTCATTTATGTTTTTTTTTTTTTTATTCTTCATAAAAATTCCCTTTAAAATTGAGAATTCTGTTTCTGCTTCTTTCATTATCTCTAGAATACAGTTGTAATTTTTACAATTTCTATTGTTTCTCCTGTTTGCAACTTTTTTCAGTCATCGTTGTCTTTTTATTCTACCTCTGCTTTAAGCTGGGAATAAAAAAATTTCCCTAGGTATTTACTAAATACCCATGCCCTATTCAGAATACAAATACAGAATTGAAAATGGTCCCTGCCCTCAAAGAATATGTAATGGGAGAGACAAAACATAAAGCAGAGTAATAACCAAAGAGAAAAAGGCAATAGCATTAAGTGCTAGCTATGAACAAGGTTTGCTAAATGCTCTGCAAATATTATCTCATATGATACAATAGGTAGGAGGCAGCTGTTGAATATTATTCATATTTTACGGTTGAAGAACTTTGGCAAATAGAGGTTAATTCACATAAAGGACTTTCCCAGGGTCTCAACAGCTGAGATCACATTTGAACTCATATCTTCCTGACTCCTGATCTATCTAACTGTCTCAGAAGAAGTATTTGGGGTTGGAAAGTTACTGGAATAATGAATGAAGCCATAGGGGAAGTAACTGATACCTGCTATTTAGTAGAGGCAATGACAATGATTTGATTATGATTCCAGAACTAAAAAGAAAAAAATGGGAATGAGGTGAGGAGAAAGAGAGCTGCTGAGGGGTATGAAGAGAAGATAGTCAAGGAATAAAATAAGGCATAATTGAATTGGGCCTGGTATGATATAGGGGTTATTGAAGTTACCAATCAGGTGAGTAAGGGATAACTGTGGCATTTAAAAAAAAAAGACCCTTTGAATTGTCTGTAATTTTTATTCTTTTGAGATCATATTGTTCTATGCTTCATAACCACATTGTATTGTTGGGAAAATATTGATGTTAAAGAGAGAAAATCATGACTGCGAGCAATTTGGGATATTTGAAAGTATAATACAATTTCAAAAATTAGATAAAAACCAAGTTATCTTCTTCTTACTGAGTTTTTGGCCCAGATTTTTGTCCATCTGCTGTACCTGTCTGAAATATATTAACATTTTTACTGATAGGCCAATTCAATGGATTGTCTATTTGTTGGCTAGTTACATTCTGGACAATATGTGGTTGTCATCCATTTGGCTTCCCCCCTCCCCCATTAAGTTTTTGCTTAAACTGATTTATTTATAATAAGTGAGGAATTCATTGAAAAGGTTATATTCCAGGGTTTGATGAAATTATTGCTATATTATCTTTGAACAGGAGTATTTAGAGAACTCCACCATTAATAGAATATCCTTTTATTTGGACAATGCAATGTACATTATCCATTTCATTTTTAACAAAGATGTTGTTGTTGTTGGAGGTACTTAATGACTAATAAAAGTTATCTTTGTAGTTTTATTTATCAAATTTACATAATTTAACTTCTGTAAGGAAGATATTTTGGTTTTTTTTTTAAAGTTATTGAAAATGGAAAAGATCATAAATTGCATATTTACCCCAAAATGTTATTAACAATCAGTGACCTAGATGTCTGCTTTCTTATCTCTGTAGAAGTTTTCTGAGCCAGTATATGACTTGGATGTTTGTCTTATAATTAACTGAAAAAGGGAACAACCTTCCTCAAAGAAGACTTGTTGCTGCTCTCAGTTATTAACTTCTTCCTTCACCTTCTACCAGGCTACAAAGGAGTCATCAGGATGTTTTCTGGTCATTGGTACCAGAGTTGGCTAAGATATCTTAAATGAATTTTGTCCTATAGAACAAAAATTGACAAGGGTCTCATGTTATTTACACCCCTCAAACAGTTATGTGACCATAAAGATATTGTAGTCTGTTGTAGAAAAGTGTTTGTAAGAGTCTGCATTTTTTCTCTCTCTCTTATGTATACATCAAGGAAAAACACTCAATATATCTCAAACACATTCATACATAGACTGCTTTTACTCTTCTAGCTCTAGATCTGTTTATATTTGCTGGGGTTACCCTCTTTCCCCCTCCAGACCTATGAGAGACTCAAAGCTGGGTCATTGAGATATAAGGTTTTGTTAGGGTTTTGTCACTGCAATCAGAATTGGAATTACTGACCCCTGAACCAAGTATGAATTTAGTCTCACTGGTTTGGCACACAGTTTAAGGGTACCCATTCTTGGGCCCTGATGCTTACTTTCGTCACATTTACACAAATCAAAATTCATCTTAAGTATGAGTGCCTTCTCTGGAGAGCTATACTTAGCACACACACACACACACACACACACACACACACACACAAACTCATACTCTCTCAGTTTCCACACTGTCACATATCTCTGTCCACATTCAATTCTTTGTTTGATTCACATGATTAATCATTCTGAACACACTAACCCTTTAGATACATGATATCTGTCCTACTCTTTGTCTCAAAATCCCATGGATGACATCCTAGCTACCTCTTTTGCACCAATGACCAGAGAACATCCTGACTCATCTATATCCTGGTTGTGGGGGAAGAAAAAAATTAACTACTAAAAGCAATAGCAAGACTTCTTTCATATTGGAGAAAGCTCTTACCCTTTTGCCCAGTCAATTATAATACATATATAGAGCATGTACATAAGATTTTCAGAGATTAGAAAGCAGACATCTGAAACTGATGATGCTTTAAAAAAAAAAAAAAAAGGCATGCCATCTGTGATCTTTTCCCATTGTTTTGGAATAGAAAGATAGCAAATTCATAAGAAAAAACTTTAGCAGTGTGGCAAGTGGGTGGGAAGGATATTTTTGGGCAAATGTAGGCTTTCCTAAAATTTCTTAAATTATATCAACTATGTATCTGCTTCCTCCACTAACTGGCCCTATGTCAATGTGATGTTTATTGGGGAAGATATAATTAAGAAAATCTGGCAACTGACTAGATATGAGATATGGTAGAAATAGAGATTTCAAGCTGAGTATTAGGAGAATCATGATGTCCTTAGCAAAAATAAGGAAGACAACACATGTAAAAATGATTTGTTTGACTTTTTTTTTAAAAGAAAGATAGGTATGATTTTAGATATTGAATTTTAGGTGCCAATGGTACATTCTGGCAAAGAAGTCTTGTAGGTTATTTGAAATGGTCTGGAATTAAGAGAAATCAGGACTGAGCAAATATTCTTCACAGAAGTTGATGGTTGGAATTGGAAAATTGAATGATTCCTAAAGGAGACAGCTTTTAGAAATGTCTATATTTTGATCATTACAGGTTGAAGTGGATTAAGTGGAAACAGAGAAATAGTCACTCATTGTGTTAAAAATAAAACTTATTGGGTTTATCAAACACTAGATTGTTATAGTTATTGACTATTTTGTCCTGTGAATCTAAACCATTCCACTGATCATCTAGTCTATATCTTAGCCAATACCAAATGGTTTTGGTGACTGTTGCTTTATAATATAGTTTTAGATCAGGTACAGCTAGGCCACCTTCATGTGATTTTTTTTTTTCATTAGTTCCCTTGAAATTATTGACCCTTTTGTTCTTCCAGATGAATTTTGTTGTTATTTTTTCTAGGTCATTAAAATAGTTTCTTGGAGCCGTGTTACTACTGGGCTTATATCCCAAAGAGATCTTGAAAAAGAGAAAGGGACCTGTATGTGCAAGAATGTTTGTGACAGCCCTGTTTGTAATGACCAGAAACTGGAAACTGAGTGGATGCCCATCCATTGGAGAATGGCTGAATAATTGTGATATATGAATATTATGGAATATTATTGTTCTGTCAGAAATGACCAGCAGGATGATTTCAAAAAGGCCTGGAGAGACTTACATGAACTGATGCTGAGTGAAATGAGCAGGACCAGGAGATCATTATATACTTCAACAACAGTACTATATGATGATCAGTTGTGATGGACGTGGCCATCTTCAACAATGAGATGAACCACATCAGTTTCAATAGAGCAGTAATGAATTGAACCAGCTACACCCAGTGAAGGAACTCTGGGAGATGAGTATGAACCACTACATAGAATTCCCAATCCCTCTATTTTTGCCAATCTGCATTTTTTATTTCCTTCACAGGTGAATTATACACTATTTCAAAGTCTGATTCTTTTTGTGCAGCAAAATAACTGTATGGACATGTATACATATATTGTATTTAACTTATACTTTTACATATTCAACATATATTGGTCAACCTGCCATCTGAGGGAGGAGGTGGGGAGAAGGAGGGGAAAAATTGGAACAAAACATTTTGCAATATTCAGTGCTGAAAAATTATCCATGTATATATCTTGTTAATAAAAAGCTATAATTAAAAAATGAGTTTCTTGGAAGTCTTATTGGTATAGCACTAAATAAATAGATTAGGTAGTATTGTCATCTTTAATATAATCGTTCAACCTATCCAAGAGCACTTAATATTTTTCCAATTGTTTAGATCTGAATTTATTTGTGTGGAAAGTGTTTTGTAGTTTTGATCATATAGTTCCTGACTTTCCCTTGGCAGATAGATTCCCAAATATTTTATACTATCAACAGTTACTGTAAATGGAATTTCTCTTTGTATCTCTTGTTATTGGATTTTGTTGGTGATGTATAAAAATGCTGATGATTTATGTGGATTTATTTTGTATCCTACAACTTTACTAAAGTTATGAATTATTTCTAATAGCTTTTTAGTAGAATTTCTGGGGTTCTCTAAGTATACCATCATATCATCTGCAAAGAGTGATAATTTGGTTTGACAAATCCAAAGACCCCAACTTTTGGGATAAGAATGCACTATTTGACAAAAACTGCTGGGAAAATGGGAAATTAGTATGGCAGAAACTAGGCATTGACTCACACTTAACACCGTACACCAAGATAAGATCAAAATGGGTTCGTAACCTAGGCATAAAGAACGAGGTTATAAATAAATTAGAAGAACATAGGATAATTTACCTCTCACACCTGTGGAGGAGGAAGGAATTTGTGACCAAAGAAGAACTAGAGATCATTATTGATCACAAAATAGAAAATTTTAATTATATCAAGTTAAAAAGCTTTTGCACAAACAAAACTAATGCAACAAGATTAGAAGGGAAGCAATAAACTGGGAAAACATCTTTATAGTTAAAGGTTCTGATAAAGGCTTCATTTCCAAAATACATAGAGAATTGACTCTAAAAGAAATCAAGCCATTCTTCAATTGATAAATGGTCAAAGGATATGAATAGACAATTTTCAGATGATGAAATTGAAACTATTTCTACCCATATGAAAAGGTGCTCCAAGTCATTATTGATCAGTCTTATCATGTCTCAGAGAATCCAATGATTCCTGAGAGTTTTCAAGTCCTACCACAGTCTTATCATGTCTCAGAGAATCCAACAATTCCTGAGGGTTTTGAAATCCAACAATGCAAATTAAGACAACTCTGAGATACCACTATACAACTGTCAGTTGGCTAAGACAACAGGAAAAGATAATGATGAATATTGGAGAGGGTATGGGGAAACTGAGACACTGATGCATTGTTGGTGGAGTTGTGAACAGATCCAACCATTCTGGAGAGCAATTTGGAACTATACTCAAAAAGCTGTCAAACTCTGCATATCCTTTGATCCAGCAGTGTTACTACTGGGCTTATATCCCAAAGAGATATTAAAGAAGGGAAAAGGATCCACATGTGCAAAAATGTTTATGGCAGCCCTTTTTTGTAATGGCCAGAAACTGAAAATTGAATGGATGTTCATCAATTGGAGAATGGCTGAATAAATTGTGGTATATGAATATGGGAAAATCATTCTGTAAGAAATGTATTTAACGTATACTTTAACATATTTAATATGTATAGGACTACTTGCCATCTAGGGGAGTGGGTGGAGAGAAGGAGAGGAAAAGTTGGAATACAAGTTTTTGCAAGGGTCAATGTTGAAAAAATTACCCATGCATATGTTTTGTCAATAAAAAAGATATAATTTAAAAAAAATTTTTAATTTAAAAAACATTATATTTCATCCCAAGCCCTCTCCTCTTCCTAGATTGGTCATTATTGTCAAGAGCAGTCCAATCTTCCCTGACAGATAGGCTCAAAACCACAGTATCAACTTTAACTACGTTATTTGCATTTACTCCAAATATCTTATCTGATGTTAAGTCTTGTCATTTTTATCTTGACAACAGTTTTCATATATGACCTCTTCTTTCCATTTGTACAGTCAACTTGGTGCAGCTCCTCATCTTCTCACACTTGGTGAGAACAGTAATCTTTCTATGTGTCTTCCTGCCTCTACTTTCCTCACTCTAGTTTAGCTACCATTCAATTACCAGTGATATTACTAATTAACTCTACAATAAAATATAAAATTTGGCTTTTCAAATCCTTAGGAACATAGATTTCTAGATCTTTTTGTTTTTTTAAGTTTACCGCCCTTCACAGACTTCTTTGCTGTTCCTTGCACCTCACACTCTGTGCTATGCCTCTTAACTTAGTACCTTGTTGTTGAATATCCCATGCTTGAAGTGCTCTTGCCTCACTTCTGCATTCCAGCTTTCCTCGCTTCCTTCAAAGCTTAGATGCTAATTTCTGCAAGAAGCCTTTCTGGTTTCCCTTCTCCCTTTTCCATCAAATGTCTTCCCCTTGAGATTAGCTCACATTTATACCATATATAACTTGTATGTATATAGTAGTTTTCATGTTGTCTCCCTCAATAGAATGTGTCTTCCCTGAAGGATAAAATTATGTTTTTAGCCTTCTAAAGCAAGAAATTATAATTTCAAGGAAGCCAAGGATGGGAAATATATCAAGAGATGGAAGGGATGGTGGTCAGTATCAAATATTATAATAGCTCAAGTATAAAAAGAACAACCAAAAGCCATTTGCTATATTGATTAGGAAGCCTTTTGTGACTTCTCAGAGAACAATTTTATTGGAATGCTTGGGGGTAGAAGTCAGACTTTCAAGGAAGCAGTGAGGAAGTAAATATAGGCTACTCTCTAAAGACTCGAACATATTTGTAGGCAGAAGGGAAAGATTTTTGAAGCAAGAGAGATTAAGATTCAATAAGAGGCCAATAGAAGAGAAGAAATGATTAAATACTAAAATTACAAAAGCTTTGGGAAAAGAAGGATCAAAGCCTTATCAGAGGAAGTTAGTTTTGGTGAAAAGGATAATTACTTTTTCCTCATGAGACTGAAGACTTTCATCTAAAATCATGAAATAATGGCAGCACAAATTCATATTCGGTCTTGCCTAGGAAAGATATGAGTTCATGGCCCAATGGACATAAGTTGCCCCTCACATTGGTGAACTCTGGAGAAACTGATAGAGATGGTCCTGCCATGATTTTAATCCTTAATCATAAGAGGAAGGGGATGAATTATTTTTGTACATTTGATGAGTTATTAACTCTCCAGCTCTATGGCCAATAAGGAGATTCTTCATCGTCCCAAAGTGCAAACTCCTCAGGAGTGAATGGCGACTTTTAAGCAGACTCCACCAAATGTCCGTTGCTACACATTACTTTCTGAGTAGGATGAAGCTCTAGAAACTCAGCCAGCCTGCTAACCAGTCAGATTCAGGTGGCTTTAGAGAGGAGAAAGCTTACTTGAGAATACATTATGCTAGTCATAGCTGACCTCAGTGAGACTAGATTCCATGCAAAATTATATGCCTTTTGGTCACAGGCAAATGCTCATAGATCTAGAGTTGACATGAATCTTAAAGCTAATAGTTTAATTCCTTCATTTTGTAGCTGTAGAAACTGAGGCCTGGGGAAGTCAAATGAATTCTCCCCCCCCACCCCCCAGCCCCTCAGGGTCAGAGTTTTAGAGATGAGATTTGATCCCAGAGTCTGCTGGCTTCAGAGCCTGTGTTCTGTGTACTTGTCAACTATATAGAACACTGTTCTGATGTCAGAGAGCTCTTTGATATTTTGAAAGTTAGCATTAACTGGACTCTAGGCAACTAATATTTACACATAATTGCAAAAAAAAGTCAAAGGGCTGATTGCCAGAATTCAGATATTTTAGGAGCTCTACTAAGAATTGCTGTCTTGAACATTTGGGAATTACTTTTTTCTTCCTTACAAATCTAAAATGAAAATGCTGGTGACTGTTAGAAAAACAATCAAGTGTCTAAATTCAAGCTCTCAGTAGCAAGGGCAGCTCTCTTTTTTATTTTAAGAATCCTACTATTATTTTCAGAAGTATATCAGCCAAACACATTATCAAAACAGAGCTACTAATGAGGGGTGCTGAGCTGGGTGATGAATGCCTTATAATAACTTGGAGAAGTCTGGGAATTCAACTCAAGAAATCTTGGATTCTTCCCCTGCTTTTGATGATCTTTTGAACTTTAGAATCTGGCAATCAATTACATCAAATAACTTTGTTGTACAAAATCCAAAACAGCCCAGATGACACACATATATTTTGCTTTTTTTTTTTTTTTTTTTGCAAGTTATAGTTTCTAAAAGGGAATATTCCCAGACACTTGTGCCTTTACTTGTTATATAGTTTTGCATCCTAGGAATCCATATCTAAAATTTCTTGACATTTCCTATAATCAGCTATTTAGACAATGATCAACTTCTGGGTTTTAAAATTAAGCTCTTTAGTTGAATATGTCCTCACTGACTCTTTAATGCTGCAGTTAAAGTGGCTGCCTCATAAAATCAGTTTGCTTCAGAGGAATACCTGGTTTGAATCTGCAATCTATTACAAGGTGGCAGATGGGAAGTATTCTCTGGATTTATACTGGTATAGAAGATAAGATGTTATAATAATTAACATAAACACAAATTTTATCTTGATTTTCCTGACCTTCTGTATCATTATCTTCATATTATAAAAGGATTGGGATTAGGAAAGATTAGAAAACTGAAGTTTAGAGAAGTTAAATATTTGGGCCATGGTCACAGTGGTAGTCCAGAAAATTTCTCAGTTTTCTAGGATCAGCTTTTCTCTATATCTTTTTTAAACATGCCCCATTGTAATTCACAGCCTTTTGTATCATGATATCTGAAATCTTCCTCATTGGAAAATTCTAGCTTACTTGGTGAGAGAGAAAGACAGAGACAGAGAGAGACAAAGAGACAGAGAGAGACTGGCCTTTTTATCTGGAGAAAAATGTTTCACCATGGTTGGTCATTGTGTTGATCAGTGTTTCCTAAGTCTTTCAATGTCGACTGTGATATTGTTGTTAGTGTATAAATTGTTATTTAGAAAATCCCTAGTCTTCGGGAATGAAAGAAAGTGCTGAGACTGTAAATATAAAAGTGAAGACAGTCCTCTTTCTTAAGCAATTTCCATTCTAATGGGTGAGAACAATATAATACATCTTTTCAATGTAAGGCAATGTATGGAGTGATATTAGACCTAGGAATCCAATCCACTGAATCTGGGAGTGATGGCAAGCTTTTTGTGTAAAAATGATTTTCCCATGAATTACCTTCTGCTACAGTGGCCTGGAAATATTCTGGCATTATCGATAGTTATTTCCCTTTCTTGTTCTTCATTGTTATTCCTTTCAGCTAATTCCCTGGGTGCAATGGCAGAGGGTGGTTACAGTAGCAATTAGGAATTTTTGTACCTCAGCAAATATTTAATAATTTGCTCTCCAGTTGGAAAAAATGTACTCAGGACATTCCATGTCCCATGCCTGGAATGTTCCTGCTCCTCCCTTCTGTCTCCAAGCTTCCCTAGTTTCCTTTTAAGATCCTGGGGACTTTTTGCAGGAAGCCTGAGCTAAGATCAATTTAGTGTTTATGAAGCACCTATTACATACCAGTTATTATGCTAGTTGCCAGGGATACTGAGACAAAAATGAAACAGTTCCTGCTCTGAAAGATCTTAAATTCTTATGAGGGAAAGGAGTGTATATATAGGTGCATACAAAATGTATTAAGGAGCAAAAGACACAATACATGTTAGAGTAAAATTATTATAAGGTTTACACAATCACAGCTGGAACAGGCCTTAGAAACCATCTTTTCCAAGTCTTATTTTATGAAGAAACAGACATCCAGAGCTAGTGTTTGAATAGTGTTAGAATTTTGTTCCCCAGTCAAAGTTCTAAGCTGTTCATAACCATATTTTTGAAATTTGTCCTCCTTCCAGGAGATCAGAAGCACCTTAGGGCCACAATATTATACTTAATTTGCTGGATATCATATGTTCTACCACAAACCTAGTTCTTTTGATTGTTGATATATAGCATTCTAGGACCTGTAGTCTTTTATTGTAGCTGCTGATAAAGCTTGTGTAATTCTAGTTGTAACTCCAGCATATTTGAATTGGTTTTTGTTGTTGCTGTTGTTGCTTATAAAATTCTCTTTTTGATTTTGGGGTCTTGAAATCTAGTAATGATATTCCTATTTGTTTTCCCTGTAGGATCTCTTTAAGTTAGTAATCTGTGCGTTTTTTTCTATTTCACTTTCCCATCTTGTTCTATCACTTCAAGACAATTTTCTTTATCTCTTGTATTATTGGTCAAGGTTATTTTTTTGGTCATAGCTTTCTGGTAGCCTAATTATTCTTCTTATTTTTTTTTTCTTGATCTGTTCTCTAGATCACCTGTTTTTTTTTTTTTTTTTTTAATGTTTCACATTCTCTCTTATTTTTTCAGTCTTTATATTTTGTTTTATTATTTCTTGATTTATTCCCCTTCCCCAATTCTAATTTTTAAGGAGTAATTTTCTTTTTTAAGACTCTGGATCTCCTTTTCTAGATGGATGAATTTCTTTTCATAATTTTTTTTTTCTTGGATTTTTCATTTTGTTTTTCCTCAACCTTTCTCATTTGATTTTTAAAGTCTTTTTTGAGTTCTTCTATAAATTATTTTTGAGTAAGTAATCATTTAACTTTACTCTTTGGGGTAGAAGAAGCTTTTTTTTACTTTAGTGTCCTCCTGTCAAATTGAACCCCAGTCTTCCCTATTCCCAAAGTAACTCTCTATAGTTGGGTTCTTTCTCCTTTGACTGCTCATTAAAAAAAAAAAAAAAAAAAATATATATATATATATATATATTTTTTTTTTTAAATACTTATTAATGTAATCACTTCTAGTTCCAGGCTGTAGTGTGTATGTGTATAGGGGAGATGGTGTCTCTGTCTTCACCTTAATTCTCTTCTCTGACCTGGAACTCCAAAGCAGACTTTCAGCTCCCACAGTCAGCAGCTCCCCTGCCCCAGTGTTTCTGCACTGACTTGATGTGCTCTTTCCTTCTTCCCCAGGGCAGCTTTTCAGCAGCACAACTGGGTCTGGCTTTTCTTATCAGCAGAGGAGGTTCCCTCAGTCTTCCTGGACTCAAACCTTGACTCCCCAAGTTGGCCTAGAGATAAATGTTCCTGTGGTTGGGCAGAGGCTATTTTTGAACACAGTTAGCCCCAGGGCTCCCCACTTGCTATTTTAGCAGAGCTAGCCTGGAGAAATTTACAATTTCACACCCGTTGAACCTGTATATGGGGTTTTTCTTTAGGTCTTCTCTGGTTGTACCAGGAGAACCCCAGTTCTGCTTCAAATCTTATTTGTTTTTCACCTATGTTCATCCTAAAGTGCAATTTTGTTTTCTTTAGAGGGAAATCTGGAGTGCTTGGAACTTTCTGACCTACTCTGCCATCTTTCCAGAATCCTCTGACTTTGGTCTCTTTAAGCTAATGTCTTTCCCAGGTTTCATTTCGACTGAGCAATGTCCATATGTGATTAAGAGTAGGTAAGAACTGAAGCAAAGAATGGCCTTTTTTATCTAGTCCAAAAAAAAGAAAAATCCAAACTATGAGGGGAAAATTCTCAGGGTTTCTGGCCAAAGCAGAAACAATTGCTGTTTACATTTATCCTGAGTTGATCAGGGCCCAAATAGTGACCAGTTTCACTTGACCTGAAACCTATGGTTGGCCAGTCAATGAGAGTCAGAGTGACTGGGATTTAAGGTATGGTCCTTAAGAAAGAAATTGTAGTGCTGGAGAAAATGAGGCAAGAAATTAGAGAGTTTTTAATATTTTATTAATAGAGAGCTTGACTGGGGGAAAAACAGATCCATGTGGACCCTAGCAGGCTGGATCGGACTATTGTGCATAAGACAATATAGCAGAGAGTGAGGGATTCCAGAGACTCTTATAGGGCTCCAGTGATCAGAGGAATATAAGCAGAGTGGGGTTAGAACACTGGTGAGAGGGAACTTCCAGGAATGGACCATAAATTCGGTTCTGATAGGTTGGGGCTAAGGAAGAATCATAAATTCTGATAAGTTGGGAGGCTAGGTGCCACTAAGTCTGAGATAGGAGATATGCCCACGTATCTTTAGATAAACCATCTACATTTTATGACTCTTTGGAATGCTAGTGGTCAGGTTCCCAGTCCTAATTATCTCCATCCTAATGGCCAGGAAGAAGGGTCGACACCAGGAAGATTAAGGCAGAACAATTCAGGGAAACTGAGGTAAAAGAATTAAAGGAAACCATGGCATAACAAAATCTAGCTGGTAAACCCCAAGGTACCTTAGGAGGTTTCAGTGATCAAAATTCTTTTGCATTCCTTTGGACAGAGAGCCTGTAAATGAGGGTCTGATACTCTATGGAAACAGATAGAAAGAAAAAAAAAGAAAAAAGGAAGGAAGGAAAGAAGGAAGGAAAGAAGAAAGAAAGGAAGGAAGGAAGGAAGGAAGGAAGGAAGGAAAGAAGGAAGGAAGGAAGGAAGGAAGGAAGGAAGGAAGGAAGGAAGGAAGGAAGGAAAGAAGGAAGGAAGGAAGAAAAGAAGGAAGGAAGAAAGAAAGGAAGAAAGGAGGAAAAGAGCTATGCTCCCCCAAGTGACCAGTTCAGTTGAGTTCCCAGCAGCCCAGCTCTACTCATAGAGGTTTTTTATCCTTTATTCTCCAACAGGATCCTGACATCAGGAAGCTCATGACATGACATGTAAGTGAGTTAGATTTAAATAAAGGTGGACAACAAATTCTCCAGCTTCACTTTCTTCTCCAGCGCCAAATCACTCCTGCTCTCATTGATTGGCCAAACTACATTTAGAGAATTCACAAATAAACTCTTTGAGGAGGTTGATTTTCATGTTGCCAAGGAGTCAGGGATAGTTTCCTCAGGCTTCTTATCTAAGGAATGCTTGAGGCTCTTAAGGGAATTTTTATTTCCCTAGGAACAACTTTTATTCAGATGAGGTTAATATATAGACTTTTAGTTAACCAAAAATTCCAAGAGGAATGGCCCTGAATCCTGAATAATAAAAAAGAAATTAAAAATTCCTGTAAGACCAGGAAGGACAGAGGGGGAAAATGATTCTTGGATTGGGGATGCAAAAGAAGGCAAAGACCATCATATGATGGTAAGTGTTTAACAATTGGCTCTCTGAAAAGTATATCACACTTTTAAATTTAATCTACATTACTAATATTTTTCCATCATTTTTTAACTTTAGAGAATGGATAAAACAATAATCAATTACTGATTTATATAGTGTTTTCCATTTTCTAAGGTATAAATGTTCACAATGAACATGTAATAGCCCAGAAGCCATTTGAGTTGTCTCTAGCACATCCCTAGGCAAAATCTGTATCTGTCTCCCTTAACCCTCCATCCCTTTGTCCCTTTCTCCCTACAATTTCTTCTTGTTGTTCAGGAGTGTCTATCTCTTTGTGGTTCTATTTGGAGTTTTCTTAGCAAAGGTACTGCAGTGGTTTGCATGCTCTTCTCCATCTCATTTTACAGATGAAGAAACTGAGGCAAATAGTGTTAAGTGACTTGCCCAGAGTCACACAGCTAGTAAGTGTCTGAAGCTGAATTTAAAATCAAGTCATCCTGATTTCAGGGCTAGTACTATATTCATTATGCCACCTAGCTGCTTTCCTACAATGTCTGGGAGGGCAAATGTGTTTTTTGTGGGGAGGAGAGTGGGGAGGGGAATGAACTAAAGTGGGGTCCTCAAACTACGGCCCACAGGCCAGATGTGGCAACTGAGGACGATTATCCCCCTCACCCAGCGCTATGAAGTTTCTTTATTTAAAGGCCCACAAAACAAAGTTTTTGTTTTTACTATAGTCTAGCCCTCCAACAGTCTGAGGGACAGTGAACTGGCCCTCTATTTTAAAAGTTTGAGGACCCCTGATTCTAGACTATTTCCCATTGTCCTAGGCTGTCATTTTTTCTGTGTGACCAGATAATGCTGCAAGGCCACTATGTTGCCCACCAAAGATTTACTAGGCTGGGATCAGACCTTTCTCTCAATCCCTAGACTTGGTCAGAGTTGGTCAGTCACCTTTAGCCTTTGCCTGACTAAGAGCTCCTGGAGAACAAGGACTATTTTTTGTGTTTCTTTATATCTCTAATACTTAGTACACAATCTGTGTTCAATTAAGAAGGCATTGGTTAACACACTGGATTCATTATCTTGTGAATGTTTGACCAGTCAATCTTTCTACTAAGCAAAGAAAAGGTAAATAGCTCACAGTCTAGTGTAGTTTTTTCTTTTTACTTCTGTTTAGGTGAAAAGGAATTAAGAAGGGCAAAAAAATTCAAGTACATGATTGGAACTCCCTCTGCTCATATCAGGCTCTTAATATTTATTAACTGAATGACAAAAACAATTCCTCCCACAAAAGTCAACTCTCTATCTTCTTTCCCTCCTCCCCTTTCTATCTCTCTTTCCTGCTTCATAGGGCTATAATCCTACCACCATACTCTTTCCCTCACCCCAATCTCCCCAGGTACTAACCTACTTCTGGGCTCTGCCTTATCCTTCTTTCTTAAAGGAATATGTTAGATTATCAGCATTCCTTTAAATGTTTCAGTCCTGAGGCAAATTCCTTATTGTCCCTCTCACCTCCACCCTGGGAAGCTCCAGTTGCCCAACCTCAGTAGTGACTCTAGGGAAAAGTGGGCAAAGCCTTAGAGACTCCTTGGTTGCTCTTATCTCTCCCGACTCCCAACCCTATGCTTCCTACTTCCTACTCAAGTAAAGTGTTATTGAGTAGCTAGTCTAATTTTTCTGAAAGTTTGGTGTTTGCAAGTCCCAGAGAGAATATAGCAGTCATATAGTAAATGGTCAGACTAGACACAAGTTTAGATAATCTGACTCCAAGTTTGATGCCCTTTCTGTTGCATTCTTATTTCCTAAAGTAGAAGTTGACATTGCATGCCTTTCCTCTGTTAATTATCTCCTATTTATCTTGTATATAGCTTGTTTATATATATTTGGGTTTTGTTGTTGTTGCTGTTATTTTTCTCAATGAGAGCAGGAACTGTTTTATGCTTCTTTTTGTATCCTCAGCACTTAGCACAGTTCTTGGCATAGTGTAGGTGCTTAATAAATGTTTATTAATCTATTGATTAACAATGGGGCACTAAAAAGACCAGATACTGGCCAGTGGGCTTAGAATTGGGGGGCATTTAAAATTTCAGTTGCTAGTGAGCAGAGGGTATGGAAAGGAGGGGCTGAGGGGTTCAGAATCAGGAATTCATGCTTTTGCTTTTTGGCATTGCTGTAATCGCTGATGAATCACATGCCTCCTGGATTTGTTTTTCCATCATTCAAATAAAGATAATTATAACAAATGCCTCACAGGAAATCAGTGAGAATGAACGGTTGCATTTAATGTGTTAAATGATATCCTAAGAGTTCCTTTTACATCTCTGTTTTATTCACATATTCCTTCCCAATAGTTCATTTCTGTTCTCAGAATCCCTTCCTAGGTAGGATATCATTTTTGTGGAACTTCTACCCTCCACTTCCAGCCAAAGGTTATCCAAACAGACTTTAGTTGTTCATTTAAAAAGGCGTTTTCCCTCTAGGTTGGTTATTTACACAGAAGTCCTCCCCTTAGGGATTCCCAGAGGAAGCAGAGCCAGTCAAAATTCTAATGTGTTCAACTAAGAGGGCATTGGTTTACACACTGGTTTCATTATCTTGTGAATGTTTTACCATCCAATCTTTTTACCAAGCAAAGAAAAGGTAAGTAGCTCACAGTCGAGGATGTTTTTTTTTTTCTTCTTCTTCTTTTGTTTAAGTGCAAGGTGGGAGAGGAAAAAAATTCAAATACATGATTGGAACTCCCAAGTCCTAATTACAGACCTACAAAAGTGTTTTTCTCTCATGGGATGAATGGATACAGTCAAAATTTCAGATCTTATCTCAATAATCTGAGTCTTCCATTTTCTCCTAAGAAACATTCTCATTGACTTTTTTAGAAGTTTGTGTTTAGAGAGATGTGGCCTCAGACCCTTACTAGCTGTGTGATCCTGAATAAGTCACTTAACCCTGTTTGCCTCTTTTTTCTTCATCTGTCAAATGAGCTGGAGAAGGAAATGGCAAACCCCTCCAGTATCTTTGTCAAAAAACTCCAGATGAATCATAGTGACTCAGAAATGACTGAACAAAGCTTAAAGACTATTTTAAGAGATTTTTCACTCTAATATTTAAATGAATCTTAACGTGTAGATGTATCAATTTGGATCTTAGTTAAAAAAAAAAAAGTTGGAATGTTCAGCTCTCCAGTCCATGTACATAATTTTTCAATGGCGGGCTGCTATATCTCTATTTAATTAGTTCCTTTAGGAGAGGCATTAGTGACAGTGACTTCTAGGAAGATACTTCATTCCTAACCTTAGTCTTCATCTAAAATGCAAAAATACACACATGGGTCACATCTGATTTATTCAGTTCAATTTAGCCACCCAGTAAGCACCATTATTACTTTCAAGGTCTAGGTAGCTAAAGGTGAGGTGGGAGGGGAGGGGAGGTTTACAATCTAGTTGAAAGACTGCTAGTTCCACAAATAAGTAGAATTCACCATAGAGTGGGAGAATGATAAAGATAATTACTATGAGAATTCGAAGGTAAGAGGACTCAATACTGGCTAAGGGAAATCCAGCTGTCACATTGGGATTTCTTTATCAATTAAAATTTTAGCTCTTATTTAGTACTTTGAAGAATTAGTTAATTATCTAACTATCAGGAGAGTTGGAATGTAAAGAAGCCCTGTGGAGAATGGAAAGAGTAGGTAGTAAAAGACCCCACCAGTATGGAAAAAAGGGGCTTGGTCTATAAAGAGTAAAATGGCACTAGAAAGGATTAACTTATTTTAGTTCTACTGAGGCCCTAAGTGTGTATTTTTGAAATAGGTTATAAATTGCTAATCTCTGGTTCATCAATCCATTAAACTCATGTCTACACTATCAGGAGTGTTACAGTTTACTTAATGTCAATAAAGTTATATAGTTGAAGAGCATATATTTCCTTTTTTTTTTTTTGCTCTGCTTTTAAATCTATTTTCAAATGAGCCATTGAGATATCTTGTTATTTTCAATATTATTATTATTTATTTTTTTAATAGCCTTTTATTTACAGGATATAGGCATGGGTAACTTTACAGCATTGACAATTGCCAAACCTCTTGTTCCAATTTTTCCCCTCCTTCCCCTCCCCCCCTCCCCCAGATGGCAGGATGATCAGTAGATGTTAAATATATTAAAATACAAATTAGATACACAATAAGTATACGTGACCAAACTATTATTTGAGAGCATATATTTCCACAAAAGATGTGATATCCTGGGAAAAGTATTAGACATGGAATTGTGAAAGACCCTGAGTTGTAGTCCAGTTTCTGACACATTCTGGCTATATTACTCAGGGAGAATTCATTAACTTCTCTGATGAACCTCATTTTCTTCATTTATAAAATGTGGATAATGATAATCACATTTATATATCACTTCAAGGTTTGTATTTTACTTTTGTTATCTCAGTTTTAATCAATAAACTTTGTCTACTATATGTCAGGCTTTGTGCTAAGTGTTAAGGAAACAAAGAAAGGTAAAAGATGGTTCCTGCTCTTAAATTGCTCATTGTGTAATGAAGGATTCAACAGGTCTTCTTTAAGATCACTTTGATCAGTTGAGTAGAGGATGACCTCAAGTGGGCAGAGACTTGTGACAGCCAGACCCACCAGGGTGATAACAGGATTAGAAGAGAGAAGGAGGGCCGACTTTATGTCAAAGATGTTGCAAAGATAAAAATCAACAGATCTTGGCAATATGTTGGCTATGGGGGATAGTTAGAGAGAAAAAGGAGTTGAATATAACACCTAGTGAGCCTGCGTGACTGGGAAAATGGTGATACCTTCAAAATTTATAGTATTCAGTGTTCTATAAGGAGCAAGAGATTTAGGAAGGTGCTACATATGCCTCTCTGGGCTTCAGTTTCCTTATCTATAAAAATGAGGTAGTTTACTAGATAATCTTTAAGGTCACTTCCAGCTCTAAATCCTGTAGAAAAAATAAACATTTTTCAGAGGGTCAGAGAGTATAAAGGCTGGGCAATTATTGATATCACTGGAATCTTAGCATTTGTTAAAACAAAGGATGAAGTAGTGGATGAATGTCTAGAATCAGGAAGATTTTAATTCAAGTTCAATCTGTTAGAAAGGAAATTCTTTTTGGGGGGGGTCTTTGCCCAAACAAAAGAGGCTAAACTCATAAAAAGAAAATTAAAAGAAGTTTATGAAAACTGTCAATGTAGAAAATGTTGGGAGGATGGTCCCGAGATCATCACAAGATTCAATCTTGTAGGTTTGAATCCATAGACAGCTTTTATAACAACTTTACAATCTTGATAGGCACACAGACCATTTTGTCTCAGCACCTTCTCCATTGCCATATCTAAGGAAATGAGATTAGAGATTGGCGTATGGGATGAACTGTGACTAGTGATTAGTGTGTTACTAGTGAAGATTAACAAGTAAAGGAAGGGGATTAAAAGTGCATGTCCAGAGTAGCTGATGCCTCCCCCAGCAGACTGGTTAGTTTTAAATGCTGATCTGAAGATACCTATCCCAAGACAAATAAGACTGAAATAATGGGGTCACTTAAATTGGCTTAGCACAATAATTCCCCTCTCCCCCTTTGTAGTACTAATCATCTTTATGGTAAAATACCACAATTAGACTTAGGTTTGCTTTCTCTTTCAATGGCAACATCCTAATCTCTATTATCTGTAAAAGTGGGAGTTGGCTTGGAGATTAGTTCTTTGCATCAAGGGATGCAAAATATAAACAGCATATAATCTTCCATGAGGACACAAAAGAGAAAACTCATATACTTTGTTCAGTGAAAAGTTCTGCATCCCAAAAGACATTCATAGTCCATAGACTTTGGCAGTCTAATATAGTCATTCTATAGGTATTCAAATGGCAAGGCAGCCATTTGTACCAAACTTATATTACTGTTTCTTCCTGAGGAGTTGGATTTTAGACACAAAAGGCAGCTAGAGACTGCATGAGGGGCCTCTGCATAAATACCATGGACAAACCCATGACTGGCAAATGTCCGTAAAAGGACCTCTGTTCCTATAATGGCATTAGAACCAGCAGAAATGATAAGTAGCTTATAGAATAGATAACAGGCCCATAATATATACATGACATAACAAGCAAAGTTATAATAGATGATTAAAGAAATCCAATAAAGTAGGAGCGAGCGTTAGGTGTGTCAATTCCTTTTACAACGTTCATGATCTTTAGAAGTCTAAAAAGCATTTTCTGTGCATCTCTCAGTTGTGTATGGATCAGACAGGTCTGTGGAAGCATTTCTTCAGCCATCTCCAGAGTCAGATCACTTATAGAGATTCTGTGGATAATACTGTTAAATTCTATTAGTGCTAAGAATGCAAAATATAGTATACTGTAACAAAATCTACTCAGATTAACTTTCCAGTAATATAGCTAAATCTAACTCAAACTCTCTAGATCTTAACCTATTACCAACAGAGCTATAAGATTATCAAATTAGGAACCCATAGTTTACCCCAAAATTCAGAAAAATTTTTACATACAACTTGTTATTTTTATCTTTATTCAAACTCTGCATCTGATATGAACAATGTCATCCACAAGTTGAAGGAAGAAGGCCCAATTTGGAAAATGAGCCCTTCTATTTGTGATAATACTATTACATTTAAAAATAGGGAGAAAAGAGACATGATTTAAAATTCTTCACAATTACCAATGCATTTTTTAATATGTAAAACTTTAATCTAATTCTTAGAATTTATTCTCCAAACATACTCAATCCTACATTTCCCATTAGTCACATTTGGAAGCTAATTGAATGTGTGTGTATGTGTTTTCTAGTTCTTAGATGTCTAACAGTCTAATCTTGTTGCTTTCTTGTTGCTTTTTTAAGGTTTATTATCCATTAAATTTATTTTTTTGAGGGAGGGAGGTAATCAGGTTTAAATGGCTTGCCCAGGATAACACAACTAAGTGTCAAGAGTCTGAGGCCCAATTTGAAGTTAGGTCCTCATGCGTCCAGGACTAGTTACTCCATTGAAACAGATAAAACAAACAAACAAATAAATGTGTGTGTGTGTGTGTGTGTGTGTGTGTGTGTGTGTGTTTGTGCATAGTTATAGTTTTTAATCCCTCCCAAATACAAGAAAATGTTAGCATTAATTTTTAGAGTATTTTGAGTTCCAAATTTTTCTCCCTCCCTCTTCTCTCCTCTTCCAAAGAAGGTAGGCAGTTTGATCAAGTTTATCTAAATGCTCTCACATAAAACATATTTCCATATTAATCACAGTTGTAAAAGAAGAAACATCAAAAGGCAAAAAAACACAAAAAATAAAATAAGTGGAAAAAATGCTTTGATCTGTATTCAGAATCCATCAGTTATTTAACTGATAACATTTTTCACCATAAGTTCTTCAGAGTTGTCTTGGATTGTCATATTGCTAAGAATAGTTATGTCATTCCCAAGTTACAATATATTACAATATTGTTATTTTGCACACAGTACATTTCACTTTGTAGCATGTCATGGAAGTTTTTCCACATTTTTCTGAGAGCATCCCGCTCACAATTTCTTATAATGTAGTAATATTCCATCCTAATTACATATAACATTTTATTCAACCATTCCCCAATTTATGAGTATCCCCTCAATTTCCAATTCTCTGCCCTCAGAAAAGAACTGCTACAATACTTTTGTGCACATAGGCCCTTTTCCTTTTTTTTTTTTTTTTTTTTTTAAATCTCTTTTGGGATACAGATCTAGTAGCAGTATTGCTAGGTCAAAGGGTATGCATGGTCGAATCAGTCCCCACGAACAATGAATTTTTTCCACATCCCCTCCAACATTTGTAATTTTCCTTTTTTTGTTGTTCTGTTAGTTAATATAACAGGTATATGGTTATACTTAAGAACTGTTTTAATTTGCATTTCTCCAATCAATAATGAGTCAGAGCATTTTTTAAGATGGCTATAAACAGCTATGATTATGATGATCTGAAAACTGTTTTTATCTTTTGTTCATTTATCAGTTAGGTAATGGTTCTTATTTCTATAAATTTGACTCAGTTCCCTATTTGTTTGAGAAATGAGGCCTCTATCAGAGAAACTTGCTTCAAATGTTTTTTTCACAATTACTCTTGCAAACTGTATCTATATCCTGTTTATTCATTTCTCTCTCACCTTTTACCTTGTTCCTTCTCAAAAGTGTTTTGCTTCTGACTATCCCCTCCTCACATCAGTTCTCCCTTCTATCACTACTACCCCCTTCATCCCCTTCCTCTCCTATTATTCTGTAGGATAAGACAGATTTTTATACCCAAATGAGTGTGTATGTTGTTTCTTCTTTGAGCCAATTCTTAGAGACTAAGATTAACTCATTCTCCCTTATCTCTCCTGTCTTCTTTTCCACTGTAAAAGTTTTTTCTTGCCTCTTTTATTTGTGATGATTTACCTCTTCTACCTCTCCCTTTCCCTTTCTCCCAGTACATTCTTCTCTCACATCTTAATTTTATTTTTTCAGATATCATGCCTTCACATGCAACTAACATCTGTGTGTTCTGTCTATATATGCTCCTTCTAACTGCTCTAATAATGAGAAAGTTCTTATGAATTACAGATATTATCTTCCCATGTATTATTGCAAATAGTTTAACCTTATTAAGTCTCCTATGATTTCTCTGTCCTGCTTACATTTTTATGCTTCTGGAGTCTTGTATATGAAAATCAAATTTTCTGTTCAGTTCTGATCTTTTCATCAAGAATGCTTGAAAATCCTGTTTTATTGAGTAGGTGATTCTTGGTTGCAATCCTAGGCTCCTTTGCCCTCCAGAATATCATCTTCCTATCTCTTCGATCTTTTAACACAGAAATTGCTAAATCTTGTGTTATCCTGACTGTGGCTCCACTGTCCTTGAATTGTTTCTTTCAGGCTGTTTGCAATATTCTCTCCTTGTTCTGGGAGCTCTGGAATTTGACTGTAATATTCCTGGGAGTTTTAGGAAGTAATTGGTGCCAATTACCACCCATGTGCGTCTTGAGCAAATCACCTAATTTATCTGGCACAGTTTTCTTCATCTATAAAATGAATGAGTTGAATTAACTCCAAGTTCCCTTCTAACTCTAAATCTATGATTCCCAAGCTGGGAAACCTCTGCCCTTGGACCCTCTTTTGCTTATTTGTTGCTCTCAACCCTGGACTACCATTTAGGAAGGGCCCCATTCGTGCTTCACCTCAATCTCATCTTGACTTTCTCTGGGCTCCACTTCCTTCTGCATGCCTGCCACTTTGTGCCTTTTCCAGTACTTGTCTATCTCTTTCTTTCTCTGTTTCTTGTCTACTTGTCTGTCTGTCTGTCTATTTATCCATCGTCTGTCTGTCTAGATATCTAACATCTATCTGTGTCTATCTATCCATTATCTATATACCTGTCTATCCGTCATCTATTTGTCTATCATCTATCTTCTATGATCCCAAGTTCATACAAAGATTTTAATATATGTTTAATTTTTTTTTTCCCAAACAGTTTCAAGTTTTAAGAAACCTTGTAAACAGAAATGTGAGTGCCCTTCCTAGAACTATTCACTGGGCTAGATTGTTGTCATAAAAATCTAAGCTTGAGTCTTATGTCCCATATTTTTTTGTTTGTTTGTTTCTTTATTCCAGTACTACATCAACATGGAGAATACATCAACATGTGAGCGAACATTAATAGTGCTTTTTTTCTTATGCCCCATTCCCTGATTCTATTAGTGTCTCTTCTGTACAATACACAGCTAGTTAGAGTACACAATTACCTCATCATATAGAATGTGAGTGATAAGAAACTAACAATATATAAATAGTATATTGGATTGATTGCTATCTTGGGAAGGGGGGAAAGGAGAGAGAGGGAAAAAAATTTGCAACACAAAGTTTTGCAAAAGTGAATGTTAAAAACTATCTTTGTATTTGGAAAAATAAAATACTATTAAAAATAAAATAAAATAATATACAGGTAGGTGAGGTACAGATACACAGTCATATTACATGAAATGAACTGGTAACCACATTCTTTAATCCATCTCCAAGTAAGATTTGTTTCCAGGTCATCTGATAGAATCATTTTGTGCCAATCTTTGGATTCCTTGTTGCACCTTATACATCTACTAGGTTGAGTTATAGTTATTTCTCCCTTGGTTGTCCTAGAAAAAGTAAAGCTCTCCCTAGGTTCCCAATATATTGCCTTAGTTCCAGATCTAAATTTCTCCCTCCACAGTCATTTAAGCTTTACCCTTCTAACACTTGCCTGATTTTCCTCATATAGAAGTCTCCTTGAATTGATCTCTCCCTTTCCTGGTGTATAGGCCAACTACCTCTCATGGCTGCAGCCTGTTCATCTCATGATTCTGTTTCTCTGAAATACTTCTATCTTAGTGAATAATCAAGTTTTCTGTTATCCTAGTGCTCTCTCATGGTCGATACACGCAGGACTCCATTGCAAACATTTTGTCCTATAAATCTTTGTGAAAATACATAATGATACAGTGGAAAAAAACACTGGCTACAATCATGCCTTTGATGTTTACTAGTTGTGTTTGCCTGCACAAGTCAGTTTACCTGCACTTGAATTTCAGTTCCTCATTGTTAAAAAATAAGGAAGGTGGACTAGATGGCCTCTGATACTATGTCCAGATCTATGAATCTGTGAAAATTATTAATATAAACATTGATATGTTTATATAAAAGTCAAAGACATTTTCATTTTGTGTTGTTCAGTCATTTCAGTTGTATATGACTTCTTGTAGCCCTATTTTAGGATTGTCTTGGTAAAGATATTAGAGTGGTTTGCCATTTACTTCTCTAGCTCATTTTACAAAGGAGGAACCTGAGGCAAACAGGGTGAAGAGAATTTGGCAAATGATGTGACCCATTATAAATCTTTTGGTAGCCTGTCTTTTATCCACGTTGTGGTAGACACTTTTTCAAAATTCACTTTTGCAATACCAGCAGCAAAAGAGACAGCCCGAGGTGGTCACTGAATTCCTCATACAAGCATTTGCAATTATGGGGGTGCCACAAGCAATAAAAACAGATAATGGACCTGCATGTACTTCCAAACATTTTGCACACTTTTGTGCACAACATAAGATTTTACACACCACTGGCATATCTTTTAATCCTCAAGGACAGGCAATAGTAGAGAGGAGAAACAGAGACTTTAAGACGCTCCTCCAAAAACAAAAGAAAGGGGCAGCCACAGGTAAGTCTAGAGAATTTCTAAATCTAACTCTTTATACTATTAACTTCTTGATTTTTGACAAAGATGTACTGGCTCCGGCAGACAGGTTTTATAACCCACGGGAAGGGCAGTGTCCAATGCAAGCAGCTCCACTATCTTTAGATAATCTCCAGGTGATGTGGAGAGACCCAGAAAGTGGTGAATGGAAGGGATCAGATAAGCTAACTGCTTGGGGAAGAGGGTTTGCTTGTATCTCTACAGGTGGAGAAGGAATCAGGTGGGTGCCAATGAGCTGTATTCGCCTTGTCCATTGGAGAGACTCTCTCTCTGCTCAAGATGGAGCAGACCTTTGAAACAAAGGAGAAGACCCAAGAAACATTGGGTGGTTCTGTCTCTGACTGTGCTCACCACTGAAAGAGCCTGGCAGTTATGGTGATTAACTCATGGACATTGAAAATTGTAGGACTTCAAAACCCTCTGGAATCATTGGATTTTCTGAGAAATGATAATATACTGCCGGAATCATTGGATTCCTTACATATAAAAGACTGTTGCAGGACTTCAAAAACTTAGGGGATTATTGGATTCCCTGACATGTGAAGCAATGGACAACAGATTGGTTTTAAACTATCTTTTGGCTGCTGAAGAAGGTATATGTGTGACTGTTGTTTACATACCCTCCTTCTAGGACTTCTGGTGATCTTTTCCAACACCATGTTGATTTATATTGTTTGCTATTCCACTACTTGCGTGTACAATTCATGTTTGTTACACCACATTGAGCCTGCACTGACTGAGGGGAGGGTCATCACTAATAGCCTCTGCGTTATTGCTATGTGCTTGTGTAATACCTCCCATGCTGATGGGTTTGTGCATAATAAGACCCTTCAGCCTAGAAACCCGCTAGCAACCCCCACTTCCCTTTGGTGCTTTTCATCTCCCTTCCTGGGAAGTCAGGGAGGGTGTGATCACCTCCTTTTTGGTGTTTTCACCTCTTTTCCTGAGAATTCAGGGGCATGATCACCTCCTTTTTGGTGTTTTCACCTCTTTTCTTGAGAAGTCAGAGAGGGCGCAATCACCTCCTTTTTGGGGTTCTCACCTTCCTGAGAAGTCAGGGAGGGTGTGACCACCTGTGTTCTAAAACAAAAGAAAGCAGGAAATGTGAAGAGCTGAAACTCTGAATGGGTGCACTGGAGTCAGAGAGCTAAGCGCTTAAGGCTAATTACCCATTGGACAATACTCTATTAGCATATGCTTGGGAAATGGCCCTTCTTATGATTCTGTGCTGGCTCCATCTTTTGGTGTATACAGAGAATTGTAGATGGGATTAGGGGGTGGAGTAAGACAAGCCAGAGTTGCTTTGGCTGTAGACATTGTGGCGACCTCATGGAATTCTCATCCATCTCCTTTACTTCTCCTCCTAAAGACCAAGGACTTTTGATTATCCTGACTCCGACTGATTCTAAGGCATCCAGGGTGCTAACCTGATCTTTACACACACACACACACACACACACACATATATATATATATATATATATATATATATATATATATATATATACTTTGGTCTGTATTCAGACTCCATCAGTTCCTTGGAGGTATATGGCATTTTTCATCAGGAGTTCTTTGGAACAATCTTAGATCATTGTATTACTGAAAACAGCTAAGTCATTCACAGTCGATCATCATGCAATATTGCCATTGTTGTGTACAACGACCTCCTGGTTTTGTCCACTTAATTTTGCTTAAGTTCATGTGAGTTTTTCCAGGTTTTTCTGAAAGAATCATTTCTTTCTTTTTTTGTATTTTGAATATTTTTCTTTTATTCAGAGAAGTAAAATTTTAGGAGAATAAATAAAACTCCATCTCCTCATCTATGAATTTTTTATTTATTTATTTTTTTTGTTTTAGGCAAGTAGTTATTTTTAAGGCTTTACTCATTAAAATTAATGTCATTTTAATTAATACTAGCTTTTTGAGGACTTGTTAACTTTATTAAATAGTAAAAATATAGCTATTTTTGGAGAACATTGCTTTAAATTACCTCAATACACAATTGGTGTCCTTTTAAAAGATTTTTAAAAACATTTTTATTTAAAGTCTTGAATTCCAAATTCTTCCTTCCCTTGCTCTTCCTTCCTTCCCTTCCTTCCTTCCCCGCCCTCCCGCCAAAATAGTAAACAATTAGAAATAGGTCACACACATGCAATTATATAAAACATTTTCATATTAGTCATTTTGTACAAAAAAAAGAAAGTGAAAAAATAGCATATGTCACATAATATCATTTCTTTCTGTGGAGGCAAATATCATTAGTCCTTTAGAATTGTCTTAGATCATTGTATGCTGAAAATAGCTGTTATTCATAGTTCTTCACCAAACAATATTGCTATTACTATGTACAACATTCTCCTGGTTTTATTCATCCTGCTTGTCATTTCTTATAACACAATAATATTCCATCAAAATCATATGCTATAATTATTTAGCCATTCCTCAGTTGATGGGCATCCCCTCAATTTTGCATGAAGCCTTCTGGTTACCTGACATTCTGACTTACAAATTTAGTTTGCAAACAAATTTCTATATCATCTCAATAAACTACCATGGTTCACAATTCTGGGTCTCTGTCTCAAATATCTAATCTTGTCCATCACATAACATCTGTCATTCACTTCTTGATGAATATAATACTCCTCAACCTAACCTAAATTTCTTTTTTACAAAGCACTTTGAATAAGTTTTATTATTAAATCCTCATAACAATCCTGTGAGGTAGGTGCTAAAAGGTAAAATGATTTTCAATTTTTAAAAAAGTTACTGAATTTTAGGTTCAATTTTCAGTAGACTTACTGAAAGTATATTGGGAATAGTCCCAATAGCAAATAAGAAGATGGAGAAGATATGTGCTTCTTTCTTTCCTCATATGGCTAATTTTAATTTCTATTATGATTACTCCTGCTTCAGCCAGATAAGAATACTAAATCAACATAATTTTAAGGAATAGAATTTTCCCTCACAGGTCAGTACACACACACACACACACACACACACATGCTTTAAGAACACAAGAACTGGAAATAAAGTACTCTGCCTAGTACTGTCTTTCTAGCTGTAGTTGGTAGTATTTAAATATTGTTTGTTGTGTCATTCACATGTTCTTCCTATTTTTTTTTTTTTTTTTTTTGCTCTGGAAAAAAAAAAAAAGGATGGATTAGACAAGAGTATATCAGAAGGATCATTTATCCTTTAGCCCAGTATTGGAATATACAGGAGCCACCTGACAGTGGCTGCTGGAGATCCAACCCAAACCTATCTGGAAGAAACTACAGAGAAACCTCATATTTTACATCATGGATATTTCCTTCAAGGAAAAAAAAATCAGCAAGTATGCAACATGATTGCCAAATAACACTAAAAAATTATTTAGATTTTTTTTTAATGGAAAAAAATTCTTTATTCATGGGAGAGCGTTAAGGGACAGGTCAGTTCTTCCAGGACCTTCACAGCTGTGGATCACAGCATCTAAAGGAGTTGCAACGCAGCCTTTGCTGACACAGGTATTGCAGACTGGGGATTAATTGGAAGCAGAGGGAAGAGAAGAAAGGTCAGACAACACAATGGCCTCTTAGTCAGAGAAGTCAGAGAACAGCAACGGCCTCTCAGGCTCCTTGTATCATCCTCTCACAAGAGGAGATCCATTCTGGGTTGGACCTCCAGTAGCCACTGTCAGGTGGCTCCTGTGCATTCCAACAGCCCAGGACTTCTTAAATTTTTTAAACTTAGAATCCCTTTTTGCCCAAGAAATTTTTACATGACCCCAGATATATAGGTATATAAAACAGGTATACAAATCAAGCATTTACTGATAGCAAATCATAATTTTTTGATCCCCACATTTAGTTACACAGTTTAAGAAACTTTGCTTTAATCTATCCTAAGATGGGTCTGACTGAAAGCAGTCCTCAGGTAGTTTTGGTTTGAGATTATAACAAATGAGAAACACATAGGTCATTTAACAATTAACAAAAAGATATTTACTTAGCCAGACCCAAAGAAAGATATTTAATAAAGATAGGTATTGAGGATGCAGGAACTGAGTCAACTCAGCAACTTTTCTTTGCCTGAGTTGCCTATCATGATCTGATCCATAATCCCCAAATCACAGACTCTTCCTGCCTGCTTTATATTCAAATAACTAAGAAAAAATATCAACAACCTGAGCCTTTAGTCTTCTGAGTCAATCAAAACTCTAGGATTTTCTCAACACCTTTTAAAGAAAAATTTTGTCTGACTTTTATGGAGAGAGGAGTTCAGGATATTACTCCTTCTACAGACTTCAAATTACCTAAGGATGGACCCACATATAGAAAACATGTTGTGTTTACATATCAGTCACATGGGCTATTCCAACCTCTGCAGACTGTCAATCTTTGTCCCCTATTTTACAGTTGCTGAAGCTTATTTATATTAATTTCTCTGATTAATTCCTCAACTCTTATGAGAGAGACTGGGAGAAATTTGCCATCAGTCTAGTCACTAACTCTCCTTAAAAGAATTCTATCAAATTTTAGGCAAGATAAGTAGTGAGAAAGACACCAATTGTTATGTATTAGAATTGCTATTATTTCTATAGCAATTTCTCACCTCTCTTTCACCCTCTCCAGTTCTTATATAATCTTAATCTTTATATAAATTTAGGGGGTGGGGGAAGGATAAGAGTTTTCTAGTGCTATTGCTTACAACCCCCCCATCCAGAATGTTTCCCATTGGTTATCACCAATCAGACTTAATTGGCTTTTAGAAATGTGGCATAATAAAAACAGTTGAAACAAAAACATACTCCCCAAAATCTGGGATGCACTCTTCCACAAATCTTTACTGGTCCATGGAAAAAGTAGGATTGAATTTAGATTGCAAGGATGGCATGGCATATCTGTAGAATATACATTTGACAAAATTATTTTCTCTCTTAATGGATTTTTTTTGAAGTTGCCTTTGGAAATGGCTGCCTTCTAGAATTGTAGAGTCCTGAAGCTGTCTCTCAGTACCTGATGCAGACACCTTATTAGTCAGCCACTGCTACCAGTCTCAATGGAAAGTCTAAATTTTCTGACAATTTCAAGTTCATGGGGGTTTTCCTACTATTCAATAGGAAGGTGGGAAGAGAGAAAACTCAATTTTCTCCCCTATCCCACAAGCAATTCCTTTGACTACTACAAGATTGGTTTTGTTATGATATTTTGCTTAGTTTTGGCTTGTTACAATATTAGTATACACTGGTATATACATTGGTCTAAGAGTGGACCTTATTTGTTCTTTCTATCACAGTAGCTTCCTGTGTCATTATCTGATTTCACCAAATGATGAAAGTACCTGACTCCTCTCAAACTGATTGACAACTTAACTCATATTTAGTTTGCATTGTTGATTGTTTCCATAGAAATGTCCAGATCTTCTATAATTACATTTATTGGGATTGTTGCCCTTTTTCTTTCCCCCAAAGAAGACGGGTGATATCACTGAGTGATGTCTTAACCTGCTTGAGAACTGGATTTGAGTGAAGCATAGTTGTTCAGTCAGCCTCATTCTCTCTCAGTGTTGTTGAAATCCAATGACAGACAAAAGTCAGAATGTCCATTGATGGCCCCGGAGGCAGAACTCTCCAGTGTCTACTTTCAGCATTCTTCGTGGTCATTGAAACAAATTGTTCTCATCCTCACAATCTACAGGGAAGATGGGTGAAGTCTTCATATACTTCTGGTAGATACCTCTCCCCCAACTTACCATTGGGTTCAGGAATTAGGGATCTGTAGACCATCTCTGCTTTTATACTTCTTTAGCAACTCATTAGAAGCTTCTTCTTTCACATATTTCCATCTGAGTTTGGCTTTTCATAACTTCTAAACCTTCCAAGTAGTCTAATGCAAAGGTTCTGAAGAATTAATATCAAAATGGCAACATGCAAGTCAAACATCACTGAATTAATGGTTCTCAGATACAGTAAGTGGGGATTTCCAAATCAAATTTGGTAGGTTTATGCCTACTTAAAGGAAATTAAGCTTCCTCCCTAGGAAACTTTTTCTAAGAGTTCTTGTAGGAATTGAAAACAGTAACAACTCTCAATCCACTGAGGTCCTTCCTAGTTTTCTATTATAATGATATGATACTGTGAGTTTAAGCCTTAGTTTGTCTCTATATTTAAAAAAAGATGTGGATAAATAAGGCAGTGTTCTGCCACGGAAATATATAAATTGCACTAGATTCTGAGAGATAAAATGTCACTTATTTGTGACCTTGGCTACAATCACTTTGGGTATCCATTTTTCATCAATACAATGAAGGAGTTGCACTAGCAAGTCTTAAAATTGACTTCCAACTTCAAATGATGTCTCAGTCTAATAGATTGTAAAACTTCCTAATTTATATTTTGAGAATGTTAATTGAAAAAAACATTTTTCAATTCAATTCCTCAAAATATATCAAATGCTGTTTTTTCAACTTTCACATTCTGACCTCACATATTCTTAATAAATCAGCAAAGTAAATTTAGTGAAACTCAAAGAAACTCAAAGTGGAAGGTACACTTTATTTGTGGTTAAAAAATACAGATTTGAATCTTGGTCCAGGCTCACTTGACTGTATGACTTATTGTTAACTGTTTAATCTCTTTAAGCTTTAATTTCTTCCCTTGCAAAGTGAAGAGGTTGGATAATGTCTTTTTTAGTTCAAAATCTATGATCCTGTTAACTTTATTTTTCAAACATTATAAAACTAGGAAGATATTAAAGGGCATTTTATTGAGTATTTTTGACTTATCTAACCAGCTAATACATCCACAGATAATGCTAATCATTTTGGGTTGTCTAACAGTTATAATATTATACGATCTGGTTTCTCCTTCAGGTATATAATATTTTTGATGGGTAGATAAAATCTATAGATATAGATTTCTGACAAGATGTGAACTCTTGAGCCAATCTTTTCTGTAGCTAAAATTTCAGAAAAGAATTGGTGGCTAAAAACTACAAATTGGCCCAAAAATCAGATTTTGGAAAAGAAAAGATAATAAAAGAAAAAGAACAAGGGACTAAAGAAATGGTGAGGTAACCTTTGAGCTGGGAATGTTTGTTTATACAGTAGGTGGCAGCAACAACCAAAGTGTTTGCAGGAAAGAATCTTTTTCACAGTTCACAGCAAGCAATCACTTAACTTGAGGAAAATAATCAGAGTCAACCATAGATCATGAAGGCCTCTCTTTCTACTGAGCTGACCAGGTATTTATTTATCAAACAGTGCTCCAGATTGTATGGATTTCCTAATCTTATTTTTTGGAAGCTGGAAAGGGAGAAAAGAATTGTAACACTGGGGATTTAGAGCTATAATGTACCTTAGTGATCATTTCTTCTAATCCCATCATTCTATGTTGGGAAAAATGAGGACTCTAGAGATAAATTGGCTTATCCAAGATCACACAGGTAGGAGAGTAAATGTCAGTATCTGTATTTGAACTCTGGTCCTCTAATACCAATCCTGTGTATTTTTCATTAATCCATTCAACCTCTCTAGAGGTCAGCATGACCAATTACTGATAAACTCTAGGGGTCATTTAAATGGTATGCAAATATGGGGTTTCTGTTATATGGGGCAGGTAGTAAAAGGCCCGGGGACCTGGTCAATCCCAGAATTATACATATATAATTATTTGGCTTAGTTAAGAAACTCTGTTCTTCCTAAATTAAAACAAAGCAAAACAAAACAAACAAAAAAACACAAAACAATTCTCCTATTTGTGGCTAAAGTCAGAAGAAAACTATAGCAGACAGAATTGCCTTGGATCTTTTTGCCATAGATGTATATTTCCTTCCCCAAGGTGGATTTCTAGCCATATGTTGTCGTAATTAGATATGCCACGGGCAGCTTTCAGGATATTACTTGACCTTAAGTGGCTGAGAGAAAACTGCTTATGAATGCATGCTTATGAAATCTTGGTTTGCCTTAAGTTGAGCATGCTGCAGGAATTTCCTGGCTTGTGTAAAAACACAAGTTAAAAATTTTAATTTTGGAAAGTCCTTAATTACTCTTGTGCATGTGTACCATGGGTTGATTGGTTGAGAGGATATGAACAATAGGAAAAAGGAAACCAATAATATAAGTAATTCTACAGCTAGTGGAAAGCCCAGAAGGATTTCCTGAGTGGCAATGGAGAAATGTAAATGACACTGGATACTTGTAACAAGATCATTTTAATCAATCAATCAGCAACTGATAAAGGCCTCAGATCTGATGTAGGCTCTCTAGGTGATATAAGGGAATTATGGTCAATACTTTTACAAAGCACATCAGGAATACATAGATAAAGCACTACATTATGCTGGTGGAGGTACAAAGTTTAGATAAAGTTTTGCTCATTTAATTTGCTCAATTATAAGGCACATTACACTTCCTCAATTTCATTTATCCAAGGACCCATCCTACAAAGTCCTGCTTTAATTTAAGTGAAGAAGTCTTTGCAGATGAATCTTAATGCATCCTAGTATTTCTTCCTTTAAAAAACCCAAACTAGTTACAAGAAAATTAAGATACAAATTTAACATCCTTTTCTGTTCAATTTAAGTGTTAGTCTCCATTCCATTTTAATCTAAATCATACTGTATTTTTAATAGGTATGCTACCTCAAGTCCCTTTGAAAGTAGATAATAGTATGAACTATTTACTTAAAATGTGTATTTAATGTTATCACTTGGTTCTTTTCTTTTTTCTTCATTATTCATATTCTTTTTTTTTTTTTTTTTTTTTTTTTTTACAAGTACAGGATGAGGAGGAAAGTGTGGCTTGACAATCAAAAGAGATTTAGGAGATTTTAAGTGTCTGAGGGTTTGATAAGATTGAATAGTGTGACACAGACCACAACTTCTTAAACTGTGGGTCATGACTCAAGTCATATAACTGAATGTGGAAATTATGATTTATTATCAATAAATGTTATAGGCCAGAACTCTGAAACAAGGATTCTTAAAAGGTACTAAGTGGAATTGATGAGACAATGGTTATCTAGTTTAGCATGATGCTTAATAGTTCTATAAGTTCAGTATGATTGATTTAATCTTACAACAAATAATCGTTTTCTAGTGATATAATGATTGATTTATACTCAGTGTGGAGCATATAAGCAGGGATGGAGAGCCACAGAGGAGAAGCTCTCAGAGCCAAGGAGACAGAGATTCATTTCCACCTTCAGTCAGGCTCCTGGTGGCAGGCTCTCCTTTTGCCATTTCTCCATTGGGACCAAGGCCGGTCTGAAGGGCTCTCCAGAAAGCCCCAGGAAGGAGATAATAAAGGATTTGGACTTTAACCCCTAGCTACTCTTGTGGTGATACTAATTGAAAAGAAGGCTGCCCCAGAGACCTCAAGAAAACCGAACCAGAGAACATTACAAGTAAAGATTTGATTTGGATACCTATTTGATATACCTACATATACAGGGTAGAGTAAAATTTAATTTAAGCCCGACATACCCAAAAAAGTTAATTAATCTTACCCTGCACACTGTCTAGAATGAGATGAGTAAAACAAAGTATTGTCTGCCATCCTTAATGGCAATTTTGGGACTGGGAGAGAATTTAATTTTAAAAAATCAGGCTAGTAACGCATGAAACAATAGGCCTTGACTATTGCATGTTTTCATTTCCAATAAAATTTCCATAATCTAACTTTCACAAGGTGGGGTTTAAGTCCTAAAATGAAATACTTATTGGCCAGAACACAGAGGATGGGGGTGGAGAATAAGGGAAAGATACTAATAGGGAAGTTCCTTGGATTTTGAAGGAGCTGGCCCTTGGATCACAAAGGGAGAAAGAAAAGGCAGTTCATTGGTGAGCCCTGGTAAAAAATCAGTCTCAGACTCAGCATCAGTTTTTCTGTCCCTGTTCTTAGGCAGTTTGGGTTTTTTGGGTTGCAAATCTCCTTCACATTAGGGCAGCTCTCTGAGACTCAGATGAAGATTAGACTTGTACTGCTTAGTCCCAAATGATAAAAGTAGGATGAATGGGAAGAAGTTGCAAAGAGGTGGATTTAGTTTGTTTAAGGATAATTTGAAGGATAATTAATTAAAGGATGATTTAAAAATTAGATATATCTAAAAGTAGACTTGGCTGTTTTAGAAAGTTGTAGGTTCCCTTTTCAAATACGTGTTGGAGGATTACATATTGGGAATGTACTGAAGAATAATATTCAAGTATCGATTAAGTTAGATAACCTCTGAACTCTGAGATACTATGCCCTGCTCTCCTTACACCTGTCTCAGGTCTCCTCAGGGACTTCTAAAGTTTAGAGCTCCCTAATCTTTTGATGACATTTCCCAAGGACAGAATTTTCAAAGTATCCTTTTTGTTGGATCCTATAATTTTCCTCTACTTCCTTTTCTTCTCAAGTCTCCACCAGTTACCATTTACTAGATTCCCACCATCGCCATCTTTAGATGAGAACTTTTTTTTTTCTCCTATATTCACTCAAATGGGAGAGGGAGAGGAAGGGCAAAGGATCCAGATGAGCTACCTGTATTTTGGACACACTTTGGGAAGGGGAAAGAACAGAAGTTACTCCTATCATCTCATAAAAACTTTGCCTAGCCATGCAAAATTATGGGAATTTATCCAACTTGCTTTGTGGAGATTGTTTGACCTTAGTGTAAACTAGTAAATTATATTTATAGTGTACTAAATCAGGTCAGAGGCTCCAAGGAGGATGGGGAAAGAGCATTTGACTGCTAAAGATGGATCCTACTTGAAGAAAATCCAATGTAAATGTGAAAACCTAAATTTTAAAAAATTATCTTTATAACAAAAGAGGATTCTTTCTCTTTTCCCCCTTAATCACTAGTTCTCTCAAAACTCGGCTTGTGAATTCTAATTGCATGTGTTTTTGGAACATAATTATACAGTTGTCCTTTCTACATTTCAATTTTTCCCATCATGGTTTCAATATATCTTGGATCACTATAGGAAATTAAATGGGAATTTTGGGGGAGTTTTGTAGAAGTTGCAGATAACATGTCAAGGCCAGCAAATAAACCAGAAACAGTTTAGAAACACAGAAATGTATAAAATATCTGTATAATATTGTATGGTATCAACATGTTTCATCTTTTAAAATAAAAATAATTAAGACTTCTTCTCTGGCATGAAGAGAGGGCCAAAAAAATTGACATGGATTTTTCATGTGCAGGGGCACAGCACCTCTAAGTTCTGTGGTACAGAATGGATACCTATATAAAGTGAAGCAGACATGTTCTTCCTTGATGTCTTTCTCAGGGACTGGCCCTCCTCTTCACCTTCTAGCGATGTGATCATGAGCCTGAGTTTCCTCACCTATAAAGTATCTATGGTACATCCCTTCACAAGATGGTGGCGAGGTTTACATGAAATAAAGTTCATAAAGTACTTTGCAAACCCCAAAGATGTTCACTACTGCCATGCCCAGTGAGGGATTGCTTGCTGAGGGATTGCTTTGCAGACGACATTGTTATGGTTCTGTCTAATGTTGGAATTCTAAAATCCACAACTACTCAAAAGACTTTGGCCATTCATAGAGGCCATAGAGGATAAAGAATTCATATTATTTAAATATTATCTATCAATTTGTACATTTTAAATGGACAGTAGATTGGCCCCAGAACTGAACAGGAGTTGGAAGGTGGCTTGGTTTACCTTTAAGAAATTACAAAGTTCTTTCGTTAACTTTCCCCCTCCCCAACCAATTTCCTACTAAACAAAGGCCTGTGTTTTAAGCATCATAGTATTCTGAGTTATGAAATGCTACAGTCTCTGAAGGACTGAAATTGAAAATGATCCAAAGGGCAGTGGAGAAGTATGTAACTGGCTCAAGTTGTCTGGAACATGACAATGAAGGATTTGAAAGAAAAGAAGAAAAGGATAACAGAGAATTGTATATGTAGGTTAAAAAAAAGATGAGCTAGTCTAGGCTAGAGTGTCTAGAGTGAGGAAGACTGATAGACAGACAAGTGCTCCATTGGTATCTTCTTGATGAGAAGAGAAAGGATGGTCCTCAACATATTGGGTGGACCCTCAGCAGTGAACTTATAGGAGAGCATGGACAAGAGTCAGACAGCATAGTCAAGCATAGGTAGGTTATAATGTGTAACACTGGAAGAAATATCCACAAAGCAATGGTTCTTGGCCCGGGAGCCAGAAGGCTTCCAAGAGGGTCCATAGATAAAATTCAGCATAGGAGTGGGAGGGTTGGTTGTAATTTTGTCTTTTTTAAAAAAATATTTTGCTAACTTTAAATAATAATAGTTGACATTCATATATTTTTTTTACTGTGTTCCAGGTACTGTGCTAAACAATTATTATATTGAAATTGAGGCAAAAGACAATTAAAAAACAAAACAAAACAAAACAACAACAACAACAAAAAAAACAATTCCAAAAGACTCATGATGGGAAAATGCAGACTATTTTCAATTTGTTTTTTATGTTTTTTTTTTTAATCTTTTGTTTTGTTTCTTCTTTCACAACATGACTAAAATGGAAAGATAGTTTACACGATTGACCTATATAACCTATATTAGATTGTTTACCATCTTTGGAAGGAATAAGGAGAGAAAAATTGAGAACTCAAAATTTTATAAAAGAAATTTAAAAAATTATCTTTGCATGTGATTGGAAAAAATAAAAAAGTATTAAAAATAATGAAAAAAACAACAATAACCCAGGTCACATTGCTAGTCAGTGTCCAAGGCCAGATTTGAACTTTGGAAGGTGAAGCACTCTGATTCCCAACCCTGTACTCCATCTACTGTACCACCTAGTTGCTTGACCTAAATTTGAATCTACTCTTCCAAGAGACTGAAATGTGGATGTGTTTTTATTTCTATTCTTGCTATGTCTTCTCAGGAAATATTTTTTTGTGAAAGCAAATTGGTGCTAATTGTTTAACAAGATGCAGGGATTATAACTGGTTGATATGGAGTGTTAATCACTATCAGTGATATAAGGGAGGTAGTTTTAACTGGCAATTGATATTGGGGAATCACAATAGAATAGGGATATTCCAATAACATTGGAATACCACTATTTCTCAAGGGTATCTCAACAGCCCTGAGCAGAAAGATGTAGTTGCTCCTTATGGGCCACTCTTGCTACTGTGAATTGGAATCAGGGATCCCATAATTTGGGGTTCCACAGGCTATCCTTGAATAAATAATTCAGGTACTACCCTAACTTACATGTTCTCCTTCCAGAACAATGACCTCAGACAGTGTATACAGTTTAAAGGATTTGATTCTGAATCTAGGTTCAAATACACCTGTATATACACAGACCTACACAAGCCCCATGCAGCTTTCTGGGAGGTGCATTTTCCACGTCTGGCTACCTGTATGAAGGTGGAACACAGACTTTCAGAGGTCATTTGTCATTGTCAAACCCATTATTCCACATCTGCCACCAAAAGATAGACTTTTCTCTTGTAGTAGCACCATGAAATATGGAGGCACTTTGAGGAGTGGAGAGCAAAAGTTTGTTTAGTTTTGTAAATCCAGAGCCCATTTTATGCTGCTGCAGGTTTTATTTACTTTTACTTTTGGCCTCTACTTCAGGTACACTGAAACCAGTATCAATGTACACATGAAACAGAGGCACGTGTTCCCATTGAGCTGCTTATCCACAAAACACCCTGCCTACCCAAGGCCAAACACCCAGCACCAGCCTGCTTTAAAGGCCAGCTGCCTCCAAATTTAACATTTTAATGACAGGTTCACCCACTCAGAAGCCACCCCAGAAAGCACTGCAGAGGTGAGAAGAGAAAGCCCCATTCTTCCCCTCTTAAACTTGGCCTCCCAGGAACTTGTCCTTCAGGAAATGAATTTAATTGTAGCCTTGTCTGTTTTTCTCTCCCACAGCTCCTCAATCAGGAAAGAGGGAGTGGTTTCAGGGCAAGTGAATCAAGCCCAGAAGGGGTAGGCAATCTCTGCTTCCACATAGAGGGAGAAATCAGGAACCCCCAGTTAGAAAAATATTATTGGGGGGTGGAGTGGGGAATGAAAGAGAACCTTGGGTATGATAGGCAAACTGAAAGATAGCAATACTTTGAGAAAAGAAGCATGGGATCCCAGAGTTAAAAGTCATCTAGTCCAACCTGTATCTGAACAAGAATTTCCTCCCAAAGTTCCACATTCCACTTTGGGTGGGCTCCAATAGACATCTCGGTAGTGCAGTTGAGATAATGCTGAATAGCTGAGATTCCTTTTCATGAGTTCAAATCCTACCTCAGACACTTACTAGTTTTATGACCCTGGACAAGTCACTTTACCCCGCTTGTCTCAGTTTCCTTATCTATCAAATGAGCTGGAGAAGGAAATGGCAAACTACTCCAGTGTTTTTGCCAAGAAAATCCCAAATGGGGTCATGAAGAATCAGACGCAATTGAACAACAGCAACAAATTTTAGAAAAAAAATTTTTCTATCAGGTCTAAATTTGCCTCTATGCACCTTCTACTCTTGGTTCCTCCTGATAGAACCAAACAGAATAAACCCAATCTACCTTTCATACCCTTCTGACACCTGGAGGAAGTTTTCATGTTCTCCCAAAGTCTGCTCTTTTCCAGGCTAAACTTTCTTAAATGGCATGATCATCACGTCCTTCACCATCCTGTGTTTCATAGTTTATCAATGGCCTTCCTAAAATGGGGGGCTCAGAACTGAAAACAATATTCCAGATATGGGCTAGATAGGGCAAAGAACAGCAGGTTGACCACTTTAAAGTCCTGGAAACTATGCCTCTTTTAATGCTGTCTAAGATTGCATTAACTGTGGGAAGTAGCTAGATTGGCAGAATGGTTTGATCACTGAACCTGAAGTTAGGGAGATCTTTGTTCACATGTTGTTCTGCAGATGCTAGTTGTGTGATCTTGGGCAAGTCAGTTAATCTCTGTTTACCCCAGTTTCCTAATCTGTAAAATAGGAATAATAATAACATCCAAATCCCAGATGTTGTGTGGCTCAAATGAGATAATATTTATAGAGTGCTTTGTAAATCTTAAAAGTGCTACATAACTACTAATTGTTATTGTTATTATTATTATTGACTGCCATCTCATATTGTCGACTGCTCTATATGTTTGTCAGAACAATTGTTTCCTAGTTTTTAAAGATTATTTTTTAACTTAGATGGAAGAGTATAACAATAACTAAATATGTATAATAAAATTTATAATAAATAAATAAGTATAATAATTTATTCCTATCAACTCATATTTTATCAGACTATGTCAAGGAATCCTACTTATCCTTTCTGTGAACTCTTTGAAATTTGTTCTCTAGGGGCAGCTAGGTAGTGCAGTGAATAAAGCACCACCCCTAAAATCAGGAGGACCTGAGTTCAAATGTGACCTCAGACACTTAACACTGGCTAGCTGTGTGACTTTGGGTAAGTCACTTAACCCCAATTGGTTCAGCCCCTCCCCAAAAATTATTCTCTAAAAATCTAGGCTTCATTTTAGACAATATTCAGTGTATCTCCTCTTCTGTTATAAACTTTAAGATGGAAGGATTCCATGATCCTCAAGCTTTTTATCATTTCTGTTTCCTCCTCGTTGCTAGGAATTTGATTCAGAACAGTTTTTCTTCTTATTTATCTTTTGAAGAATGAAATTAACCCAAACTCAGAAATTAATGACTTGGCCGCTTATGGCAAAGAAAGGATTAGATGTCTGAATGATAAAGAAATGATAACTAATATAAATAAGGCAATAGTTACAGAACTCCTAGCTGTCTTTAATGAAGTCAAGTCACTTGTTCCAGATGAGCTGCATCCTAGATGCAGCTAGATGGTCACAGAAAAAAACAATTGCTGAGACACTATAAGTGATATTTACAAGATCATGGACATAATTTTTGAAGAGGCTGAAGAATTAGAAACCAAATTCCCAACATTTATGGATTATGGAGAAAAGGAGTTCAGAAAACAGATACTTTTGTTTTATCTAAGCCTTTGATTGTATGTTCTCAAAGAGATGAGAATACCAAACCATCTTGTCTCCTAAGGAACCTATGTGGAGGTCAAGAAGCAACAGTCAGAATTGAACCTGGAAAAGCTAAGATTGGGAAAGGAGTATAAGAAGACTGTATTTAGTCTCCTTATTTCTTTAACTTATATCCAGAGTACAATATGTGAAATGCCAGACTGGATGAATCAAAAGTCAGATTTAAGATGTTGGGGAGAAATATCAGCAATATAATGCAAAGGATACCAGATGATCAGACATGAAGATGATATCAGCCTGATGGGAGAAAGGTAAAGAAGAATTAAGAAGCCTCTTGAGTGTGAAAGAGGAGAGTATAAAAGCTGGCTTGAAGTTTAAAATTAAAAAGAAACTAAGATCCTGGCAACTAGTTTTATCACTTCCTGGCAAATAGAGGGAGAAGAAATGGAAGCAGGGTCAGATTTCATATTTTTGGATTCAAAGATGACTGCTGATGGCAACTGCAGCCATAAAATTAAAAGATTCTTGCTCCTTGGAAGGAAAGCCATTGCAAATCCAGGCTGCATACTAAAATCACCTTACCAACAAAGGTCTATATAATCACAGCTATGGTTTTTTTCCAGTAGTAATGTATGTCTGTGAGCTTTGAACTATAAGGTAAATTAAGCACTGCAGAATTGACCATAGAATCGACACTTGCTCTATGGCAGTAGAGAAGACTTTTGAGAATCCATTAGGAACAATGAGATCCAATCAGTTGATACTTAAAGAAATTAATTCAAGCTATCATTGGAATAACAAATATTGAAGCTGAACCTTAAGTACTTGGACCACATATTGAGAAGACAGGACTATATGGAAAGGCCCCTGACAGTGGGAAAGATTCAAGGCAAAAGGAGAAGGGGATGGCAGAAAATGAGATGGATACTTAGTGTCATGGAAACTACAGACATGATCTTGAACAGACTTCAGAAAATAGTGGAAAATAGAAGAACTTGGTGTGCTATGTGTAGTCCAAGGGATCACAAAGAGTTAGAAGTGACTAAACAAGCAAACAACAACAACAAATAAGCATAATCTCCTGCTGGACAATTGGACCATAACTCTGAACCTCTCAAGCTCCTGAGGTTGCTGCTGCCAAAGCCAGAAATGTCCATTTCTTGGAGTTACTGTTTGTTTGCCGAAGCTCAGGGAAGGAAGGAGAAAGCAAAGAGACTAATGGCTCAAGCTTACCCAGATTCTTGCCATCATGTGATTTTAGCTGCCATTGCTGTTGGGTGTTGGGAAGGGTGTTTTCTCTCCCTCTTGATGGAAGTCCAATGGAGAGAAAACTTCAGATGAAATTCCAAAGTGCCAGAACTGTTTCCTTTCAGTTTCTCTTATAGACCAAAAAGTAGCATTGGAAAGACTTTGCTTCCAATAATCACTTCTGATGTAGACGAAATACTTTCAGACAAATCAGTTACCCTCTCAGCGTCCCAGACAACTCTCTAACAGTATGTGTTGCAGAACAGGTGCCAATATGTATCAGTGAAGGGAGTTTCCACACTGGTAATTCCCTACTATGATGGAAGCACAGGTCTGGACCAAACCCACCTACCCATTCCCAAGCAAAAAAAGTTCTCTGTGTACATGTATGTATATGGACATGTTCCAGATATATGCCTTTATCATATATATATCTCACATTTAGACATATGCACACACATCATTATAATTTTTGTTATTACTCTACTGACCAACCAGTCTCAGTTTAACTGTCTTAAGGCCTTTTAATCAAAATGACTTATCACTGCACTAATTTTTACTTGATTCACCTTTTATAAGTAACATTGGCCCAATATTACAAATATGAATTATTTGATAAATTATATTGTATAGTACTTTGAATATTTCACAGTTATTATCCCATTTAAGTTTCACTAGATTTGACCCTTTAAATGAGTCAGGAAGGTTATAATATTTCCATTTGACATATGAGGAAACTGAGGTACAGAGAAACTAAATTGGCAGGCTGAATTCAGGTCACAGTGCAAGTTATAGTCTATTGATATTACAAACTAGATAGCTCATGACTTTTACTCTGGTGCTTTTTCCATCAAGACATGAAGATCAATTTGTCTTTTTTCTGCCTCCAGCTTGACTCTTATCATTAGTTTTTTTTCTCAAGGAAGAGCTATACTTGATCTGCTTGTTTTTCGTAACCAAAGAAAAGCTCTGTGTGGATTTAGTCAATCAGTGCCTTCGGGGGAGCTCTGACTGGGTTTCTTTTGCTTTTCCTAGACAAGGGAACTTTTCTGCCTTATGTCAGCTTGATGTGACAGTTGCCCTGCCCTAGAGGCAAATGATGGAACCTCTGACCCACATGGTACAAATTCCCCAGTCAGACTAATTAAAATGCTCAGTTTTGTCCACATGATGAATATACATTCAGTCTCACAGTCAAATCTTTCAAAGAAAAACATTTCTAGTAGAGGAAATATATACAAAGTCTGTGCAATCATATTTTTCTCCATGAAGGAGAAAATATCAACATATTTTAAATATCTTGATTTAAGACGATATTCCTTTCATAACTCAAATTACATTTAAAAAATGTTTGATTCTCTTCTAACAGCTGAGTGTTAAGGACCTTTAGTAAGGAAGAATTTACATTTTAGCATCTGGTTCTTTCTTTCTTTCCTTGGTTGTGGAGATAAATATTATTATTATACCCATTTGACAGATGAGGAAACTGAGGCTGAGAGAGATTAAATGACTTGAAGAGGGTCACACAGTGAGTAAATGATTCAGGCAGGATTTGAACTCAGGTCTTCTTGACTCCAAAGCCAGCACTCTTATCTATTGTGTTACCCCATTTCATTATCTAGACTCAGTTTTCTCATCTGTAAAATGAGAGAATTGGAGCCATAGCATCATAAGGTTTAGACCTGGGAGGGACTGTAAATTTATCTAGTCTAACCCTCTTAATTTTCCATTGAGGAATCTTTGAGGAATTCCATTGAGCAGGATGAGTAGCAGAATTAGATTCAAATGCAGGTTCTCTGAACCCCAAACCACTATCCCATTCTTTATTTTAACTTAATACTGCAGGTTATGAGCTTAATTCCTATGATTCTGTTATTCTAGGGAATTTCAGAGTAGCACTTCATTTAAAAAAATACTGAAGGGGGTGTCTTCAGTTTAACATATATTTACAATTATACCTCAGTACTTTGTGTTATAAAATACAGAGCTTACAAACTTCAATTCCTTCTGGTCAGAAAAAGCCAACATAGAGAGTTCTTTTAAGTTATATTAATTTGCCCACAGGTCCCACCCTACGTAATAAGTTATCCATTTAAATTGCTTGATTAGAAATCCAGAGCACAACATTTGAGCAAAAGAATGAACAAATGGTACTATCAGAATTTTATCTTATGAGTCTCAAGAGTATTTATATATATATATGAACCTCTAAGTCTATGCATTTATCTAATGCAGAAGGGTATACAGGAGTTTCAAAGCACAAACCACTGAGACCCACAAAATCATTCCTGGTGATATTAGGAGAATGTGGAATTACAGAAAGCAAGAGATAATTACACCAGAGCAGACTTTATTAATTTTTACAACCCAGCAGTGACACCAATATTTAAAAAACCCCTTCTCAGTCATCTCCACCTCCTAGCCCTTTCTTGAAATTGACCAGTTATAAATCTAAAAGTTGATGGATAGGGTAAGTTTTTGGATAACAGAGGCCAAAAAACGACCAACCATATTAACTTACTGCTAAAGTTGGCAGAAAAATTATGTGGATTTCGCAGGCAAACTCTTAGAGAGTGGGGTCAGGAGAACTAGACTAAATTATTTCCTTTTTTATTCTCTGGGAATGAGTCTGTCCCTCTTCTCAATTATAATCCAAGGAAGTCTGATTGAGCTGAGTTTGTTCTATAAAACTAAGTATAAAAGGTAAACCCCAGGGCTTTAGCATGGAAAGTTATGAACAGTGAGAAGAAATGTGAAAGATGTAGTGACTTTCCCATACAAATGGGCCCTACTTTAAGTAAACACAATTCTTGAAATTTAAGCTTTATATACCCTAAGTTAAGGAATGGCTATTTACTTTATAAACAATAAAATTTATTTAGGGAGGAAAACCCTCAAGTATGTTTAAAATACACTTCATATATACTTTTGTAGGAAATTTTCCCATCCTCCACCCTTCCCCATTTGAATTTTTCTTAAACCACACCAATTTTTCTTTCTAAGTGATTTGGTTAAATATAACTCAAACAACCCCACTTGAAAATAGGTCTATAGAGGTAGTCTTTCTATTCAAGACTGGTTTCAGGTAAAACAATAAAAGCAGGTAAAGTTTTTTATATATATATTTTTCTCAATTACATGTGAAAACAATTTTAACATCCTTTTTTCAAATTTTGAATTTTGAATTCTTTCTTTCCCTCCTCTCTCCCCTCATTGAGAAGGCAAGCAATTTGATATAGGTTTTATATATATGTGGTCATACAATAAACATTTTCATATAAGTCATATTGTGAAAGAGAACATAGACCCCCCCCAAAAAAAAGACTCCTAAGAAAAATATAGTTAAAAACAAAAAGAAAAAATTATCTTCAATCTGTATTCAGGTTCCACCAATTCTTTCTCTGGAAGCAGACATCATCTTTCATCCTAAATCCTTCAAAATTATTTTGGATCACTGTATTGCTGAGAATAACTAAGTTATTCATAGTATATCATAATATAATATTGATGTTACTATGTAATGTTATCTTGATTCTGCTAATTTCATTTTGCACCAATTCATGTAAGTCTTCACGTTCTTCTGAGAGACCTTGCTCATCATTTCTTATGGCACTAGGTATTCCATTACAATCACATACAACAACTTGTTCCATTCCCCAATTAGTAGACATCCCTCAATTGGTGAAATTGGTTTTTTGAAGGGCTCTGCTTCTTTCTATAGTATTTCTGATAGGGTTTTTATGAACTTGGTGGTGATGGGAGGGAAGGTGGACTGAGATGGGTTATGGATTGAAATTTTTTTTCCAAGGATGCAATTACAATGTTTTTGGTGAATATTTCCTCCTTCTTCCTTGGATGTAGAAATAGTTACTCAGTGCCCTGTTGGAAAGTTGGTAGAATGCCAAACCCTCCAGTAACTAGAAAGCTTCCTGAATAGTTGAATGAGGTTGTTCCCATATATTATCAAATGACAATGATTGGTTCAGAGCAACCAGATAGGTCAAACCCAATTTGGTGGCGGTGGTGATAGTTGCAAATCAAAGAAAATGATAATTGATAACTATCAGTTTAAAGGAAAATGGATAAAGTTGAAATTCTATTTAATAATGAACCACAGATAGGATATTCTCAAGGTTTCAGCCAATTGAAGCTGACAGAGGAGGCAACTTCGAAAAGGAAAGTTTGCCCCATCACCCTTTGGAGCACAGCATTCTCAAACCAATGACTGAACATAAGTAGTGGGAAACAATGTGCATAACTAATATGAAAGAGAATGTCTTTGTCCCCACCATAAGGAGGGACCACTGGAGCAATAGTAACTAGGCACTGCCATCACTGAGACTCAATTTGCCATGCCATCTATAAAAAACATTAGAACTAGTAGTTATCATGGAAGAGTAGAAAAAATATATTCATTCACCCCTTAACCTTTTGTTATGTCATGGACCCCTCTGGCAATCTGGTCAAGTTTATGTACTCCTGAGAATTATGCTTTTAAATAAATAAAAAAATTGCAGATAATAACAAAGAAAATCATTATGTTGAAGATGTAATTTCTCCCATGTATATTTATTACTTCCCAAAATCTATCCATGGATCCTCATTGCTCTAAATCTGAAAACTGAGAGGTCATGTAATTGAACTTTCTTCTATCATCAGTAAACTGAGGCTAATAGAGGTTTAAATGAATCATACCATAGCACACAGTTAATGACAAAATCTGGACTAGAACCATGTCTTCGTTCCCAATCTAGTGTTTTAATTCAGAAGAGGAAATGGGAATTTCAAAAGCGCAGACCACTGAGATCCACCACTGCTGGTGATACTAGGAGAAACTGGAATTCCAGAGAACCAGTTTTTTAAAAGAAAAATAAGATAAGTCCACACTGGTATGCTAATAGGAATGTTTGTTTTTTTCAAGCCTTTCAAATCATCTGTGATGGTAAAATGTGTAAAACAGATGTTTGGTGGGGTGGAACTTAAAATACTATGAAGCCAGCTGTAGGCTTTCTTTTTGTGAAGGGACAATACAGGTGCAATGAACAGCTTTAGAATGAAAGTGTTTTAGAGCCAGTGCTCTCGGTATTTTTAGAGCATCTGTTATTATCATTCCTGGGCACATTTTCAAGAATGCAATTTAAGTCCTAGGACAATACAGAGTGAAAGGAAGTCTCTTCTCTTATGTCATGGACCTCAGGCCATTCTGAGCCCAAGTGACTGTTTAAAGACAAGGCAAAATAGAAACTTGGCTTTCATTCCCAAGTGGCTGGTCCAGGCCTTGCTTGCTTCCCCACATCCAGATATTCCTTCATGAGAAAGATCCTAAAGCATAATACTTAAGACTTCTATGAGTTGTGCTTCCTACAAAGCATTGGTCCTTAACTTGGTTTGTGTCATGGAGCCTTCTGGTAGGCTAATGAGGTCTATGGACCTTTCCTAATAACAATTGTTTTAAATACATAAAGTAAATAAAATACATAGAATCACAAAGGAAAACCATTACATTGAAATAATGAGCAAAATATTTTTTAAAATGTTCATAGATCCGAGGTTAAGCACTCATGTTCTAATATAGCCAAGACTGCTGAATCTGAGGACATCATTCTCTTTTCTACTTGCCTAATTTGTATGACAGCCCAAAATACAGTAACTATTGCACACACACACATCAAAGAAAGCGATCCTTCAACACTGCAGGCAGAAATGATTTCTCTGAAGAAAGATATGACTGAACACAGACAACTGACATGTGCCCCACCTCTCCTTTACTTGGGCACAATAACTCACAGGAGTACTAGATAACCTCATTGTATGTTATAAGAACCATCCTTGGACTGGCCAGAACTAGACTTGTGACATAATCTTCATTGTTTCCATTAAGAAAGAGAGAAGTCAGGCTGTTTTGAAGGCTATATATCACATCAACCCTGTTGACTTAGACATAGCATTACTGTGGATACACTTTTTTGTTTTATTATTATAGCTTTTTATATACAAAACATATGCATGGATAATTTTTCAACATTGACCCTTGCAAAGCCTTCTATTTCAACTTTTCCCCTCCTTCCCTCCACCCCCTCCCCTAGATGGCAGGTAGTCCCATACATGTTAAATATGTTAAAGTATATGTTAAATACAATATATGTATACAGGTTTATACAGTTATCATGTTGTACAAGAAAGATCGGATTTAGATAGAAGGTAAAAATAACCTGAGAAGAGAAAACAAAAATGCAAGCAAGCAATAACAAAAAGAGTGGAAATGCTATGTTGTGGTCCATACTCATTTCCCAGTGCTCTTTCGCTGGGTGTAGCTGGTTCTGTTCATTACTGATCAATTGGAACTGATGTGGTTCATCTCATTGTTGAAGAGAGCCACGTCCATAAAAATTGATCATCATTTAGTATTGTTGTTGAAGTATATGATGATCTCCAGGTTCTGCTCATTTCACTCAGCATCAGTTCATGTAAGTATCCCCAAGCCTCTTTGTATTCATCCTGCTGGTCATCTCTTATAGAACAATAATATGTGGATACACTTTTGTACTCATGAAGGGATTATAACAACTTTTGAATGTTGCTCATTCAGGATCTTTAGATTTCCATTACAACTTTTTCATTTCAACTCCATTCACAAACTGGAAATGGTTAGTTGGAAGACTCCCTGCTTCCTTCTTTCCTTCCTTCCTGATTGATCTTGGACATTAATTAGTATTATAGCCTGGGCAATTTCTGTCAATGTCCAAATTAATTTCATGTTCCTTTTCTTCAGTGTTCTATCTCCCTTACATATGTAATGGAACCCAGAAAAAAAAAAAAAAACAACGGTGGGGAGGGGGCTGTAGGAGGAGGAAAGTCTCAGGGATGCTGTGAAAATTCATGTTCTCTCTCCCTCATACACTTACCAGTTCTGCCTGGACATGTGATAAGAAATGACATGCTGACAGTATAATAGATTCTCTTGCATAATATAATAGATTCACCTATCATCAAAATAATTGAGTCAATAAAGTTTTTCAAAGGCAGGCTATAAGATTATGGAAAACTGCAAAGACAAGGTCATTGTCTTACTAAGGACTTATAACAACTGTTTCTCAGATTTCTTCCACAGAGAAAGTTTATTGAATTGAACACAACAAATATTGGTTAAGAACTTATTATATATTATGCTTTATGCTAGACCCTGTATCTACAAAGACAAAAATGAAATAGTCCCTGTCCTCAATGAGGAGGTATATCAGGGAATGATGTGTATATAATTATATACATATATGTGTGTGTATATGCATATATATATATGCATATACACACATCTTTTATGTATATATATATATATATATATGTATACACAAATACATATGTATAAAGAGGTTATATGTAGTAATTTTAAATTTAAAAAAATTAAAATTATTGTTGACAAACACCTACAAAATAAGCATTTCTACAAGGAGAAAACAGAGTAAGAGAATTATACATGAAATCACAAATTTATATTACATATAACTTGTTTTTCTTTTAAAATATGTCATGTTATTTGTGTTTCCTTCTGAATTGCTTTCTATTCTCTTCTGGACATTAAAAAAACAATGAATCATTGATGATCTTATAATTTTATCTTTTTTTAAAAATATATTTGAAGGGGGAGTGAAACTGTTTCCTTTTGATCTTGGAGTCTCAGGCCCTCCTAGGAAAGCATATCTCCCCAGACAAGCTAAATTTTGTTATTCAATTAGAAATCTTGGTCAAAAAGCACCCCATTGATCTTTTGGGGGATGCCAGACCCTTTTAAATTCCAATTGGAGATCTGGGCCGGATATTGATAAGCATCTAGGTCTGGTGACTTTGGCTTTCTTTTCAACCTGAAATCTGAGCCTTAAGATTCCTTTTTAAAGGGCAGTTTCTGAACTCATTCTTTGCGGAATGTCCAAAGTAGGACCCTGCCTGCTGAGAAAGCAGTCTCTTCTCAGTGCCAGCCTCCATTTCCCTAATAAGACTATGCCACTAAAGAAGTTGTTCTCTTAGCAAAATTAGCTTCCTATCCAACAATAAACTTCCATTTTTGCCATTAATATTTTGGGATTTGTGAATTCCTCCATGAAGAATCTGAGCCTCTGACCAAAAGGGGATTTCCACAACTCTCTGACTGCTACTAACCTCATCATATTATCATCATGACTCCTCATCTCACAAAATTAAAAAAAAAATCTATCTTGTAATCAATAAGCACAGTCAAGCAAAACAACACAAAATGTATGTCTTATTCTGAATCTCTAGTCCATCACCTTTCTTTCAAGAGTTGGAATTGGATTTTATTTCCAAGTTGTGATTGGTGATTGAGTTAAACAGGGTTCTCAAATCTTTCCAAGTGGTTTTTCTTTACAACATCATTGAATGAAAAGTCATTTCTAGAGAAAATATTAATAACATGATGGCATCAGAGATGTCCTCATGTAGTTGGTGACACCCAAGTTGTGACAAAACTAGGAATTCTATGAGATGGAGGTTAGGAAAGAATGCATTCTAAATATGTGCACAAAGAGGCAGAAGAGATAAAATATTATTTATGTGGAACAGGTAGCAGGCCAATTTGACTGGGATGGGGAAAAGGAAGAGTAACATGAATTGAGACTGGAAAGATGGGTAGTGGGGGTTGCTGTGGAACACTTGAAATACAGGCTGAGAATTGTATATTTTATTCTAGACAATCAACAACTATTGGAAATTTCTGAATCAAGGGATATTAGATCTGTCTTGGAAATGTTAATTTGACATTTATATGAAGGAGGGGCTAGGGATAGAATTTAAAGGCAAGGTAATGATTAGGCAACTATTGTAATAATTCAGGTGAGAGATGATGAGGACCTGAACTTTGAGACTTTTTGATTAAGATTTTGAGAATGTGGAGAAAAGGCACAGAAAGAGAGCTATGTGGACATCACTGAAAAGATGTGGAACTCATTTGCATCAAATCTCCTGCATTCCTGATCCAGTTTTTTTTGTTTTTAAACGAATGCAAACTTCTATCCCTGAAATCTTAGGAGTTAGTGGTCATGGGACAACCATATCTAATTATTCCATTCTATCTTCCAGAGAGCTTTTCTTACTGAAGTCTCTGACTGGGCCTGTATTTTGGTACTTAATTAGATATTGTTTACATTATTATTTATGTCATATATATAAAATACATTACCGTCAATAAAAATTTAAACTTGAGATAAATGAGATTCTATACTTTTCTGAATTACCCATAATGCCCAAGTTAAATACATAGGCACACCTAAGACCATTTCTGCCCTCAAGAAGCTTATATTTTAATGAGGAGGTGATATGTGAATAAGTAAGTAGAATACAATGTAAGGAACACACAAAGGGCAAAGGAAAGGTTCAGTTAAATTCTGCCAATATTTATTAAATGTCTACTACATACAAAAAATATTATGCTAAGTGCTGGAGATATAAAACCAAAAAAATCATATAGTTATATTCTCTCAAAGAATTACCCTTTACTGGATACAAGTGCTATAGGAAAATTTGATGAAAGTAGAGAGTGTCAAGTGAGTATCTTATATTAAGAAAAGTTTTATAAAAGGGACAACAAATGAGGTGAACTTTGAAGGAAGGGAATAATTTTGCCAGATGGAGGTGAAGGGAGTTTCAAACAATAGAGGTAAGAGAGGGCTTGTTGAGTTTAGAGAATGGCCAGTCCAGCTTGTCTGGAATGGATGATGGGGGGAATCCTGAAACTGTCCTGACTTTGGGACTTGAAAATTCCTTGAAGGGGAGAAACTCTCCCCTGAGAAAGACAGCCCCAGGGAATCAATATAAGTAGTTTCATTCTGTTACACCCTCTACTCTCTATTGAGTTGAAGATTAGTCCAGGGACACTCATTCAATGGGAATCTATTCATTTGGAAGATGATTTGGAAGACTCTGATTTCAACTCAAACTGCCTCCAGCCAAGATAAAACAAGTTTCTGTTTACTCAGTTCTTTGCAGAGACCTAAAAGCAGGACATGCCATGCCAAGGAACCTCTCTCTCTCTCTCTCTCTCTCTCTCTCTCTCTCTCTCCTTGGCATAGCTGTCTTGGAGGACCCCCTGCCCACTGAGAAGACACCCTTTTCTCAGCATTAACTCCTCTTTATCTCTCTGTCAGGATTTCTCTACACCCCTTGTTTATCTTTCTGCCAGGATCCTCTACTAGACCTTTACTTTTCTGTTGGGACCTTGCCACTGAGGAAGTCAGCCTCCTAGCAAGAGCTTTCTTCCCAGTGTCAACAAACTTCTTTTTGCCAGTCTAATTTTTCGGGTTCATAAATTTTTTTACGAAGGACCTGCGCTGACCAGAAGGGATTCCCACAACTCTGTCCTGCACCAAACCTCATCATTTGGTTCCCTGACCAGGAATTGAGGGGATCATGGAGAGTGAATAAAGGGAGAGAAGATGAAATACATCTGGAAAGGTAGATTGAAGAACTAAAAAGAGATTGAAGAATCTCAGAGTAACCCAGGTATGAGTCTCAAGGGAAAAAGATACAGTCATAAACAATTCAAATCAAATTCTGTAGAGTTTATGAACAATTTTTAAGCCATTAGCAGTGAATAAGAAAAGGATACAGATAATATACAAGCAAGCCAATTTTTTAGCTGTACTGGTCCTTGAGAAGAAAGTAGCACATAAAGTTGGTTTAAGAAGTCCAGAATTACAGCCAAATTTGAGACTCTGCAGCTGTCAGAGGTAGCAACATTTTATACTTTATTGGGTAAAGACAGCTCAAGTGTTTTTCAAATCACCAGACTCCAGGTAACTACTTAATATACTAATTTCAAATTATCTAGTTAAGCTGTGTATTAGAAATGATAGGGAGGTGTACGTGTGTGTGTTTGTATTCTGCATATTTCTATTTATCTGTTTCTTCCTCCCTATGAGGGAAAAGGTACTTCCTGGACAATCTGCCATTTTAATCTAGAATTACTATGGTTTTTAAACTCAGAAATCAATTGGTGGGGTACGGGGAGTTGAACTCTCAAATTTTATTGGGGTTTTCTGCCAGTGTCATGAAGTATTAATGAGGTTTAGATTTAGGTGTCAGGGAACCAAATGATGAGATTAGATTCAGGGAACCAAAATGAGATTAGGTGGTCAGGGAGTAAAATGATGAGGTCTAGTGGCAGGTTCAGGGTTCAGGGAACCAAATAGAGAGAGATTAGGTTCCCCTACATCCCCTTGGATTCAGCACATAGTAGGGAGTTTTGGGAGCCCCCCTTCTGGTGGCACAGAGGTTCTTCATAAAGGAATTTACAAACCCAAAAACCTAGGATGATAAAAGAGATTTATTATTGGCATTGGGAAGTCAGCCTTTTCTATGCATGTACAGAAAAGCTGACTCCTTAGTAGCAAGATCCCAACAGAAAGTAAAGTAGTGGAGGAGTCCTGGAAGAGAAGTAAAGTTTCTAGGGGCATAAGTCTTGTTAGGGAAATATGTGAGGATAAAGAGAGGGTAACACTGGGAGAGAATATTATCCCAGCGGGCAGAGGTTTCCTTGGCATAGCATGGCATGTTAGAACCTCTGCAAAGAGAGGGTTTTAGATACTCTTTTATAAGTCTTGGCTACAAGCTGGGGGTTGCTCTTGATGGGGCTGGGTACAGCTTGAGCTGAATTGAATAGAAGATCTTCAGTTGAATAGGGTTGGAATTCTTTAGCTCAGGACTCAAACAGTTCCACCTAGATAAAACCACTTTATCTGATTCTCTGAGGCCTTCTCTCAAAGAGGCAGGGTGGAAGGAGATTTTCTTCTTCAAGGAGCTTCAACTGCTTTACCTCTTGGCTCATTCCCAAAGTCAGAGAGAGAGAAAGAGTTTGGAGGCTCCCCTCCTCAGTATCTCAAAAGAATTTGTAGGCTTAGACCATCTCCAAATCAAGAGACAAAGATTTTATGCTGTTGGCAGCGGACTAAGTTCTAAAAGGGAGTTTAGCCATTAACAAAGGGGAAGATGCCATAACAGGGGAGAAGATGCCTAAGGAAGGCTTAAATTCCTAAAGAACCAGACACTGTAATACTTAGTAAATGAACTAAGTTCTTAAAAGGAGTTAGCAAAAAAGAGGGCTATCAGCAAAAAATAACCTCAAGGGCTTCTGTTAGGATATAGTAATTATGGAGTCATGACAACTTTGCAATGCAAAGATTTTTACAAGGGCAGATTGCAACAAAGGACCACTTAAGGACAAGATAATGCTCCTCCCTGCTTGCCTCGGGGAGTAGTTGTGGGAATTTAACTGGGGCCTACTGCAATAAGGGCCAATTTAAATTCCACAAAAGTCTTCTGTCCAAGCCCCTCCGTAGGGTCCACCTAGCTACTAAGGATCTGGGGTCTTATTGACTCTATCAACATTATTGATTCGGTCATTCATTTTCCACATTGGAGAAGGTGAGGTTAGAGATCAAGAGTCTTAATTAGGAAGCTATTATAATAGACTAGGTAAAGGGTAATAAGGACCTGAATTTAGTAGGTAAGGGCCTTGTGAATTGAGAAAAAAGACCCAGGCTCAGGATATTGTGAAGGTAGAATTGATAGAGTTTGGATATGATTGGGTGGGAGACTAAGGACAACAAATAATCAAAGGTTGATTCCAAAGTTTCGAACCTGAGAGACTAAGAGATCCCCATTATATCTATTAGGCAGCCAGATTGAGACTGGAGATCAGATAGGGCTGGAGAAATAAATTTGAATCACTTGCATAAGATTATATCACTCATCTCTGTGCTTCAATTTTATTTTTTCAAGTTTTTTTTTTTGGTAAAATTCAGGGGTGGATGTCCCAAGATCCCTTCCAGATTTAATTTTATAATGCTCTGACAATGAGGGAACAACTACAACCAAGGGTTGGATTGGTATCTATAAATTATTAAAAAGAACCAGAATAAAGCCTCTAGTATTTGCTGGTGTTTCTATGTCAGATTTATGGGGAGACATTGACAACAAGGGCAGATAATAAAAAGGCCTTCGAGTAGGATGAAATTTGTATTAGAAGACAAAAGTGGGCACATTGATGAGATCAAATTAAGTGTTATTAGCCAAAGAGGGGTTAACAGTTTCTCAGGCTCCAAGAAACCAGTCACCTTTGGATGTTCTTAGTATCACAGTTCCTTTCTGTGAATACATTTCTCCCCTCTTTTACTTAAGTGAATTATTCCATTCATGTCCCTACTGGATGTCACTGGAAGGAAGGTACAAGACCATCTAATCTACTGTGTTAGTTGAATTTTGTATGAACATAGCAGGGGAAGGGGGAAACCCAACAACCTTATGGTGAGTTGGGGAGTAGTAGGTGTAGACTTCAACCTCAGTAACAATGAGTTTTGCTATTACACCAAATTCAAACTCACAATATATGTATATATCTATATCAAGATATAGATATAGATACATACATTTGTACATAGTATGCCCATATATGTAAATATATACATATAATTGCATTTGTTAGTATTTACATATTGTATATTATTTATATAAATATTCTTACATATAAATAATGCATAAATATAAAATAAGTATATATTTTATATATAAACATTGTATATATAAAAGCTAGGTAGTATGGAACCATATTAAAACTTTTTGTTCTCTTTTAATAGTAATAGTTAATATCTGTTTATTTCAAGCTTGCAAACCACTTTATAAATATTATCTCATTTTACTCTTGTGAGAACCTTAAGAATTAGGTGCTATTATTATTATCCCAATTTTATAGTAGAGGACCTGAGGCAGACAGGATAAATGACTTGCCCAGATTCACACAGTAAGTATCTGAGGATAGATCTGAACTTAAGTTTTCTTCTCTATCTACCTCACTGCTTAAGAAATAATATTTCTCTACTCCAAAACCAGGTTTTTTCAAAATCCTTGAAAAGAGGGTGATAGGACAAAAAAAGACTTAAGTAAAGGGATTAAGGAGAGTACCCAATCTTTTTTTTTTTGGCAAGGCTATTGGAGTTATGTGACTTGCTTAGGGTCACATAGTAAGTGTTAAGTATCTTAAGACTGGATTTGAATTCAGGTTCTCCCGACTCCAGAGCTGGTGTTCTATTCATTGTACTCCCCTCCCTGCCTCCTTTCCTTTTTCTGAGCATTTATTAAATGTTTATTGAATTGAATTAAGTATATAAGATTTTCACAGGGGAAAAACAGTGCACACAGATCATTAAGAAAGTTTCATAGGGCAGGATACAAGGTTTCAGTATTATATAACCCTTTTGAAGGTTCTTAATAATTGACTTTTTTAGTAACTAACAGTTACCTTGTTTTTGAAATTTTACTTTATTATGAGTTTCCTGAATTAGTAAAAAATATTATGAATACAAGTTAATCCTTTTAAAACGTCAGTGTATCACCAACATCATTCTAAATATAAATTATCATTGTGCAAGTCTATAAACTGTCAACTTCATATTAATCAGATTGCAAAAGTGACCAAAATGAAAAATGACAATTGTTAATTGTTGAAAGGAATGTACACCAATGGAGGTCAATTTGGAAAGGAATTTGGAACCCCCTTAATGACTCAACTGTATATCCATTGACCCAGCAGCAAAGCTACTCAGATTATACCCCAAAGAGATACAAGAAAAAGGGAAAGGATCCATATGTACAAGAATATTAATAATAGCACTAAATAGGTGCTTATCAACTGGAGATGAAAACAAAATACAGTATAATAATATGATGGAATACTATTGTCATAAGAAATGATAAAAGGGACAAATTCATAGAAATATGGGATAACTTGTATGAATTTGATGTAATAGGAACTGTGTCCCCCTGATCTTTGGAGGAGTGGGGGTGGGCCTGGGTTGGAAAGGCCCTCTTGACTTTTAGAAGCAGCTCTACCATCCTGTTCCTAGGGAAAACTCCCATGGTGATCCCCACCTACAATTCAATTGGAGATCTTGACCTGGGGCATAATTACTACCATTATTGATTAGTCCCTCAAATTCATCTGGAGCCCAGCTCATAGAAACCTAAATATAATCAAAGGCTGCTAATTTCCAATCAGGATTTGGCCCACTGTTTCTCTGTGTAAACCCATCTTTGCCAAAAACCTACCTTTGCTAATTCCTCTCTGTATTTGGCCCTCTGGGAAGTTTTTGCCCAGTGTAATAAATTCATTTTTTTTTTTTTTTTGCCAAAAACCTGCCTGCAGATCGGGACTGTGAATTCTTACACAAAAACCTGCGACACCTGCCCGGGAACTCCATAGCTGTTAGGATATTTCCCACCCCTCAACAAATTGATACAGAATAAATTAAGCAGAAATCAGGGAAACAATTTACATAATGACTACAACACTGTAAAGAAAAACAACTTTGAAAGACTTTAGAATTCTGATCAATACAATGACCAATAATAATTCTACAATGCAAAGATGAAACATGCTTTCTAATTCTTGAACAGAAGGTAATAGATTACAGGTCTAGAATAAGATTTTTTAAAGACATGGCCAATATGAAGATTTGGAATACTCAGAATTTTTATTTTTTTATAATAGCTTTTTATTTTTCCAAATACATGCAAAAATAGCTTTCATCATTCACTTTTGCAAAACCTTGTGTTCTAAATTTTTCTTTCTCCCTTCCTCCTACTCCTTTCCCTAGATAGCAAGAATCTATTATTGGTTAAACATGTGCAATTCTAAACATATTTCTATATTTGTCATGTTGCACAGGGAAAAAATCAAATCAAAAGGGGAAAAAAACATGAGAAAGAGAAAAAAAAACAAACAAATAAACAAATACCATCAGCATCAAAAGACCACATTTGGTCTCTATAGTTCTTTGGATGCAGGTGGCTCTTTTCATCACAAGTCAATTGGAATTGCCTTAATCATTTCCTTGTTGAAAAGAACCAAGTCTATCACAGCTGATCATCCCATAATCTTGTTGTTACTTTGTACAATGTTCTCTTGGTTCTACTTACTTCTCTTAGTATCAGTTTATGTAAATCTTCCCAGGCTTTTCTGCATCATCCTGCTCATCATTTCTTATAGAACAATAATACTCCATTATATTCATCTACCATAACATATTCAGTCATTCCCCAACTAATGGCATCCATTCAATTTCCAGTTCCTTGCCCCTACAAAAAGGGTTGCTACATGTGATTATTTTCTTTTTTTGATGAGCTCTTCTGAAAACAGCCACTGCTGGACCAAAGGGTGCGCAAATAATTCTAAATTGCTCTCCAGAATGGTTCAGTTCACAACTCTACAAACAATTTATTAGTGTCCCAATTTTCCTACATTATCTCCAACATTATTATTATCTTTTCCTGTCATCTTGGTCAATCTGTGAGGTGTGAAGTAAGTTCCCACACTTTTAACAAAAAATTCATAACATAGCTTGTCCCACACACCTGCAGGTGCTTGGAATCCCTCTTCTCCATTGAGAATTAAAATATCAGTGGAAAGGAGGAAGTCTATTAGGGGAATGAATAGTGAAGGAATGGGATAGTGATTTAGTCAACTCTTCTTGAATATTAACCTAAACTGTATTGTAATATATTTATTCCTTGTTCAATATTTTAATAGGTCATCTAAAATTGTGTTATGGTAGTCAAATGATGGGGGAGAGGGAGATGGGGACAGTGGCTAGTCTAATATGGACATCTCTCTCCAATCTAGAAATGCTTGTTTGAACAAAATTGTTTCTGGCAGACTTGTGCCAAGAAATGCAGAATATAGTATTGATGAGGTGTGGGAATAAGGGGAGAGATCCCCTTATCTCTGCTGAGATGCAGATCCAATGCGAAAGAATTTGCAAACCTGAAAATCTGTGACAAAAAGGGAATTTTATTGTTCACTAAAAAGGAACTTTCTTAGTGGGCAAAACTCCTCATTAGGAATTTGGCAAAGGTGGATTAACAGACCCCCTGGTTATGTGAGTAAATGTTGGCCTAGGGCTGGGAGCTGTCTGGGCTTATCAATAGAGTATCATCAGGCAGAGAGCTCCAATTGAATAAAAATCACTTAAATGGGAGTTTGAAATCTTTTCCCAAAGTCTGGGAACTCCCTGAAGGGAATCTGGGACACCCCCAAAAAATCTCAGTTTCAATGGAGGGCGATTTGAACAAGATCTCTGACTGAATGAAACCACTTAACTTGGGAAGGTCTTGTCTGGGAAAGGTATGCTTTTCCCAGGGTCTGAGTCTCCCCAAAGGGGACACAGTTTGCCTTTTCATCATTCACTTTTGCAAAACCTTGTGTTCTAAATTTTCTCAGGGTCTGAGTCTCCCCCAAAGTTACACTTTTTTTCCCCAAAAAGATCTTAGTTTATATCAGTATTATTAGAAATACTTTTTTCTTTGACGGCAGTATAGTAGATAGCATATTGAATTTGGAGTCAGGAAGCCTGGTGTTTAAGCCCTATGTCTCAGTTTCCTCATCTGAAAAATGTAGATAATAAGAGTACCTACCTCATTCAATTATTGTGAAGTTCTGATAAGCTAACATATAAAGTGCAAAGCATTCTATTAATGTAAGTTATCATTTTCATCATCAGTCTAAAATCCACCAATTTTGTGGTCAGACTGTCCTCATCAGGGGCTTATATAACAAACAGTATTATACCAAACATATACCACTGATATGCCTAGAGAGTAAAAAAGTCTACACCATCCCAATTACTTTGCAAGATTCATAGCCCTGAATCCTCAACATATACAATATGGTGTGCATTTCTGGATTTAAGGAGAGAGCACAGCTCTGGCTCATGCACAACTTAAATAGTTATAATTTAACAATTTCAGAACAAAGGATAGAGCAAGATTATCTGCCAGTGTTTTGTGTTGATAGGAAACATGCTGCACAGTGAGTTTTTCTAGGACTGCTGAATGACCTGAATGCTCCAAAAAGTGAGAATTAAACTATTTTATATCTAGGAATAAACAAAGGATGATGAAATCTTTAAAAAGGTATCCTTTGGGTAAGTATATTTTGGACTTTGAATATATCAATCATGACAACTCTGGCTATTTCTGTTTACTAAAAAGAGATGGTTGTCCTAATAAAAAACAAACTACATCATTAAATAGACTATGACATAGAAAACCAAATTGTCAATATTGGGTACAGGTTTACTAAATTACTGTTAGCAGCCACATCTATAACCTATAGGTACTGAATAACTTCCATCACACTGGATAATCCATGCATAAAAGCATCATGTTATATTAATATAGATTCATATTAATTTAGTTATGAAGTTTTCTATCATTACTTAGAAATTATTTTCATAGATAAAATATTGAATTTAAGTTTGGCTTTAGAACTCACTGCCATGGAATGTGGCAAATCAATGATTTCTTAGCACCTGTAGGAAAACTGGGGCAAAAACTCCTAAATGTTATTGATGGATCTAGGAGTGTTATAATGCATAACAGATTGGTCTTGAAGCTAGGAAGACCTGGGTTAAAATCTCACTTCTGGCACCGTGGATTGTGTAATTCTGGGCAAAGCACTTAAGCTCTCAAGGTTCCAGATAACTCTTTAAGACTATAGAGAAAAGGTTAGTTTATATTGCTAGGAGTTTCCTTACCTGGAAGTTCCTTATGCCAATAAAAATCACAGGTCAGGTCCCTTTTCCTATCTGAAGACTTTAGTTTTTGTTGTCTTGTTTTTTAGTGATCCTAAGTAAAACAACTTCACTTACGCTAATTGGAAAACAACTTTTTTTAAATGTCTGAAAATAGTTGTCCTTATTAGGGGATAAAACAGTCAAAAGATATTAACTAAACTAATGCCCAACATTAGCCTGGGAGTAAGAAGTAAACAGCAACACAACTGATTATTTTGCCAGGCTCAAGAATCACTATTTCCGTGACTTCCTTTCTCCTTGGCTGAATAAAGAATACTTTCAGGTTACATGTTAAATGTAACCTCCCTGTTCTGGAATGCTGAGCCAGTTCCTCTCAATTTGGCAATATCTCAGCTCTTACACATCAGTAATGGTCACTCAGCAATACAGGTAAACCATCTCATCTGACCTCAAATGTTACTTCACCCTTTGGGTTATAACCTTTCATCTTGAGAGATGGAAGATTTAACAACCACTCAATAAGTAACTTCCAGAAACTATTTGAGCCTCTCAATAGCGGCTGAATTCCCTTAATTTCTGCTTTAGGCCAACATTATTCTTTCCCAGCCAGTTCTCAGCAAAGAAATACAAACAGGGGCTCAAAGGTGGGGCCATAGAAGTGATCTTTATCTCTGAGCCTTGTTTTTTCCCCTCTAAGCTAATTCCTATTGTTTAAACCTGAAACTAATTTTAAAGGTTCTCCACCTCCAGCGCATAGCTCACAAACAAAATTTATGCAAGATCACTAGACTGTTGCTTAAAAGTTGTTAGGCTTGGGGCTTTTGCAATGAAGGGTTCTTGGGGGAAGAGGTAGTAATCAGATCTTCCAGTGCAATGGGGAAAACCAATCATGGGGAAAAAAAAAAAAACAAAACATTCAAGTTTTCCCAAAGTCCCAGTGGAGAAAAAGCTGGATTGAATTTAGGGCATCAATTGTGGCAATGTCCAGGTAAGAGTAAAAAAAATTTTCCTTTATTTTTATTCTTGGTGCTAAATACACGTTACCTACCAAATAGCAAACTGAGTCTCTCAGCAGCAGGAGCCAACTTCATTCTTGAGAAATTATTTTCCTTTGTCACAATTCTGGCATAAATTATATCCACATTGGTGAACACTCAACAAAGCTTCACTCATTCAGTGTGACACACAAAATTTATGACATCTGTCTCAGGAATGTAGCTCTGAAAAGCCTCAGTGTCAAAAAATATGCAGAATGGAAGGAATGCTCCACACATTTCTAATTTCTTTCAAAACTCGAGTCTCTAATTTTGGAAGCAATAGCACGAAGCTTGTTTAACTCACTTAATACTTTAGCCCTTTTTGTTTTCGTTGGGACATTCCAAAGTCTCTCCCAGACAGCTGCAACCACTTCCTGTAGCTTGGGGGAAAACTCAGTAACCCAGGGAGATCTCAGGAGCCATTGGAAGGGTGAAGGAGACTTTTGGAAAGTTAAGATCTGAGCAGCAGTGGTTACAAAAGGCATGGAAGACCCAGGGCATTTCTGGCAATCGTGGATAATCACGTACTGTGCAGTTCCTGGGTTCAAATCCCATTTCAGCTAAGTGGTCCAGAGAATCATGGGCATCTCTGAAACGGTTTGAAGATCTATATAAAGAATTAGTTTTGTTTTTTTTCTAATATGATAAATACGTATAATACAACCCATATGGACAAAAAAACTCTTTGGATAGATCCTCAATATTTTTTAATAGTATTACGACACAGAACCACTGCTATTGTGCAGAGCTTCTTTTCCCACTCATGACCCCTTTACATTTGAGAAATTTTCGTGACCCTAGATATGTAGGTACATAAATCAAACATTTAATGATAATAAATCATAATTTCATGATCCTAACCTTCAGTTATGAGACCCCATGGGATTGTGAACCATAGTTTAAGAAGCTGGGCTATGGTGGATAGTGTTGGACTTGGAGGCAGAGAGATCTCACTTCAAATATGTGGCCACTTAATCTATTCTGTCCCTCAGTTCCATCTGTAAAATGGGGATAACAATAACTTCCAGGCATGTTATAAAGATCAAAGAGTATAAAGGATGTAAAATGCTTTGGAAATCCTAAAGCATTTTATAAATGCTGCTAAAGAGCGCCAGGTTTAGGAGTAAGGACTTCCTGAGTTCAAATCTGGTCTCAGACACTCAGTAGTTGTATGAGCCTGGGCAAGTCACTTAACCTCACTTGCCTCAGTTTCCTCATTTGTCAAATGGACCAAAAAAGGAAACAGCAAACCACTATGGTCACAAATGATAACACTGAAACCAACTGAAAACCAATTAATATTACTCCCTATGTGACTTTGGGCAAGTCCCTTACTTGAGAAAGTGAAGCTCAGCTTTCTCATTTGTAGAATCTGAGAGTTGCACAACATGACATGACCTCTTCCAGTTCCATATCTATGATCATATAGAATATAGTGACTAATTATAAGTTAATTCCTCTTTAGTTGTATCTGAAATGCCTCTTAATTTGGATTTTTCTTGGTCTGTAGAGAGTATTTTATGCTCATATCTTGAATGATTCTAAATTTAGGAACTAGAAGACTCTCATGAAATTATATTCATCTTCTTCCCTCTCTACATCCAGCTTTGGGTGGCAAGTATTTATTTACCTTGTTTTGTAGACGAGTCAACTGATGCCCAGAAAAGATCATAGATTTAGAGCTGGAAGGGTCCACAAAAAAGGATATTCTAGTTCAATCTCTTCTTTTTACAAATAAAGAAGTTAAGGCCCATCGGGAAGTTAAGAGTTTCAGCTCTAAGAAGAAAGGAGAGCTATTAAAGCAAAACTCTTAATTAGATGTGGAAAGCAAAAGAAATTTGATGCATTTCCTAAATTATAAATTATCTCTTACAGGGCTAAAGACATTTAATGTTTGTTGTCTGTAGCTAGGGGAAGAAAACAATTAGAAAATCCTGGAAATTTATGTTAAAGACTGTCATTTATCTATGTTCTAATAAGTACATGTATGATTAAGTGGCATCTCTGCGAACAGAATCATAAAAGTCATTTTCCCTCTTTTGTTTTTCAATAAATCATTACATTTATGCTGTCTTGATAAGGTTCAATCTAGTTTTCAGTTGGGCTTTTCTCTGGTGCCTTGTTTTAGGGAAACAATGCAATAATGGGTACAGAAAAAAATAACACAATCCAGATTCACAAAATGGAAAACAAATGACAAGACCACCAAATTTAGAAAATGTCCTAAAATGTGCATTTTTATTCCATATCATTATACAATGTTTACATAGTTATAACTTTTAAAAACTGCTCGAGTGTGTAAAATAAAGTGAGGCAAATACCGATTTTTAATTCCCCCTCCCCCAATACGGATAAGAAACATCTTTCTCTATGAATTTTATGTAGTGCCTAAATTAATCTTTCATTTTAACATGAAAAAAATAAGATAAAAAGAAGAGTGGAAATTTATTTTGAAATGCTGCCCTACAATTTGTAATGAGCTGCAAGTGTACAAGTTAGAAAAAAGACTGAAGTCGTAAAACAGCTGTGTGGCTTACAAATCTTTTGTTGATGTTTTTAATCGAATTCAAGCATAGAAAGTCCAAATCCTCATCTCTTAATAAAACTCAGACAAATAAATTACTGCGCTGGACAGAATTCTAAATTGTATAATTTTCAAACAAAAGACCACAGAAGTACCTTTTGCTCAAAGTAGCACCAGTCCACACCTGATTGTGTTTCCAACATTAATCTTGTTAAATACAGAGTTGGCACTTGAAGTGGAAATCATTCTGCTTTAGTGAGCATTCCTGGACTGCACATACTGTGTTGCTATACTCTCTACAAAGTGTAGGCAACATTATACTGGGAAATGGCACATTTAAACCATCATCACGCTGACCTGTCTAAGGCTTGCCCTTTTTTTGATATTCCCCTAATGTCTGGCCGGTATTTTGCAGATGTTCCTGTGACAGTGGTAAAACAAAATAAAACAAAACAAATGAAAGGGGTTTCATGGCAAGCAGGTGTTTATAAAAATAAAAAACACAAAAAAGGTAAGAATGTGGTCGCCGCTAAGGAGGTTTTCACATGTTGTTTAACTCCAGTAAAGTCTGATCCAGCATCTGATGCATACTAAGGTTTTCTTCCTTGGCATGTGCCACTTTCTCTGTTGTGGGATTAGAAAATTAAAACATCAATAGCAGCTCTTTGGATACACTGACGCTCTATACATTAAAGCATGCAAATAGTCAATCATGAAGAGCAGATTTAGATGATTAGAACCAGGCATCATCATAGCACACTAGTCATGGTTTCCAAATTGACAAGGATCTTCTGGTGATTTATGCAAAACATAGTAGAGAAATATGCCCCTACATTTGCAAACTGTTCTGAGTAAATATAAGTCAGACTTCATAAAAGGTCACTAATTCTTTACCATGGGAATCAAAACACAAAGAAGGAAAAACCAGACATAACTGATTTTCCTAGGTAAAAGAGACTTAAAGTCAATTATCACTTCTTAGTTGCTAGAAAGTAGCAACTTTCTGAATCTGAATTCAGGTCCTTTGATTTGGGGCTCCCAAGTTTTGGAAATGACACCATGACTCAACCTTTCAGAAAGTGTGGATGAAATAGTGTGGGTTTATAATTCAAAGTCAAATAAACCATTTTTCCCTGTTAAAAGATTCTCAACAATTAAAGGGTTATATTGCATGCACACTTCATTAGGACATAAGTCATAATACTCTTTGAGGACACTAAACATTTGCACAAAATTCTCATCTGACTTCCTGATTCCACCCATTCCACTGAAATAAGCATATCTTTCAGCCAACCTGGGACCTTCCCAAAACCTCGGTTGCCTGAACATGGATGGATTGAATATAATTAAAACAGGGCATGGTATGTGAAGCAGATTCCCTCAGAGCTTTGGCTCTGAAAGCAAAAGGTGAGACTCACACCTGCTCCTACTTAACAGTAAATGATTTAGAGCCATGTTACACTATTCATGGTCATGGAGGTGTGCTGAACTGGCTGTAGCACATACAATTATATAGCATTCTATGTATTTTAGCAAAATATTAGAGTGGAAACTAAGTCAAGAGACATGAATTATCCTAGTAAGAGGAAAGGACAGAAACACCAGCCTCTCGGCTAGATTTCTCTCACTTGAATGTCTCTAGAACTGACCACATTCAACCTCTCATAATGGTGGATATTGTAATCCATAGATTTCTTCAAATATAGACTATGTTTCTAGAATTCAGCTTAATGAAATGTTACAGTTTAATCTATAAAGACTGACGTGTCTTTCGCACTCAAGGTTAATCCTCATTCAGGGCCAGCTTTAGTTCATTAGTTAGGCGGCGGTTTTGCTCAAGTTGCTGGTAGAGTTGATCTGTACAAGTCAGCAAGCAGGTTAGAAAAGAAAAAGAGAGGCAGAATGAATAGAGGGTTAGTTAAAGAAATAATGAGAACAAGAGTTAACAGAGAGAAAACAATCACACCCCAGACAGTTGAGCAACTGGTTATTTCTTTAGAAAAGAACACTTTACCTTCTGCCTTATCAGTCTTGGACGCCTGTATGGCTGATGATTAAAGACCATACAAAGTCCTGAGGAAGGACAGCTTTGACAAGGCTAGAAATGTCAGAGGGCCAGCTCTTGATTGAAGGAGAACAAGATACCAGGAGGAGAAAGAATGAACATTCATACCAAGAATGAACACTCATACACCTTGTCTTATTACACAAGAAGTCATATATGTCTAAAAACGGGCTCAGCATCACTGTAGATATGAGGATTATGCTCATCAGCCATACGTCTAATAACTGAAGAGAATCTAGTTGATCACTTCTAATTTTTTTAAAGTATCTATCCACCAAATCTTTTGAGTGCAGTACTTACCCTTTCTCTCATTACCTATGTTGACCCTCCATTCTGTCCAAGCCCAAGACATACTCTCCATTCAGAAATGTTTTTTTTTTTTTAAAAGAGTTGGAGTGTTTGCTTTTTTCTTCAAAAGAAAACCAGAAAAAACTCCAAAGCAGCCTACGTGACTCACCTTTTTCTACTAAAAGGATAGATAATGTAAACAATGTGGATGAAAGTAAGGGGATGGAAGAATGCGGTCCTTGTTAGCTCAAATAATAATTAATTATCCCTACTGTAAGACAGTGGCTAGAAAGATTTTCTTTCCACGAAGACCTCAGAATCATAGAATGTTAGGATTATATGGAAACTTAAAGAGGCCACCCCCTCCACTTCTATCTATAGGGAAACAGAGCCAGCTTTGGAGCTTACATCCTTTAAATTTAAATTCAATCTCTCTGCAGGAGTTGAGAGCACTTTTGAAGGATTATAGTCTTGAGGGTCCTCAACAAAGGCTCTTAAGGGAATGTCATGTAGTTCCATTATGGGAGTTAAGGAGGATGTGGGAGGATGCAAGATTTCACTATCAGATCTTATCAGACCATACTGAAGATGCAGAAACATGTTGGCAAGAGTCTGGAATAGGACAAACTCTTCCCAAATGTTTCATGTACTTCCCTCCTCACTTCCCCCCCCAGTATAAGATAGACAAGTGAAATTCCTGATAAATCTGTGCCAATTTCCTCTCCTGTCTCTACTATGGGCTGAGTGTGTGTGTGTGTATGCATCTTAAAATTGAGTTTTATATTTATTATTATTATTTTGTTGAGGCAATTAGGGTTAAGTGACTCGCCCAGGGTCACACAGCTGGGAAATGTTAAGTATCTGAGACCAGATTTGAACTCAGATCCTCCTGACTTCAGGGCTGGTGCTCTATCTACTGCACCACCCAGCTGCCCCCTTTTAAATTTAGATTTAAATGAAAGGAAAATTATAAATGGCCTTAGCAACCACCAAATTTAAAATAACATATAACTATCAAGTCTTGATATCTGTCCCCCTATCTTGGGGTGAGGGGGATAAATTATAATTTTTTTTATTATTATAATTGGTTTTAAGGAACAACCCAGGAATATCAAATGTCTACTGTATCAATTTCCTCAGGAGAGATGGAAAAAGAAAACTAAGCTTTCTTATACTTCTGATTCTGAGCTTACCTTCTACTCATCATTTTGATACTTCACAATGCCTTTTTTTAGAAACTATGTTACATGAAAGTACTTCTATGTAACATCAAAGAGAAATTTAAAAATGAATTGCTATCTCCAGGGCTGTGGGGGAAGGCAGTTTGGGTAGGCTGCTGTTTTTAAGTTGGAAGACAGAGGACATTTTATACAGACACTGGACCAGAATTGAAACATTTTTTACTTTTAAAGATTTAAAATACATGCACAGTTCACACTTCTGTCTTAAACATGGATTTCATATTCATTGACTAACAAATTGTCAAATATGTGGGCAATTATCAATATCTCAATGACATTTGTTCTGGAACACCTGAACAGATGGGGTGGAATAAAAGTTTTACATTGCAACATAATGTATGTGCTACTAATGCTACAAAATAGCTAAGAGGCACAGGGGGTAAGAGTGCTGGAATCACAGGTAGTAAGGTCTGAATTCAAAATCTATTTCAGACACTCGATAACTAAGTCACCCTGGACGGATTACTTGTATGCCTCAGTTGTCTCATCTGTAGTGCACTTTACAAACCTTAGAATGCTATATAAATGCACTTTAATATTAACAGCAATAATATTTAAAATAACTATACAATTATAATAACCAATTCATTCATAATAATTATTAAACTAATAGCTGCTAGAACTAGAATGTAAACTATGACATGATGAAGGCTATCAGCATGTATGAGAGTACGTATCAAAATGGGATAGTGTATTCAGCCCAGGAAAAATTGATTAATGTACCTATTTTTAATGAAGGAAAAGTTTGATAGTGACAGTCAAGGAACAGATATCCTACATAATCTTAAAAAGATGGTAGTCCTGCCAATTAGGGAAAATACTCAGCTGCCAAATCTAAGGCTTAAGGAGCATGTACATTTTCCAATAATGGTCCATGTAATCTGAATTTATGTGGGAGGGGAGAGGAAGAAGGAAATTAATTTTTATTATTAAAATTATGCCAAATCTGCTAAAATGCCAATCAATGGTAGTCAGTTATATAATGGTAGAAAGAGCAGGCAAGGAGTTAGACCTCCATTGGCTTCCTAGTTTGTGTGTGCTAGCTAATTATATAATTTATACCTGTCAGTACGTCTGAACCTTTTTCTAACTTTCTGGATTCTAGTGGAAGTAAGAGTGGTTGCTTGGGAATCAAATTATATGTATTTGCACACGAGCAAAAGAAAGTCACATTCTATAACAGAAAACAATCTTCTCCCAATTTTTAAGGAGGTGTTTGGGGAATACTTATCAATCTGTAGGCAACCAAAACTTAGCTTGTCAATGGTACCTTTAGGGGCAGTGCCAACTTTATTCTAAGAGGTCTTATGAGGACATCTGTATAAAAAGGAATTGAAATTTGGTCATATTGTCAAATAGTTTTATGTATTATATTATTCTTCTTTCTTTGCTCCCCCTTTCACCAAGTCTTACTTTATATACCTGGTTTCATCTTGTGCTAACTTTTCAATCTTTTAGTGTTTCCTCTCCTCTCATAATATTTAAAGAACACTTTCAAAGTTTTGCGGAACATCTTCCAAAAATAGATGTACCTCAAGTATAGATTTATATTTTGGAAAGTATTCAGGTATTATCTGGACATTAAATAAAGCAGGAGATATTTTGTTTAAGGCAGGAAGTCACGAGGGTTATACTATTACTCTTCCTTTCAAAAGGAAGGGTGCCTGGCCAGAAGAAGAACCATAAACTTCTAGGGAACAAAGTTAAACCTGGACTCAAACCATAAATTTTCTTCTTCTCTGGAGGAGACCGTTTAGATTCTGGATAAAAAAAAATTTTCATTACCATGGCCAAAAAACCAGACAAACCTTAATTCACAAGCCATATTTTAAATAAATATTAAAAACCTGTATATCATATCCTTCCTGGAGTCTAAAGAGCAGCTTATGCTATTTCTGGAGTTAATCTTATATTAATAAATTATAATGATATCCATAAGTCTTCCTTTTAATACCAATCAGAATATGGAAGTAATTGTTTTCTTGTAGGCTAAGCTTGTGGAGAACAAATTCTGCTCAGTCCTACCAGGAGGAAAAGGTCTCAAGTATGGCCCCAGGTAGACTCAGCCTATTGTGCAAAAATTAGTAGCACTAAATACAGAGAAACCCATTCTATCAAAAGTGGCTATTGGAAGAGGAATTCTTTGTATCAACTACAATGAAAAAATTGTAAACATTTCACAAAACAGCTTGGAATTAAAACCAAAGGGGAGATACAGCCAGCATGGTGATGAGAAAATGCCAGGAATAAAAAAATTAGAAAATTGCACTTTCAAAGTTCTAAATTCCTACTCGCTTTTTTCTTTCTTTCTTATTTTTTTTTTTAGAGATAGGATTGTCTAAATAATTGCTCAATCTAATGACAGCAAATGTAGAGCCAAAATATATGAAGTATAATCATGGATTTTCACCTCTAACTCAATATATTATCCAGAAAACTCGAAAGACATTTTCAGGATCAAAACAAAAGAAGACAACTGGGCAAAATAAAACACATTTTAAATGGCTTCCACTCATCCTGCAGTGCAAGAATATTTAGTCTCTTACTTTGGAACTCATAATCCTTTGAAGTTAAGTTTTATTTGACCAGTTCAAACATGGGTTTCTAAGATTTGGATTAAATTTGAAACTGCAGTGTCTGATACATGGCAGGTACTTAAAAAAAAATGCTTGATGGTTGATTGAAACAGATCTTTCTTTACAGAATCACAGTGACAAAAACTCAAAGGGACTGAGATATTTAACTGCAGGGCAGCTTAGCTCTTGTATAAATTAAAGTCTGTAGGCTAAAGAATAATATTTTATGATTTCCAAAAGGACTAATATATAATGCTGAGACAAAGGGAATGAGAAAAGGAGCAGCCCCAAATAAATCCCTTGTGGCAAGAGGCCATTTTTCAGTTTTATTCAATATAGGCTCAGTCAATAAATAGAAGGTGTAAAAGGAATAGCAAAACAGATACAGCTTACACACGAGGTGTTTATTTTACATCAAAAGAAAGAGCTTCTGTACAATAGAGGGCACAGTGAGAATCTTGCCCTGAGGCAGGATGCTAAAGGAAGATAGAATCAAGGTCAGCTGGAGGACACGACAATAAACCTGAGAAAAACTGCAGAGCTCAGACAGGTGGAACATCCAGTTTGATGAAGGAGTCTTGAGAGAAGTGAAGCAAAGAAATTTATCTGCATGAAGATAAAAAGGCGGGAGGGGGAAAAGAAAAGTGCCACAATGGAAAAAAAGAAAAACAAAAAAAAATAGCAATAATATGACAGAACTCAGCATGCAACGCTAGCCACACATTTGGCAGATTTTATAGCAGCATTCTAGCAGATTCAAAATTGTCCTAAGGATCTTCCCGATTATTAGATTGTTTAATCTTAAAAGATACATACCTAGGACTGTCAAAGAGAGTCTTTAGATAAAGAGCCATCCTATGGAATATTTACTCATTTTAATTTTTTTCAGTATCTTAGAATATTAGAGCTTAGCCCAGGATCAGCATATTATAAGTGCCTAATGATTAATTATAGCTGAGAGAGATTATTTTATTCAATCCCTTCATTTTACAGATATACGGAGCTGATGCACTGGTGACTGTCTTCCAAATCAGTAATCAAGTCTCTCAGTCTTTAAAGATCTAAAGATCTCTAGAGATTCTCTAACTCTTCCTTGAAGGTAGAGTTTCTGTAAATATGAAAGCAAGAAACTGTTAATTATACATTTGAAGCCACTGTGTTTTCTGAATGGGATATGGTGGGAAGGTTCTAAAACACAATGATCTTAGAATGATAGAATCATCCTTGAGGAATCTATTAGGCTAGAATTTGAGGGTGGATAAGTTATTTTTGAGATACTGCTATAGTGTACAAATCCATTTAGTAATATTTAGGTCTTTACATTAAAGCTAAGAGGGTCCTTAGAAATCATCTAGTTTAAGGCCTTCATTTTACAGAAGGAAACTGAGACTTAGAGATGTAATTAATTATCTTAATATCATATAGTTAGATAATAAATAGTGATTTGAATTAAGGTCTCTGTCACTATATCTTGCTGCCTCCCCTTTCATGAGACAGAACAAGATCTCAGAAAGTGACAGCATTAAGGCTCTCAACCCTTTCAATCAAATGAGATGACCTTTCTGGGAACTCAAGAGCCAATTAGTGACAGAGTAAGGTTCAGCATCTATCCCATTATTCTTTTCACCGCATACAAATGTCTTTCAGAAGGCTATACATGTTGGTGGTGTGATTCTGACCAAGACTGAAAAAAGAATACAAAAATTGGATCTGTTTCCTCCTTCTCTTTAAAGGACTATAATTTTGATACATTAATATAATGGAGTCTACTTCAATCTTCTAAAAACAGGATTCAACTTGGAAACCAAGAAGGTCAAGTTAATACTGTTTGAAATTCTCAGTGTACAAAAAAGATTGAATCAATTTTTTAGTAAATAGCATCTCATGGAATGTAGTAGAATGGAATGAGGACTAGGCTTGGAATCTGGATTGAGTTACTTGCTTATATGTGTGACCTTAGACAAGACACTGTCCTTCTCTCAACCTCAACTTATCCATCTGTAAAATGAAGGGATTGCTGATTGCAAAGTTTTCTTATAGCTCTAAACCCTATGAGCCCATGTTAACAATTTTCCTCATTTTTTTTTTTTTTTTTGTAATGTGTCATCAAAAAGAATTATCTTGTATAATGCAGCTTTTAGTACATTTATTATTCTTCTATTCTGGGAAAATTACTAATAAGTAGAACTGTTTTTATGGTTTATTTTTTGAGATAAACCTTATTCAGTGATGTCACTCACTTTTAAAAGATGCTAACAGCTTATTGCTGAGAAGCAAAAAGCAAGATTAAAATTCTTAAAAAATAAAACCCATGACTAGAAGAAAATGCTCTATGATAGCCCTGATTAAATTTACCTTTTGCCATTAAAGAATGATACTTAAATTAAACTTCTAAATTTATGCAAACAGAAGGGTGATACCTAAACAAACAGAAGCAAGGAGGGATTACACACAAAACAACTTGAAGCTTGCAGATGAGATGGGGATTTGTGGAGATCAAAGCAAAGGGGAAGGGGCTAGCAGCTAGCTTTCACTAACAGCAATTCACAGAAGCAGGCAGGCAGAGAAGGAGGTAATTTACATTGAAGTCATGTCATTGAGAGCGTGGTCCAGCTCTTCACTGATTGCTTTGTACTTCAGCTTCTGAGCGTACAGCTCATCTACGACCATGAAGTGGAAGGCAGAGATGCAAGGGCGTGGAAGGTGGAGGGTGATCAGATGGAGGGTGAAGGAAGTAGCATGGAGACCATCCAGAAACAGCAGCAAGAAAAAGACAATGCATGAAGGAAGTAATGGCAGCAGGTGGCCCGAAGAAGAGGAGGATTTAAAATAAAAACAACAAATAAGAACAAGTAACCATTAGAAAATGAAATGAGAATGGTTTGATATGATAAATCATAATCAAATATTGTGTCAGTAAGCCGCATGAAAACTTAAACAAAACAGAAAGTACACTGAATGGATAGTACAACATTCTTTTAGAGAACTGTATTTTAATTATACCAAAATAGCTACCAATCTGTAGCGAGAGATACTGGTAGGAAGATTTCCAAAGACAATGCTTAGGTGGAACTCTTTGTAATTACAGTCTGTCATCCTTATCTTTCCCTACTTAAAGTCATAAACTTCCTGACTGAACTAGTTATAGGGATATGGATTTCTTGAAGTGTCATTTAAACTACCCATCTCTCTGCCCATTCTACTGTCTGTCCAAATCTGTTGGGCATCATTCCTGCTCCAGAAGGGTGGAGTCTTTTTATAGCAGTGCAGTTTGTTGCAACTCAAACTTTTAATCTTCAACTTTTTGACTGGATGAAGCTTCCTCAAAGTTTGATGCAAGATAATTTTGCAATTGTCACTTATTCTGCTTCATTGCTTTGCTATATTTCTTGTTCTTTGTCCTATCCTGTTTCAAATGTCTAATTTTCTCTTCCCTAAGAGTCCTACTTTCTCTTTCTGTGTGTCTTTCTTTCCTTCCGTCCCCTCCTCTCCATATACACAAACATATGTGTGTGTCCACGCGCGTGCGCGGCCACACACACACACACACACACAACTATACATAATAGATTTAAAACTGACCCATCATCTTTCAAATCGCAACATCAACTTTTTACACACAGAGACCAAACACTTGTAAATGAATTCAAAGTAAGTAGATCCAAAAGTTTAAAGGCAACAGTCTGAAAATATCAGGAGGAAAAGAGTAGCAAGAGCAAAATAAATGCCCACCTAAACAATGAATTAAGATTGATAAATTTGGACTGCAAAAGATAATTTTTGCCAAGCCAACTTTCATCGAAAAAGATAAAACACTCTCCCCTCCTTGCTCCCAACTCCCACACTTAAGCATGAAGTAAAAAACTCTAAGTCTTACCTTCTAAGTCATCAATGCTCTTTTCCAATTTGGTTACTGACCTCTCAGCAAATTCAGCACGAGTCTCAGCCTAGAATGATTTAGTTCATGTAAATTAACAAAGTTTAACTTTTATGTAATTAATTGCAAATATGAGGCTAACTAGAGTATGACTATCAAGTAGCATAAAGTAGGGTATAAAGGTGTTAGCCAGTATCATGTACAGTGCTAAGGTGATCACTGATGGCAAGATATTGCAACTCTCAGGCACCTGACAAGTATAAATAGTGATAAACACTGCATCTCTGTACATGCTTTTGCATCTTATAATTTTAAAATAAATATTTGATGCCCATACATCTCTATTAGTTCAGTAAATGAATTTAATTCATATTATTTTTACCTCTTTCAGTTTGTCAGAAAGGACCTTGATTTCTTCTTCATATTTGTCTTCCTTTTGTGAGTACTGTAATTAGAAAGATTATCCCATATATCAGGCCAAAGTTCACTATAAACATGCGTTTTCCCCATACAAAGAAGCACATCTCTGCCCTCCCCAAAGCTATCAAGGACTATTCAGATATATGTATAGTAACTTCAGATACTAACAATCAACTGCAATAAAGCTCTCCTTGAGTCACTTTGTTTTACATGGAAAACTAGCAACTGGTCGTCATTTTTCTACATGGAATTTTTTTTAAAAAAAGTCTTTTACAGAATATAACTCACAAATCTAACATAATATTTTCATCTGAAAGAAGACTCAAGCTTGTTATAGTCCCCTAGTGGTAGTCAGAATTTAGCTGTTTCTTGAAACATCTGCTGAATTGTTGCTTTAAGTCTGTGGGGACACTAAAGAGACATGTGGGGCTACTGTTTTGAATAAGTTTTTAAGAATGCCTTTCCCCCCACATCATGCTTCTGGCCTACCTTCTCAGCCTGAGCCTCCAGTGACTTCAGGTTGTTCGTCACAGTTTTCAACTCTTCTTCAAGCTCGGCACATTTGCTATTATTTCAGAACAGAGGCAGGAAGGGTGGGGAGGGCAGGAGACCAAATCAAGCCAAAGAAAGGATAGAGGGGGAAAAAAAAGGAGAGAGATGGAGAAAAATGAAAATTGAGTTCTAGAGACAAAGAGCAGCCTTAAAGTAGCCAAACCATCACAGATTAAAATGCTCCAATTCTTCAAAGTCATTCATTGCCCCCCAACTTGGTAATAAAAGGAAGGTAGGGCTTAGTGTGAAATAATTAAAATAGCTTTTAAGTGCGATGACTCGGCTTCTTTTACGCTGCACCAAAGATTGTTTATGAAAGAAAAATAAAGAATCAAAAAAGGACCAAAAAGAAAGCACTTTAAAGCAAGATATAAGAGACAGCAAAGGGTGTAGTGGAAGTGAAGTCATTACTACCAAATGAACCAGTAGGCGATGAAAGCTGAAAGATTGTTGGGTGGCAGTTAAACCTAAGAACCATACAATAGCCATCAGTACCTTATCCTCTGCAGCCATTAATGCTTTCAAAGTCTGATCCATAATTCTTAATTGTTCTTCCAGCTGTCGGACTTGGCTGTTAGTGGACACATGAAATGCACAAGGCCATTCACAAAATCAGTGTGCAAGTAAATGCATGCAGTGATCTACGCAGTCACACAGACACCCCACACACATGTTCTCCTGGACTCCACGCTCGTGGTTCATCCCAGTTAAATGAGCAAACAGGGAGCTTCGAGCTGAAAACAAGTAAACGTGTAACTGCCAGTAGGTCATGCTGTTTAGTCACTGCTTGGCAGCACCCCACACACATCCTATGGCTCTGGGGTCACTTACCCTTCTGAGAGCTCGGCACGCTCTTCTGCCCGCTCCAAGTCGCTCTCAATGATGACCAGCTTCCGGGCCACCTGTGACAAGACAAAGCCCAAAGCCCCCATCACACACACATCAGGCACAGACAGACCCACATGGCAAAGCTTTTGGCTTTTAGTCCTTTGGTGCCCTGTGTTTCATCATGGGAAGGGGTGTTCAAAAACAATTCCTTCTTCCCTGACTGGTAAGAAGCAAAGGAAATGAGCATAGAACTATTGTTTATGATTAAATGCTCGAGAATCTTCAGTATCTGGCACAGGTAAAACTTGGGGTAACAACAGAGCAGACAGTCCAATGTGGGCTGGGCAAAAGGGACGCCAAATTCAGAATACTGAACCCAGATAGTAGGGAAGTCGTAAGCTATGCATTTCCTACAGATGACTGTGTAAAGAGTAAAAGAGTTTTTGTTTGGAAAACCAAAATATGAAAAGAAGATATCAAAAGGGATCATCTGGGTCTCTTAATATATAAGATAACTAAGAAGTCACATCTGCGTGTGGAAGACAGCAGTCTAAGAGAAAGGTGATACTTTGAAGGGAAGAGAAAGAACCAAATCATGCACTCTGGGAACTGGTGTTAAACAGAAAAATTAGGCTCAATGCTACTCTGGATTCTTCACAATAAAAGCAGCAATTGACAAAAATAAAGTGAGATGCTAAGAACACAGTGGATTCACTCTGCAAAATGTTGGCTAAGGTGCTTTTTAATTCTATATGCTTATATTCTATGGGACATGATTTGGCCCACACTTCTGAATCCACATAGATTATCTCATCATATGTGACATTAAGGCTTTATACCCTAACATATAGGAGGAGAGAGAAGAGCAAAGTTTAAAAAAAAAAAAAAAAGGATTGTCTGCTTGTCATCTGCTCATGGTACAGTTATTTATATGCAGTTTTATAATGAGGTGATGCATAGATGATGTGGGAGAGAAGCTATTGTTCTCAGTCCTTAGAGCCTGTGATCAATGGACACTGACCTCTTCATACTTGCGGTCGGCATCCTCAGCAATGTGCTTAGCCTCTTTAAGCTGAATCTCCTGAATTTCCATTTTCTCTTCATCCTTTTGGGCTCTGCTTTCAATGACCTTCATTCCTCTGAGAGAAAAGTAATGAAACCCCGGATTTAGATTCTGTGTGTGCTTAGTTTAATAAGTAGGAGACTAAAGCAAAGTTCTGGACTACTATTTTCCCTCTCAGATGATAAGGGATGACTTTCTAGGAATTAAAAGCTGTTCAGGATTAGGGGAGTAGAAGAAAGGAAGTTGACAGAAAAAAAAAGGAAAAATATAAAAATAAATCAAAATGCTTTTAGTTCATTGGGTAGAGACCAAATTGTCCAGATATCTTATAATTAATTATAATTAAGGTATCAAAGTCATCATGCCTAAACTCAATCTATATAGAAGATATGTTTTGCTTCTTAAATATGTGCTGGGGACAGTTGTAGTGGTACATACATATAAGTTGTAGTGGTACATACATATAATCACTAATCCTAGGGAATTTGAGGGTGGTGAATGGCTTGAGCCCAGGGGTTCAAAGCTTCAGTGGGCTAAGCTGATGATCGTCTTTATTAAATTTTGTATAAATATGGTAAATCCCCGGGAGTGTGTGTGTGTGTGTGTGTGTGTGTGAACACCAGAATTGTCTAGAGGAGGGGCAAACAAGCCCAGCCTGGAAACAGAATAAGTCAAAGCTCCCATGCTGATTGGTGGTGGGATTGGACTAAGAGTGGCTGCTGGACTTTCAGCTTGAGCCAGACAGGGAGAACCAGTCTTAAATAAATAAACAAATGAATTAATCAATGTATATGTGTGCTAGATAGTCAAAAGAGAGTATTTCTTCTTTAGGAAGGAGGTATGGTGCCTTCATTTAAGTCATTCTACTAAGCATGCCATTATATACTGGAACCTCTTTATATTGTTGGCATATATAAAAAAAGATAAACATCCGTTTTTATGTACTATGTATAACAAAACAGGTAGTTGCTACATGTAATTGTTTGGGGAATATTAGATGATTTATAGTATATACAATTCTATGTAAAAATAAGCCATGCTCCAGGAAGAAGCCTTTAAAATTTTTTGATCTGACCTGCAATTTCATCTACTATTTCAAGTTTTGGAAAACTGCTTGTGAATCGGATGAGAAAGTTATGGTAAGTGGCTCAGGACCACACAGCCAGTATGTATCAGAGTCAGACCTTGCACCTGGATTTTACTGAGTTGGAGGCTACCTCTCTAACTCTATGCTCCACTGTATGGCAAGTCCTAGTATGTAAAAACTGGGAAAAAACTAGGATTCTTTCAGGTCTATGAGCATAAAGCCAAAAAGTCATTTTGCACTCTGGAATCCTTTAAAAAAAAAAGAACTGTATTGGTTCATCTTTCTGTTTCCTAAAATCATGAATAAAATTCTATAAGATCCTTAAAAAAATTATTGTATCATCTCTTTCTTCTTCTCAGACATTAGTATGGCTGTTTAAGAGTTAGCCACCCATGAAATGTCACCTCTTCCCTTGGAGGAAAACTAAATTAAAATTATTTTAAAAACATATCATATTAGGAATCTGAACAATGAGAAATAATCTTGAAACATCTACCTAGAAATATACTGAATTAAGTAATCCCATTGATGGCCTGTAACTATACCTAGAATTTAAAGATAATAAATAATAAAAAATTCAGAGCTCATCTGATCCCCAATTTAAAAGACTCTTAATTGTCTATCCATCCCTTAATAATATCACTATAGGCTGTGTTGCCTTATTAAGCAAGAGACCTATGGTAAAAGGACCTGGATTAGATGTTCCCACCTCTCACTCTCATCCGCTGCCTTTTCAGCCTCCTCCAATTTCTGCAGGGCAGTTGCCAAGCGCTCCTGAGCTCTGTCCAACTCTTCCTCAACCAGCTGGATACGTCTGTTCAAAGAAGCTACATCAGCTTCAGCCTAGGCAAGGGAAGAAGAGAGTGAAATATATGACTACAAAAGTGGAGAAAACATTTAAGAGACAACCTACATCAATAGTAATTTTAGAACTGCATTTGTAGGCTAACTTGATAGGTTGATATTTAGCATCTTTACAAACCCTGTTATAACTGTTAAGTTTTAAGTTTTCTAGATTATGTTTATAATAAAATGAAGTGAAAATGCTAATCACTTTACTTACAGCTAAATAGGCGAATTTATGATAAAGGAGCTCAGTAAAATAACTGAGGGCAAATGACAGAATTGGGAAACTCAAGTTCTTAGCTTCTTTCATTCAAAGAGACTTAAAATCTAATCTCACTGCTACCAAAAACCATCTTTCTCCCTATTTCATTAACTGGGAAGTTTCGGCTTGAAAACAAGAAAAATAACTTGCCCAGGCAATAGCACCTAGGAGTGACAACTTATTCTTTTCCCAGTCACCCTCTCAAAAAAGGGTTGTTACCTTTTGAAGAAACCACAATTAATCCTTATATTCAAATACAAATAACTATGCTATACACACCCATACACTACCAAAATGAGAGACTAAGTGTCTGTTTAAAATAGAAAAAATTATTCTTTGAAATCAAGCACTTTTTTAGTTTAAAAAAAAAAAAAGCAAATAAGACACTCGTCTCATAAATGTCATCTTTCATTCTTCTCACAATTTCTGACATACAATCAGATGGCAAGCACATACCTGTTGAAATGATGGACATAAGCTCACAGCTTATAGGACCACAGAGGAGATAATTTAGTCCAATGCCTGATTTTAAGGATAAAGAAATATGAAGTCCAATGGAAGAACACTGACTTTCAAACCAGAGTTTGGATAATACCTTTGATTCTTACTACCTATAGGACTTTGAGTCATATAACCTTTGGGTCATAAATCACTTAACCTCCCTGGGTCCTCCCTTAATTGTAAAATGAGAGTTGCTGGACATCATGTTATATTCCCATACTTTCTACTATTGGGGAGGTTGAGGCTGATAGGTCACTAGAGTTTGAGAGTTCTGAGTTGCAAAAAAGCTAAAGTCAATCTAGTGCCAGCACTAAATCTGGCACCCATCTGGTTAGATCCTCAGAAGTGGGAGAAAGTGGACCACCAGCTTGCCTGAAATGGAGAATCAGCCCATGTCAGAAACAGCAGGTCAAAGCTTCCTTGCCTACTGGCAGTGGAATCATGCTCATGAATGCTTAGCTGCTTTACTTGCAGCCTAAGTGAGGAAAGAAACTCAGTCTCAAAAACAAACAAAAAAGGCAAATTAGTCTACACTAGAGGTTTATAACCTGGGGCTTGGGAATGTAAACAAATTTTTTTAAACTGTATTTCAATATGATGAATTTCCTCTTAAATTTAATTTCGTCAATTTTGAGCATTTTAAAAACCTTTTTTTTTTTTTAAATTTAGAGAAGGAATCCATAGAATTCAGACTCACTAATGGAACAAAGATGCAAAACAATAAAAACAAAACAAAACAAAACAAAACAAAAAAAAACTTGTTCCAGATGGCCTCTGAATTCCCTGTCAGTTCCAGAGCTATAATGCTCTGTAGTAATAGTAGTTATAATAACTATAAGTAGTAGTAATAGCAATATCATGGCAATCTAAAAAGGGTTGTTGGGTTCAAGAGGGAAGAACCCAGTGATTGCCACTCACAGGACTGAGTCAATCTTCAGAGAAGGATTTCAAAAGACAGATTTCAAAGCAGTTGACATGTAAAATACTTCTAAGTGGATCCATAAAACAATCAAATTTTTGATAATTGAAATAATCATGGTTTTTGATAAGAGCTTAATGAAAACCATTTAAGTAAAGACTGCTTTGGGAAAATGTCAGGAAAAGTTTCAAAGGACTAAGGAGAAAGTCATCTTCTCAAATACTAAGGTTTTGTGTATTATCTCTCAGAGATAACATCTTGCTTTCCTGGCACTTAAACTATTGCTGTTTAGGAGTTGAAAATTCTGACATTTACATAAGTGCTTATCTTGGGCTGCATGTTCAGATCTGTGGCTATTTTAATATTCATGAATCCAAAGAAATGGAAATCATATATTCTTCAAGTATGTTTTACATATACAGTATCTTAACAAGGTGATGTGAAGTTTTGGAGCATGAATTCTTATTTAAATAATGCAAAGTACGGGATAGCTAGGTGATGCAATGGATAGAGCACCAGCCCTGAAGTCAGAAGGACCAGAGTTCAAAACTGGCCTCAAACACTTAACACTTCCTAGTTGTGTGACCCTGGACAAGTCACTTAACCCCAATTGCCTAAGCAACTCCCCCCCAAAAAAACACCTCACAAACAAAAGCAAAAAACACCCCCCCCTCAAAGTATATTTTGAACTAGATCAGAAGTTCATAACCAGAATCTGTGGATTTTTAAGAACAAATTTTTATAACTATATTTCAAAGTTATTTCCTTTTTGATCTTATATGTTGTGTTTCATACACTGAAATGAAATAATTATTCTAAGATGAGGGCTACAGGCTTTACCTGAGTCAGAGAAGAAAATATGGGAAAAATATCAGATCTTCTTACATTCGATTTTTTTTTTGTAAACACACAGACTCTCTTATTTAAAAGTTATGTTTGATATATAAACTATATCAAATTGTTTACCATCTCAGAGAAGGGTGGGAGGGATAGAATTTGGAACTCAAAAATTTTTAAAAAATTTTAAAATTATTTTAATATGAAATTGGGGAAATGAAAATTATATATATAAAGTTAGGTTAGATTCTCAGAAGGAAGCATGGTTACAATTAGCAATCTCTGCCCTATTCTTCTATATCCCAAGGTGTCTCCAATTATTCAAAGCAGGGGGGAAGGAATGTGAAAATCTTTAAAAATATCAAGAGACAATTTTAGATTTAACTTAAAATACAAATGTTCCATGCAGATATTTTGAAAGATGGAGCAGGAGTTTGTTTAAATACACACACATACACACATACATATATTTAAATACCTAAAAACATTAGGGAACAAAGAATGGTCACCTAATACCAAGGGTCATAAGGTACAGAATAGTTTAAAATGGAACCCAGAACCTAAGAGTGGATAAAAGGTTCTGGTTTTATTTCAGTTCATTTTAGGGGGCCACAAGGAGGGTGAGGCTAGAGAGAACAAATTCCCTAAGAATAGGTAATTGTCTCTTAAAAACTAATTCAGTTGGGTACCACTGATGAGAAATCTCGGGGGTAACATTCCAAACACTAGTTTAGTCACTTAGAACCCCCCATCTAGCTCAAGATGACAAATTACTGAGCAAGATGAGTATCTTTTGCTATTTACTCCCCTATACCTTGGAGTCTTGGTACATCCCATTCTTCAAGTCAAAAGGTCCTCTCACCAACTTTGTGCTTCTTTAAAGATCTGGCTAAAGAGTGACCTCTTCGAGCAAGTTTTGCTTGATTAAGTCCACCTTAATCACTTACTATTCTTTGTCTCCCCTCAGACCTTACATCCTATTCACTTTAACAGAAATGACAGGCATTGAACATTGAAGACTCAAAGCACAGTAATATGATTCCATATTTAAATTTAGAAGGACTTTGATTAAAAACAAAAGAAAACAACAAAACCCCAAAGAGGACCAAAAAAAATGAACCTTCTTGATTTGCCCTTCCCAGGTTTTTCTGCAGTGGACAACATGAATTCCAGAGATTCTCTCCAGGTTCCAATCACTCAACAAACATTAACCATGGGTTATGTGCCAAGTACCATGCTAACACTGGGCTTACAAAAAGAGGCAAAACACAATCCTTGCCCTCAAGGAGCTTACAATCTAAAGTTGACACAAGTAGTAGCTGATCACTTGTATCCAAGCAGCAAATGGAGGGATCCTTGGAGGTAAGAATGCCTTCTGGTTTTCGGGGAAAATGGTGGAAATAAGGCAGGATAAGCGAGGGGTCTTGTACTGAGAAAATAGTGAAGCAACTGGGGAATTAGATACTTTCCACAGCTCCACAGAGGAGGAAATTTTAAGTAAGATTAAGACAAGTGTAGGGTATGACAATGTCAGACCTGGGACTGGGGGAGGGGAATGAAGTGGAACTTACCCTGAGGGCAAAATACAGCTAAGTTACAGCTCTTCCGTTGGGAGAGGCCTGGCACTGTTATCTCAGGACACAGAGGTTGCCGAATTTACATAAGTCCAGGCTCAGTTTGGTTCCATTAGTGGGAATGGAACACACATTTTATCCTGTAACTTAAAAGGTAATTTCTTTCTCATTCCATTCCCTACCCTGTCCAGATCTGTAAAGAACTTTGTCATTTAACTTCTGATTACTGAAAGTCTATTACCCCTCATGGTCATGAATCCTTAATTCTGATGCTTTTTATAAGGTCAGAAATCCACTTAGCCATTTCTAAAGTTCCTTTTACCATAATACTTAAGTTTTATCTCTGTTAGCAAGATATCTAGCCCTATGCCTGTTATTTAAACTCAGCTAGAGAAAGCAAAACAAAGTCAAGTACTTCCTTCCAACCCCAAGCAAATTATTTCCAGTCATGTAAATCACCTTTAGTTTACTGGGTTAACTTCCTTCTAACATTGGCATTGAATGTTAGTGTGCGCTGATGGCGCCAGCTAAGTCTTTCACTTAGATACTTTCTTTTATTTCAGAAGTGTTACTGTGTATCACCTAGTAATGAGTTACTTTGAAAAGGTGCTGTTGCATAGATCAGCATCCTACTACAGCTCTGCTATTAAAGTGTGCGTTCAATGCCCTCATAGCATGCTCTAAAGCTCCTTGGTATTAATAAAGGGTAGACATGTATAAAACATAAAGCATGACCCTAAATAGCTAGGAGTTACTCCAAATCTCATTTATCTTCTGAGGGAAATAGGATGAAAATTTACCAAGATCTAGGTTTTAATATAAGATAGATTGTTTTTTAATTGGCTAAGTTAAAATAAACAACTAACAAACAGGAAAAAAGCATTCACTTAAAAAATATTCTAGTTATAGCTAAATATAAAAATTTATTCTGGGAAAAAAAAAAGGCAGTTTCAGTTTGTAACTGAAATCATTCTAATAAGACTGAAGTCCTTCTAGAAAGCCCTTAACTTGAGTGTGAAGACAGAGCACAAGATGATCAAAGGTCAGGTCTTTGTTACTTATGTGTAGTTAGTTACACCAGGAAAGTTTCACCCAACTTGCTGTATATAGCCTAAGTGAACGGGCGGCCAAGAAAAACGCCTGTCCTTATATGGTAAGGAAAGGGGAAAAAACACTGATGACATTAAGGGGCACTCCCATGGATAACTGATAAACACAACCTTCCCCAACTCTGCCAAAGCCTCTAATTTATGAGACATATTTGTATAATTAGGGAAAGACAAGAACAGAGCATTGTAATGCCTTTGCCCCACTTATTTATGAAAAAAGGAAATTGAGATTATACATTCCAATTAGAGCCATACTGAGAATGCAACATTCTTCAACAAAGGTCACTCATTTTCTCTCAGTACCAAAAATATTTACCAACTTTGGGAGGGGTGGAGGGATAGAGGAATAGCTTAGAATGGGAGTAAACTGCCTACTTCCCATCGTCTAAAATAGTGAAGCAATGTCCTCTCTGAGTCACAGCATTATCGATTTAAAAGCTATTTGATTGTATGGATCCTCATCAGTAGAATGATATTCTGTTAGGAAGTTGTACTTCAGTGGCATATGTGTTGTGTGTTTTTAAAGTCTTTATTTTCACTAAACTCTAACTAAAATTTCTTTAATCATTTAAAAACATTATTCTGAGGAGTATGTAAGCTTCAGACAATTACAGAAGTCCATGACGAATAACAACCCCCTGATCTAGAGTTAACCACCATGCCAAGTAAAGCTGTCTTCCTCAAGCTCTTGGATAAGCTGCACATCTGGAAGGGAAGGCGAGGTGAAATCAAGTCTATGAAAGCAGAGGGAGGATGAAGAAGTCACGAAAGGAGACTTCTCTCCCCCTTCCCCCCCAAGAACCCTTTTCCCACTTAGTACCCATTTCCTATAATGGCTGATAAGAAAAAAATATATATATTGCTAATTTTGTGGCTGGAGAAACATTTGTTGCCCAGAATCTAATAAACATGTGGGATAAGATATGAAATATATGATATAATCCATATTTTATGCATTTTATCCATAATGACTGTCTTGTTCCATTTGTCTATAAGTATCAACACATATAAGATATATTTCTGATTACCACCAAGGAAGAACCTCCAACTTGATATCTAAGGTTCCACTTTAGAAACAATGGAGATAGATGGTCTCAGTCTCCAAAATTCTACTCTGTTGGACCCTATTGTTACTAGTATGGGGAAAGCAACATGTAATATAGATCATAAATATAGATCTGAAAGGAACTTAAGAATTCATTTAATCTTACTGTCTTATTTTACAAATGAGGAAACTAAACTAAGGTCTAGGAAGTGACTTAACAGAGACTTGAACAAGATGATATCAATAAAAATTACTAAATAGCTGAGCCAGAATTCAAATTATAATCCAATGATTTCACAATCAACCTTCTTTCCACTATACCACACGATAGCGGGGAAGGACTTAACTTCTCTAGGTTTCTCAATGAGGAAGTTAGGTTAAATGATCTGAGTCACTGAAAAACCTATCAGTTAGTACCTATTATCCAAGGGAACAGTGACTTTACAATCAAATGACCTAAGTTATAATTTATGTCCTATTACTTGTGTCAATGACTCCAGTGGCAATTCATTTCCCCACTGACCCTCAGTTTTCTTTGGTCACAAAGCAGGTGGGACTGAAAGACACTTAAAGCTTTCTTCTAGTTCTAAATTCTTAAAATTATACTGTGCATTTTATTGATTTTAACAGATTTGAAACTACTTTGAAAAATATAGTGACTGGGGCAGTTAGGTGGAGCAGTGGACCAGACCTAAAGTCAGGAGGACTTCAAATCTGACCTCAGACACTTAACATTTCCTTGATTCGTGTCCCTGGGCAAGTCACTTAACTCCAAATGCCTCAGCAAAAAAAAGAAAGAAAAATATAGTGATCTGCGGACAAATTTATAAAAAGTACGTTTATCTGTGAAAAGTATGTAGTGGTACTTATAAACAGGGCAGTCATCATGAATAAAATGCACAAAACTTGGGGAAAATATAGACTAAGATGACATATAATATTTCAAAAAAATATACTACTTTCTCCACTGGCATGCAAAAGCATCACTATGCTAAGGGAGTAATCATAGAAACCTCCCTTATGGTATTGTAAATTCCCTTTTTAGTGTGGAAGGGGTTTCATCATCAACTGGTAATGTTTGCAGAAGCTTGGACTTCTACCCCCAAATGCCAATCTGTGTTTTTAATTTATTCAATTTTCTCTCTGAATGGAGGTTTTTTTTTTTTTTTTTTTGAAGATTTAAGTACGATCTTTAAAGACAAATTTATTGGCAAAACTAATAGTTCTTTTTGCACAAGGATACCTGATATGAGACAAAGGAAAGAAAGGAATCCTGGAGTGCCAAGTACTATAAGTTTAAAGCTGCAGTGCTCCAATAAGAAAAGGACTACCTTGTGGCAAGGTCTTGGGTGACTGCTAGATTCAGTAAAGGATGGAAATTTACTATTTAGTTACCTGAAAAATCCATGTTGTCATAACTTTTTAACCTAATGAAGAAAAAAGACCACCTGTCTGATTTCCCTTACATCAATACTTCAACAGATGCTCCATTTCATTAGTGTGGGTGTTTGTTCCATACTTTAGAAGACCATTTCATGAGTTGCTATAACCAAAAAAAAATATCACCTGGTGGGCATTCAACCAGCCAATGATCCTTCTTAAATTCAAGTAGCCTAGTCTTCCTATGAATGCCAGGTTTGTATTTAAAGCTTTTCTAGCTTGGCAGTATCTACCAGATAGAGTTTAGTCTTCAGGGGCATGTATTTTGAGAAATCAGGGTAACCTCCGTTAGAAGATTTATTTTTCTTTTGAGAAGCCTAAGTAAATTCTTTTAGGATTTTCCCCATTATCAACTTTTTAATGCAACAAAGTCCTGAAGCTTGACTTTTTTGCTAACTTAGTCCACACAAATTTCTGTTTATAGTCAGTTATTTAAAAGGAACTTGATACAGACTAGTCCTTACCCGTACAACACAGCTGGATGTCACATTCACTTTCATCGAAATCATTTCTAAAGTACTTAAAATTTCCCTGATCCACAAAACACACAGAACCAACAAAATGCAATCAACCTTAAGTGCCTCTAAGAAATCCTATTCATATTTGCTGGAGATGTTTGCCTTAGGAGAAAGGAATGAAGCCTGGTATTACATTTAAGTGGGTGGTGGTGGGGTAAATGCACCTAATAAATGTTGGCACTCATCTAAAGTTACCCAATACATCAAGGCTCGGTAACAATGGGATATCTGTATAAGAAGACTTCATGGGGGTGGGAGGAGGAGGAAAGAAAGGGGCACAAGGGAGGCATAAGAAGGACTGCATATGGTAATTTCCCCACTAAACACTGGGTGCTGCACATCTTTAATCAAACCCCATCCAGAATTATAGTCCAATAATTTCTGGGTCAATAGGGATGACAGGTTTAGCATCACTAGGCCTTTATAATATCAGTCATCCTCTTAAAGACCAAAGGCCTGTTGCGTTCTTCTCTATACCTCTGCCCAAAAGGATACCTGCTGCCTTCTCCCCTCCCCCAATAAGGACATAAGATTGCTCTAGGGGAGGATTGGGCTCAGAAAGGTCCTCATCTGGGGTAAAAATGAATACTACCTTTGAAAAAATTGGATAGCTCCCTGGAAGAATTCTTCCCAGAATATTCTGAACCCCCTCTTTTGCCTCCCCTGTAAGAGATTGTTTTTTTTTTTTTCCCTTTTCCTCCGTCAAGACTGGAGGAATAATGGGCGAAGAGAAAAGGGGGGGGGGAGGTTACGGCTCCCTCCTTTTAGGCCTTTCTTACACTGCTCCTGACAGCAAAGTACGTCCGGATAAGCAACATGGGTACAGAAGGGGACAGGAACAGGTGGGGGGAGGGGGTCCCAGAAATCACCCAGGAAGAAAGAGGGCAGCAGAAGCCAGTGCAGGCAGCGGCGAAGGGCCGCACCTGGGGACAGCAGCAGCAGGAGAGCGGACACGAGGTTGGGGGCAGGGGAGGGTAAAGGACATGACAAGCTCCCTTACAGTTTCCCTCAGTTTCCTCTCCTGGTCCAGTTCCCGCTGCAGGCTCCCCGCTCGCTCCTCGGCAGAGTCAGCCTGCTCCTGCAAGCTCCTGATCTTCCTTCTCACCGCCTCCAAAGAGCTCATACCCGCCATCGTTACCCGCAACGCGGAGGGAGGAGGAGGAGGAGGAAGAGAACGAGGCAGAGGCTGCCTCGGGAGGATCCTGGAAGGGCTGGCCGCAAGCCTCCGGGCACGGGCGCGGCTGCTCCCGCGGTTCCTCCCCGGGCTCCGCTTTGCACTGGCCTGCGCCGCCGCCTTCCCTTCTCCCTCTCGGTCTCCTTCTCCCTCTCCTCCCCCTGGCTCAGCCCCGGAAGTCCCCCCCGCCTCTCCGGGCTAGGCTGAGTGGCCGCGGCTCGTAGAACAAACCAACCGCAGGCGGGTGCGCGGAGCGCAGCAGGATGCGGGGCTGGGGAGGCGGACGGAGCCTGGAGCCAGGGGCCGAGTCCCCGGAGGGCGCGAAGCGCTGGAATACAGCGCTGGTCTTTCCCGGCCGCCGCAGAGCCCGCCGAGGGGCTTTTTAAATGCTGAGGTTGGATGGGAAAGGGTACCTGGGACTGCCCAGCTTAGCTGGAGGGCGCTCAGTGGCTACCGAGGTCGGTGTTTGGAGGGAGGGGTTCGTCTCCCCTCCCCAAAACACACCTTTCCCCCCTCCCTCCAGTAATTAAGCTTTGCAGCAGCCCAACCTTTCCTCCCCACCCCCGCCTAGGCTGGTGGGAGGGGGTGGGGGGAAAGGATAACGGGACCTGGTTGGGAAGAGCTGGGGCTCCCCCTCGTGGTCACGCGTAGAAGAGCCACTTTTAAGCGCATCCTCGGAGAGGATGGAGAAGCTAGAGCATTCCCTCTTGGGGATAAAAATGAAATGTTTAATCAGGAAATTAGGTGAAGAGATTTCCTCCTAAAAAAGGAGAGGGATACAGGCCAAATCAGGTCTAGAGTCCCTTTCCCCCTTCCGATCCCTCCCGCAGGTCTACTCGGCATTTGGTAACTTCACCTACCTTGATAAATTCAGAGGATTATGAATTTAGAATTGAAAGAGACTTTACTGGTCATCTAGTTCAACCTCTTTCATTTTACAGGGGAGGAAACTGAGGCTCAGGGAGATGGACATGCAGCTAACAGTAAGGGTCGGAGCAGCACTTGATTTCATGTCTTGTGAACTCCAAGACTTGACAGACCTTAAATTTGGGGCATTTGCCAACAAGTGTTTGTCCAGGAGCAAATAATAGTCACAGTGTTAAAGGTGGAAGCCTTTAAGGTGCTAAGGGGAAAACTTCCTGGACTTCTTTCCCCACTATACTGAAAAACTACTTTAAAAACAAAAACACTAGATCTGAGATCCTGGTTCAAGTCTTCAAAAAAAGAGGAAGGAGAGTCAGTCATCTAATAAGAGCCTAATGAATAGAGAGCTATTTTGAGTCAGCAGGAACTACTGAGTCTTTTCTCTGACAAACAATTCTTTAAAACTATACATTGGTGGGGCAGCTAGCTGGATGTAGTGGATAGAGCAGCAGCCCTCTAGTCAGAGGGACCCGAATTCAAATTTGATCTCAGACAGAGGCTGTGTGATCCTGGGCAAGTCACTTAACCCCAGCTGCCTCAGGGAAAAAAATATACATTGGAGAGAAAGCATTGTTCTTCATTAGCATAATTCCCTCATTCAATGAAATCATCCATCCAGTTCCAATCCTAACCTATCTCTAAGATGAACAGCACTAGATATGTGACAGGAAAAAAGGGTTTAAAGTGGTGAATACATTCCAGCTTAAACAATAATACATTACAGCTTCCCATATGGAAGGTGAAAGACATACCACTATTTGGGGGGAGAGGAGAGAGACATATTTAATTCTTAAGCTTTCTTGCTAGGAAGTTCTTTAAAAGATATTTTGGGAGAAGGGCAGTGTGAAAGGAAAAGAAAACTTGGGGATGGGCGTGGAAATCTACCAATAAAAAAACCAACAACAAAATGAGTGGAGTGGAGCATAGGATGATGGAAGTGAGAAGACATAATTATACTGCTTTCCTAAATCATTTTCAGCAAAGCTTCTGGAGATTCTGCAGGCCTGACAAAGGAAACAGGGTTGGGGAATTTCACACCATGTAGGCCTCATTTCTCACTTTGTTCTATACCATTCATCAACTCTATTTGTGAAGACTCTAGCTCCTCCCCTAAACTCACACAGAGTACTCTGACCTCCTTCATTGTGAATTCTTTTTGGGATTGGGGAGTGGAAGAGGAGTCTAGGTAATACAGAGTAGAAGAAAAGGAATCCTTTGAAGATTTATAAGTGCTGTATGTCACTTAAATAGTTAATTTATTTCTCTAAGGACATTTGTCTCCTTCCTCTGAGTCTTAAGATGATTTTTTCTAGTGAGTAAATCACTTTAAATTTAACACTACCATAATTAACTCAGTTAACATTTAAAAAATCACTCTCTCAACCCTTGTATACCAATCTATAAATCAGAATAATGGCACCTTCCTCATAGGGTAGTTGAATGGAAAAATTGAGATAATATATATCTAATTGCAAATGTTAAAATATTATATGGGCTTCAATCTCATCTATAAAATTGGCGGCGGGGGGGGGGGGGGGGGGGGGGGGAGAGGGGGAGAGAAGAGGGTTGAGGTGTTCAATTGGGTAACTTTTCAAGGTCCCTTCCAGTTCCCACATTCTATCATTTCTTGACAAAATATTTTAATCCCCCACCTCCTTGTTTAGTTTAAAAATAATACTAAAAGATTAAGGGATATAAATTAATACACTTTAGCAGCAAACAGTTTCTTCTGGGAGAAAATGAATTGAGTCTCAAGAGCCATCCGTGTGTCTTTTCCCCTTTTGTCCCCTTCCTCCACTCCCCAGCTGACTTCAAATTTCATCTGCTCAACTCCTGCCCCACCTCATTCCACAGCTCCTTTAAATGAGGCTTTTTAATAAAGGGGCATGGCAGTCAGCACACAGCAGTTACAACAATTATCTTTTTTTCCTCTTAAGAACTCAAGTAGCATTTTTCTCCCTCTCTCCTGCCTTCACTCTAGCTGAGCTGTTTCCAAATACTCCACATTCTTTTCCTTATAAGGAATATCTCCCCTTCATCTATCAGCGGCTCTTTTGAACAAGTTAAATAAACGTCCTGCTGGAGAATCTGGGGGTAGACATGCCTCCATCCCTTTAGCCATATACAGAGAAAGACATCTGATCCATATTACATTCATACAGTCACAGACACATATTTTTTCAGGTTTGCTTTCTAAAACTGGATAGTATAAAGCTTAATTCCTATGATCCAGCTGGGCCAGTCAACCTCCTTGACTCCCAAGAATTGAAATTTTTATAGTTGAGAATTTTGCCTTTGTTCAAGGATTTCCCATTTGAAAAAGCAAAGCCCTGAAATTAAAACAAACAAACAAAAAAATAGGCTTTTCATTTTAAAGCAGTCTAAAATTCTGCTTTGCCATGATGGATCATCTTATATTTCTGTTCTCTGGCATACAAAAATCTGCTTTTCTAGTCAAACAGTCAACTTAGAAAAGCAATTTTCCTCAATCATAAATACAGGAAATTATTATTAACATTGTAAATATTTTCTTAATTAATCCACATCCTAAAAACTACTTTCCAACAACAAGATAGGCATCTATCTTGGGAATGAACTAATTGAAAGGAAAATCAATCTTTTGGAAGTCCAATGCTTGGACTTGATTTCACAAGAAAGAGGAAGCATCGCTTATGTGGAATTGTAATGTACAGTAATGTTAGAGGGATCTGAATGCAAACTAGTCTAAGCTCTGAGATGTTAACTGTTCATTACACACATAAAACTATGGGATGTTTGTCAGAAGGCTGACAGGTGGGGCTGGAGGGATGGGTTAAGGAGGGAGCAGGGGTGCAGATCACACACACTATACCATATAAAGTACTGAGCTATATATAACTTCCAGCTTACTTTCTGGATCTAACTCCTACAGACTGCAGACTCAAGCAAGTATCATCTTCCTAGCTGCTCCTTGGGTAGAGGGCTATAGCTTTCTCAGGCTGGATCACTGGCATCAAGTGTCTCTGCCTTGGAAAGTCTAGAAGCAAACTTCCTAATCAAAAGTTGCAGTCATTTCCTCTTTTTAAAGTAAAGCACTGGTTTTAGGCGTTCCCAGTCCTACATTTTAAAGATCTGTGTCCTAGACCCTCAAAATAAAAGGAGACCGTCCAGGAAAGCACAATCTTCTGTATACAAAGTCTGAATATGTAAACTATTATAATTTCCACCAGTAGGACTGTATGTCTCAGAAGCAGCCTTAAGCTGTACTGTTTTCCACTCATTTTTCCCCTTACCCCCCCAAAGACAGAAATAGAGAGAGATAAGAATGATGAAATAAAATGAACATGTGCACCAGCAAGTAGGAGGCAGCATCCAGTGAGCTATGCCAGTGGTGAGGTGGGTGTGTAGATACCCGGCCAAGAGTAGGTAAAGTGTTTTCCTTTCTCCCCACACCCAGTGGCACCATGGGGATGCTGGACAGTTGGGAACAGAGATGTGACCTAGAGCTCTGAGAGAAGGAGAGGGCAGCTGGGGTTGGTAGTGGTATGTGTGTGACACTTACATCTGTCGCCTTTTTCTCCGCCAGCTCCAATTTCTCTTGGGCGTCTTTGAGGGCCTCAGAATACTTGTCCAGCTCATCTTCAGTGCCCTTCAGCTTCTTTTGCAGGGAGACCAGCTCGTCCTCCAGCTGGGAGATGGGCGGTGGGGGAGGGGGGGAGGGTCGTGGGACGGAGGGGAGGGAGTGCAGCAGGCAGCGTGATCGCGCACGGGAGGGATGTGGGTGCACAGAAACAGAGGAAGGCCAAAGACAGAAAGAGAAGGAGAGGGACAGGGAAGGGGAGAGAGAAAGAGAGAGAGAAAGTTAGATACTTTTGCGCTAGGTGCCCGGCCTCCGGTACCTTGGCGGCTGTTTCATCTGCCGTGAGGAGGCTGTCCTCCGCCTTATGCAGCTCCTCCAGCACCCGGTCCCGCTCATCCTCCGCCACGCGCAGCAGCTTCTCTTTAGCCGAAATGTCTTCCTCGAGCTGGGGACGCCGGGAGCGGGGAGCGCGGTTGAGGAGGTTGGGAATGTAGAGATACACAGACACACACACAGGCGACAGAGTTGGCTTCAGCTCCTAGGCTGATGTGCCATTGCCCGAGACTGGGGGTGGGTTGGGAGGTTGAGTATTCTGAGGTTAGAAGGATGGGATGCACGCGGTGTGTGTGTGTGTGTGTGTGTGTGTGTGGACAGGACAAACTGTGGGGAGGTACAGTTTTCTGTTATTTTCTATTCTCTCCCGGGTTACAGCGGTAACCTGTAGGAGTCACATTTTCGGGCTGGGATTACTTCCTTTTCTACTCAAAGGGCTAGAGAATCCTTTCGTAGTCTCAATACTCCCTTCTCCCTATTAGTCTGTCTTTGCCATTCTATCTCGCTTTTCTCTGTTGAAAACAACCCACCCACCCACTGCTGGGGTTCAAAATAAATAAACCAAATAAAAATTTTAAAACCAAAATAAACCAAGGCATTACGAAAAGAAAACGTACTAAAATCCAACTACTTCATCTTAGCTTAATAATTACACCTTCAAGTTCAGTAGAACTTTTAAGAGTGTAGTCCGTCTCTCTCGGGTTGTTAATCTGTTATACCATCCCCGGTGCCTCAGTTTAAAATGCAAAGGTGTTTCCAAGTCTGAACATCAGTTTCCTTCAGCACTTGGACTGTTCTTCCATGACCGCGAGAGATGGAGGTAGTAGGGAAGGAAACTAAGAAGTTCACACTCAAATGTGCCGGGCTCGCTTTTTGTTTCGCCATGCGAAGTCTAACTGTCCCGGGATGACTCCCTGAGAGACTAGAGGGGTGACAGGGATGAAGTGGAGGGGTCAGTAGGACTCGGGTCCCCGAGTAAGTGGGCTGAGGCAGCTGCCACCGAAGTCACCAGGGCTGGGGTGAAGGGGAGGAAGCGATGATGGGGAGGAGGGAGAACGAAGGATAACTGCAGACCTGCTTGCTGCGGTCCTCCGCCGCCTTCTTATCGGCCTCCGCTTGCTCAGCCCGGTCCAAGGCATTCTCCTTGTCCAGCTTCAGCATCTGCATCTTCTTCTTGATGGCATCCATGGTGGCGGTGTGGTAAGGGCCTGGGGCAGGGACAGCGCACTGAAGGAGCTGGAGCCGGGGACTGAGCTGGAGCTAGGGAGCAGCCGAGGAGGAGGAGGTGCGGCAGCACCAAGGGGGCTGGGGCTCAAGGAGGAGGAGGAGGAGGACGAGGAGGAGGAGGCAGGTCTGTGCTGGGACAGGCAGCCAAGCCGGAGTGGGAGCGCTGAGCCGCCAGCTGCTCTCAGATATGTACTTTCCCAAGGGGGCGACCGCATTCCTCAAGACAGCCAATACTTTTTTGGAAAAGTTTTTTTTTCCCTTCCCCCTTTCCCTTCCCCTCCCTCCTCCTGATCCCTTCCCCTGCTCCTTCCCCTGCTCCCTCCCCTCTCCGCTCTCAGTGGCTGCTCGCCTATTCGCTGCCGCCTGCCATTTGACGGTGGATATGACTATATATGGGGCCCGGAGGAGCGAAGGCGGTGGGGCTTTGGTTTGTGTGTCTATTTCCAAACCTGCGCTCTCCCGAGCCAAGGGAGAAGGGACCCGAGAGAAAGGATCTTGGACTTCCCTGGCTCCGGCCCCGGGGAGAGCTTGAGAGCGAAAGAGGATGAAGTCCTATCCGATCAACTCGTCTTGTGGGCAGCCATCGTCTCTACCCCACGCCCCTCCCGCAGCAATTATTCTCTGGGCGAATTAGGAAAAAGGTCTCAGAGTGGGAAAAGAAGTAGGAATTGCACTAGGCGTACACACTGCACACCCAATTTCCCAGTCCTGCCTTTGTTTAGTTGAGGCTCCTGGCATTCATTTCTCCCCACACCCAGAGCCGGGGGCAGGGGGAAACCTCTACGGTGTACCTGGTATTGCAAAGGGGATGTCACTTTCTGGAAACCAAACTGTGTAGTTCCCCCTACTTCCCGCCCCCAATCCTAGCAGTTAAGAAGATCTTTGAGTTCCTTAAAACTTATTTTCTCCCTTCTTTAGGTACTCGGAGAAAATGGTATTTATTCTATTAGTGCATCTAGGAGGGATTACACCAAATCTTTTTGAAGAGCTAAAACTCAGACGATGTTTGGAAATCTATAGGGTTAGGAACCTATAATCTGACGCCTAATTTTCCAAGCAACTAAGAGGAAGGAAGTAGCATATAACTATAGAGGTGTAATTTAAGAAATCGGCATCTTTCCTTTTTAGGCATCCAGGAGCCACTTGGCTTAAAAGATGGGATAAATGTAATCCAAGATAACGCATTTTGCCCACAAGTTATAACGTGGAGAAGTATAACATTGCAACCTGCACAGTGAGATCTGTGTCAAAGTAGAGCAATGGTGTTAGTAAACATGGGTTATTTCCCTTCTTCATTCATTATTGTTAATTCTATTCCTCCCCAGGGGGAAGAGTGAAATTTTTTCCTATGTTTCAGTGTAAGAGGAGGAAAGGGGGGCTGCCCTGGAGACCCTGGCTGAGGTTGAAAGTAGTTGTGGCTAAATTAGAGAAGGGTCTTGTTAAGAGTCCCTATAGAATAATTCACAACCTGTATTACATGAGATACTGAATATTCCCTGGACAGTATCTGAGTAGATTAGAAATGCCAAACAACTTGTAAACCCTTCAGAGAACGATCAGGTTTCCTGGCCAGAATTTTATCAGGTTTCTTTCATTAACCTGACAGCCCAATAGAAAACTGCCAATGATCAAAAACACTCTTCTATATTTTAATGGGGCCTTTGTGGGAAAAATTTACTAGATGATGCTATCCTGGCACAGCAAAAAGGGTTGAATTTGACATCAGGGGACTTGGACTTAAATACCAACTCTGGCACTTACTATTTGTGTGACATTGGCTAAACCCCTTCACTTCATTTAATTTCCTCATCTATAAAATTAAGGTATTGGATTGTTGTTCAGTCATGTTTGACTCTGTGAATTATGGCATGTCAGTATTGTCGTTGGGATTTTCTTGGTAAAGATATAGGAGTGGTCTAGCAATTTCTTCTCCTACGGATTAAGGCAAATAGAGGTTAACTGACTTGTCCAGGTTCACACAGTTAATAAGTGTCTGAAGTTGGATTTAAATTCAGGTCTTTCTGACTCCAGGCACAATGCTCTATCCATTGAATCATCTAGCTGTCTCTGTTGGACTAGTACATCTCAAATCAATTTTGAAATGTATGATCAATGGGACTTTGAACAAGGATCTTAATTTTCTTATATAAAATTAGAGGGTTGGATTAAGTGATCCCTAAAACTCCTTCTAAAACTAGATCAAGGAATGCCTTCTCATTGCTAGCAATCAATCAGTAAACTGATTGATACATCCATTATGTATTTTGCTTGACACATTAGGGATAAAAAGAAATAAAATATGGTTTCTGTTCTCAAGAAATTTACAATTTGCCTGGAAAATTTGTTTCAATCTAATTTATTTAATTCAAACTTGTGCAGATCACTTTGCTAAGATCTGGGGGTTACATAAAAGAAGACCCCCCCATCCTACTTTTGCATGATTAATTACCTAATAGGAAGATATACTATGTACATAAGTAATAACAAAAAAAGAAACATAAAAGTGCATAAAATATTTAACAAGATTAGTATAACAAAACATAACAAACTAAAATGCAAGACCCTACATTCAAATTAAAAAAAAAAAAAAAGGAAAACCAATGCACATGCCCAAGATGAGGAGTGCCTGATATTATAGAATTTCATGTAAAAGGTGCACTTCTAAAAAATATTTCACAACATAAATTATGAGTTCTTCTCTACTAGACAATAAACTTCTTGAGGTCAAGGAAATTTTTTTTTTTGTTTTCCTCTACAACATTTTGTTGTGTATGGTATGTACCAACACATTTTTGGTGAATAAAACAATGACTAAGTCAACAATAGTCATAGCATATAGAACTTAAATAACATATAGAATAGCTTGCAAATCTTTTAATAGATATATAAATACTAGCTGTTATTATTATGGCCTGGGGAGCATAAAAAGAAGAAAAAACCTTCCCAAAGAAGATATGTTTGAACTTGCCTTGAAAGATAAGGAAGAGTTAGGTAGAGATGATGGAGGAGGGGAATTCTGAACAGGGGGAATGGCAGAAACAAATACCAAAAGTGGGAATGGGCAAGAAACATTTAGGGGGCAATAAATAGGTCTTTCTCTTTCTCTGTCTGCTCTATCTTCCAATTCTATGCACCCATATGTGAAATTCTCTCTCTCATCTTTGCCCCTCAGCTTCCTTTCAGTCTCAGATAAATTTCCTCATACTCAATAGATACTTTTTCTGTCATTCTTAATTTTAGTACCTTCCCTTTGAAATGACTTCCAATTTATCCTATATATAAGGATATAGGTTTATTTGAACCTAGTTTTTTTTTTTTTTGCACATTTCCCCTCCTATTAGATGGTGGCATTCTTAAGAGCAGAAAACTGGGTTTTTCCCCATTTTTAAAAATCTCCAACACTTATCAGCATTCCTGACACATTATTATTCAGTCTTTTTTTTTTTTTTTCAATTGTACCTGATTCTTTTTTATTGTAACTGGGGTTTTCTTGGCAGAAATTCTGAAGTGGTTTGCCATTTCCTTTGCAGCTCATTTTACAATGGCAAAACAGGGTTAAATGACATGCCTAGGGTCACACAACTGTCTGAAAAGAGATTTGAACCCAAGAAGATGAATTCCTGACTTTCTTGCCCCACCTAGATGTTCCTAGTACATAGTTGGTGCTTAATAAAGGCCTGTAGACTTGACTTGCCTGGTATAGGGGAGATTTTCTATGGGAGTAATGGGAGAAAAGGCTGAATAGATTTAATTCAGATTATGATGACTTTGAATTTCACATTAAGGAGTTTGGACTGTATCCTGAAGTTTGAAATCATCTTCTGTTTCCTTGTTCACCCCAAATATATACAGAATTTATACAAGTCTTAGTTTTAAGTTATAGGAACTTTTGGAATGACTTGTATACTGTATATTTGGGATCTGAATCTGTTATATCTAAAGCTGGAATTGGAGGTAATGGGGTGGTGGGAGTGGAATACAGTCTCAGTATCATATAATCATAAATCATTGATTATCAGCTAGATGAGTTAACAGTATTCTGAGCAAGGTTCCTGGTCATTTTTATTCTTAAAACTGATGAGATTGTCTTTCATTTATATCCTAGGCTACAAAGAGAACGGCAAAGATCTGTGAGACCAAACAATGAATTCTCTGTTAATAAAATACATTAGCTCAGGAGCTCAAATTACAAAGTACACTCCAAATACTCTAGTGCTCTTCCTTGGCTTTGTGGAGAATCTGGAATTTCTGTGTGCAAACTCTAACTTTCTAGGAATATTTCATTGATTTCTTGGCAATGTAAGTAAGTAGGAGATATAGCCAGGTAAAGGAAAATTGGCAAATGGAAATGGCCCAAGAGATCTTGTTTTGATCTCGATATGTTGGAACTTTTATTACTGAGAAATAACTACTCTGTCAGAATTGATATGAATGGCTTTATCAATGTGTGCTCTCCAAAAATGGCTTTTCTTGAGACCATTTAAATTAGGATCTGAAGTATTTCACTGTTCTTGTGGTAAGATTGAATTCCCTCTGGAGTAAACAGTCCAGAGATTTAAAAAAATAAAGAACAAAGATGAATATATAATTAAAGTGAGACAGTTGATTGTCCACTATTTCTTTGGAATGTGAGATAAAACAATACTTAAGATTCATTGTTACACAGAACAAGCTATAACACGATCTGGCAACAACAAAGGAGTTTTCTTTCTCCTGTGCTTTACAAAGTTGAGAGTTAGATCTGATGGAAATTAGTTCCTGTCTCTAAAGGAAAATTTGGAGGATGAACCACAGATTCTAGAAAAGCAAGGCAAATATCTTTATTTGTTATTTTGAATTGCATTATTGCCTCTAAAGCTTATCAAAGATTATTATATGCTCTTGGAATATAGTTTATTTTATTATTTTTTTTTATTAAAGCATACAAAATATATGCATAGGTAATTTTTCAACAATAAACCTTATAAAACTTTCTGTTCCAAAATTTTCCCTGCTTTCCCCCCATCCCCTCCTTTAGATGGTAGGTAGTCCAACACATGTTAAATATGTTAAAATATATGTTAAATCCAATATACATATACATATTTATAAGGTTATCTTGCTGCACAAGAAAAATTGGATCTAGAAAGAAAAAAAAAACCTGAGGAGGAAAACAAATTGCAAGCAAACATCAACAAAAAGTGTGAAAATGCTATATTGTGGTCCACACTCAGTTCCCACAAGCCTCTCTCTGAGTGTAGATGGGTCTCTTCATCATTGAACAACTGGAACTGGTTTGAATCATCTCATTTTTGAAGAGAGCCATGTCCATCAGACTTAATCATTGGATAGTCTTGTTGCTGTGTATAATGATCTCCTGCTTCTGCTCATTCATTTCACTTAACATCAGTTCGTGTAAGTCTCTCCAGGCCTGTCTGAAATTATCCTGTTGGTCATTTCTTATAGAACAATAATATTTGGAATATAATTTATAACTACCCTTATTAAATGAAGTCCAAAACTGTTTCTCTGAGCAGTTGTGACTTTGTGCCTTGCAGCTTTTAATGCTATGCTCATCATCACATATGAGGGTTTAAAAGACTTCACAGAGAAATAGTAAGGGAGATTTTTTTTCTTGTTTAAATAAATTCTACCTTCTTCTAGAAACCTTTCTGGATTCCCCCTTAAATAGCTGGTGCCTTCCCTCTGTAGATTATTTCCAGTTTATTCGGTATATATCTTATTTGTTTTTTGTTTTATTTTTAAAACTAAACATATGCACGGATAATTTTTCAACATTGACCCTTGCATAGCCTTGTGTTTCAGATTTTCCCCTTCTCCCCATCCTTTCCCCTAGATGGCAAGCAATCCAGTATGTCTTATACATGTTAAAATTATATATCTTATTTGTGCATAGTTGTTTATATATTGTAAAATTATATTGTGAACTCTTAGAGAGCAGGAACTGCTTCCTGATTTTCTTTTTAGTCTCAGGTGTTGTTGTGGAGACAAGTCAACCATTTGTTGACTAAGAGATCAAGTACCAGCAAATATGCCCCTAATTGTCACATTTTTCTGTATGTGAAAAAGTGACATTATTGATTGTAAAATTATCCATATTAACAGATGAGAGTCAAAGATCAGAGAATCTTTCCTATACTATCTTCATATTAAGAAAATAGCTCTGTTGATTATAACTGGACATTTTTACCTGGTACTATATGGTGAATTTGTAATGACCATTTCTTTTTGCTTTCTGAATTTATTTAGTATTTAATTTTTCTCCCACAAAAACAATTTTCAACATTCATCTTTAAAACTTTGAATTCCAAATTCTCTCCCTTCCTTCCTCTCTTGCCTCATTCCCCTTATTGAAAAGGCAAGCAATTAGATAACAGGTTGTATATGTGTAGTCATGCAAAGCATTTCTATATTAGTCATTTTCTGAAAGAAAACATAGACAAAAAAAATTTCAAGAAAAATAAAGTAAAAAAAAAAAAAAGTATGCTTCAATCTGTATTCAGACACCATTCATTTTTTCCCAATGGTGACAGATAGCATTTTTTAAATCATAAGTCCTTTAGAGTACTCTTGGATCATGTGATATCTATTTCCAATAGGTTTTGAAAACTACAGAATTCATTATCTTCCTCCTATTCGTACTCATTTTGGTCAAAGACAACACAATAGTTAGAGTCAATCAGGTTCACAATTTCAGAATCAAACTCAACTCTTCATTTTCTTTTGCTCCCTTTACCCCCCATATCCAATCAGTTGACAAATCAGTTCAATCCTTCCCTCACAATATCTCATCTATTCCTTTTTTCCTACTCATATACCCACCATCCTAAGTTAGGGTTTCATCATTTCTTGCCTGGTTCTTTGCAGTAAACCCATAAGTGTTTTCCTTGATTAAAATCTCTCCCCTTCTAAGATATGGAGAAATAGGGACACATCCACTATTGGGGGATTTGGGAACTGTTCCAACCAATCTGGATAAAAAATTTGGAACTATGCTCAAAAAGCATTTGTATCTCAAAGAGATAAAAGAAAAAGGAAAAAAAATATATGTACAAAAATATTTATAGCAGCTCTTTTTGTGGTAGCAAAGAATTAGATAAGGAGATGCTATCAGTTTCAGAATGGCTGTATAAGGTGTGCTGTGATTGTGATGGAATAATATTATTGTGCAATAAGAGATAATGTATAAGATGGTTCCAGAAAAAACCTGGGACTATTTATATGAATTGAAGCAAAGTAAAGTGAAGAGAACCAGAAGAACATTGTATTGTGTATAGTAACAGTAATATTGTAATGATATTCTATTGTGAAAGACTTAGCTCTTCTGATCAATGAAATGTGAATAGGACCAAGAGAACATTGTATATAGTATTATTGTATATAATATTGTCATTAAAGTACATTATTGTTTTAAAGACAACTTTAATTCAAGATAATTCCAAAGGACCTCTAATGAAAAAAAAATCCCCTTCAAGAGAGAGAACTGATGAACTTTGAGTGTAGATTGAAGTATAATTTTTTCACTTTTTAAAATTTTTCTTGCATTTTTCAGCAATGTGGCCAATATGCAAATATGTTCTATATGAGTTCACATATTTAATTTATATAATATCACTTGTCTTCTCAATAGGTGGGGAAGGGACTGAAGGGAGAAAGAATTCAGAATTCAAAATTCTTAAAAAACAATGTGAAACGAATTGATGCTGAGTAAAGTAAGCAGAATGAGGAAAATACATAGCAACAAGACTATGTAATGATCAGCTGTGTTAGATTTGGCTCTTCTCAGAAATTCAGTGATCCAAGTCAATTCCAATAAACTTTGGATGGGAAATGCCAACCACATCCAGAGAAAGAACTATGGAGACTGAATATGAAACAACAAAAACTATTTTCATCTTCGTTTTTTCCTTTTTTTTTTTTTTTAGTGGTTTTCACCTTTTGTTCTGATTTTTCTTTTCCTACATGACTCATATGGAAATAGGTAAAAAAAAATGAATTTATGTGTATATTCTTTAAAAAAGAATTTTAAAAGGTAAAAAAAGTGAAAAATAAAAAAAAACAAAATTTTTTAAAAGAAAAAAAAGGAAGACAGTACTCAAAAAAAAAGTCTCTCTCCTTTCCAAGTCATTCTTTCCATATTTACCAAATTGACATTTCTAAAACCAGATCTTTGTTACTCCCCTATTCAAGAAGTATCACTAACTTCCTCTTACTTTTAGAATAAAATATGAACTTCTTTAGTTTTTAAAATCCTGCAAAATATAGCTTTCATATTTCTCATTGCCTATTACTATCTTTTATGTCATCAATGTTACAACTGCACAGGCCTATGTCTTATTCTCCATATATTAAATTCCACATCCTATCTGAAGATCTCTACAGGCTGTCCCTAATGTCTGGAATATATTCCCTTGGAATCTCTGCCATCAGAATTTTTAGCTTCTTGGAACAAGGTGGCTTGATACTCTCAAGTGCTAATTCTCTTCCCCCAATACACATAAAGCAAATATAAATACTTTGTATTCATTTTACATATATTTTATGTTCATTTTTTAAAATTTTGTATAGTATTCTCTCCCCCTCACCCCAGAATGTAATCTCTATAAAAGCAATTATTACTTCCTTTTTGTTTCTGTATTTCGAGTATCTAGTTTATGTCTGGCACATATTAAGTGCTAAATAATTGTTTACTGAAGGAATGAATATAGTATTAATGAGGCTAGAGTAAGGTTTTTGTCTTATGGGAAATCACTTTGTGGTTGGGTGAAGAATGGATTCGAATAAGAAAAGACTTGAGGCAGGGAGACCAATTAGAAGGTTATTGCAATGGTTAAGACAAAAGGAGTGTTCTTATTGGGTTTCTTCTGCCTGTCCAGATTGTAGTCCAGATTGTAGTCATCTGACCTTAGCTCTCCACACAGTAGTAGATGAATAGGTATTATATCACCCCTCCTCTCTACATGGCTTTTCCATCCTAGTGGAACTTTTCTGCAACAGACATTTTTTTTTCCAGGAGAGTAGAATGGCCATGCTTTGGAATTGCCATTCAAGGAGTGGCTGTCATTTGATGTCAAAAAGAAAAGAGGATTGTTCCTTGTACTTCTAGAGAGATGTTTTTCAAAACCTTCTCTTTGACAAAGGAATAATCAACAAAATCAAGAAAGAGTAAATTTATTAGTTTTGGGTCAAGGGCCAAGAACAATAGAATATCAATGTGGCATTGAGCTCTAAACAGGCCTTAATCAGAGAAAAGTGGTAGCTGGTAGCATCTATCTCCTTTATCATTACAAAATGCTGACCTACTCCAGATACAATGTCAGAAGCACAGAATGGTTTCAACAGTCACTTTCCCTCAATTTCAAAGCTCTTTTCATATAGAATTTCATCTGTTTATTTTTATATTGTTACATATACACTTCTCATGTTTCCACTATAATCCAGAATAGGAACATGGATAAAATGACCCTTAGAATCTTCTCAGTGGCACTTTTGGTGCTCTTCTTCCCATTGTACAGATGCTAAAAACTGACAAGTGGAGATGACAAATAACTACAACTGGATCAAGGCCCCTGGAAAAGACTGCCATTTGAGTGAAATCTCAAACTCAGATTTTCTAAGCTCTCATTTTTGTGCTTAGGCAGTATTGTCCTCCTAGCAAATTTATTTTCTATTTAAAGTAATTAGGTCATAGAATCATAAGATTATAAATCTAGGGATGGAGGGATACTCAGAAGTCCTAATTAGTCCAATTCCTTATAGATGAGGAAACCAAGAACAAGAGAGTTTAAATGATTTCTCCATACTCATATAGGTAACAAATGTCAGAAATGGGATTTGAAATTATTTTCTTTCTCTTTTTTTAATTATAGCTTTTTATTTACAAGTTATATGCATGGGTAATTTTACAGCATTGACAATTGCCAAACCTTTTCTTCCAGTTTTTCCCCTCCTTCCCCCCATCCCCTTTCCCTGAACCTAACTTCTAACTCTAACTCTATTTTCTAACTCATTGTCTCCTAAGTTCTAATTAAATGTCTCTTCCTCATGGAGACAATACTTTCCAATCATTGTTTACTGAGACTCCTTTAAGGTTCTTCTCAAGGGAAGTGACTTATCTCTTCTCCACAAATATGTTTATTTCCAATTTAAGGGGTGCCCACTCAGTCAATATGGTGGTTATCTGGAAAACATTTATATATAAGATTTTATAGGCTGGAGGTAATCAGCTCTTTCTAAAGTATGACAAGTCAGAGCTGAGAAAAGACATTTGAAGTGTTGCCATTCAAGGAGTGGCTGTCTGAAAAGTTCCAGAGGAGTGTGGGTATTTATAGCACAGCTTTCTTCACAACACGGCACCTGCCTCAATTTGTAACCCAAGGGGCTGCTCAGATGCCAACTAAATACTTGAGGACAAGATGACTTGAGCTAATATCCCAAAATATCAACCAAGGATAGATTTCCTTATGAGAACCATTTTATTCTAATTCCTTTCCTGCTCTTGTTCGTCACTGCACTGTAATTCTGTGACAGTATTTTCTTGTCTGAGATGAGACATCAGCTGTGGAGAGAAGTGGAAAAGTTCAGGAAAATCTTTGGACATGTCTCAGTTTTTACTGACCTGTGATATTTGTGCTGGTCCAATCCACATTTACTAATATCTCCTCCTGCCACTTTTGGCCAAGGCTTTTTCTCCATGTATTTATTAAGTAAGTAATTAAGTTATGTATTAAGAATACTAGACTGTTAAAATAGAAGGGATTTCAGAGGTTGTTTAGTTCAACCTTTAATTTTACATATGAGGAATAAGCCCTGGGAAGAAATAATGTGCTCAACCTGGCAAGCATCAGAATCAGAATTTAAACTAAAAGTTATTTAACTCCAAAGTCAATGTTCTTTCTAATATGCCCAGGTCTTATGCATCTCTCCACCACAGATATCTCTGAGGTATTTTTTAAACCTTTTAATAATTTTTTTAGCCTGTGTCACCTTTTGGAGTGATGAGTTTTGTAAGCTTATCAATTGTTATGTGAGCATTTTTAAGGTTTCTTTTGTCCTAAATTTGATTACCTTTTGATGATAGGTTGTTAAGGTAGACCAGGATGCTGGTAATGGGCACTTTGGCTCAGAAAAGGAATGGCAAATTAGATGATTTAGGGCAAAGTCTAACCTAAGGCCATGAACTTGTTTACCCACATGAACATATGCATGTGTTTCAATATAATTGGTTTCCTTTGTAATTCAGTACATTTAATTTTGTTCATTTAAAAATTATTCTGAGAACAGAAGGGGTACATAGGCATCACTAGGATGAAGAAGAGGTTAATCTACATTAAAAAACTGAAGAATCACTGATCTACTTGTTGGTAACACATTCTAGGGAATAATAGAACACAGACTGTTGGGGCTGGAAGAGACCTTAAATCAAAAGTTCTTAACTTTTTAAAAAGTCACTTGAAGTCTTTCTTTATAGGCTTCTTACTCCCTGTTGGTTTTCCCTTAAATTATTAACAACGAATGGCCCACCTCCCACCAAACCTTTTGCTATTGGTATTATTGAGTTTCATCAGACTCTTCATAACCCCATTTGGAGTTTTCTTGGCAGAGAAAGTGGACTAGTTTGCCATTTCCTTCTCCAGCTCATTTTATAAATGGAAAAAAAAACAAAAAACAACTGAGGAAATAGAGTTAAAATGAGTTACCCAGGATCATTCAGTTAGTGTTTGAGGCCAGATTTGAACTCATGAAGAGGAGTCTTCCTGACACCAGAGAAAATCTCAAAAACATTGTGCTAAAACAAAGGCCCCAGGGAAGACAGAAGCCCTAACAGAAGGAACAGATGATGGCAGTGGAAATGTGATTAGCTAGGCCAGTTTCTGGGGCCTTTGGAAGAAAATCAAGGGGGGCACCAGGAAGTCTCTCTTTTAGAAGATATACAAATTTTATTGGTAGAAGCACTCAGCTGTAAACACTAATTTATCCAGGATTTCATTTTACTTACTCCTGTCCTAAATTGCTTGTATGATCTTGGACAATTGATTTCACCTCATTGGGTCAGTTTCATCTGTAAAATGAAGGGGCTGGGATGGATCATCTGGTAATCATTTGGCTCTTCTCTATCTGGGTATTTCCTTTAGCTGTCCTCCATGCCTGAAATACTCTTATTCTTCATTTCCACCATTTATTTTCTTCAAGTTTCAGTTGAAGTCTCACTTTCTGTAGGAAGCTTTTCTTAATCTTCCTTTAATGTTAACACCTTCCCTCTGGGATTTTAAAAAATTTACCCTGTATATAAAGCCAGTTGTACACAATTGCTTGCATGTTATTGCTTCCTTGAGAACAGAAAAAAAAATTTTTTGGGGGGGTTTTAGTACTTAATATAGTACCTCGTATATAGTAGATATTAATTTTTTATATGATAATATCTTTTCCTTTTTAAAAAAATATTATTAAAGCTTTTTGTTTTCAAAATATATACATAATTTTCAACATTCGCCCTTGAAAAATCTTGTGTTCCAAACTTTTTTCCCTCCCTTCTTCCCACTACCTCCCCTACAGGGTAAGTAATAGAATATATGTTAAACATGTGTAATCCTTCTATACATATTTCCACAATTATCATGCTGTACAAGAAAAAAAATCAGATTAAAAAGGAAAAAAATGAGAAAGAAAACAAAATGCAAACAAATAACAACAAAAAGAGTGAAAACGCTATGTTGTAATCCAAAATCAGACCTCACAGTTCTCTCTTTGGGTGCAGATGGCTCTCTCCATCATAAAACCATTGGAAATGGCCTGAATCACCTCACTGTTGAAGAGCTACATCCATCAGAATTGTTCATCATATAATCTTGTTGTTGCCATGTACAATGATCTCCTGGTTCTATTCACTTCACTCTGCATCAGTTCATGTAAGTCTCTCCAGGCCTCTCTGAAATCATCCTGCTGGTCATTTCTTACAGAACAATAATATTCCACAACATTCATATAGTACAACTTATTCAACTATTCTCCAACTGATGGACATCCACTCAATTTCCAGTTTCTTGCCACTACACAAAGGGCTGCCACAAACAATAGTAGACACTTATACATGCTTGTTGATTGGTTGATCGAATATTTCTATCTTACTACTATCTTTTCTAGATGGAATCCAGTTCTGGGCAATAGAAGAATTTTGGAGTCAGGGAATATCATGCTCCTATTACTCCACAGAAAAGGAAGGATGAGGGATATAGAATGGATCCTTTTGTAGTGTGTGTGTGTGTGTGTGTGTGTGTGTGTGTGAAAGAGAGAGAGAGAGAGAAAGAGAGATAGAGAGAGAAAGAGAGAGACAGACAGACAGACTGACAGAGACAGACTGAAACAGATAGAGAGACAGAGACTGAGACCAAGACAGAGAGAGAGACATTGACAGGGACAGAGAGACAAAGACATTGATAGACAGAGAAAGACAAAGAGAAAGGATCCTGATTATTTCCCTAGACTAATAGATAGAAAACTCCTAAAATATTGCAAGCTCAATAAGCTAATGATGGGAGCTGCAGATCCTCTGTTTCCTGTGTAACTATTTGAAAGGATAGCCCAACTTAAGAGAGAGTTTCTAAGTGAAGTCAGGAGCCCTTCAGCTCCAAGCATTAAGAGTTCTAGGTGATGACAGCTTTGCTACTGCCGACACATATGCTATCTACTTAAACTGCCAACTTCCTTTCTCTCTCTAAATGTTCCTTATTATCTCATACTCTTCTTCCTAGAGACCTTCCTCGTCTCCTCATGTCTTTCTGCTTTCTGCTTCCTCATCTTAGAGCTAGAATTCTATTTCTCCTTTTCCTTCAGCTTGGCCTTAAGTCAACCCAAAATTTATCTTCCTTGAAAACAATCTCTAGTCTGACTCACCATTCCAACACCCTCCAAATTGCTTCACTATCTCTTATTCATCAGACCAAGTCCTCCTCCCAAATAACATTCTTCCACCAAATCTGGAAAAGGAAGTCATCTCCTTTGACTGCTAGAACATTCTTCTGTCCTATTTTTTCTTCCATCTGACTGGTGGCTATTTGTTCTTAGTCTCTACTGTTGGGTCATCATCCATCTTGTGCTCACCCAATGTGTCTCTGTCCTTGGAGCCTTTCTTTTCTGTTTCTTGGTAATATCTTCAGCATGAAAGAATAATTTCTATTGCACAGATGACTTGTGGAAACATATTTAAGTTCTCCTTTTTAAAAAAGTAAAACTGATAATATTGAAAAATAATGTTTTCATTTAAAGCCTTTTCTAGATTTCTGGGGAGAGTGCCTTGGATGAAAGTCAGTGACAAAAAAATTTTTTTTTGAAGAGAAATGGATTAAGGGTGATATCAGACATTTTTTTAGCAAAGAGCAATTTTTGACTTGTTTATATCCTTGCCTTCCCTAATCCAGAAGTGATTTGATTATGGACCTACTTAAGGACCATCTCTTCTTTTGGTCAGCCTAAAGTAATTGGTGGGCTAGGATTCACATATCTCCTTTAAGAATTAAGGGTTAATATATTGATGGAATGGAGGGGGAGTAAGGAGAGTAGTCCAGAAGGGAATACAGTAGAGGATGCAGTTACTGAATAATTCTGGAATGTTAGTCTAGACTGTTTCTTTTCCTTGTTCAAAATTTCTGTAAGTATTACTGTTTTAGAGCAAGGAGTAATATTCAGAGTCTGAATACCTCTCTCCAAGCTACATAGGGATTGAATATAGATTAATGATATATAATATTGTTTTTGGCAGAGTTGAAACTAAATCATAGAGAGTGGTATAATATTAACATTTTTAACACTCCCAAATCTACATATCTAGCCATATTTCTCTTCTCAGTTCCAGTTATGTTACTGATTTCTGAACCTTTGCATTTGGATGTTCCACCAACATCTTAAATTCAATCTTACCGAAACAGAACTCATTTTCTTTCCCAGTAATTATGTTTCTCTCACAAAGTTTCCTGCTTCTATAGAGGACACCATCATTTCTACAGTCATCAGGTTTTCAAATAAACTGTCATTGTCTTTAAAACAAAATAAAATCAATGATTTATTTTATTAAAAAACCTCTTATTTAATTTATTGAGTCACCTTTTAATTTGTTAATCTCTTCTTTGAATTATAAGGTTTCTATTTGATGCTTAATTGGGGTTTTTAAATTTGTTGTTTTAACTTTTTAAGTTGCATGCCCAATTTTTTATTTGCTTTTTCTCAATTTTACTGATGAATGTGATATAAAATTTCCCCTAAGTATTACTTTGGCTGAATCCCCCAAATTTGGTATGTTCCATTGTTATCATTATCTTTAATGAAACTAGCCATTATTTTTAAACCCACCCATTTGTAAGGATAAAATTTAGTCTCCAATTAATTTCAATTATTATTCAGTAGACCTTTATTAAATATAATCATAATTTAATCATGGTACATAAGAATGTTTAATATTTCTGCTTTTATACATTTGTTTGTGAAATTTTTGTGCTCTAATACATGGCCAAATTTTTGTAAGAGCTATATACTTGATGAATGGGTATCCTCCTTACTATTCTCATTAAGTCATTATCAGAGAGCTATTATATGCAACTTTTCTAAAATTCTATTCAGGTTTTAAATTAATTTTTGGTTAGATTTATGTAGATGTAAAAGGGGTATGCTGAGATCCTCAACTATTAAAATTTTACTGCCTATTTCTCTTTGTAACTCACTTAATTTTTCCTTTAAGGATTTAGATGCTTTGCCATTCAGATCATACGTGTTAAGTATAGATATCAATTCACAGACTATGGTATCTTTCAGCATAATGCGATTTCCTTGTTTATCTCTTTTACTTGAGTCTATTTTTGCTTTTGCCTTATTTAAGATTGCCAAATTGCTTTTTTTGAGTTTAGTTCAAGCATAATAGGTTTTTCCCAAGTCTCTTACTTTAATTTTGGATAAATCTTTATCTTTAAAGTGTGTTTCTTTTAAAGAACATATTTTTTGATTTTGTTTTCTAATTAATTCTGTCATACTATGCTTTTTAATAGATAATGTTTCCCCATTCACTCCTTAGCTTTTTTTTTTGGGGGGGGGGAGGGTGCTTATCTCCTGGGTGAAGCCTTAGTCAATTGTTAGTTTTTTTTCTCCTTCCTCAAATTGCTTCATACAGAGTATCCCAAACTTTCAAGCAGTTTGAAGCTATTAAAGCTTAAAAGTCTTAGAATAGTTTTAAGCTTAAAACTGCATGAAAGCTTTTAGGACCTGATATATTTACTTATTGCCCTGTTTCTTGTCCTTCAAATGTAATGTAAGCTCTTTAGGGGACAGAAAAAAAAATCATGTAAGCTTTTTGGGGGCAGAAAATATTTCATTTTCATCTCTATTGTCAGCATCTAGCACAGTGTCTTACACATACTAGGTACTTAATGAAAATTTGTTGAATGTACTTATTTTGGTATTTTGACTTAAAATAATATTGTACTTCATATAATAGAAATAGGAAAATCCAGGAACTTCTTATTTCCAGATAAGAAAAGAAAAGGAAAAAAGCACCTCCCCCCCACATATGTTTTTTCCATGCTACCCCTTCATGTTTTCCTTTAGCCAACAAAATTTGAAAAATGAATGAGCTCATCCCTATGAATAATGACTCTTCACTCTTCAGGTGTGCAGTCAGCACAGGCAGGCCATTACTCATATCCTCCTTCCCACCCAGGGGAAAGTACGTTTTTCCTTGAAACTTCTCATTTTACCCGTCAGCTTCCTGTAAAGGTCTGAGGTCTTCTTACTTTTACTTGAAGCAAGTTTCACTGTTTCTCTTTTAAAGACAAAGCAAAAACCTGTTTCTTTCAGGGAACATTAGGCCTTTTGCCATATTATTATAATTACAATTACGTAATAAAGCCCCACTTTTATATATGGCCTTAAGGGTCAAATGGAGATCCTTCATGCTTCTACTCCTGGCAGGTGGACTCATTTCAATAATATTTGTATGGCTTGTGTTTGCCTCCCCTTATTGGTGTCTCTGAAAATAGATGAAATTGACTTTTCTCTAGTGTATTCTCTCACGTGTAGCCAAAGCTACATATGAACACAAAGCATATTACAGAGACATGAGAATAGGAATAGGGTTCACCCACCTTTTCTTTTAAAAATAGCTTATTATTTTTAAGTAGCACATTTAAAAATAAATTCATTAGTTCCCTTACCCCAAGGTAGCAAATTGAACAAACAAACCTGAATAGGAAATTTCTTAACACATACCTATATGGTGTGGCAAAATAAATCCCCTCCTTAGCCATATGCAAAAATGCAAATCTCTTTCTGCCTTTTAAATAACCTCTCTGTATGGAGGTGACTGACATCTTTTATCTTCATTCTTTTGAACTTGCTCACCTCCTTTCCTATTGGACATTTCTGCTGTATTGGTTTACTAAGCCCTTTTTCCCCACCATAACTCTGTAAGGTAGATATTACTGGTATCATAATACTCATTTTATAGATCAGGAGAACATCAAGGGTTTTATCAACCCAATAAGATACAAACTAATGATATTCAGGGCAGCTGAGCCTGGCCCTGAAGTCAGTGAGAACTGAGTTCAAATGCAGCTTCAGACACTTACTAGCTGCATGACCGTAGGCAAATCACTTAGCCCTGTTTACCTCAGTTTCCTCATCTGTAAAATGAGCTGGAGAAGGAAACCTTTCCACTATCTTTGCCAAGAAAACCTCAAATGGGATCATGAAGAGTTAGATATGATAGAACCACAACAAGAAATGATCCCATTTGAAGATATATATATATATATATATACATATATAATTCAGTGCATTAGCAAGTAGTCTTCTCTATTCATCTAATTTAATTGATGTTTATAGTTAGAGTGGGCTTTATCCAATATGAAGACTATTCACAAATGTCTACATCAGGGAAAGAAAATTGGGAAATTCATGAATTATCCACAGTTTAACATTTCAAATAAACAAGATAATTATATGCTTCACTAACATTTTATCACTTAATTCTAAGCCAAATTTTTAAAAATTCAGTAGAAAGATTACTTATGATTTTGCCAGTTTTCCTCTGCTAGAGAGAGGCTTTGAACCAGATGATGTCTAGAATTCAGTCTCCTTTTAGATGGGAGAAAATGGAACAATTATTCCAGGACTTGGAACTGTTGAAGATCTTGAGCTGCTACCTGATCCAGATGATGGGAAGCAGTTATTTGTGGAAGCAGTGGGCAGAGGTGAAGGAAATTACATGATCATTGGTCCTAAATATGCCTGTGGTGCTCATATACAATACTCCTAGCACATAGCCTGTCTTATTCTGCTGAAATGGCCAAGTTATACCCTTGATCTTCCTATCCTCAAAACTCTTTCTACTTGCATGCTGCCCCTATGTATGCTTTTCCTCCTCTTCAAATCTGCTCCTGATAATCATTTTAACCAAACATCATTGTACGAAAATGCTAGTTGGTAGAAGAGGGATGCACACACGCAATTTACTTTGAGATTCTACTTACTCCAGGATAGTCCTTTCTAACATCATGTTAGGCCCTGTAAGGGATACAAGCTGAAATGTGTGCACATGCATCTCAAAGAGATATTTGGGACAGCTGTTTGATGACTAAGGTGATTCCTAGGTTCTTGTGGTTCCTGATTTTTGTCTTGCTATTGAAATCAAGAAGAAAGAGTAAGGCTGAGCACTTTGTGCAATCCTGACTCACTAAGTCTAATTTACAAGCAAGTCAAGACATTACTCCATGATGTCATTGGTCCTTTTCACAAACAAAGAACAACAACAACAACTTGGGACAGTTAAGAAAAATTTTCTTGTCAGACAATGAACTATAGTAGAGGTTCTCAACATTTTGATTTACCATCTAGCTTACATTAATTTCCCATATTTCTGTCAAAAATAATACCATTCTTCTAGTGGCCTAGTTTCACAAACTTAAAGTCACTCAGCTCTTCTTTTTCTTTCACTATACTTAGTTGTCAGGCCTGGTCAATTCAATCTCCTAATCATCTTTCTGTCCTGTCCCTTCTTTTCATTTATGCAGTTAGACTTTTATCTCTTTTCACTGAACAATTGGCTTCCTTGCTTCTAGTTTCTTACCTCCAAATACTGTACTTGGAATGCCAGAAAGAAAATGAACTGAGAAATATCCCATTGTCTACTGTGACTTTTTAATAAAACTAAGATGGCAATGGACTGCTATAAATATTGTCTCATTAGTGTTAGGTGATAATTTTATATTTTAATGCAACAAAATTTGAGTGCTTATTGATATAGGAAAACACAAAAGTATAAAAAACTCTAGTAGTTTATCATCCATCCTCTAGAGGAATGAGACATACATGTGAAATAGCTCACAAAAGACAATTTATGACTATATACCAAAAGGAAAAAGATATAAACCACATGTTGAGACCATCTTCCACATGGTTGGCAATATAATTTTCCTAATGTGTAGGTGTGACCATGTCATTCTGCTGTTCAACAATTTTCAGTAGATCCCTATTGCTGCAAGGATAAATTACAAACTCTTCAGCCTGCCATTTAAAGACTTCATTTTCTGGCTCTACACCATCTTTCCAGACTTAATTCCCATTATTCCCCTTTATAGACACTCTGTTCCAGCCGAATTGATCTACTTGTTTCCTAAACTCTACATTTCTCACTCCCCATTTCTATGTCATTGCTTGGGCTGTCCTTTATCTCTGAAATATACTCTTCTCCTGACCTCTGCTTCTTAGAATTCTTATCTTCCTTTAAGGCTCAATTCAGGTACTACTTCCTACCCACAAGTCATCAGTTGTAAGGGTTAAAAGATCTTTAGGAGCAAGGAATGTAGCTCAAGGCATATGGGAGGACCTGAGGGATGAGAAGTACCGAGGTACAGGCGAGTCCTACATGGAAGTGGGGCATAGCCCCAGGAGGCAGTGTCTGACCCCAGATACCATGTCTCCCTCCTTAGAGCTCTCAAAGCCTAGCACGCTTCCTTCCCTCTTCTCTGACCAATCCCATTATGTCAAATTCTTAGAGGACCTCCTCCTTCCCCCAGATCTTCAGGGGGGTAATAAATATATGCTATCTAAGAATAAAGTTCTCTTTTGCTTCACCCCTACCTACTGGTGGTCTGTCTCCTGTTATCCGGGTTGGTGCCGAAGATGGGTAAGTGTGGCTTAGCCATGCTATCGATGGATGGGCATTAAGAGTAGCTCAAAGGGGAGCTACAAGGTTAGGATAGCGTTAAGGAGATGCTACAATCAGTGTCACCATTCTTCAATCTTTAGGAAAAGAGAATGCTCAAGAAGATGCAAATAGATCCAAGCTTAGGTATAAGAAGTGTCAAATGATGAAATATCTTCCTTTTCTCTGCTAAGACTACTGAGAGCTCAAACCTGTGCCATTCAGATATGCATCTGAGAAAGGGTTTCCTCAACATAGTTCCCCCAAATTATTCTGTGGGATTTGGTACCACGGTTACATCTTCTGTGGCCAACCACACTAACTCTTCACATCTCTACGACACACTCATTCAACTCCATTCATGACTCAGATTCTTACAATGAACATAGAATCAGCTCCAAATCAATATACAAATAGATGCTCGTCTTCCCTCAAACTTACTTCCTAATAATTACTCTTTTCTCTGCCTGAATTCAGTAATTGATTAACACTTTTTCTTTTGGCTGAGGTAATGCGGTTAAATGACTTATCCAAGGCCACACAGCTAAGAGGTGTTAAGTGTCTGAGGTCACATTTGAACTCAGGTCCTCCTGACTTCAGGGCTGGTGCTCTATCCACTGCACCATTAGCTGCCCCCAGCAACACTTTTCTTTATCTTGTGTCCCACTTCTATCTCATTCCCTAAATAAATTCTCCTTGCATGTATAAGCACAGCCATGTGCCAGACCTCATAGCACCAAACCAAATAATGCTGAATCAGCCATAATAAGAGAATGTTTTGATGATTTTATAATGGCCCAAAGTAGGGGGTAATTAAAGAGAAAGCTATGGAATACTAGAGTTTTTCTGTATCACTCTCTGCCTTTCTCCAAGGATCCTTAATGCAAAACATTTGAGAAACCTTTATTTCAGCAATTCCTTTGTTTGGTCTTTGTACTCAATATCCCTCATGGGCATTGGTGAACACCTTAAGCAAACACAGGTCTCTCTATTTTACACCTCACATTGTGTCAATATTCAGTAGAACACTTATTATTTTCATAGCTTCATCTGCCACAGATTGTTATATAATTTTAATATGTGGGAGGCACATTGCTCAAGGAGCTCCTATATTCTGCTCTTTCAGGTCAAATGCTTAAAAATCCCACATGTCACAGTCAGAGCTTATTATTTTCTATTTCTCTTAGTTTTCTGATCATAAATATGTGGTCTGCTGTGGAAAATCATGTGTAAAACATTGGTTATTTAAAAATTTTAGTCAAGAACATATTTTTATGAACTCATAGATAATTCTCCTAAAGACTTTGTGAAGATGGGGGGAGTATTGATTGCTATTTTTTGGAATTGATAATTTATTTAAGCAGGTAATTTTGGAGCATATCTATCTGTCTATCTATATATGTTAGGAGCACACACACACATACTCATAATCTTTTTATCTTTATCACTTTTAATTTTACATTAACCTTGATCTTTGTTTGATTTAAATATGTAGACAATTCTGAAATAACTACTACCTTGGTAGCCAGTTATTTCTTGTCTATTAAGATATAGTCATTTCATCTTTTATGATGTTGGTGAATGCTGCACATATTTAGTGCCTTCTGACATCTTCATAGATATGCCCCTTGACTATCTTTAAGATGAAGGACTTTTGCTGGACAGCCTGTAAATTCCCTTTCAGTTTTAAATCTGTGGTACTGAGTAGTTTCTTTGGACTTGACGATGTTTGAAGGAATCTTACAGGTCATTTAGTTCAACCCCACCATAACAGTTGAGGAAACAGTCACAGAGATGGGAAGGGAAATGATTTACTCAAGGTTATACAAAAAGTAAGTGGCAGAGCAGTGAATGTATCAGATCTTCTGACTTCAAATTTTTATTTTATTTTATTTTTAATTTATGAAATAACATAAGCATTTCAATAACATAGTAGAATAAAAAAAGATGATTGCACACAAAATTGCAAATGTAAATATATAATTAAGTTATCATGTAACTTTCTTTTTTCCCCCTTCCCCCCATTCTAGAGATGGCTACTATTATACACCTATACACACACACATATGTGAAATCATTCCCTACAAATTTCTATTATCAGTTCTTTTTTTAGACGCAGTTAACATCTTTCTTCAAAGGTCTTTTGTAATTAATTTAGACATTTATAATAGTCAAAATAACTTAGTCCCTCAAAGTTCTTTTTAAAACAATATTATGGTTAGTGTATACAACAGTCTCTTGGTTCTGCCTTCATGATTTTGTGTAAGTCTATCCATGTTTTTCCACAGTAACTAAGGTTATCTTTTCTGAAAGGACAGGAGTATTCCATTATGCATTTCAAAATATATGCAAAGATAGTTTTCAACGTTCACTCTTGTAAAACCTTGTGTTCCAATTTTTTCTTCCTTCTTTTCCCCTGTCTCCTCCCCTAGATAGCAAGTAATCCAATATATGTTAAACGTGTAATTCTTCTAAAAATATTTCCACAATTATCATGCTGCACAAGAAAAATCAGATCAAAAAGGAGAAAAAATGAGAAAGAAAACAAAAAGCAAGCAAACAACAATAACAAAGGTGAAAGTACTATGTTGTGATCTACATTCGGCCCTCACAGTCCCTTTCTGGATGAAGATGACTCTCTTGCTTACATGTATTGGAATTGGTCTGAATCATCTCAGGGCAATTGCTGAAAAGAGACATATTATATGATGAATTGATCATAATATAATTTTCTTGTTGCCATGTACAATGATCTCCTGGTTCTGCTCAGTTCACTTATCATCAGTTCATGTAAGTCTCTCCAGTCCTCTCTGAAATCTTCCTGATGATCGTTTCTCATAGAACAATAATATTCCATAACATTCATATACCATAACTTATTTAGCCATTCCCCAACTGATGCACATCCACTCAGTTTCTACTTTCTTGCCACTACAAAAAAGGCTGCCCCAAACATTTTTGCATATGTGGGTCCCTTTCCCTCCTTTAATATCTCTTTAAGATCTAAGATTTAAGCCCAATAGAAACTCTGCTGGGACAAAGGATATGTCCAGCTGACAACACTTTGGGCATAGTTCCAAATGTTCTCCAGAATAGTTGAATCAGTTCACAGCTCCACCAACAATGCATTAGTGTCCCAGTTTTCCCACATCCCCTTCAACATTTGTCATCTTTTCCTGTTGTCATCTTAGCCAATCTGAGACATGTATAGTGGTACTTCAGAGTTTTCTTAATTTGCATTTCTTTGATCAATGGTGGTTTAGAGCACCTTTTAATATGTTTCAATTTCTTCATCTGAAAATTGTCTGTTCATGTCCTTTGACCATTTATCAATTGGAGAATGGCTTGTATTCTTACAAATTTGAGTCAATTCTCTACATGTTTTAGAAATGAGGTCTTTATGAGAACTGTTGAATGTAAAAAAATTTCCCCTGTTTATTGCTTCCCTTCTAATCTTGTCTGCATTGGTTTTGTTTGTACAAAAACTTTTTAATGTAATACAATCAAATTTATCTACTTTGCATTTCATAATGTACTCCAGTTCCTCTTTGGTTAAAAATTCCTTCCTTTCCCACAGATCTGAGAGGTACACTATCCTTTGTTCTTCTAATTTGTATATAATTTCACTCTTTATGTCTAAATCATGAATCCATTTCAACTTTATCTTGGTATAGGGTGTCAGGTGAGGGTCAATGCCTAGTTTCTGCTGTACCAATTTCCAATTTTCCCAGAAATATTGTCAAATAGTGAATTCTGGGATTTTGGGGTTTGTCAAACACTAGATTACTATAGTCATTGACTATTTTGTTCTGTGAATCTAACCTATTCCACTGATCGACTACTCTATTTCTTAGCCAGTACCAATTGGTTTTGATGGCTGCTGCTTTATAATATAGTTTTAAGTCTTCCTAAACCGTATTTCTTTAAAAACAAACTTAAGCAGCAACAAATGAACATTTCAATATACGAAGAGAAAAATATAATAAACTTTCCTTAAATAGTTTTTTTTCAAAATGTACATTGAAAAAAACCCAAAAAAACAAAAAACAAAAAAAAATGTACATTGAATTTAACATTGCAGTCACCAATTATTGTATTTGTCCATGATCCATTCTTAAGTTCGTTTTTCTCTCTTCTATATACTTTTTAAATGTCACATTTCTCAACATGATATTTGATTTTTCCTTTGTCCATTTGGAATTAAAATTGCTGATTATTACAATATATATTGATAATTTGGAGAATCTTGTTAAGTACATTATGGAATTTTTAAAAAAAGTATTATTTCATTCTGGGCTGTGGATGGAGTAAAAGTGCAATACCTTTCATGGTGCTCTATGTGGAGGAATATGCTGTTGGAGAATGTTTAACATTTGCCTCTCCAAAACTCAGTGTACACTTTTGAGTTTAATTGTTATGATTAACATTTTTTCCCCATCCATTCTTAAATCTAGACAATCAACAAAACAATAAACCAAATCCTAATTTGTAGCGTTTGCTGATTTCTAAGGTATAAATTCTTACACTGAAAAGCTAACAGTCTGCTGCTTGCTTTCTCCTGTGTGTATCTTCATTCTTCTGGAGCACTACAAGATGACCAAATCCTATGAAACGAAGTTTCTTATTGTCTTTGGCTATATGATGTCTTTAGTAATTTCTCTAATAAATCATCTTTTCATGTCAAATGTCTTTAGTGATCTCTCTGATAAACCATCTTTTCATGCAAGTTCAAGGCCTTAATATCTTCTGGCTTTATTTATACTGAGAATATCAGCATGGATGTGACTTATTCCTTAGTAGTATATTAATTCATTGGTCATTGATCAAAGCTTGTCTTTAAGAATAACAAAAGTGAAATCAAGGTTTGTAGATTGTTAAAACTGTGATTCTTGGAATTCTTTGCATTCTTTCCCATTACTCAATCTCCTGCCTGTAGGAGAAAAAGGGGACTGATGGCTTTGGAGCTTTGTTCATTTTTTAGTCTCCATGAGAAAACAACAATAAGGACAACCCCCATCATCAATAAGTGACCAAGGTTTGGGATACGGGTATCTATGAACTAAGCTGGTCTACATTCTGTCAGTGGGTTTTTTTAACCTTGACTGGACCAACCAGAGATAGTGCTCCTTTGCATAGCTTTTACAGTCAAGTCCCTACCATATTGAAATATTAGAGTAGAACTTCCATTGAGGATTTATGATTATTTTTGAATAATAATGAAATTCTAGTTGCCTTCTTCAAAGGCACCTAGTTATGAACCTTTAACTACATCATGATCAAACTAAAGAGCATGTCGATTAATCTATGAGTCATGATTATTTAATAACTTCTATAGACATCCCTTAAATATATAGTAGTTTTGGCTCTAGATCGTCAGGAAGCAAATATCACAATAAAGTGAGTCAAACACATTTTTTGGTTTCTCAGTGAATATAAAAGTTATTTTTATATTGTGGTCTATTAAATATGCTTTAGTATCATATCTAAAAAATGCACATACCTTAATTTAAAAAAAATATTTTTTTGGCTAAAAATGCTAATTTACCTGAGTCTTCAATAAGTCATAATCTTTTTGCTAGTGGACAATCTTGCCTTGGTGTTGATGGTTGTTGCTGAAAATTGGGTGACTGTTTCTTAAAATAAGACAACAATGAAATTTGCTACATTGATTGACTCTTCTTTTCACACTTGGAAGTCATTGTAAAATTATTAATTGACCTAATTTCAATATAGTCACAGTCAAGGAGAGGGATAGAGAAATAGCTGACCAGTGAAGCCCTCAGAACACACATAATATTTATTAATTAAATTCGTTGAGTATGGTTTGTAGTGCCCCAGAACAATTACAATAGTAACATCAAAGATTCCTGGTCACAGATCATCACAATAGATGTAATAATCATGAAAGAGTTTGAAATATTTTAATAATTACCAAAATGTGACACAGAAACATGTGAGCACATGCTGTTGGGAAAATGGTGCTGATAGACTTGCTTGATGCAAGATTGCCACAAACTTAAAAAAAATACAATAAAATGAGATATGTCTGTTCAGACCAAACAGTGAAGTAAGGAAAAGTTTCTCTATGGTTTCCCTGTCCCCAGCCTCCCATTCTTCTATCTCCCAGGTTCATCACAGTCTCATGCTGCTTCCTTATTGCTTCTTGTCCTAGACCTGGTCCTCATTTCTTCCCTTAATTCCTTTTCTTCTATGGATTTTCAGGACTTTCCCCATCATTCCTCAGTAGTTTTTTTTATCTTGAAAGTTGACTCTGTTCTTGTGGCTTCCTTACTATGGAATTATACTTTGTCCCATGGCCCCTCCCTCCCTATGGCATTTCCTTATCTTCATTCCTGGCTCTCTGTACTTTATCCACCATTCTCCTAGATTGATATTTTCCCTTTGTCCTAACTATTATCAACTTCCTTTTATATACAGTCTATCCCATTTGAATGTATGCTCCTTGAGGGCAGGGGCTATTTTTCTGCTTGTATTTGTATTTTCATAGTTCAGCACAGCTCTGGACATCTAATAAATGCTTGTTGATTTACCTTTTCTAATCAAAACTAGTCTAATCTGTCCTCTGTCTGATTTCCTCATAACTTTGCTAGGGTGTTAACTAATTTAAGGTTATAACTGCATATTATATAATCCTTCTTTATAACATATTAATTTGTAACAGAGTCTTCCTTGAGGTATCTTAACCCCAAGTAACGAAATAGTGGATTTTTAGGTACCCTGGCAGTAGCAGTATAGGGAGGCATAGTTTTGAAAGGGAGTAGAGGTTTGGGGGAATAGAGCAAAAAAGAAAGTGTTTTTCTGGATTTCTCAAATCCTTTAATAGCCTCAGACTCTACTTCAGGATAGCCTTGGACAAATAGCATAGTTGTCAATTTCTCCTAGTCTGAAAACAACTCCAAATGAGATATTTATGATTTCAGAATTCCCTGTTGGATTAGCTATAATTTGTACACAGGGTATGGAAGGAGAGAAGGGACCTATAAAGTTTTAATTGTTGGGAGTTTTGGAGGACTATGTTATTCACAAGTGCCAGAAACCCTAAGAGAACTTCTAAAATTAGGAACAGTAAAACTTTTATAGACCTTTATAAAATAAAATGTCAAACTGAGGTAAAGTCAAGTCATGGTGTTTGTATGTTTGGTGGGAGGGGAAACCAGGTTACAGGGGCTCAAGCAGGTTAGAGTATTTCTAAGGATGAGAAATGTAGTGATAAGCAGAAGATAAGATAAAATTGTGGCATCTAGACCTATTTTTTCTAGTGCTGGTTGGGGAGAGAACTAAATGGTTACTTTCCATAAATTTTTTTTCCTCCTTAAATACCTAAGACGATCCCTGTAGCAAAGATCATCCTCTCTTTCCTAATTCAAGGGAAAAAAATCTTCTCTTAATTAAGCAGATTTTTTTTTTCTTTCCAGGAAGTTTTTGGCCACTAAGTGCCTAATGCCTGATAAATTTCACACTAGTTTAAATCATAGAATTTTGGAGCTTTGAGAGACTTTATAAATCATTTGGGGTAGCATAGTGGCTAGATTGCTAGACCTGAAATCAGGAAGAGTCCTCTTAGAGAATTCAAATCTGGCTTCAGACACTTATTATCTGTGTGAACTTGATTAAGTCACGTAAACAGGGTTTACTTAAAACCTTACTTACTTAACTTACTTAAACCCTGTTTACCTCAGTTTCTTCATCTGTGAAATGAGCAAGAGAAGGAAATGGCAAACCATTCCAATATCTTTTTCAAGAAAATCCCAAATAGGGTCGCAAAGAATTGAGTATGATTGAATAATTGAACAACAAATAGGTCATCTGGTCTAAAACTTTCATTTTACAGATAAGGAAATAGGAATCAGAACTGTTAAGAGGAATAGGAGAGAAGAATCAAGGCTTGAATCAGTAGTGGAGTAGAGTAAGCCCTTTGAAGGGCCTTAAACAAAAAGACTTGATGGGCCTTTTTGAATGTTGGAAACAGGACAAAAGGGAACGAATCATTTTGGTATCATACTAAAAGTGGTTTCTTCTTAATGATTACAAAATAATTGAACACAAACCTATTGGATGAAGTCTTTCCTGATCCATTCCCTCTAGCTGTTAGTATCTCTCCCTAAAATTACCATGTATTTGTTTTGTTTATGCTTATATGTATACATAAACATGTTGTATCACACCTGATAGAATGTAACCTTCTTAAGGGCGTAAACTACTTCATTTTTTGTCTGTGTCCTCAGCACTTGGTATATAAAAGATACTTAGTAAATGCAGATGTGTTGACATATGTGATGATTTTGCTAGCAAGTCATCTTTAAAAATTGTCAAGTTACCTAAAGTGTCTCATGAGAGGTAATGTAATGGAATGTTTTTGGATGTACTTCCCTGTTTTATATCTCTTAGTCTCAGCTCTTGTGGATGTTGCTAGGGAGTCATCAAAGATTCTTAACTTCACCCCTGGGTTAGCCAGTTTTCTGTCTCTTGGGCCTTCATAGTGAGTGGACTCCGGAATAGGAATAATTGGAGAATAGAGAAGGAGCTTCAACTCTATTTCTTTCTTGAGTCAAGGGAAAAAATTCTCCATGTTCTTCAGAACAGTATGTATCATACTCTCCAGAATATTTTATACTATATAGTAGTAGCTATAAAAGCCCAAGGAATAAACCTGTCAACCTAATCAAAGAATACATCTTGTCAGAGTTGGGTTTTACTTGCTTGTTTGTTTTTGTCCGACTTTTCATAAGTTGGAACCCAATGGAATATACTAGGGTCCTTTGTCCTCCACTATTCCTAAAGACTGTCCAGTACATGTTTATTGCTTCCATAACATTATCCATGTGTGGAATAAAGATAAGGTGAAGAACTTACAGGAATATGTGAATTATTTTTCTGTATTTTATCTTCATTATTTCTGTTTCCCCTATGACCTCTATAATATATGCAGGCCCATATGTACTTGAGTCTTGGCCAGCTATATCTGAAGCCTGAAGGCCTGAATTTCTGTTTCCTAGAAATCAGGTGATTTCAGGGAAACAGAAACCTTCCATTCCAATCTCTCTGGATAGCAACAACCAATTAGATGCCTCCCCCTCCCCTTCTCAATGCTCTCTTACTTGTGATGTAATCTCTTGTATAAAAGCTATGTATCTTTAATACTTCTTTAGCCCTCCTACCTCGAGTTTTCTTTTCCCCTTATCTCATGATAGAACTCATCTTCACATAAGTGATAGAAGCTCATCCTCAGGAGGTATAGTAAAAGACTTTTCTGCTTTCTATTTTGGATGATCTCTGAATAGTCATTTTGGGTAAGGGTCTTCTACATTCCATACATCCATCTCATTCTCCGCCATCCCCTTCTCCTTTTGTCTTCAATTTTCTCCAGCATTAGAGTGTTTTCCATTGAAATCTATCTTATTATGTGGCCAAGGTATTCAACTTTCAACAATCACTATCTTCAATGATATTTGAACCCAAGAATATAAAATCTGACACTGTTCCATTTCTTTTTCCTCTATTTGCCAGGAAGTAATTGTGCTATGATTTTAGTTTTTTTAATGTTAAACTTCAAGCTAGCTTTTACATTTTTCATCTTTTGCCCTTATCAAGAGGCTTCCTAATTCTTCAGTTTCTCCTACATGTGTTATTATTTTCATAACTGAGAATTATTTATTTTTCCATGATCATCTTATTATTATGGTATGTATAACTCTAAGAGACATTTCAGTCTTAGGCTTGTTTTGCTTTTTTTTTGTTTGCTCATTTATTGAGACTGAATCTTTGATTTCAATGTGGTAAAGGCCATTCATTGAGAAAACTCTTTCTACCAAGGAAGATCTACACTTTCTCTGCAATTTATAATCTTTGACAGAAGACTTCAGTAAGAGAGGAAGTTCCTGGCCTGGGGCATCAAAGCTAGCATGTGTCAGAGGCAAAAGAGGTCACTTCACTCTACCAGGATAGATCATGCTGCTTCCTTCTTTATCCATTCTTGTAACTAGGTTCAAAAAGAGGTTATCCTCCTCAAGGCTGATATGTGAAGCCCCAGATGTTTAAATGCCCGGTGAATAAGAACTATGGTTTTTCAGCTTTACTACACATTTGAGTAGGGGCCAAGTCCCATAACTCATTCTTTCCTTCTCATATTATTTCTCCCCTAGGCTACAACGTTTTTTTTCTTCCATTTTATATCTCTAAATCCTATCCATCCTTTAAATTCTGTTTCCTTTATGAAATCTCCCTCAACTAAACCAGTCCATAGTGATCTTTTTCTCTTTTGGCCTCCTATTACAATGTTTGTGTAGTATTTGAAGTGTCATTTGGGCCTGATTTATCATATCTTTTGCATTGTTAACTTATACTGTTATTTATCTTTTCATATCATCAATAATTAGACATTTATTAAATACTTCCTATGTGCCAGGCAGGTAATTAGGTGATGTAGTGGATACAGTGCCAGGTTTGAAGTCAGGAAAACTTGAGTTCAAATCTGATACTAGACATTAATTTGCCTTAATTTCTACAACTGCCTTTAGTTTCCAGCTAAAATGAACTGGAGATGGAAATGGCAAACTACCCCAATATCTTTGCCAAGAAAACTCCAAATGGAGTCACAAAGAGTTGGATATGACTGAACAAATGTACCCAGTACTATCCTAAGTGATGGAGGTGTAAAGAAAGGCAAAAGATGGCAAAAACCATATTTTGCCTTCAAGGAGCTTACAATCTAATGGGAGTAACAAAATACATAAAAAGAAGCTCAAAGGGGGTTAACAAAGGAAGGTGCCCTCACATGACCCTGGCAAGTGTATAGAGAAGAGATGTAGTTTCAGAGTTGATAAGTTTTTGGAAACCATTATGAATTCTAGGGGAACAGCTGGGTTGGAAATGGTGCCTATTTTCACCCCCCACCCCAACTAGACTGTAAACTCCTTGAGAATATGGGCTAAATATTTTATTTTTAAAAAAACCACAATTTCTAGCAACATAAATTGTGATGATCATGTATTTTAAAATCAGCCGGAGTCAGGGATTCAGATTAAGGGAAAATCTTTAATCTTTATTTTCAGTAGAGGTGAAGAAGGGTCCAAGGTAAAAGGGGAATTGGCAATAGCAATGTGTGCAGCTGAGTCAAGAAGCTGGCCAGACCAGAAGCCACAAGACCAGAAGCCACCAGAGCAGTATCTAGCCAGCCGTCTTTCTCCGCCTCTCTTCCTGCCCCTCTGCTTCCACCTACCAAAATCGTCATTTCCTATACAACACATCAGGACTGGCACAGAGAGTGGGCGGGGGCCATTCTTTCTCCAAGCATATATATTAACAGAATATAGTCCAATTACTATTTAGCCTCACGTGCTTGGGACCTCTGTGCATCAACTCAAGCCTCAGCCCATTACAATAAATAAATAAAGCTTCATTCAACACAAACATTTGTATGAATAATTAGATGACTATTTAATAAACAAACTTGGTATTTATTTAATAAATCACAATCCATTCTCTGGGAACACTAGCCTCTTTTGGAAGTCCTGCTTTAATGCTCTGATGTAATAATAACAGACTTATTTTTCTTTTAAATAAGTCAAGGTGACTTTTAAATAACCTAATATAGTCTCAAAGCACTGATGAGCCAGCACCTTCTGCTCAGAGTGAGTAGGTTATGTATGAATTGAGCTCATCAATCACTATTTGATGTTGCAAAACAAGGAGTTTGGTCCCTTTTAATACTATAACTTTCCCTCCCCTCTTTTGGACTGTTTTAGTTTTTTAGAAAAAAAATTCTTAATTATATCTTATTTTTTCCCCAAATACATGTACAAGTTGTTTTTTTTTTTTTTTTGACGTTAAAAAAATTGAATTCCAAATGTTCTCCTTTCCTTCTCTTTCCCTCCCTGAGACAGAAAGCAATTTGATGTAGGTTATACATGTGAAATCATGCAAAAACATAATTCCATAATATTTATATTATAACAGAAAAGACAAAAGAAACCATAAAAAAAAAAGAAAGTGAAAAATAGTATGCTTCAATCTCCATTCAGACTCCATTAATTCTTTCTCTGGAGATGGATATTTTCATCATGAATCCTTAGGAATTGTCTTGGATCATTGTATTACTAAGAATAGCTAACACATTCACACTTGATTATTGTATACAGTATACACTGTTCTCCTGTTTTCTGCTCACTTCTCTTTGCATCAGCTTCTATAAGTCTTTCCAGATTTTTCTGAATGCTTTCTGCCAATCTTTTCTTGTAGCACAACAATATGTCCAGCTGTAACATTCTGTGACTTTGATAATAAAGGCATTCCCTTTTCAAGCACAATATATTCCAGGCAAACTCACCGACTTCTTCCTCCTCTTTATATACCACTTCATCTCTCATCTCTGATTTTTGCATAAGCTTTCTCCAGCATCCTTATCTCTCCCTTTTAGACGCTTGACTCAAGTACTACCTCCTATATGGGACATTTCCTGTTCCCCATCCCTCAGCTGTCCTTTAAATTTGCTTTGTGTATATTTTGTATTTATATGTGTATGTATTGTCCTTGTTCCTCCCCACTTACCAAATGTAAATTCCTTGGAATAAGGATTGTTTTGTTTTTGCCTTCTGTGCAATATCTGGCACTTAGTAGGGGTTTAATACATTTTTGTTGGTTGGTTGACAGAGAAATCGCTGTTAAAGGCTGTTTAAAAGATTGAGTAATGAATAAGCAGAAGAATGAGGCAGAGCATCCGGTCAGAGTGGTCAGAATCAAATCTTAGGTACTAAACTCTCTGGAAAATTTTATCCCTAAGATAAATCCCTGAAAAAAACTTTGAACATATGATATAGTTCAGGGAATGTTACAAACCACAAGTGGTCAGTATGGAGTGAGAAAATTTGTAGCAAAACACTTAATTATCCTGCTGGTTTAAAGTTAGGATCATCTAGAAAGAAACTTTAGGAATCATTTAATCAAAGTCCTTTATCTTACAGATGAGGAAACTGGGGACTAAAGAGGATAATGTTACCTGATAAATTAGAATTTATACCAAGGTCTTTTTACTCCAAATTCATTGTTTTATTATACTTTCCTCTTATTGACTGTCTCCAATTTATCATGTATTTATCTTGTTTTTAAATAGTTATTTGCATGTTGTCTATCCCATTAGACAGTGAGCTCTTGGAGAGTAAGGCCTGTTTTTGTTGTTGTTGTTTGTTTTTGTATTTTTTCCCCCACCATTCTTTATATGGCCAAGGCTAAACCAGTCACATAGTGGACTACTTAATACTTGTTGATTGTCTGACCAATACTATGCTATCTCTTTTAAGAGATTGGATGACATTTAAGGTTTGGTGGGAAAAAAAATGAATGGCTCTGGGACTGTGTCTTCTCTTAAGCATATTGTATTTTAATTCTATTTATTTTCTACATCCTGACTTCCATGTTCTGACCTGCAAAAACCTTTGTTTGCAAATGTGATTTTTTTCCAAGTTGTCCAAGATATAAACAGAATAAATTAGAGATAATCTCAGAGGAAAGGTGCTAGCATGAATGGGGTTGGGAAAGGCTTCTTGAAGAAGGTGAGATTTTGGCTGAGACCATTGTGTTCTAAAGGGTCATTCTGTCACTCATAGTTGACCCAACACCTGATAGATCATAAACACTTACAGCTGGGCTGATATTTTTTCATTCCTTCGAGACTACTTGGGATGCCACAAAATTAGAAGAGAGAAAAAATGTTGGTATGTCTAAGGAGAGGCAGCTTGACTGAGACAAATAGCTATGTGTTTGATGTGGGATCACTGTGATATGGAATATATAAGCTTCCCAGTGAAACCAAAATGAACTCAAGACTTTGGAACTAGAAAACTCTAGCAACTTACTAATTAATCCTTTAAGCAAACATGTCAGAGTTGTTTGAAGAAAAAAAATCCTACTATCATTGCCCAACATTAAGCCATTCCTAAGGAGGAGAAATCAAGGCTCTGTCTTAAAATGCCAAAATATTTTTAGCAGGTTTCTTCCACCTGATGGTTATATCCCAAGACCCTCACATCCCTTCTACCCTTTCTCACTTCCTTTCAAGCAGCTGCCAACACATTAGAAGCTTTGCATTGTCTGGGAGGATGTTTCTTTCTTTTCATGGGTCCTCCCATGGACCCTCCTCTTCAGGTCCCCAACCCTCCTCCCAGTTATAAAAGTTCCTAGTTACATCTTTATTTGAAAACTTAGTATGATTTGGACCAATTCAAGGAAAGACAACCAGCATTTATTAAATATTTACTATATTCTATTAGACACTATATTAAGTGCTTCAGCATACAAATATAACAAAAAAGAAATAGACCCTACTCTCAAAATGCTCAGCAATGGGAGAAGAGGGCCAGCATGACTGGGAGGAGGGGGGGGGAAGAGGAGGAAGTTTCAAGATGAGAAAGCAGCTGGGTCTATAGCAAACCATAGAGTCAGTAGGATAGTTGGTAGGGGCAATGATATTTATTATGGTAGTATTCATGGGAAATAATTCCACTATTTTTGTCCCTCTAAATATTCTTTTGGCATGTAAAATCTCTTATTATTTGTGGTTAGACATATATTACTTCCTAACGTACACTCTGTGGCCTTTATGCTGTTCTTCATACATGACAATCTCTTTCCTATCTCTATGCTTTTCTATAGGCTGCTCTTCTTGGCCTAGAATGTCTTCATTCCTTATCTCTACCTCTTAGAATTTCTACTTTCTTTAGCTTGAATTCTGCTTATATGCCACCTTTTATCTGAAGCTATTCACATTTCTCTAACTGCTATGACTATCTCACTAAAAATTGTCTGATATTTATTTTGTATCTACCCATGTCAATTAGTCAATAAACACTTATTAAGCAATGTACCAGGCAACATACTAAGTACTGGGGATGCAGATGTGAAAAAGAAAAATAATCCCTGCTCTTAAGGAGCTGACAGTCTAAAGAAGGAAGGCAATATACAAAAGGAAGCTGAAAAGTGGGGATAAGGAAAGCTAGGTGACATCAGAGGCATGAGGAGCAAGTCCAAGGTGGGTTTGTAAATGAAGAAATAGCTGACTGAAATAGCTGACATCTCTTTAAATGAAAGTTTGGGAGGAGCTCTCTACTCTACTCTCCATTTAGAGGAGTCCCAGGTGCAGAGGGTATTGATGAGGTGTGATATATGTACATGTTGTCTACATTCCTTTATAATGTAAGTTCCACAAGGTCAGAGAATGTTTCTGTATTTGTATTCCCAGTGCTTCATATAGTTAATGGCACATAGTAGATAGGCATTTAATAAATACTTGTTGTCTAGCTGATTGATGGATATAATATATCCTCTCTCAAAAGCAAAAGCAAAAGCTCTTATTTATATGAAAATTAAAAGGAATCCAGAAAACATTTTAAACTAACATACATATTTGTCTCTCTTCCCCCACCTCCAATTTCAATAGCTCTTTTGTCTCTATATTAATCCAGATAAATAGTTATTTTTCCTAATCTCTGAGAGGGAGAATTTTCCATTTATACAGTTTGAAAGATTCTCCTGGACCAAAGGAATTGTAAAAGTGTTTAGTCTCCAAAAAGTTATGCAGACTTATGGTTGTAGTGGATTTCTGATTCCTGCTTTCTACTATGTCATTCTTTTTTTTTTTTTCTTTTCTTTTCTTTTCTTTTTTTAATTTAATAGCCTTTTCTTTACAGGATATATACATGGGTAACTTTACAGCATTAATAATTGCCAAACCTCTTGTTCCAATTTTTCACCTCTTATCCCCCCACCCCCTCCCCTAGATGGCAGGATGACCAGTAGATGTTAAATATATTAAAATATAAATTAGATACACAATAAGTATACATGACCAAAACGTTATTTTGCTGTACAAAAAGAATCAGACTCTGAAATATTGTACAATTAGCTTGTGAAGGAAATCAAAAATGCAGGTGTGCATAAATATAGGGATTGGGAATTCAATGTAATGGTTTTTAGTCATCTCCCAGAGTTATTTTTCTGGGCATAGCTAGTTCAGTTCATTACTGCTCCATTAGAAATGATTTGGTTGATCTCGTTGCTGAGGATGGCCTGGTCCATCAGAACTGGTCATCATATAGTATTGTTGTTGAAGTATATAATGATCTCCTGGTCCTGCTCATTTCACTCAGCATCAGTTCGTGTAAGTCTCTCCAGGCCTTTCTGAAATCATCCTGTTGGTCATTTCTTACAGAACAGTAATATTCCATAATATTCATATACCACAATTTATTCAGCCATTCTCCAACTGATGGACATCCATTCAGTTTCCAGTTTCTAGCCACTACAAAAAGGGCTGCCACAAACATTCGTGCACATACAGGTCCCTTTCCCTTCTTTATAATCTCTTTGGGATATAATCCCAGTAGTAACACTGCTGGATCAAAGGGTATGCACAGTTTGATAACTTTTTGAGCATAGTTCCAAACTACTCTCCAAAATGGTTGGATTCGTTCACAACTCCACCAACAATGCATCAATGTCCCAGTTTTCCCGCATCCCCTCCAACAATCATCATTATTTTTTTCCTGTCATCTTAGCCAATCTGACAGGTGTGTAGTGGTATCTTAGAGTTGTCTTAATTTGCATTTCTCTGATTAATAATGACTTGGAGCATCTTTTCATATGACTAGAAATTCTACTATGTCATTCTGTTTATGAACAGAACAATCTCTTCTATTTTAACTTGTACTTCTAGCATTAAAATTCCTGGTTTCTTTTATTTTGAATAATTTTTCTTCAAGATTTTATTGTGAATTCTGCGAATGGGATTTCCAGAATGCCACGTTAGTTTAAACTAAGTTCAGTAAAAGGGGAGAGAGGAAAATACCTTGTAAGGATGGAATATATTAAATTAATCAAATGTTTTTGGAACCACTTGGTAATGATCCTTCCTCTGATTCTAGTCTAAGGGCCAAGACTTTGTTTTAAGAGTAGGTAAAACTTGCATTCACCTGCATATCTATGATGTATGTTGGAAAGCATGTGCAAGGTCCCACCTCTCATCACCACTTTTTGAATAGTTACTGGGCAGGGAAGAAAAGGCCAGAATCAAGAACCAGAAGAGATGGTAGACTACATGGTGACTTGGGGAAAGATTATAATTCTGAAGTCAGGAAAAATAATAAGAAAAAGGAATGTATAAGTTTTAGGAATCCAGAGGGTAAAACTGAAAAAAAAATTTGGGGTACGATATCAAATTGTAAGGAACATGTAGTTATGATTCCAGGTAGGTAGAATAGGAATCTGTATTCAGAGACAAACCAGGCAGAAAGACATAGGAAGAAGAATAGTCAGAGTATAGGAGTTGGTATTCAGTGTTCAAATTAGGAAGAAGAAAACAGGTAAATAAACTAGCCTAACCAGGGCACTTGGGAGTTGCATCACAGGAGGTATAAGTTTTAAGGAGGAAGGAGTTGGAAAAGTCTCACACAATGGTGAGAGATGAGATATGAAAAAGAATGATTTCCCTTTAATGAGTAGTGAAGAATGTCAGCTTTACTCATTTTAATTCCTGGAAATGATGTAGATTGCAGATGTGAATGTGGCCTTCAAAGTTATAACTATGTAGATATAGACATCTCCACATGAAGACCATTAGCAATGGCTAAGCACACAGAAAGGGTGGGAAACCAGAACTGGGAGGCAAAGAGAACAAAATGTAGAGGCTAGGTATAGGATTTGCCTGGAAACCAGAAGCCAAGAAGAATTTGGGAGTCTAAGTCAGGCAGGCAGCTAGAAGTCAAGCATCACATATCTATCAGACAGCCTAGAAGGGTTAGAGGCCCAGCAAACAGTGAGGAGAGCAGACAAGAAATGCCAAATAGAAATCACTTCTGTCTTAGTCTGGAAGATTTTTATCTGCTTCCTGCTTGGTTCCATGCCAAGGACTACATTCTGAGGGTGTAGCTATCCCTGAGTCATATTAAATAAGCAAGTGGGTTTACTTGGTAGGACTGGGTTATGTCACACCAAAACTGAGGGCAGATTCTTACAAGTGCTAAGTATTTGGCATGTAAGGGGAGGGAAAGCCAGATTTGGAGTTGGGATCCCTAGGTTTGAATCCTGCCTCTGACAATTTGCAGTTATGTGACCAGGAGCAAGTCATTTCACATCTCTGAACCTCAATTTACTCATCTAAAAAGTGGGAATAATGATACTTGCACTATTTGTATGCAAAGTGTTTTGTAAATTTTAAACTGTATTAGAATCATGAGTAACTTTATCCTTTTTCTCTTCTTCCTCCTTTTCATTTCTGTGGAATTATAGTAAAGCTGCAAAGCATGGAAATGTTATGGGTAGAAAACTGGGTCACCTCTGGATCATTATATTTTGCTACATAGGTAGAGGATGAGTCATTATGGAGAATCTTAATAATTTTATGTTTGTAGTGTATTGATTGCAAAATAAAAACACTCCTGACATTTTTCACAAAGTATTTGTAGTGTCCTTTTTAAAAAAGTGTAAATGAACATGTTGTTTCTGATGGGAAAGAAGAAGAAAGTTAAAAATGCTCTTTGGCTATAGGAAGGATCCAGTGGATTTTCTTCCTTTTTCCTCCCTTCTCCCCCCCCCCCCCCATCCTTGATCTTTCCTTCTCAGAGAGCCATATAAAAATGTTTTATTTTAAAGAAAGGGAAAAAAGCCATCAAGATAATTTACAGTATATTCAGTGTTTCACCCTCATGGGTTGAAGCATTTATTAATAATCTATTATGTAGCAGGCACTGTGCTAAGTGTTGAGATCTCTCAGGTTTGTATTTTGGTTATAGGCTTATAAATCACAGCCCATACTTTATTAAGGACTCTAAAAAATTGAGATTAAACAGCATTGAGAGCCTGAAGACCAGCATGGCAGTACCATGTTCTTAGGAACATAGGAATATAGACTAAGAACAGTCTTACAACAACCTTGAGGGAAGATGCTATTATCCCTATTTTACAGTTGGGGAAACTCTGGTAAACAGGACTTGCTTAAGGTCAAACACTAAGTATCTGAGACCAAATTTGAACTCAAGTTTTTCTGACTCCAGGTCCAGCATTTTATCCATTGAGCCACTTAGTTGTCCCTGTAAGGGGAAGAAGATATCTTCTCATATCTTTGGGGTCACACTTATTCTTTGTAACTTCTCAACATTTATTTTTGATAGTTTTGTGGTGATTGTTTTTTCTATTTGCAATGCTAATATTTTTCTGGTTCTGCATACCTGACTTTGCATCAATTCATTTAAATTTTTTCATGCTTCTCTTTATTCATGATACTTACTTAGCATTTCCAACATCACAGTATTATTCCATTACATTTATGTAACAAATTTGTTTAGCCTTTCCCCTATCAATGGGCATCTATAACCAGTGTATTTTCAAAATACAGTTGTTTCTCATCCATACAAGAAACCCAAGCATTTTGATATTATCTAGGAAACTGAGCTATGATTTCCAAATGGAAATTTGGATTATGGATATTAGGTTATGGATAGAATGATGCTGATATTCTATACTGACAGCTCCTAAAATTTGTCAGCAACAAAAGGGGACTAAAATGTTAATCTCTCTATGTCAATGTATTTAAATTTTATTTCAACCAATCCAGGATTGGTTTGCACGCATTGTTAATCAAATAGAATTGAAAACTGACTGGGGAAATGACATTACTTCTGCAGATGGATACCAGGCTAGAAGCCAGTCAAAGGCTAAGGTTTCATTGGAGTCTATTTTAGCATTCATTGGTCTATAGGGATAAGAAGCTCCACAAACATTTGGATTCTTGGATTTTTATTGCTCTCATTCAGGAAGATCTGGAGATGAGAGCAATAGGAAGCTGGGGGGTTGGAAGAAACTTTCTGTGAAAAAAAGCATGATAGCAACAATGTAGCAGGCAGTTTGTTGCAGTAGAAAAAGCACTGGATTTGAAGTCAAAAATCTTAGATTGAAATCTTTATTTTGCACTTTACTACCTATGTGAGCATGGCCAAATCATGAACTCTTTCATCCTGTTTTTGTATCTGTAAAATGGGAGAATGAGATTAACTATCTCTAAGGTCCCTTTCTACTCTTAGTCTATATTCCTATGTTCCTAAGAACATGGTACTGCCATGCTGGTCTTCAGGCTCTCAATGCTGTTTAATTTCAATTTTTTAGAGTCCTTAATAAAGTATGGGCTGTGATTTATAAGCCTATAACCAAAATACAAACCTGAGAGATTTCAACTTTGGACCAAGCTCTTCACTCATTTGATTGTAGCATTTAAACTTCTCTGTCTTCTTCATCTATAAAATGGGAATGAAAACACCTATCCTGCCAATCTCACAAAGTTGTAAATTAGAACAACTGCTGGCTTCAGAGTTAGGAGGGACCCAAGTTTGAATTCTTCCTCTGACACTTAACTAGCTCTGTGATCATGTGCCAGTCACTTAATTTCTCTAAGTCTCCATATATAACACAAGGATAAAATGAGGCAATGCAAGTATATATTTGCAAAGCTTAAAGAACTATTCAAATGTTAATGATGATGATGATTAAGATCAAAGGCAGTAACATGGGTGAAAGGATCTGGAGAAATATAAAGTGCTATACATAAACAAGATAATAGATTGATTTCTAGCTTGATAGATACATGTCATTTTTGCAGCCCAGTCAACTGAGGGAGAGGAAAGGAGAGAAGATGACAGAAGCTGATTAAGTGAAAAGACAATTAAAACAAATGAAATATTGATCTTCAGTTCCAGCTTCATACCATGTGCTTCCAACATCTTTCTTGTCTGCTGTGTCACTCTCTGGCAGCTATTTTTGATACAAACGTGTAGCAGTGGTAGGGTGGGGTGTCCTGAAGTAGCAGCAGAGCTGCCAGGCAGCCTGTAATTGGAGACCTATCCCTATTCAGGGGATGTGAAAGCTCTGCTGGGAGTATGCCCCCAGCATTCTTGAGTCTGCAGATTAGGGAACTGGGAGTTCCTTCAGGTCTGACTGCACATCTGGGGAGGCTGCTTTTTGCCAATCAGGTAAACTAGTGGCCTCTCTCCCTGACAAGCTGCAAGAATGCACAGGCTGCCTAGGGGCTTGGGAATTTTCCAATCTGCCCTATTACTTTCTTAATAATCAACTCCAGGAGAAGCCTGTTCTTGTTTCATCTCTCCATTAACCATGGTGTATGCTATTTCAGACCCAAGCGAACAGGGACTATAGCTGCATCAATCAAGCAAATATTTATTTAACTTTCATTATGTGCCAGGCAAAGCTAGCCTCCTGTCTTCAAGGGACTGTCAATCTAGTTAGAGATACAGAACAAGCATATTAGGAAACATAGTAAAGGATACAAGGTGTTAAGTAATGACTGCCAAAAGAGTGGGATAGATAATAAGTACCAGTACATCAGTGGAGGAAAGGATCACCGAGCTGGGTTAAGAGTCTAAATGTCCTGTTTTGACTCTATCTCTCAGATTTTCTCACTTGACTTGACTGATTATATGGCCAGTGGAGACCAATCCCAACCAACATCAAATTGCTTGAACAAATCTGGTGACAGGGATTGGAATTTTGTTAAAAGTCACTTTTACAAGAAGGGATTTCAGAGAGTACAACTGACGCATTTTGGCAGGTAATGGGGGATCTTTTAGGTCAGGGGTCCTTAATCATTTTTGTGTTGAGGACATTTTTGGAAAGTCTGATGATCCCTTCTCAGAGTAATGTTTTTAAATGAATAAAATAAAATATCTGAGAATATGAAAGAAAACAATTATATCGAAACACAATTATCAAAATATATAAACTGTATTTTAAAGTTCATATACCCCAGGTAAAAATACTTTTTTAGCCAGTAGATAATAGTCCACTTAACTAGTTGATTCCCCCAGTGAATAAGTAGAGGCAGTTTTGCTCCAAAGAGATATTTAATGAGGACTTGCAAGCATATGGACTTACGGGGAAATATTTTTTTAGCTCAGAACAAATGTTTAAATCCATTAAAAGTTACTTCTCTATAAAGTGAGAATATAATTCTTAACAGTATCCCATACAGACATCTCAACATTCCTGTAAGTATCATGGAATTAAGTTACCCCTCCTGGGCCCAGTTAGGGCTACCCTGATACAAGGCAATTGCAGTGTTTGCCTCTTGTCCCTTCCTGCCCTTCCCCTCCTCCTCCTTCCCCTAATCGTAAAATAGGTAGAAAGTGGCGTCTTGCTTATCTGTACACCAGAGGAATTTTGGGGTTAGCTGCTCTTCCACTTGCTAAAAGCATCCTGAAGAGAAGAGGGATTTGTCAGAAGACCTATTTGTCTTTAAGCCTCCCACACTATTGCTACTCTCATCAGGTCACCTACTAATGATCTTCCTTCTTGATAGAGCCTGTGTGGTCTGCTCCTCAGCACCCCTTAAGGACTGGAAGGAACATCATACCTGTTGCATACCTAGATCCATGCCAGGGCTGAGGGCAAATGGGGGAAGGGTGCCACTGTCTCTCTCTCAAAGGCGATTCTGTTTTCAGTCAAGAACATCCACCCTTATTAAAAACAAAACCTCCTCAGTCAAGCCCTATTTCACCAAGCTGGGGAGGGGCAAGTAAGTGCAACCTCACCCCCATTCCAAATAACTATAAAGTAATGAGGGGCCAGTTGATAATTATGATATTGCCACAGATGGCTAAATAGGCAGATATCTTAGAACTGGAATTTTCAGGATGGGTTGGGAGGAGACTTGCAAACTAATTTGCTTTTTAAAAATTATTTTATTTTCAATTAACAGGCATTTATTATCTCCCTCCCACAATCCTCCACCCCTATTAAAATATGACACTGTATCTAGCACCTTCTCCTGTCATCAATCTAATCTCCCCATTGGCACATTGGATTCTGCCCTTAGGACCCAAGTCTTGGAACCGGGCCTCCATGCCATTTCCTCACCATTTTCACACCATGCTGTTATGTGGGTGCTCTTTCCAACTTTTCTTAATGTGATGTTTCCCCCCATTCTAATGTAAGTTCCTTGAGGATGGTGACTATTGTTGGCTTGTAATTATATCTCTATCAATTAGCACAGTACCCAGCATTTAGTAAGTGCTTAATATAAGCTCTATCAAGTACAGCATCATTCTTCCCACGAATTCTGGTGGGTTGTTATTGAGGTAACAAGTCAAAAAAGGGGGTGTTTTAGGCTTCCTCTTCAAAATAAAACTCAAATGGAAAAAATTTGAAATTCACTACTTTAGAGTGCCTTGATTTGTGAGTTCCAAGTCATGTGCATTAATCCCTAATATTAAATGTTTACAGTGAGATCCTAATTTAAATGTAACCTGAGCATTAATGCACCTAATCCCAGCACCATCATTATTTCATATGCTATTGATGTTTGAACATCAATGAGCTCAAAATCCTTAGTAGTTACAATCTCATTGAGTTATAGAGTTAGATGGGATCTTACAGAGTCTTCTATTTCAATCTCCAACTAAATGTGACTTTACTTTTATGACATCTCTGACAGACACCCAAGCTCCTAGCAATGCTGAAAATTAGAAAACTCTAGCTTCCTTCAGGTTCTACCTCTGAATGAAAACTTTTCTGATTTCCTTGTTCTTAGTAGACTCCTACACCAGAATTGTATCTAGCTTATATATACTCTGTATTTACTTAGTTTTCTATGTACTGAATCTTCCTACTAGGAGAATGCAAGTTCTTTAAGGGCAGAGACTTTCATTTTTATCTTTTATTACCTGCACCTTTAATGGTTCAATTACCAAGATTTGTTAAACACCTACTATGTGCCAGGCACTGTGCTAAGCCCTTGGTTTTAAAAAAGAAATTAAATTAAGCATTTACTACTTGCAAAGAGCTGACATTCTAAAGGGGAAGGTACATAAGACCTTTACAAGTGTATATAGGATAATATGAATAGAATAAATACAAACAAATGTAAAGAAGTTAAATACAAGGTAAGCAGGGAAGGTACTAATATTTGGAGGCACCAAGAAAGGCTTTATTTAGAAGATGGTGTTTGACATGTTTTGAAGCAAAAAGCAGTAAAAAGGTGAGCAAAGCCATAGAGAATTGCTAAGGCAAAAACTTGGAGATAGGAGATGGCATGTCATGTGTGAGAATCAGAAAGAAGACTTGTTTGCTGTATTGCTGTGATTGGGAGGGAGGATAATATTCAATAGGACTGGAAAACTAGATTGGGGCCAGGCTGTGAAGAGCCTTAAGAAAAAGTCTATATTTGGTTCCAGAAGCAATAGAAAAGAACTAGAATTGATTGAGTAGGGGAGTGACATGTGATGCTGAATTAGAAATAGCAATATATGCAACTTATTGGATAGTGGGGCAAGAGTGAGTGATGATTTGAGGATAATGCTAAGGTTATGATTATAATTCACCTATGAATTATGATATTGAATTTGGTAAACTGCATTGGGATTCACATGTGAATTATTCCAATAGTTTGAAAGCATAGAATAGGTAAAGGTTTAGAATAAAATGATATAATGAATATAAACATAATGAATTCAGTTTTTGACACATTGAATTTGAGCTCTCTCTAGGACATACATGATTTCAAATGTCCAGTAGGCAATTTGTGATGTGGGTTGGGGATGGATTCATAGACACTAAAGTTATCAGCACAGAAATGAGCATTAAACCTATGGGATCTGAATAGATTACTAAGAGAGAAGGAAAAGATTGGGGGTGTTGGGCAAAGTCTTGGAAAACACCCATAGTTAGAGGTAATAAACTGCATGATGAATAAGAAAAAGAAGAGTGAGAAATGGTTAGATATATCATAGGCACTTAACATAAGCTTATTGAATTTTATTACTTAGCATAATCATTTTTACCTCTAGTCTATTTGTGATTATCACCAGCATTGGTTTCTTTTGTTTCCAAGAACAAGGTAGCTATCCAAAATACAGACCAAAATATAAGCCAATCTGAGAATAGGCTCAGATTTGCTGAAAAACTCTTTTTGGATTCTAAGGGGCATGTCTAGCCAAAGACTTCCAAGTATTTTTCTTCTTTGCTTAAACTGTTAAGAGTGTTGCTTGATAACAAAACTATCCACTAGATAATAGTCTTACTTTTTTTACTTTTCTTCCTTTCTTTCTTCCTCTTCCTCTTTTCTTTTTTTCTTTTTCTGCTTAGTCTCCAACTACCCAGGAGATAGCAGGAGATTGTGACTTTTTTATTCTTCCGACTCAAGATAAGGAACCTCTCTGGAAGCTACAGATAACAAAAGTCTAGGAAACTCTCATCAAATATTGACGAAAATACCAGAAGATTAGCTGGGTCCCCTAAGTAAAGATGCTAAAGGGGATAGAAAACTTTTCCTCTTAACATGCTAAAGGAGATAGAAAACTTTTCCTCTTTGAAAGAGTATCCTTTGTCAATCTCTAGAGCTCATTAGACTAAATGCTTTGGGTCTTGAGTTCTACCTCATTCAAACAAAATTTTTAACTATCATTATATGGCTAAATGTTCTTAATTAAGTTGTTTTACCTCTTAGATGACTAAGTACATAGAAAGTTGAGTCTTGGTCAGGAAGACTTGAGTTCAAATTTGACCTTAGACACTTACTAGCTGTATGACTCCAGAAAAGTAATTTAACCCTGTTAGCCTCAGATTCCTTATATGTAAAATGAAGGAAATGGCAAACCTCTCCAGTAACTCTGCCTAGAAAACTCGTGGAGAGTTAGATGTGACTGAAAAAATGACTGAACAACCTCCTAAGGGCTCAGTATGTCTAGATCTATCTATCTATCTATCTATTGAGAGTGATAGTGGTATTAGACTAGACTAAATGATCTCTAATATTTCTTCTAGCTTTAATTTCTATATATTTATTGACTGAGTCTTACTATTTCATTGGTGTAGGGAATTCCAAGTAAGGAAATTCCCTCCATTGCAGATGTCAACTGCTATACAATTCATCCTCTTAGAAAGTTGCCTGGGAACTCTGAGAAATTAAGTGACCTGCCTGGTGATCATGTAGCCAGAATGTGCTAGAAGTAGTATTTGAACCAAGCTTTTCTTGACTTCAAAGATGGCTCTCTGCCCACTTTACCACACTGTCTCTTGAGATTCTAAATCTTTAATTACAACTCCTAAATCCACTCAGAGGCTGGAGCACAGTGATCATCAAATTCAAGACCGTTTTTTCACTGGCAATCTAATTAAAACTTCCAAGACTTCCAAAATGGTCAGTCTTGGAAGGTGGTCCTTATGTCATTGGGTCAAGGAATGATGGTCTCTGTTCTTAATTCCTTTGGCTCAACCAGTCAAGGCACACGTACCTAATTCTGTCATGAAGAACCAAAAATATAGGGACAAAAATAGCATCAAGTCTCATGGCTATATTCAGGGGCTAAATGTTTCACAACTGTTGAGCTGATGAGGTTTGCCTTTGGTACATAAAGTCCATGCTCTCTATGGCCGTTTCTCACTCCCCTTTTGTTAGACAAACAGTGTCTTCATGTTCTCTCCTCTTCCCCAAATCTACTTTCAGTAAGTAGATTAAATACCTCAGTGACACCCGAGTGTGAGCTTGAGTCATTATTAATTCTCCTAGGTTTAATTACATATTGAATCTTAGCTTTTGCTGTGTAATGAGAGGTTTACTTTAACTATGGACTAAGAAGGTTTTAAACACATTTTGTGAGAGATTAAAGGAATAGTGGTAGTCGTCTACTCTGCCAAAAGGTAAAGCCAGAGCTGTTCATATGAATTTCCTTTAAATACTAGAGAAACCAAGACTAGATCAAGTTATCCTAGACTACGGTGGTAGGGGTAGGGGAATGACTACCTGAGGTCATGAAGGGAATAAGGTTGATGAAGAAGAGTGAGAGCCAGGAGTTCTGATGATTGCATGGGATACTTGGTCTACATTGTCCTTCCTTAGAAGACCATAAACACTTCAGACAACAGCTAGCTACAGAACTCTTTCCACTTCTCTAAAAGAGCAAATGAATTATCTGTTCTGGAAAAAGATAGCTGATGAGGGGCTGAGCTTCCTAATCATGGGGCCCAAGTCAAAGTTGTGTTTGAAGAAGTGCATTTCCCTTTTTGAATGCCTCTCTCCCCATTTAGAGGTTGTGATTAAACATAAAGAGGGTTGAAGGGAAGGGCATTTTTAGTATCACAGTAGCTTGTAGTATCCCCAAATGGCACTGATAGACCAAATGTCCTTGTGAGCTATGCTTAGTGGCACTGTAATCCCTTAAAATAGGATGAAAGAAAAGTTAGATTAAGAGAGAGGTTAACTATTCATTTGGTGAAGACTCTCTTCAGATATGCTTTGCAGTCTCTAGGACTAGAATCATTTACTCATTCATCCTTGCATTGCAAGTCAGAAGATTATAGAATTTAAGACTTAGATACTTTAGAATTTATCTAGATCAATTTTCTCTTTTTATAGATGAGGGTTCATTCATTTATTCAGTATCTACTGAAGGCTTTTATGAGTTTAAAGCTAGCAGAAATAAAAAAAAAGTTGGAATCTTTACTCTCAAGGCAGTTTAGTTGGAAAGAAAAGATAAAATACAGGAATATAATTAAAGGTAGTGTGAGAACTGCTATAGAAGAGCTAAAAAAAAGAGGTATGAGGATTCAAAGAAAGAAGAAATTACTTTTGACTGGCAGTAACTAGATCTGAGAAGAAATGAAATGAAATCCACATTAGTCCTTAAAGGAGGATTAGAGTTTGAAGAAATGGAGGTATGAGTGAAGAGCATTCCAGGTAGAGAGAATAATGAAAGCAAAGAAATGGAGGCCAGAAGGCAAAGAGAAATATCAGGGGGAAGAAGCAGTAATTCAAAGTACGGGTAATATGTAGCACTTCCCAGTGTGCTAGCTAAGAAACTACAAGAAACTAGAGATTGCCCTAGATCTGAAAGGTGAAACCAAATGGTCTTTCTGACATATGCTTTGTTTTCTGCACTGCTGTTTCTGAAACATGCTTATGGTTTCTCAACCCATCTGTGGATACCATTTACTGGCCCTGACATCATCTCACACATCAAAGCCACAGGGAGTTTTCCTGGCCCTGTTTCCTGAGGCCTTTAACCAACCTCTTAAACAAAATCACTTTTCAGAAAAACTGCTCAATATTCAGCAGGAAGAGGATTAATGGGATCAGTTGGAGAATGACATCATGCTCTTTCCTTTGGCATTTCCCCAGCCAACGTGTGAGGAATCTGAAAGTTCAAAGGATTTTCTATCTTTGTCTGTCTGTCTGCCTTTGCCTTTCTCTCCCTCACTCCCACTCTCACCAAATGGATTTTCTTTAATGGTATCAAGAAAAGGATACATCATAAATCTTAGTTGTACTGAGTTTGTGGATTACAGGTATGCCTTGCAAAGATTGCTCAGGATGGTAGGCACCAGTTCACATGGAGGAAAGAGCATCCCAAATGTGTGTGTTGTGTGTGTGTGTGTGTGCGCGCGTGCGACTAAACAGAGAGGGCTTGACAGATTTTCAGTGACATCATCTCCAGACATAGATGTCTGATCAGTGTGAGAACCTGATTTTAAATGAATAATTCAGTCTCAGTGTAAATCAGAAGTCTAGAGCTGCATAGACAGAATATTCCTCTGTCTGTTGGGGCAATCCCCTTTCCCATTCCCAGTGTTACAGAGTTGTTGTTGTTGTTTTTTTAATCATAGATTTTCCCATATCCCATGAGTCACAGTTGAGTGGGTCTTGTTATCTCCATCAGAGTACCAGAGATGTCCCAGAATTGGCTAGTTAGTATAAAGTGTAGGCTTCATACAGAGAAAACTCTGACTCTGAGTTAAACACTGGATCTCTAACCTTAGGCAGTAAATGTTTCCTATTGTTTTTAAAGTTTATCATTGGAGAATAGGGATGATTCAGTGTGAAATACAGAATACTACTAGAAGAGAGCTTTGAAGAGTATGGCACACTAATATATTAGTAGTATTTATCTTAGGAACTAAGGACAATGCATATAATGATGATTTATTGGGCCACTTCTGTTGGGGTTCCTTAAAGTAAGAGTTTCTACCTACCTGTTGCCTATTGTAGAGCCACAACAATTATAGAAAGAGAGATAATTTACTGCCTTACAATACCTTCTTGAAGAGTCTAGAGGATGAATGTCAAATGGTGCTCACTAGACCCAAGGTAATTTAGATATTTTATATTTGATTTTTTAAATTCCTGTCTATTCAAAATAAATATTAACTTCACTGATGTCTTTTGTGTTTTTACATGACATATTCTTCTGTTATTCCATCCCTATTTCCTCAGAAATTCATGTCATATAACAAATAATATTTTTAAGCTAAAAAAAAAAAGAAAAGGAAAAAAATCCACACAATTGATTCTTACAAAGAAAAATATTGAAAATATGTTCATTGTGCCCCACTTGTGGGACTCTTAGTTCTACAAAAGGGTAGATGGGAGTGTCTTCTCATAGTTTTCCTGGCACCATGATTGTTCTTTATAATTTTGCAACACTTAGTTTTGGTGATTGTTTTTTGCATTTACATTGTTGTAATCAAATTCACATATATCTTTCCATGCTTTTCTGGTTTCATCATCATTAAGTCAACAAGTCAAACCATCAAAGAGCATTTATTTTGTTGTGGTTGTTCAGTAATATCCAATTCTTCATGACTCTATTTTGGGATTTTCTTAGCAAAGATACTGGAGTAGTTTGTCATTTCCTTCTCTAGTTCATTTTATAGATGAGGAAACTGAAGCAACTAGTATATAACTAGTAAATGTCTGAAGCTGGATTTGAACTCATGAAGATGAGTCTTTTTGATTCCAAGCCCCATGTGCTATCTGTTATACCACCCCAATTGCCCTAAGGCATTGTGTTAAGCACACAGTCAGCCTTTCTTAGAGCACAATAATATACTACATTCATGTAACATAAATGCTTAGATTCCCCAGTTGATTGGAAGCTACTATGTTTCCATTTCTTTGGTATCATGAAAAGTGTTGCTATAAATATTTTGGTGTATATGGGGAAGATAATTTTTTTTTTTTTTTTTTAGCAAAAAACATATAATTCTAAACAAGGAATTGTTTTAGACATTGTGAAATAGATGAAAGGAAAGAAATAATATCCCTGTCCTCAAGGAATTGATATTCTATTGGTGGCCCAGGGGACAACAATATGTATTCCCATAAATGAAACCTAAGATCCAAAGTTCATTTGCAAAAGACTCAACTCATTTGTGGAGATTGATTACTCAATGCTCCATTCCTTGAAGAGGCAGAGAGAATATTAACAATAGGCAGAATCTGGGAGACTTTATGGAAGAGACAGCACATGAGCTGAGATTTGAAGGAAGAAGACAAGGATTCTGAGAGTGATGATGAAGAGATTGTATATTTCAGACACAGGAATCATAAATTTAAAACTGGACAACATTTTGGAAATAAGCTAGTCTATTCTCTGCTGTTGTAGTTGCTATTGTTGTTGAATACAGCTCAGAGTTTTAAGTGATTTTCCTAAGATCACTAAGATAATAAGTCAAGGAACTTGGATTCAAACGGAGATTCTCTTTCCATTGCCCTATACTGCCTTGTGATGAGAACATGTAGAAGCAACTGAAAGTGTCAGGCTTTAACTGGTCATCCAGTTTGGCTGGATTGTAGAATTTGTGAAAAACAATAATTGAAATAAAGTCAGAGAGGTAGATAATAAAGATGAATGTGTTGAGAAACAATGTCTTATTTCTTATTTCTATTCCCTTGGATCAATTCCTAATGATCAATGACATTTTACACATAAAGCACTGTCCAATAACTCACATAAAAAGAAATTCAATCTCTAAATTTAATTTGCACACTTGATTTCCAAAAGATACAAGTTAGTGAGATTAAGTTCTACCTGATTCATATTTTTGATAGTAAGAAAAATATAGTTACTGTTGTTTCTTTTCTGTCTCATGAATCTGACTTTGACCATTGATTTAACTGTACCTGAAGAAACTTCCCAAACGTCCTGGAATATTTACAGAATCCCAGTTCTAGTGGTCATTTAAGCTTATTATCTTCTTCCTAGTTATTGACTTGACACAAGGGACCTTAACCTATAAATGATCTTTTCCTTTCACAGTATGTGAAATAACTATAATAGTGGACTCTAGGGACAGCTAAATGGTGCAGTGGATAGAGCACCAGTCTTGAAGTCAGGAAGACCTTGGGTGAATCACTAATCTCAATTGCCTAGCCAAAAAAAGATATAAAAGAGTAATTGGCCCTTAGAGAACATTAGGACGACTTGTTCACATGACCTCTTCCTTCTCAGCTGAGAGAAGCCCTTCAATAAAAAGGCTAAAGAGAGAGAGGGCTTTTTTGTTTTTTAATGAATCAACTTTTTATTGCCTTAAAAAGTTTTGCTGATGGTTTTAAAAAAATTGTTACTACAAGACCAGTCCTCTTTGAGAGGAATTAATTAAATAACAATAACAACAACAAAACCAGATACAGTGAGTAACACAGTTCTCATTCTGTGTCTATAGTCCACCACATCTCTCTAGAAGAGGAACAAGATATGTTCCATCAGTAAAGTAAAGGTTGGCTATGGCATTGATCTGAATTCTGACAGCTTTTAGCATCCTTCAACATACTATGGCCATTATGTATAAAGTCCTGTTGGTGTCATTTACTAACTTCATCCTGCATGAATTTATGTCTTTATAGTTTGTACTATATACTTTCTCAAATGACTCCTAAAGGGCTCTATATAGAATCACAGATTTAGAGTTAAAAGAGACTTTCAAGGTCATCTAATCCAACCCCTTCATTTTTTTGGAAGAAAAAGCTGAAGATCAAAGAGGTTAAGTGTCTTGGCCAATCTCAACAATACCCAGATAGTGAACAGCAGGGTCAGAATTTGAATTTAGGTCCTAAATCCAGCACTATTTCCATTGCAACATTCTTCAGAATGAGTTTACATCCTACCCCCTGAAATGTTATGTTTTATTCCCTTCCCTTGCTTATCTATTGAAACTCTTTTTAAAACGATATTTATCCTTTTTTTTTTTTTTTTTTTTTAATTTTTATTCCATGGACCCATTTGGAAGACTGGTGAAGTCTCTGAACTCCTTGAAAGAGGAGCATTTTTAACCGCATAAAATTAAATGCATTTAGATTTTATGCATATACAAATGGGGAATGGAGAATGGAAGAAGAGGAGTTGTATCATGAGATGAGATCAAAAAAGAAGTCATTCTTTTTGAACTATAATTATCAAAGGATTTTTAAAAACAAGTTCATAGAACTCAGATTAAAAACCCTTGGGCTTTATCATGAAGGCTCAGATATGGACAGTGGGAAGATGAGGGGCAGAGGGGAAGGTTCGGGAGTGGACTCCTCATAATTAGCCTGAAATTATTCACCCTGCCACCCTAGTTGGACAGCACAAAGCTAGGCCCCTCGTCTCACCCTAGCGCAGGGATCCTTTCTTATGAGAACCAATTACAACAATATTTGAATGAAGGAATACTAAATGATGGGTCAGCCAGCCAATTGCATTGGGGGGGGGGGGAGGGAAGAGAGAGAGAGAGAGAGAGAGAGGAGAGAGGGTATATAGTTGCTCCCCTTACATTGAATTATGATTTACCAATGCATTTCTGCATTCATCCTCAAAATCAAAGTTTCTTAAACTTTTTTCACTCATGACTCCTTTTAGCCCCTTTTTACAAAACTCTAAGTATATAGGTATATAAAATTGGTTCACAAATTAAATATTTACTGTTAATAAATCATAAATTTATTTTGGAGCAATTCTTTGATATACATATAATTTTACCATTTATTTAAGATGAAAAAAATTGCATACTAAAAAATTAGAAATATTTATTTTTTCCCCAATTACACATTAAAACTATTTTTAACATTCATTTTTAAAAAGTTGGAATTCCAAATCTTTCCCTCTTTCCCTTCTTTTCTTTCCATCCTCCTCCTTGAGACGGTAAGCAATTTAATGTAGATTACACATGTGCAATCATGCATTCAGAATCCTTCAGTTCTTTCTCTGGAGGTGAGTAGCATTTTTCATCATGAGTCTTTTAGCATTGTCTTATCCAAACTCTTTTCATCCCTCCATGCCTAGCCCAAGATTCACATTTTTCTACAACTCTCCCAACCATTCCAGCCCTCTTGCTGACATCTTATGGCCTCAGAGTTTAAACCAGAGTTTAGTACCTGACCATATACTGTCTCATGCTATTCACTATTGATTTCATGTGTTTTAATCTTTGTAAAATTACAAAATATGAATAAATGAGCCACAGACCCTCATCCCAATACTATTAGTTGCTTTACAAGACAACTATTAAAAATATTGTTCTTAAGTTTTAGGATCAATGTTTTATTTGGATAATTGTGAGCTGACTGTGTTTTGCAATTGTCCAAGCTACAATAATAACCCGGTTGTGGTTGAGCTGTCCAGGATATTTGAATGTTTGTATTGATAGTATGAGAATTTGTTTTCTGCCATTCTGTGAAAAATAGTGGACTTCTGATGTATAATTCTAGCCATTAGATAATGTCTTGTTAGGAATTCAGTAGGTGCTAAATTTGTTACAGCCTACAATGATATATATTTATAGTTTCTGCCATTTCCTTGCATAATCTACAATGATAACTGAGCTCCTTAAGGATAAACCTTTTGTTATTTCTGGTGTAATCAACTGAACCTGAATTGCTGCCATAAACCCCACTGTTTGCACAAACAAATCCACAACTCAACCAAGCAGAGGCCTTGGTTCTGCTTCCTTTCTAATTTGGAGTCCATATAAATTCTATTGGTAGATGATAATGGATTTAAGGCCTGGCAAAACTCTAACGGGCTTAAACTGTCTCCCTGAAGCATGCTGCATTTTACATCTATTGTTTTTGACATTATTGTGTTGGTAGTGTTTTTGAAATGGAGACCAGTTTTCCATGTGAAAGTCAAATACCCTGCTGTTCTCAAAATAATTGGGCCCATTTTACATATTTGTAGTTTCTAAATGAACCATGAGTACAGAGTAGAGTCAAAGACTGTGATAATCAATAAATGTTTTGTACAATGATAACATTATGGAGAAAAAACAACTTTAAAACACTTTAGAACTCTGATCAATGTTATAGGCCAGAACTCTGAACTTGAAACACGGAGATAAGTCAGTGGAATTGAAATGACAATGTAACCATCTAGTTTAGCATGGTTCAGTATGCTAGATTTAATCTTATAACAAATAATGGTTTCCTAGTGATATAATGATTAGTTTATACTCAGTGTACAGCATATAAGTGAGAAGCTCTCGGACCAGGAGGGACAAGCACACTAGAAGCTCTTGGAGGCTGAGACAGATTCATTCCATCGCCCACCTTTGTGGTGGCTGGAGCCTGAAGCACAAACCTTTGGAATCAGGGAGATTCGGAAGCTAGAGAAGGAGGCAGGAGCTCAAGCTCTCGGAACCAAGGAGAGAGACAGGCCTATAAGAAAGCTAACTGGGCCCCAGGAAAGGAGACAGGACTTTGAAGGAAACAATAAAGAGTCAGTCACTATTGAATGACTGAACAACAACAATATTGCAATATAATCTATTGATGGGCAATGTTATTGCTCTAAATTAAAACTCAGTACTGAACCACATGATCAAAAAGCAGTGGAGAAAATGCGTTGAATCATTTTGCTTCTAAAAGATGATTTCAATGTATTGCCTTAAGTAGGGTAGGACTGTTATTGATCTTACTGTTATTGGAATGAATGAGGAATATTTATTGGAAAAAATGTGTTAAGTGCACAGGATTTAAAGTGGATTCCATTTGTATTTTTGACTTATCGTATTTCTCAGCCAGCTTCTAGGTAATAAAATTAAAAAAGCAAGCTTAAAAAAAGACAGTCAACATAGTGTAAATATGGTGGCAATTTATTTAATAATTAGTGAATTAATAAGAATTTCTTTATATTCCTTGGACTTTTTGATATGTTCTATTTTCTCCTTAGCCAATACATTGTTTTTCTTGCAATAGTTTTCTAGATAATGTTAGCTTCGAATACTTTGTGTAAAGTACATAAACATATAATTGATATATTTGCAAGGATCACTGGTGTTTTCATCTTTTTTGGCAATGGATACCTACTATTAAACCAATCCTTTTGTAGATGGCAGAGTAGACAGTGTAATGGACATGGAATCAGAAAGATGAGTTCAAATATTGCTTTACTCACTATTTAGCTATATAACCCTAAACAAGTTACCTGACTTTCACTCTTAGTTTCTTTTTCTGTAAAATAGGCATAATAATAGTACTTCTCACAGGATTGTTGTATCAAATAAGATAATATATGTAAAGCTCTTTGCTCATCTCAAAACACTGTGTAAAAGCTAACAATTATTGTTATTATCACATATATTTGCTCTTTACTAACTGTGTGACCATAGCAGAGTTACTTTCTATGCTACTATGAAGTGTTTGAATCTTACCAGTCCCACAACTTTTCAATTTTGCAGGGAACTATAATTTAACTGCCTTGAGTTGTTATATCCATGATATTCATGGTATACAAGCTTTCGCTTTCTCATTTAATCCTACTTTAAATATTGTTGGGTAGCCTTCTTGCAATCATATATATAACAAAAATTTCCCATATTCTCCTTCTACATGATTCAGTATATTTTACCTTCTCATTATCAAGAATATGATGGAGGATTTGCTATTCACTTCACTCTCTTCCATGTCTTATTGATCATCAAAATAGCTTCAAGTAGGACAAGTGTAACATTTTAATGTCTTCTCTATTCCTTTGACTCTTAGGAGCTGCATGTCACTTTAATTGGGGTGCTAATAAAATCAATGGCATTATATGAGCCCAATTCACTATTGTAAGGATTTCTTCCATGCTTTCTCAGGACATGCAAAATCTTCACTGGCTACTACTACTAGCCACTACTTTGACACATAGTAGGTGCTTAATAACCATTTGTTGATTGATTGCTGTGGCTTCTTCATGTCACTGAAGATGAGTTAAACTTTGAGGGAATTATTGTCATTATTTTGGGGCTAGAATTTATTTTATTGATATAGGTAATTTCAACTGAAGAAATTACAGGTTGGCACTTTCTTTGCAATTTATAATCTTAGACAAGTTGTCTGGAGTACTAAAATGACTTCCCATGGTCACATATCCAGGATGTGTCAGATGTAGAATTTAAATGTAAATCTTCTTGAGTCTGAGGCCATCTCTTTGTCATTATATTTTAATTATATATATCCACATCTCTATATGTTTTTAGATCTAAATTTTATTTTTATTTTCATATATGTATGTTAATATAGAAATTTTATTTCATCTACATATTTTATATATATAATTACATTTAATATTTTAATAAATGATTATTGAACTAAAAAATGTATTTAATTTAGTTGCTTGATTGAGATAGATAAATCAAAGAGCAACTGGGATTTGCCCCAAGGTGCTAAATTTAGGAGGTACCCCAGGATTCTATGCAGTACCATAGAAAAACAGAATATAGAACCTGGTTAACAAGAATAATATTTTAAAAGGAAGCTATTGGATGGAAGATTAAGATAAACTCCTCCCCATTCCTCTTCCCTATTCTAATACTTGCCCTAGCATAAATGTGTTTCTCTCTCTCCTTCCTTTCCTATGAGTCCTCATTCCATCTGAAGGCATGTGCATTATTCTGTTTACCCTTGTCCTAGGTACCCAGTTCCCTAGTTATTGCTTAGTCAACAATAGAGTTCTACAAAAGAGACTTTATTTCTTTTCCTTTTATATAACTAACTCTTCAATGGTGATGTTCCTTTGAGACATCCAAGTCTTCTGGGAAGGGTTCACCACAGGGCAGCACAGCCTTATTGCCAGGGAGAGAAGAGCTTCCAACATTCTTGGCCTTCAGGCCTAGGCCTTAGTCACCTTCTTGGGTTTCCTCTGGGATGTATCTCTTGGTCTCCTGTGAGGGATTCATTTCCTGACTGAACCTCAGTTTGGTTACACAGAGGCAGAGGAAACAGAGTAGGGCAAAGCCAGGGCTACAATGGGAACAAGAGGACAGGGATGCTTCTTGTACTGGTCTTGTACTGCTGTGACCATCTTGCCTGTCCTGACTTCTGAGAATCTTTACAAGTTGGTTCAGTATCTCCTAAGTATCTTGTACATCTTAGAGCAGTGCCTGGAGTCCTAATCCTCATTGCTTTGTTGATGTAGACTTGTTCTGTTTCAATTTGCTTCTTCTTACCCAAAGTGAGACTTAATGAAAAAAGAATAATAAAAACAATAAAAGTATTTTGCATAAAATTTAATAGATTTCAAAAAAGGCCATCATATTATTATTGTATTTGATCCTCACAATAGCTTATCTATGAGACAGACATGGCAGATACTTTTAGTAGGATATTAGCTCCTTAGGACAGCTGGGCGGTTTAGAGCATTGCCTTTGGAATCTGGAGGACTCATCCTGAATTCCATCCAGCCTCAGATACTTATAGTTGTATGACTCTGGGTAAGTCACTTAGTCCTATTTACCTCAGTTTCCTCATCTGTAAAATGAGCTAGAGAAGGAAATGGCAAACCCCTCCAGGATCTTTGCCAAGAAGGGTCATGATGTGTCACACTGAAAAATGACTAAACAACAACAAAAAAGTCCTCACCAATGCCTAACATATGCCCTTAGTGAATGTTTGTTGATTGATTGTAACCATTCTACAAATAAAGACATAGATTCAGAGAGGCAGGGCTAGTAAATGATAGAGCTGTGACTAGAACTGAGGTTTTTTGTTTGTTTTACTATTAGATTGAGTTTCTTTTCTACCACATTGCTGCCTACAAGGATTAAGAACTGAACTGATGAAAATGACAAAGAACTTAGAGTAGGGAGTAACATGGGTGCTGGATTAGACTCTAGAGCACGTAGGTTTAAATCTGGGCTTTGTTACTTACGTGGGCTCAGTTTTCTCCCTTATAAAATGAGAGAATTGGACTAGATAAATGTTAAGTTCTTTTCCATATGTAAATTTATGATCCTATGACTTAAAGTCAGGAAGTTTGGCTCAAGTCATTATTCTCATATTTACCAGCTATGGGATTATGAGCAAGTCACTTAACCTTGGGGACTTTCTTTAATGATCTGTAAAATGAAGATAATAACACTTTAACTATCTAACTCAGAGTTCAAAAGATCATAAAATTTAGATATGGAAAGGACTTTCTAAGTGATTGTTGCTGTCTGGGTGTTTTCATGTCTGACTTTTCATGACCCTATTAGGGGTTTTCTTGGCAAAGATAATGGAGTGGTTTGCCATTTCCTTCTCCAGCTCCTTTTACAAGTGAGGAAACTGAGGCAAACAGGGTTAAGGAATCTGTCCAGAGTCACACAGCTAGTAAGTGCCTGAAGTAGAATTTATAAATTAGGAAGATGAATCTTTCTGACTTCCAAACTAGTTCTCTGTCCATTGTGCCAGATCTCTTAATACAATGACAATTTTAAAGATTAGCCAACTGAAGCCCAAAATTAGGCCTTTCCAGGACCTTAGAAGTTATTTAATTCAACCATCCCTTTTTAAAATGGAGAAAACTCAGGTAAACTCAAATCCAGAAAATGACACTTAAGATCCCAAAGGCTTTAAGTGACAGAGACAGGATTTGACCCTAGAAGTTGTACATCAACAAATCAATGAACACTTGTTAAGGACTTACCATGTACCATGTACAGTGCTAAATGCTAAGAAAACAACAAAAGAAGAAAGAAATATAGCCTCTTCCCTTAAGTGTTTATAATCTAATAGGAGAAAACAGCACATAAAAGAAAGTTGGAAAACAGGAGTTGAGAAGGATAGTACCTGTTTGAGGCATAATGGAGAAAGTCTGGAAAGATAGAAATTGGAGAGGAATAAAGACATGGCTGGCCACATAAACATTAAGTATCAGAGACAGATATGAAACCTAGGAGCTCTGACTCCAATTATTTTTTCTTCAGCTTTATGTCGTTAGTGGCAGTAAAGAGCAAAGAACACACCTAGGATGTCATTGATTTTAAAAAATCTCTACCAGAGAAAAAGAAATTTTCTCTCCTAAGACATATAGCCAGTGTAGGAAGTGTTGTCAGTATAGAATATATTGCTAGTGTTGGATAGTCCCTTTTCTGTAACTTAGTTGTCCAACTTTCCAAGGGTCAAAAAGCTAGTACATGTCAGAAATGTGACTATAACCTAGGATTTCTTGCCTTACAGAATAGTTTTCTACCCACTATGCAGTGGTGTTTCTCATAGTAAAACAGTATGAGTATAAGTAACCTACTATAAATTATTTATATTGATAAATAATTCAAATAATAACCAAATTCAAATCAATTAATTCTCTGGATGCCAGCATCTCTGTAGGAGCTGTATTGACTCAGTTAACTCCAAGTTGTTTTATCTGTTTTCCTCTTAGGATGGAAATCTTCCCATTAGATTATAACTATGTGTCTATATGTGTCTAGAATGTGTCTAGGCACATTCTAGGACAAATCAGACAATCAGCTTACAGGCATTACACTGTCATGATTACTCATTCATCTACAAATAGTTCTCATCTATCTGCCTACCTTTCCTGAAATTTCTGGGTTTGCAAAGCACTATATATAAAATCTAATTTGATCCTCACATCAAGCCTGTTGCCTGGGTGCTGTTATCCCCATTTTATGGATGAGGAAACTGAGACTGAAATTTAAATCAGTTGCTCAGCATAACCAAGGCAGTAAGTATCTAGGTCTAGATTCCAATAATTCAGGTCTGACAAGTCCAACATTCTAGCTGCTATTCTATTTGACTGGCAAAGCCTGGGATTCTCCTTATTAAAGTCATTCTTCTGGATTAAAAAAAGATTAAGGCAGTAAAAAGGGCTCAATCATCAATAGGAGTCAGGGGAGTGGGGCTCAAGTCCAGCTTCTGACAACTTACTAGCTGTATATGCTGTATGACTCCCTGGAGCCTTCGTTTTATACTCTGTAAAATGAAGGGATTAGACTAGATGGATGATCTCTAAGTTTCCTTCCAGTTTTGACATTCTGAATCTAATGCTAATGTATACAATTATCATTTGAGTGGGAAGGGGCATGAAGAAAGGCCTCCAAGTCCTCTTGTACCTTTCATTCACTTATTTATATGTTTACTCAAAGAACAATTATTCAGATCTACAAAGCCAAAAAAAAAAAAAAAACATAGATAAATAAGAGTAATATGTCATCAAAGGAACTTATGATTTATCAAGGAAAATAATATAATACTATAAATAATAATAGTTTGTATTCTATATTTTAGTGTTTACAAAACACTTTCCTCACAAGAACTCCATGAGGCAGATATTATAACCCACATTTTATACTGGAAGAACTGAAAGTTCGGAGAAGTTATTACTTGCCCAAGATCACATAGCTACTTAGTAGAAGAGTTAGTATTAGAATTTAGGTCTTTTGTCTCTTAATCTAGAAAGAGACTACACAAAAACTTCTTCATTTATTGTTGGATTTAAAAAAAAATAATAGCTTTTTAGTTTCAAAATGTATGCAAAGATAGTTTTCAAAATTCACCCTTGAAAAACCTTGTGTTCCAAATTTTTTTCCCCTTCCCTAGATGGCAAGTAATCCAACCTATGTTAACATGTGTAATTCTTCTGTACATATTTTCACAATTATCATGCTGCACAAGAAAAAAATCAGATCAAAAAGGAGAAAACATGGAAAAAGAAACAAAAAAGCAAACAACAAAAAAGGTGAAAATACTGGATTTTCAATGGCTGTGATCCACATTCAACCCCCACAGTCCTCTTTCTGGATTCAGATGGTTCTCTCCATTATAAATCTATTGGGATTAGCCTGAATCACCTCATTGTTGAAAAGAGCTGCATCCATCAGAGCGATCATTACATAATTTGGTTGTTTCTGTGTACAATGTTCTCTTGGTTCTACTCACTTCACTTAGCATCAGTTCATGTAAGTCTCTCCAGGCCTCTCTGAAATCATCCTGTTGATTGTTTCTTATATAACAACATTTCATAGCATTCATATACCATAACTTGTTTTGTCATTGTCCAACTAATAAGCGTCTACTCAGTTCCTAGTTCCTTGATACTATAAAAAGGGCTGCCATGAACATTTTTGCACATGTGGGTCCTTTTCCCTTTTTTATAATCTCTTTGGGCCCAATAAAGATGCTGCTGGACCAAAGGATGTGTGCACAGTTTGATAACTCTTTGGGCATAGTTCCATATTGCTCTCCAGAATGGTTGAATCAGCTCACAACTCCACCAACAATTTATTAATATCCTAGTTTTCCCACATACCCCCAACATTTATCATTGTCTTTTCCTGTCATCTTAGCCCATCTGACAGGTGTGTAGTGGTACCTCAGAGTTGTCTTAATTTGTATTTACCTAATCAATAGTGATTTAGAGCATTTTTTTATATGACTAGAAATAGTTTTAATTTCTTAATCTGAAAATTTTCTGTTCAATTTATCAATTAGAGAAAGGTTTTCTATGTTTGTTGTTAATCAGACATGTTATACCCTGGTGAATATTTGTTGAGCAAATAGATGAATGGTTGGATAGATGAGATAGATAGAATGTGATAAACACCACAAGAAATTCAAAATGTGAGGACTTCAGAGAAGAGGTTTGTGTGTGTGTTGTGTGTGTGTGCATGTGTGGTTTAGAATCAGGGAAGGTTTCATGAAATTTGAGGAGATGAAATTTGAGGACTTGTTATTTTGAGTTAATTCCTGAATGTAGGATTTCAACAAGTGTAGATGAGGTGGGTATGGATGAAATTGGCCAGTGGTCCAATTTGGCTTTAACATATGGAACATCAAAAAGAGTGGTGAGTGAGGGTGAGATTGTAAAGGGACTAAAGAGAAAGGCTATTATTTAATAGAGAATGGAGAGTCATTAAGAAATTTGAGCAGGGAATAGGAAATTATAGAGTTGAAAAGAACCTTAAGAGACAACCAAGTCTGAAACTAAGGCATGGATGGTAAATGACTTTGTTTGTGATGTTATAGTGATCTATTGCATAGCTGGGAATGGAACTGTCTTTTTCTGACTCTGAACTCAAGTCTCTTTTCACTATGTCATGGCTGCTGATCAGAGATATGCTTTAGGGAGTGATCTGGCATCACTGTGTAATATGTGTTTTTTGAATTTGATATAACAAGATGGTTTGGATGAGGAGACGCTAGAGGCAAGGAACTCAATAGGGAGAATATTGAAATAGTGCTGGGAAGAGTTAATTGGAATCAGGCATGTGTAGAAATGGAAATGGAAAGGAGTCTGAGACTGAGCCACTTAGAATTAGCATTATGGAACTGGATACCTAATTAGATATGGGGAATGGAGTAAAGGAACAGTCAAAAATGACTCTGAGGTCTCAAATTTGGATGGCGTATGTGTCCCCTTCTTAGAAATATCAATTTATGGTGGAAGTAGCACCACATAGTAGGAGTTACTGTGATTCAAATTATGCAACCCTGAACCCTTGCCTTCATCAGGATTCTCTCCTTCCTTCTCATTTCTGGCTTTATGCCCCATCATTCTGGGTACCAGATGCTCCTAGGAATTCACATATTTCTTTTCCTGGAGTGGGAGCTATGGTGTCGATAGAGACACTATTTTCTCAGAGAAGGCAGCCTCCCAGTGCAGAACTCAACTCACTGCAACGTCCCTATCTTCTGGTGAAGGTACATGCTTCCTCTCCCATGAGAATGCTTCTTAGAGAGATTCCTATCTACAGGTTTGCTGATAAATGTTTAACAACTGCTTTTTTGGTTAAAAAATAAAAGTATGCATGATACATTTTTCATTTTAATCTGGTATTCTTTTCTCCAAAGTGATCTTTGAATTCTTTTGATTGATGCTTTGTTTATATGCAGATGTTCTGTATAATTTTATTGTGTTACTTCATGCATTGTGGTATTCATGTTTTTATTTTTCAGGTTTTGAAGAAAGATGATGGACAATTATAAATAGCATCATCTCATAAGGCACAGAAAAGCAGTAAAGTATAAAAACAGTTGAAAGAAAGCTTAGTAAGATATACAAGGAAGTATCATTCCAAGGACATTTCACAGATCAAAAAGGAAAGAAGACTATAAACTGAAGAGATTTGCAAGTATCATTAAAAAAATTTTTTTTTGATAGTTATCCCATCAAGGGGAATTTAAACCTAATTGTTTCTCTCAGGGCTATCTGCATCTTAAACATTTTATTCAATAGTAGAATGAAAGACTTTGTTTCCATTTAAAATAATTTTAAAGAAAAAACTGGAGGATGTTTTATTTAAGGCTGACTACCGGTAATCATGGGTAAGGCCAGCCCTATTGCTTTCCCTTATTCCCTTATCTCTCTTATTCTCTTTTTACCTCCTTTCCCTTGCTAATCCTGGGGATCACCTCCGTGCTTCTGATCTAGATTCAGATGGTTCCCTTGGGCAAATTCACCTCCTTCTTTCCTTTCCCTTTTATATTTCCTTTCTTTTCCTTCTCTTTCTTTCATCTTTCCTCTCTCCTTTTCCTCTGTCCACATACCTGGGAGTGTTAGGCCCAAAGACATGTATATTTTGAGTGCTGAAACGTTTACATTTCTTTCTAAAGGACCATGCCTTAAACCAAAATCATTCTAGCTCTCACTGCTAGGCTAATAATAAATCTTAGCCTTGCCCTATGGCTCAAAGTGAATGTAAATAGCAGTTGTTTCTGTTTTGGCCAGAAATTCTGAGGGTCTTCTACTCCCAGATTGGATTTTTTTTTTTTTTTTTTGACGGTAAAAGGAGCCATTCTTTGCCTCATTTTTAATTTAAAAAAAATTATGGAATAAAACAAGCATTTCCATGATATAGCATAATGAAAAATAAGATGATTGCATATGAATTTGCAAGTTCACTATGTAAACCTTGCTATTCCTCTTTGCTTCATTTCTTACCTAGTTTTAATAACTAAATGAGCATCACCTAAGTCAAACTGACATCTGGGAAAGACCTTAGCTTAAAAAGGCCAAGGTCTCTCATTGCATCACTGATCCATAGACCAGTTGTCCTGGTCTATACCTTGCCACTGGACCCATATGGCTTCAAAGGAGAAAGAGAGACTGGTGACTTTGCACAGCTTTTCTTCACTTAAATTCATGTTGCAAGTCATGGTATCAACTTCCTGATGCATGGTCATTTTTGAGAATGAAGGACAAACTGTTTTCTATGCTCTTCTTTCATTCCTGTTATATTCTTATTTTTCTTAAAGTGAGACATATTGGAGATATGTGGAGATTTACTTATTGACCAGAGGTTTCAGCAGCACCAGCCATCTCCCACCCCTAATTAGCCAATGACTTGGCCATTAATTACTAATGGCCATTATCTGGAAATGTGCAGTGAAGACATTACCAGGAAAAGTGAATTCTATACCCTGATTATTCTCTGAGAAACATACATCTTTAACTGACAGGGAAAGCTAACTGGGGCCTGCTAAAAATAGATACTTCTTGGAATTTCTTAATTTTAAAGACACTAGAATTTTCATTAAAAAGAGATATTTACATTTGTATTCCTTGATCTTGCTAGAAACTTGGACTAAAAAGTGTTGAGACTTGAGGCATCATGGTTAGTGGAGTAAAGAGAATGGGATTTGGAGTCAGGGATACATACCATCTGGGCTGAAATATGGGCAAATTCCTTCTCTTCTCTGGGCCTTATATTTCCTACCTATAAAATAAGAAGGTTGTTCTAGAGCTAGGATCCTTAACCATGAATTTATATTTTAAATATTTTATTGACTGTGTTTCAGTATAATTGGTTTTCTTTGTCATACTATGCATTTTAAAACATTCTTCTAAGAAGAGATCCATAGGCTTCAACTGACTGTTAAAGAAAGTTCTTGGACACATAAAAAGGTTATTCAGTAGAATATATGTTCTACAAAGTTCCTTCCAGCTTAAAATTTATAAAAGAGAACAAGTGTTGTGCCACAATTCCCTTTTGATGTCCTGACCTAGTTTTTCCATTTTCCTATTTAGTTATTCTGCCTCAGGTTATAACCTTTCCCCCTTAATGTTTGAGATAAAGGTCTACCTCAGTTTCTCTGCTCCAAAACCCCAGGCTATAATCATTCCCTCTTAAATGGTTGATCTAGGACTAGTGATAAGGGCTGGGCTGAGGAAGGACTCAGTCCCCTTCGGATCCTTGGCCTCAGAGTCCATCTTAGCTTTGTTAACCTTTTCTGCTAATTGTCTTCCTTAAAGATAATTATGAATGTTGGAGGGGATGTGGAAAAACTGGGACACTAATACATTGTTGGTGGAATTGTGAACACATCCAGCCATTCTGGAGAGCAATTTGGAACTATGCTCAAAGGGCTATCAAACTGCATACCCTTTGATCCAGCAGTGCCTCTTGTGGGTCTGTATCTCGAAGAGATCATAAAAAAGGGAAAAACATCCACAAATTCAAAAATATTTGTGGCAACTCTTTTGTAGTGACAAGAAACTGGAAACTGAGTGGAGGCCCATCAGTTGGAGAACTGACTAAGTTGTGGCATATAAACGTAATGGAATATTATTGTTCAATAACAAATGATGAGCAGGTTGATGTCAGAAAGGCCTGGAGAGACCTACATGAATTGATGTGAAATGAAATAAATAGAACCAAGAGAACAATGTACACTACAACAACAAAATTATGTGATGATTAACTGTGATGGACTTGATTTTTTTCAACAATGAGGTGATTCAGAACAATTCCAACAGATGTATGATGGAGAAAGCCATCTGCATTCAGAAAGAGGATCATGGTGACTGAGTGTGGATTACAACAGAATTTCTACCTTTTTTGTTGCTATTTGATTGCTTTTTTTCTTTCTCTTCCCCCCCCCTTTTTTTTCCTGATTTTTTTTTTTGTGTGTGTGTGCATCATGATAAATGTGGAACAATATATAGTACAACAAGATTATGTAATGATTAACTGTGATGAATTTGATTTTTTTTTTCAACAGTGAGGTGATTCAGGACAATTCCAACAGACTTGTGATGGAGAGAGCCCTCTGCATTCAGAAAAATCATGGTGATTGAGTGTGGATTATAATAATAGTATTTTCACCTTTTTTGTTATTGTTTGATTGCTTTTTTCTTTCTCATTTTTTTCTTTTTTTCTGATTTTTCTTGTGCAGCATGATAAATGTAGAAATACTTTTAGAAAGATTGCACATGTTTAACATATATTGGATCACTTGCCAACTAGGGGAGGGAGTCGGGGGGAGAGGGAAAAAATTAGAACACAAAGTTTTGTAAGGGTGAATGTTGAAAATTATCCATGTATATATTTTGAAAATAAAAAGCTTTAATTAAAAAAAATTGTCTTCCTTATCTGACACTTTCTACAAAAGATTTACCATTGACCTATGAAAGGAGCTTAAGAGACATAAGGAATGACTCCCCCAGGATCCAGATGTTATTTCAATTTCTTCTACAACCAAAAGAGGAACTATGAATATTTGAGACACATGAATCCTTTTCCTCTTTGTGCTTCTGATTCTCGAAACAACATGTTTCAACTGCATTCTTATCCTGAAACTTCCTTCAATCCTTAGAACCTTCTCTCTCTGAAATATCCTTCCACTATAGAGGGATTTACCCTTCTCCTACAGGTGAGTTCTTTCTGGGGTCTACATTTTGGAGAGGGACCCAAACTGATTATCCTTCATTCCCATCCTGGTAGAGTTTCTGAACTACACCATGCTCCCATCAAGGAGTTTTTTCTCCCTCACCTATATTTCACCTCCTTTGGAGCTATCTGCCCTCATTAGAATGTAAGCTTCTTGAGGGCAAGAACTGTCTTTAGGACATCTTTATCCATTCTCTCCTTCCCACTGTCCTCTCCTCACTTCAAACTCTTTCTTCACAGTGAGGTCTAAATGTCTGAAGAGCATTTCTCTAGAGTACAAGCATTTTAAAGAGGATCAAAAGCCTTAAAGTAAATAAATCTAGAAGGTTTTTGTTATTACTGTCTATTTGTACTTCCGGAAAAACACAGGAAAGTTTTCTGCCTCTTCTGTCCATGGGATAAAGACAGTGGTGTCTGTTAGTATTTAACAGAACTTCCCTTTTATTATTCTGTTGGAAATTACTCTGAGTAGCTGAATACCTCACTAAAGAGGCTTAGTAAAAACCAGGTGAAAATATCCGATCTTTCGAACAATTTTGAAACACTTAAGAACTTGGAACAATACAATAATTCCAAAGGACAGCTGATGAAGAATGTTCCTGACAGAAAGGTGATGGATTTAAGATACAGAATGAGATATACATTTTTGGATATAGACAGTGTAGGAATTTGTTTGGCTTAATTATGTATATTTGGATTTTGTTTTTGCTTTTCATTGGTGGAGAAAAAAAGAAATGCTAGTTAAATGAAAATAAAATAAAATTTAAAAAGAAATATCTGATTTTCAAAGTGCAACAGAAAGGACTCAGATTGCTTCAGTTAGAAATACTGTAGTAGATGACCAAAATATTGACATGGATTCATAGGTATGAGCCTAAGGAATAGATCATAAGACAGTGTTAGGCTCAGGGTGGGAAAAAAACATGTGAGACATTAAAAACATACTGCTCTTAAAGAATATGCCAGCATTACATCTCAGATTACTGCTTGAGGCAGGAGGAAAGTTAGCTGAATGATTCCCTGGGGGTTGTGTGCCTCCTCCTGGATGAATCCTGGAGGTCCCATTTGATGTGTCAGTTGATAAGCTACTATCACTACATGGGACAGTGCTAGGTACTGTGCAGGACACAAAAAGTTGTATAAGGTGCTCTTCCTACCCTCAAGGATCTTGAGATCTAGAGACACCAAAAGAAAAGATACACATAAAACAACTAGAGAACTATTAAACATGAAACTGTCTGTTTTTAACTATCATAGGGCTTCAGAGAGTGAGATGGTCAGTGAAAGCTGGAGTAGTTTAGACAGGTTTCATGGGAAAATGGTACTTGAACTGGCCCTTGAAAGATGGATTTAGATAAGGTGTGGAGATCTTAACAATTTCTACCATCAAACAATCCAACACTTGCCAGTGGGTCAGAAGAAATTACTTTTCAAGGATATATGAAGTGTATTACTGTAATTTCTCCTTGGGTTTCTTACTGGGCCAGAGCAATTAGCCATTGGACTTCTAGACGGATCTACTTGGTCTGAGAGAGCAAAACTAAGAGCAACAGGTATAAGTTACAATAAAACAGATTTAGGGTTGATGTAAGGAAAACTGGAAGCCTTCATGAGAGACCTCCCCTCTTCCTTTCCTAAAAACTATGACTATGAGCTATGGACCACTGACCACACTGTCAGAATCTCTTGAAACACTGAGTAATTTTTCTAACTTGCTTTTTTTTCCTTTTCAATTCTTTGCTCAAAGTAATGGTTCACTGGATAGAGAAAAGGAGAGGGATGCCATGAGAAATTAAAGGGTAAAAAGAAGAGATATCACTAAAAACAAAAAAGAGAAAATGTTTGTTGTACTCACAGCATAAACTGTTTCAAAATATTGAGGCTGTGTCAGATTGGCTAGAATGACAGGGAAAGATAATGAGGAATATTGGAGGGGATGTGGGAAAACTGGGACACTGATACATTGTTGGTGGAATTGTGAACACATCCAGCCATTCTGGAGAGCGATTTGGAACTATGCTCAAAAAGTTATCAAACTGTGCATACCCTTTGATCCAGCAGTGCTACTACTGGGCTTATATCCCAGAGAGATCTTAAAGGAGGAAAAGGGACCTGTATGTGCAAAAATGTTTGTGGCAGCTTTCTTTGTAGTGGCTAGAAACTGGAAACTGAGTGGATGCCCATCAGTTGGAGAATGGCTGAGTAAGTTGTGGTATATGAATGTTATGGAATATTATTGTTCTGTCAGAAATGACCAGCAGGATGATTTGAGAAAGGCCTGGAGAGACTTACATGAACTGATGCTGAGTGAACTGAGCAGGACCAGGAGATCATTATATACCTCAACAACAATACTATATGATGATCAATTCTGATGCGCATGGCCCTCTTTAACATTGAGATGAACCAAATCAGTTCCAATAGAGCAGTAATGAACTGACCCAGCTACACCCAGGGAAAGAACTCTGGGAGATGAGTGTGAAACACTACATAGAATTCCCAATCCCTCTATTTTTATCCACCTGCATTTTTGATTTCCTTCACAGGCTAATTGTACACTATTTCAAAGTCTGATTCTTTTTGTGCAGCAAAATAACTGTCTGGATGTGTATACATATATTGTATTTAACATATACTTTAACATATTTAACATGTATTAGTCTACCTGCCATCTGGGGGAGAGGATGGGGGGAAGGAGGGGAAAAATTGGAACAAAAGGTTTTGCAACTGTCAATGCTGAAAAATTACCCATGCATATATCTTGTAAATAAAAAGCTATAATTACAAAAAATTTAAAAATAAATTTTTTCATAGACCCTGTAAAATATATATATTGAGGCTGAAGGATTTAGTTACTTTATTTTGGGGAGGGAAGGGGAAGTAGGGCAATTAATTAATAAAGCAATTCATTCTTTTCTTAAAATGTTCCGGCTCAGACTTCTCTCTGAGACCATATGCATGATTTTTTCTAGTCGCAAGAAATTGGATAAAAAGTAGAAGGAAATCCCCTGGGAGATGAATGTATGAATTGTGCTAGGTGAATGCAATGAAATATTGTTCTGTGTGGAATTTCAAAGAGGGATTCAGAGAAACATCAGAAGACTTGTACAAATTGATGCAGAGTAAAGAAAGAAGAACCAGGAGAACAGTTCACACAATGACTATAATAATGTAAATAAAAACCCTAAATGGCAGCTGAATTCAGATTAGAGGCAATCATCTCAGAAGACAGATTATGAAACAAGCCTCCCTGTTAGTAGAGGAGTGGAAGATTATGAATCTAAATACTGCACATGGAATTAGATACTGTTTTATATCTTTACATCATCATTATATTGGTTTTGCTTAACAATTTTTCCTTGTAAAAATAGGTTATTCATTGTGGGACACTAGAGGTATACCAAACCTGTGATTTACCAATGTAGGGGATCTTGTGTGAAAATTTCTTCCAGCAGAGTTCAGAAACTTTTCTATAGTCTTAAAGAATTGCCTGGAGAGATTAAATGATTAACTCATGCCCCCACAGATAGTATATATCAAAGCCAAGATTTAAATGTAGGTGGTCTTGATTTCATGGCTGCACTCTTTATTCATCACAGCATATTGCCTTGATGTTCCCTTTAAATTCTTGTAGAAGGACCTCTTGTATTAGAAAATAAAATTTAAAAAAAATTAATTTTAAGATGACATAGGCTGAATTTCTTTTCTACTTCAGCTTGATACTGGAATCAAGTTATTCAGTATAAATATAAGATCAAATAATATGTGTAAAATAGTCTTTCTCCATCTCTCATCCTATATCTTTGTTTATCTAGTGAACTAGACTTCAGTTATTCATTTATTTCAATCACCTTCATAATTAACATCAATCTCTATTGCCCAGACTGAGTGATGATTTATAAGGTTATTAAAATGGCAGATATGAACAGGTTACTTATATATGGTCTGTTGGTTTTGCATGTATGGACATGGGTTTAGAGTTTAGTCAATGGTCAAGTACAGATGAGCTCTCAGAACCTCCTTCTTTTTTCCTTCTTACCCCCTACATTTCAGCCTGGAGCCAATATTTGTGGTTGTTATAAACTCTTAAAATAGGTTAGAAATATTAACAGCTATAATTTCCAAATAAATTCATACTTCTTCATAACCACAACAATTTGCTGAAAATTTTAATAGCATTACATAATTGAAATAATAATGACAATAATAATAATAGCAATAATGACATAAGAAGTGAAAGAACTAATCTCAAATGATTATGAATGATTCTGAAAATGTTCGTTTGATACAGTCCTCCCTAGGATAGTAGTTTCATTTTCATTTCATTTCATATCAGGAAAATAGTTTGCTAAGTTTGCTAAGATAAATAAATAAAAAAAAGAGTTTCTTGAACATATTTAGGAGAGAGGAGGCCATAATAGTTTTAACTTTATAGCTCTTTAAAAAATGCCTGTCAATTGTAGTATTTCTCATTCTTACTTTAGGGACTAGTCAGAAATGTGTTAAGTGATCATGAGGAGTCAGGAATGGCATTAGCAAGGAAAACATACTAGCTTTTGATGAACATAGCAGACTTATAAAGAGGTATCACAAGGAAAGAATCATAAAGATGATGATGATGATCTCCATTTGGACAGTATTTTATAGTTAATAAAATAGTTACTTGAAATAACCCAATAGAATATAAGTTCCTAAAGGACAGAGACTATTTGCTTTTTGCCTCTGTATCTCCAGCTCTTATTTTAATTTAAATTTCCCCAAACTCAACATATATGTCTACTTCATGAGCAAGTGGATAAAGTGCTAGAGTTGGAGTCAGCAACACTTGAGCTTTCATCTTGCTCCTAGTACCTACCTTTGTGACCATAAGCAAGGTGTTGTATTTTTCTGGATCTCAGTTTCTTTGTCTGCAAAATGAATATAATAATATTTTCAGTAGCTACCTCACAGAGCAATTGTGACTCTCTTGTAAAATACTTTAAAGTATTATTTAAATGTTAGTCATTCTTATTCTGAGGACCAAGTGAGATAATAATCTTAAAAGAATTTTGTGGAGCAAAAGTATTATAAAATGATGGGTGTCATTGTTATTATTTTTGCTTCCATGACTAGCACAAATTAAGCCCCTCCTAGTCTATTCTGTCTTAAGATAGCCAGGAAGGTAGACAGTTAACTTTAAATCTCCTCTAGTGTAGATGGTCATTCTATTGGACTCAAGTTGGGTTTCCAAGACAGGATCCTGTGGTAAATGTAAACTTTCCAAATATGCAGGATATCTTGGTGAAGGAATTTGCCAAAGCCCTGCGGGTTCTGGCTCAAAGCCCTTCTTCTCTGGGTGGTATCCACTTCTGGCTGTGGTTTTAGCAAGTGCCATTATGTTGTGAGGCTTTAGACTCGAAGGCCCTCTCTATCTCCTAAAGACTAGTCAGAACTTTGGGTGTCTGTGGAATGTCTGTAAAAACCACTAGACTTCTGGGTGGGGAAAATTTCCCCACCATGGTTGATGGCTGGCTGAAAGATTGTATTAAAATTCAGCAGCTAATTAAAAGCACATAGTTTAAGAATGGGAGGAGGTAGGAAAGAAAATGTTACCCAGAATCATCTTTAGGCAGTTAAATTGTACGCAGAATTGGTTACAAATGCAGAAAAGATGGAAAATCAAGACTAGTTCCCCCTCCCTTTACTTAGTTTGAATTATTTGATCCACTATCTACATCCTTAGTGTGAATTTCAGACTGGAATTCTCTTCAGCCCATCATCTGCCCTCAAAGCATGTACAATGCCTTTTCTTCCCCAATGACTTTAATGTCTTTATATTTCCTATGACCTCCTAAAGTAGTGCTTCAAATGGGTCTCACCCCTAAATTACAGAAGATTAGAGCTCAGTTTCCCCTCTAAAATGAAAGAATTTGACTGTATGATCTTTTGGAGTTTCTTCCAGTTCTAAATCTATGATTCTCCAATCCGCCAGAAGAGATTTATTTCAGACACTTATGTTTATGAATGAAAAACTGAGTTTCAGAGAGACTAAAGGACTTGTCTCTGCTCAGAAAGTTAGTTAGTGGTTGAGCCAGGATTTAAAGCCAAGGAAGAAAAAGGGGGGAAAAAAAGTGGAAGAGGTAGAAGAAGAGGAAGTAATAGTATTACTACTACTAGTAGTGATGGTAGTGGTAATAGTAGTAATAGTAGTATTAGTGGTGGTGGTAGTAGTAGTAGCTGTTATAGTCATAGAATACAAACTCACTTTATATAGTTCTTTGGGGTTTGCATTGCTTAAAAGATCTCTGTAAGGAAGGTATAATTGTGAAGTGAGGTTAAAATCTATCAAGTCTATATTGTGCTATTTCCTTGAGCAACATCCCAAATATTTTCTGATCTCTATTCCCTGTAATATTTATGTGAATTATTTTCAAATCACATAGAAGCCTGTGCTTTGTTAGGTGGCATCTAGACAGATTAGTTAATTGATCCTTGCTAATGGTTAATAGTATTCCCCTTCTGTTGTATCAAAAGTGCAGTTTAACAGGCATCTAGAAAACACATGATTTCAATAAAAAAAAAAATAATTCTAATGGTAGGATTCCAAGAACTGTGACAAACTTAATGAGGAGACGCTTTTGGGTATATCTATGGGGGTTAGCACAAAGCTAGCCTACTATATATATATATATATATATATATATATATATATATATATATATATGTAGTTCCATCATGTTCCCCCCTTTTTTTGAAGAGTTTCAAAAATATAAAACAGTCTCCAACAATGAGATTCTAGGGAATCCTTTCATTGAAACTTATGCAAACATAAATCCCATACAAAGGACCTTATGATTTATCCTTTTCTTTTTTTTCCTGTAACTTCTGTAGCAGTAGAACTCTTCCGCATGCTAACTCATGTTTTCTTCTCTAATTATAGTCATTCCTATGGTACATTTGATTTATTAGGAAATTGCTTAGAGATGAGTTCTGGTCTATAGTAAGAACCATCAGCAAATGCCTCTACGGATCAAATAGCTGAGTTTCTATTGTTTCTGGATAAGATGAGTGTATATATTACCATATGTCCATAACATAAATCTAAGACCTCACTGTGACTTACTTCGTCATCTGTAAAATGGGGTTGTTGCTGCTTGTTGTTTTTTCTCATCAGAATCTTTGTGACTCCATGGACGGATTAATTTGTTTTTTTGGTAAAGATGCTGAAGTGGTTTGCCATTTCCATTTCCAGTTTGTCCCCATTTTACAAATGAGAAATCGAGGCAAATAGGAGTTAGGTGACTTGTATAGCACCATATAGATAGTAAACATCTGAGGTTGAGTTGGAACTCAGATCTTCTTGTTTTCAAACTCTGTGCTCTATTTACTAAGCCACCTAGCTGCCTCTAAAATGGGAGAGGGGATATAAAAGTTTGGCTAGACGATCTCTAACATGCCTCTTTGGCCAAAATTTATGATCAAGCCTCAATTAGTCAACCAAACAGCATTTATTGATGCCTACTATGTTCCAGAAACTCTTTTCAGAGCTGGGGATAAAAAAGACAGAAATGAAACAATCCCTGCCCTCATGAAGCTTTTAGTCTTTTGTGATATAATTAAGGTCTCAATAGTTCATTTAATTTATATGTATATTTTTAAATTAGTCATACAGTGTAGTCATCTAATAGGGCATAAAAAGATGAACACAATATGGTCCCTGTTCTAAATCATAGTCCAGGAGGTAATAACGATAACATTCCATGGCAATTTTTAATATTATAAAAATGTTTTCTTAAGACAGTTCTATGACATAAAAGGCAAGTGATAATTTTAGAGCTACAGATGACAAAAATGCTGAAAAGAGCTATGATTTTTGTCAGTGTGGGGACCTTCCAGTGTGGAAATTTCTTCCACCAAAGCAGAATGATTCATCAGTTGCTTTATAAATACATCTTAAGTTGCTGCTTGAAACTTCAAGACTTTAAATGCTTATACTCAGCTAGAAATACAGAAGACAGAATTTGGATCAAGGTCTTCCTGATTCTAGATCCAGCACTCTCTCTATTACCTTATAATCTCCAATATGGAAACAATAGTTAAATAAATGTCTGACTTAGAGAGTCAAAATGATTTGCTTAAGGTCATATAGTTTATAAGCATCAGAGCCAGGACTTAGAGTTAAATCCATGTTTTGTTTTGTTTCTCACCATGCCTTATGCCTTTCATATATCATATTTTATATATCTATATCTGTATTCATATCTATATCATATATAGATATAGTGACATATCTATCTATACAGATAGGTATAGATATATCACTACAGTATATATGGTTAAGTACAAAAGGTCTTTGTACAAACAATTCAGTTCAATGGAGAAGTGATTAGTTTAGACATCCTAGGGGAAGATGCTTTGGAATTGGGTCTTTTTTTTTTTTTTTTTTTTATTTAATAGCCTTTAATTTACAGGATATATATACATGGGTAACTTTACAGCATTAACAATTGCCAAACCTCTTGTTCCAATTTTTCACCTCTTACCCCCCCCACCCCCTCCCCTAAATGGCAGGATGACCAGTAGATGTTAAATATATTAAAATAAAACTTAGATACACAATAAGTATACATGACCACAACATTATTTTGCTGTACAAAAGAATCAGACTCTGAATTATTGTACAATTAGCTTGTGAAGGAAATCAAAGATGCAGGTTGCATAAATATAGGGACTGGGAATTCAATCTAGTGGTTTTAGTCATCTCCCAGAGTTCTTTTTCTGGGTATAGCTAGTTCAGTTCATTACTGCTCCATTAGAAATGATTTGGTTGATCTCGATTTGCTGAGGATGGCCTGATCCATCAGGACTGGTCATCATCTAGTATTGTTGTTGAAGTATATAATGATCTCCTGGTCCTGCTCATTTCACTTAGCATCAGTTAGTGTAAGTCTCTCCAGGCCTTTCTGAAATCATCCTGTTGGTCATTTCTTACAGAACAGTAATATTCCATAATTTTCATATACCACAATTTATTCAGCCATTCTCCAACTGATGGACATCCATTCAGTTTCCAGTTTCTAGCCACTACAAAAAGGCTGCCACAAACATTCGTTGCACATACAGGTCCCTTTCCCTCTCTTTATAATCTCTTTGGGATATAATCCCAGTAGTAACACTGCTGGATCAAAGGGTATGCACAGTTTGATAACTTTTTGAGCATAGTTCCAAACTACTCTCCAAAATGGTTGGATTACGTTCACAACTCCACCAACAATGAATCAATGTCCCAGTTTTCCCACATCCCCTCCAACAATCATCATTATTTTTCCTGTCATCTTAGCCAATCTGACAGGTGTGTAGTGGTACCTTAGAGTTGTCTTAATTTGCATTTCTCTGATTAATAATGACTTGGAGCATCTTTTCATATGACTAGAAATAGTTTCAATTTCTTCATCTGAGAATTGTCTGTTCATATCCTTTGACCATTTTTCAATTGGAGAATGAGCTTGATTTTTTATAAATTAGAGTTAATTCTCTATATATTTTGGAAATGAGGCCTTTATCAGAACCTTTGACTGTAAAAATATTTTCCCAGTTTATTGCTTCCCTTCTAATCTTGTCTGCATTAGTTTTGTTTGTACAAAAACTTTTCAGTTTGGTATAATCGAAATTTTCTATTTTGTGATCAGTAATGATCTCTAGTTCTGCTTTAGGTCATAAAACCTTCCCCTTCCACAGGTCTGAGAGGTAAACTATCCTATGTTCCTCTAATTTATTAATAATTTCATTCTTTTATGCCTAGGTCATGAACCCATTTTGACCTTATCTTGGTGTATGGCGTTAAGTATGGATCAATGCCTAGTTTCTGCCATATTAGTTTCCAATTTTCCCAGCAATTTTTTATCAAACAGTAAGTTCTTATCCCAAAAGCTGGGATCTTTGGGTTTGTCAAAGACTAGGTTGCTATATTTGTTGACTGTTTTATCCCTTGAACCTAATCTATTCCACTGATCAACTAATCTATTCCTTAGCCAATACCAAATAGTTTTGGTAACTGCTGCTCTATAGTATAGTTTTAGATCTGGTACAGCTAAGCCACCATCATTTGATTTTTTTTTTTCATTAATTCCCTTGAAATTCTTGACCTTTTGTTTTTCCATATGAACTTTGTTGTTATTTTTTCTAGGTCATTAAAAATAGTTTTTTGGGAGTCTGATTGGTATAGCTAAATAAATAGATTAGTTTAGGTAATATTGTCATCTTTATTATATTTGCTACGCCCTATCCAAGAGCATTTAATATTTTTCAATTGGTTAGATCAGACTTAATTTGTGTTAAAAGTGGTCTGTAATTTTGCTCATAAAGTTTCTGATTTTCCCTTGGCAGATAGATTCCTAAATATTTTATATTATCAGTAGTTACTTTAAATGGAATTTCTCTTTGTAACTCTGACTGTTGGATTTTGTTAGTGTATATATAAGAATGCTGATGACTTATGTGGGTTTATTTTATAACCAGCAACTTTGCTAAAGTTGTGGATTATTTCTAATAACTTTTAGCAGAATCTCTGGGGTTCTCTAAGTATACCATCATGTCATCGGCAAAGAGTGATAATTTGGCTTCCTCATTTGCCTATTCTTATTCCTTTAATCTCTTTCTCAGCTCTTATTGCTATAGCTAGCGTTTCTAATACAATATTAAATAGTACTGGTGATAGTGGGCAACCTTGTTTCCTCCAGATCTTATTGGGAATGGTTGCAGTTTGTCTCCATTACATATGATGCTTACTGATGGTTTTAAATAGATGCTGCTGATTATTTTAAGGAAAAGTCCATTTATTCCTATACTCTCAAGTGTTTTAATAGAATGGATGTTGGATTTTATCAAATGCTTTTTCTGCATCTATTGAGATGATCATGGTTTTTGTTAATTTGGTTATTAACATGGCCAATTATATTGATAGTTTTCCTAATATTGAACCAGCCCTGCATTCCTGGTATAAATCCTACTTGATCATAGTGTATTATCTTGGAGATGATTTTCTGTAGTCTTTTTTGTAATATCTTATTTAAGATTTTAGCATCAATATTCATTAGGGAGATTGGTCTATAATTTTCTTTCTCTGTTTTCAGCCTACCTGGTTTAGGTATCAGTACCATGTCTGTGTCATAGAAGGAATTTGGTAGGACTCCTTCATTCCCTATTTTATCAAATAATTTATATAGCATTAGGGGCCAATTGTTCTTTAAATGTTTGGTAAAATTCACATGTAAATCCATCTGGTCCTGGGGATTTTTTCTTAGGGAGTTGTTTAATTGCCTGTTCTATCTTTTTTCTGAAATGGGACTATTCAAGCAATTTACTTCCTCCTCTGTTAATCTGGGAAGTCTATATTTTTGGAGGTAGTCATCCATTTCACTTAGGTTATCAAATTTATTGGCATAAAGTTGAGCAAAATAACTCCTATTATTTCTCTAATTTCCTCTTCCTTGGTGGAAAGTTCTCCTTTTCATTTTAAGACTACTAATTTCATTTCCTCCCTCCTTTTTCTAATCAGATTTACCAAAGGCTTATCTATTTTATTGGCTTTTTCATAGAACCAACTCTTAGTTTTATTAATTAGTTCAATAGATTTTTACTTTCAATATTTTTAATTTCTCCTTTTAATTTTAGAATTTCCAATTTAGTATTTGATTGGGGTTTTTAATTTGGTCTTTTTAGTTTTTTTAGTTGCAAGCCCAATTCATTAATCTTTTCTTTCTCTGTTTTATTCAAGTAAGCCTCTAAGGATATAAAATTCCCTCTTATTACCGCTTTGGCTGCATCCCACAAATTTTGGTATGATGTCTCATCATTGTCATTATCTTGAGTGAAATTATTAATTGTATCTATAATTTGCTGCTTCACCCAATCATTCTTTAAGATGAGATTGTTTAGTTTCCAATTACTTTTGGTCTATTTCCCCTAATTTTTGTTGAATGTAGTTTTTATTGCATCATGATCTGAAAAGAAAGCATTTACTATTTCTGCTTTCTTGCATTTAATTTTGAGGTCTTTATGTCCTAATATATGGTCAATTTTTGAATAGGTTCCATGAACTGCTGAGAAGAAAGTATATTCCCTCTATCTCCATTCAATTTTCTCCAAAGATCCAACATACCTAATTTTTCTAATATTCTGTTTACTTCTTTAATTTCTTTCTTATTTGTTTTGTGGTTTGATTTGTCTAATTCTGAGAGTGCAAGGTTGAGATCTCCTACTATTACAGTTTTGTTGTCTATTTCTTCTTGCAACTCTCTTAACTTCTCCTTTAGGAAGCTGAGTGCCATACCACTTGGTGCATATATGTTTAATATTGATATTGCTTACGTTGTTTATGCTTACCCTTTAGCAGGATGTAGTTTCCTTCCTTATCTCTTTTAATTAGATCAATTTTTTACTTTTGCTTGATCTGAGATAAGGATGGCTACCTGCTTTTTGACTTCACCTGAAGCATAATAGATTTTGCTCAGCCTTTTACCTTTACTCTATATGTATCCCCTGCTTTAAATGTGTTTCTTGTAAACAACATATTGTAGGGTTCTGACTTTTGATCCAGTCTGCTATCTGCCTCCTCTTTATGGGGAGTTCATCCCATTCACATTTACGGTTAGAATTACTAAATCTGTATTTCCTGCCATCCTAATAACCCCAGATTGTGCTTTACTTATTCTTGCCTCCCCAACCCTCTTTCCCCTTTTAAACTTATGTACCCCTCTTGTATCACGATACTTATCCTCTTTATAATCCCCCCTCCCCTTTGAGTCTTTTCCCCTTCCTTCCCTTATTACTCTTTTCTTTTCCCTTTTCCTCTCCCCGTTTTAATGAGGCGAGAGAGAATTTTCTCTAAAACAAATGTCAATTATTTTTCCTTTGAGCCAACTCTGATGAGGTAAGATTCACACAATGTTCCTCCCCTCTCTAAATTCCCTCAGATATGATAAGTTTCCTTAGCCTCTTTGTGGGATGTGGTTTCCCTTTTATCCCTCCTTCCCACCTTATTCTGCCATCATCCCTTTTCCATATCTACTTCCCTTTTTATGTTATATCAGTACTATCAAATTTTACATGTATTTTTTTGTATATCCACAACAGAAATACAATTCTCAAGAGTTATTTTACCTTTTTCTGCATCTCTTGAGTTCTATTCTTGAGAATCAAATTTTTTGTTTTAGTTCTGGTTTTTTCTTCAGAAACAAATGGAATTCATTTGTTTCATTAAATGTCCATCTTCTTCCCTGAAGAAAATGCTCAGCTTAGCTGGGTAGTTTATTCTTGGCTGCATCCCAAGTTCTTGTGCCTTTCGAGATATCATATTCCAGGCCCTTCTTTCCTTTAATGTAGAGGCAGCCAGATCTTGGGTGATCCTTATTGTGGCACCTCGGTATTTAAATGGTTTTTTTTTGGCTGCTTGTAAAATTTTTTCCTTAATCTGATAGTTCTGAAATTTTGCCACAATATTCCTTGGGGTTTTTATTTTAGGGTTTCTTTCAGAAGGTGTTCGATGAATTCTTTCAATGCCTATTTTACCTTCTGATTCTATTACATCTGGGCAGTTCTCTTTGATGATTTCTTGTAAAATAGTATCTAGGCTCTTTTTTTCCATCATAGTTTTCGGAAAGTCCAATAATCCTCAGATTATCTCTCCTAGATCTATTTTCCAAGTCTGTCATTTTAGCAAGTAGATAATTCATGGTTTTTTCCAGTTTGTCATTTTTTTTGGTTTTGCTTGACTGATTCTTGCTGTCTCAATGCATCATTAGTTTCAATTTGTTCAGTTCTAATTTTTAAAGAATTATTTTCTTCATTAGCTTTTTTACTTCTTTCTGTATATGTCCAATTGAGTTTTGAATGTATTGTTTTGGTCTGTGGAATTTTTTTCCATCTCACTAATTTTTTTTTTAGTGAATTATTTTCTTTTTCCAATTCACAGATCCTACTTTCTTCCGAGTTCTTTGTCTTTTTTCAATTCACAAATCCTACTTTCTAGTGAATTCTTTACTTTTTCCAATTCACAATTCTTACTTTCCTGAGATTCTTTTTTTTTTCCAATTCACCAATTTTGTTTCCCTGCACTTCCTGGGAATTTTTTAACTTTTCAATTACATATTTCAGGAAGTTGTTGCTCTCTTGTAAGGCTTCTCTTTCCTTTCCCCATTTATCTTCTAACTCTCTTTTGAGACTTTTAATGGTCTCTTCTATGAGAGCATTATGTAAAAGAGGACAGTCTGATGCATTTTGCTGTTTGAGGTCTCTTCAGGTTTGCTGACCTGCTCTTTTCTGCATAGAAGCTGTCGATCGTTCTTTTCATCTTTTTATTCATGTTTTAAAGCCTTTAGGGTATGTCTCCTAGGCAAGGGGGTTACCAGCTTCCTCTGCAGAGCAGGGAGAGATGTAAACCGATTTCGGCTCCAAGGTATGGGAGTGCTCCGAGTGAGAGTTTTCCCTTCCCCAACAGGAAGTGGATTCAGCACTGGCCGAGCTATCAAACTGCTTAGTAGGGCTGAGTGGATTATCGATTGCCCCTAGGCTAGAGACTAAGTGGTGAAAGTGTCACTGCCCCAGGCCGGAGCCTCTTGTGGGACTGTGAGTATTAGCAGCTGACCGCAGACTGCAGACCGCCCGGAACTCTGCCCCAGTGTCTCTGCCCAATGCAAATCGGCCCTGGAAAGCTCTATGGCCCCAAGCCGAGCTCCCCACTGTCAGATTGAGGCTAACCGGGCTGCGCCCTCCTGCGGTGCAGGATCACAACTGCCCCAAGGAAAAGCCCTTATGCGGGTTGGGGCTTGGCCGCTTGTGCTGAGATCTGTGCCTTCACCCTCGGTTTGAGACTCTCCTCGGAACCTAATTTCTCCCCTGTCTGCTGCGATCTCCCCCTGGCCCCGAACCAACCTTTTTGGCGAGACTGCAGATTTTCTTGCCGGTGAGTTGTTCTATTTCTTATCTTTACGAATTGTAGCAGTCAAGACTATTTTTGAGGCTCGATATAATATTGATAAAGAGGGTAAGAGAAGAGCTTAGAAAGTCGCGTGTGTCTTCTCCGCCATCTTGGCTCCGCCCCTCCTGGAATTGGGTCTTGAAGGGGGAATAGAACCCATTGATATGTGAGGAATGGTATACAAGGTGGATTGAACAACATGAGCAAAGGCAGGAGGGCAAACGAGTCAGGGCCCATTAAAAGGTGATAATTGAACTAATTTGGGTAGTCGAGGGGGATAAAGCTGGAGAGAGAAGATGTCAACCTGTTAATCAATACTGGAGTGACAATATGGGGCACTGTGGAAGTGGTGAAGAGGGTGCTAGACCTGGGTAAGGGGAGAGTTGGGTTCAGTTTCCACTATCACACTAGCCGTGTGATTAGTTTTAGCAAACTAGTTAATCTCTCTGAGATTCAGTTTTCTCATCTGCAAAATGGGCATTATATGATCTGTTATATCTACATCACAGAACTACTCTGAGGATCACAATAGTTATCACATAGCATCATGTATATAGCAGGGGACATAGAGCTAGAGAAATCTGGGTTTGAATCCCTTCTTGGATGCTTCTTAGTTATGTGACCCTGAAGAAGTTATTAAATACTTTTCAGCCTCAATTTCCTCATCTATAAAATAGGGATAATATTATATTAATATAATAATAGTAATATTATTTCCTATCCTATGGGGCTTCTGGGATCATCAAATAAGATTTTATATATATATATATATATATATATATATATATATAATTTTGCAAACTTTAAAGAGCAATGTAGATGTTAGCTATTAATATATGCTAAGCATTTTATAAATCTTAAGTGTATTTCTCTATCTCTATATATGTACCTATAGATCATTGTTGATTATTGTCGAACACATTCTGGAGTTCTTGAGGGTAGTTGATCTGCAAGTAGGTCTAGAAATGCTGTACCTCAATCGTCTTTCTCTCATCTGTTCTCAGATGCCTCCATTCCATCCTCTGGTCTGGGTTCCCTTGTGATGTTGGATGTGTGGTTATCATCTGGATTACTATTTAGACTTAAAAAACTGCCAGACTCTTGATCCTGGAGCAGGGTAAAGATGTGGCAGGTGTGCTTATCTTGATACAAGAGATGAGGGAGGGTTTCCCTATCCCAATCCTATTTGAGACATGTAGACATACATTCATTGCTTCAGTGAGCCATTATTAAACTAACGTGCCAAGTTCTACCATGTGCCTAGGGACTCGAGACGCAGTACTAGTGACATTGACAGGTGGGTCATACAGGAGACAGAGGGTCCAGCCTGGAGTCAGGAAGACTCATCTTCCTGAGTTCAAATTCCACTTCAGCTATTCGCTGTGTGACTCTGGGCTAGTCATTTCATCCTGTTTGTCTCAGTTTTCTCATCTCTAAAGCGAACTAGAGAAGAAAATGACAAAACACTCCTATATCTTTGCCAAGAAAACCCCAAATGGGTTTGGGACGGGACATGATGGAAAAATCTTGAAGTCTCATAAGGGATGAGGAAATGAGATAGAGCTCCAGAGAGGTGATGTGATTTACCTAAGATGCTGATAAGGGGCAAGGCTGGGACTATGGTGATGATCTCTTGAGCTTTAGTGCGCTGGTCTCTTCCTCTATGACACACTGCTTCCCTGGGTTGTTATTGATTATTGAATAGGTGTTGGGGGTAAAGAAGTAGAAGATATTGTCTCTGCTGTTTCTTAAGTTTACCTTCTAAATGTAACATAGTCAGCTAGCTGTATTTACACGATAAAGACTTCAAGATTTTCAAAGTGCTTTTTTTACATGTTATCTCATCTAATTCCTCAACAGTCCTGAGGTTAAGTGCCATAATTAGCTCTTTTGCAGATAGATTAACAGGTTGAATGAGATTAAGTGACTTGTCCAGGGTCCCATAGCTAGTAAGTGTCTAAGGCAGGATTTGAGCTTGTTTTCCTGATTTCAGGCCCAGTGCTCTATCCACTGTGCCAATTTACCACCTCAATGCTTAAATGTGTCAAGCTTATGCTTAGTTTGCTAATTCGTATAGAGTTAATAGCTCACTCTGACCTAGTAATCTTGTTTAGGTGAACTATAGTTATCTCTTCCACATCACAGGGGTTAAGAGTCTGGTACCCCCATGAGCTGGAAAATCTGTGTAAAATATTTTGGCTTTTCCTTTGTATCAGAAAAGAAATCTGATTTTATTCTTTTTCTTTTATGAAGGGTTGTTGGTACCTTATTGTAAAATTTGGGTTAGTATTTGGACATAGGCTCTGTATTGTCTGCAGGCTACCACAAAACTTCTCCCCAAATCCCTATTTAATTTTTTATGCTGACCTAAGATTTTGTATCAGAACTGAGATGGGGAAAGTAATATCTGAAGCACATAACCAGTCAGTCACTTATCATCTCTGTTTTAAAGAAGAGGGAACAGGGAGAGGAATTAAGTTATTCAAAATTAAAACCAACGACTAGGTCCCTAATTCCTGAATATCAATTTCTTGTAGCTCTGGTTCTGAGTTCTGAAAAATGATGATGTTATTATTGTCTGTTTATCAATGACAAATCAAAATGACTAATAAGCTGTTTGTTAATATTCTAAGAGACTCTTTTTTTATTGCAATTAAAAGTTCCAAGGAGGAACAGAATAATATATACCCAGAACACTTGAAACTATAAGGCTAAAACTAAGTTTGGTACAAAATCAAAAGCTTTTACTATATTTTATTAATGATTTTTCTTAGAATTGAATGATCATAGTATCACTCAAAATATTGCTTTTTATTTTTCCAAAAGACATATATATATATATTTTAATTGTAACTTTTTATTGACAGAACATATGCCTGGGTAATTTTTTACATTATCCCTTGCACTCACTTCTGTTCCAACTTTTCCTTTCTCTCCCTCCACCCCCTTCCCTAGATGGCAAGCAGTCTTATATATGTTAAATATGTCACAGTATATCCTAGATACAATATACGTGTGCAGAACCGAACAGTTCTCTTGTTGCACAGGGAGAATTGGATTCAGAAGGTAAAAATAACCTGAAAAGAAAAACAAAAATAAAAACAGTTTACACTCATTTCCCAGTGTTCTTTCTTTGGGTGTAGCTGGTTCTGTCCAATATTGATCAACTGGAACTGAATTAGATCTTTTCTTTGTCGAAGAAATCCACTTCCATCAGAATACATCCTCACACAGTATCGTTGTTGAGGTATATAATGATCTCCTGGTTCTGCGCATTTCACTCAGCATCAGTTCATGTAAGTCTCTCCAAACCTCTCTGTATTCATCCTGCTGGTCATTTCTTACAGAACAATAATATTCCATAACATTCATATACCACAATTTACCCAACCATTCTCCAATTGATGGGCATCCATTCAGTTTCCAGTTTCTAGTCACTACAAAGAGGGCTGCCACAAACATTTTGGCACATACAGGTCCCTTTCCCTTCTTTAGTATTTCTTTGGGATATAAGCCCAGTAGTATCACTGCTGGATCAAAGGGTATGCACTGTTTGATAACTTTTTGGGCATAATTCCAGCTTGCTCTCTAGAATGGTTGAATTAGTTCACAACTCCACCAACAATGCATCAATGTCCCAGTTTTCCCGCATCCCCTCCAACATTCTGCATTATCTTTCCCTGTCATTCTGGCCAATCTGACAGGTGTATAGTGGTGTCTCAGAGTTGTCTTAATTTGCATTTCTCTGATCAATAGTGATTTGGAACACCCTTTCATATGAGTGGAAATAGTTTCAATTTCATCATCTAAAAATTGTGTGTTCATATCCTTTGGCCATTTATCAATTGGAGAATGGCTTGATTTCTTATAAATTAGAGTCAATTCTCTATATATTTTGGAAATGAGGCCTTTATCAGAACCTTTAACTGTAAAAATGTTTTCCCAGTTTGTTGCTTCCCTTCTAATTTTGTTTGTACAAAGGCTTTTTAATTTGATGTAATCAAAATTTTCTATTTTGTGATCAATAATGATTTCTAGTTCTTCTTTGGTCACAAATTCTCCAAAGGATATTTTTGACTAGCTGGTAACACCATTAATAAGCTCTTATAAAATTATTGACTCATCACTTGTCATTCTTTGTTTCTATAAAAAGTTTTTTGGAGTTTGTTCTACAAATAGTTTCAAAATTACAGTCTGTCCTACTGTACTCCCTCCTGTTTCCACCCACCCCCTGACCGTGCCCCATTCTGTAGACAAAAAGTGATTATTAGGAATTTTAAAGATTAAGATGATGTCACCCATTTTAGAAAACTGTGAAACAAGCATTAAAATATTGGGAGGGTCAAGTTATAGACTGTGAGAAATCCACAAAAGTCCTTAGTAAGATTTTCTGTGCTTTATAAATAAGATTATCTCTACATCTATAATCTCTGGATGAGTTCTAACTCAGATAGAAATCTTTGAACCATCAGTCAAGGTAGGGTGAAAAGATAAAAGTATCAAGGTATATAAACTATCTCAGGGGCTAAAAGTGTATGTGTCTTTGTACAACAGATGACATTTGTTTTCTAGAAAAAGATGTGAAAGAATATAACCAAATTCTTGAATTATCATTCAGGGGCACAGTCTTTTAAAAGGGGCTATGCTATTGATTATTAACCATTGTCTTAATGGAATAGCAGATGCAAATGGCATCAAAGTGATAGCCAGTCACAAAGACACCCTTAGTCATTATTAAGTTTGTGATCTTGGAAATAAGACTGATGATTCTTTAAGGCTCAACTTGAATCCCACCTCATGTGCTGAAGCCTTCATTGACCAGTGAACCAGGAAGTGATCCACTCCTCTCTTAGAATTCTTAAAATACTAATAGTCTGAAAAGATAGTATAATGTATGGAAAACTTAAGTTTGAACCCATTTAACATTTATTAGCTGTGGGGTCCTACTTAAGTTGTTTAATTTCTGTGAGTTTTAATATTTTCATTTGTAAAACAAGAATAATAATATTCATATGTACATTGGAAATTTGTTGTGAAAATAAAATAGGATAAAGTATATTGTAGACCTCAAAGGGCTATATGAATGCCAACTATTATTACAAAGGGTATCTTTAAATTCTTAATGTAGTTTTAAGATATTAAAGTTTAAATGTATATTTAAATGAAATTTTAAGATATTAAAATTTTTTGGAATGCACCAAAATTTTTGAGATACCCTGTACATTTGACCTTTATTTCATATGGCTTTCTATTATTATTTATTTAATTTTCTAGGATCATAGAATGTTAGAGATGGATTGGAGGTATAGAAATTAGAGCTAGACTAGAGCTGTACAAATGGGAAAACAGGTCTTTGAATAGCTTTATACCATTATATCTATCTTTCTCTACCATTTATATCTATACGTACCTATGCCTATTTCTATATACATATTGATGCCATTTATATCTATTACTATCCAAATATCTTCTCAAATAAATTGTAACCTCTCTGAAAATAGGGTCTATATCCGGTAGTTTTTTTCTTTAGTATCCACATTGCCTTGAATATAGATTTTCAATAAAGAATTATTGCAGGAGCCATTGTGAAAAAATCATTCTTTATGACATAGATAAATGAGAGAATGATTCTTCTTTAGATAAAGCAACATGTATTGATAGGGGGTAAAACAAACAAAAGTAACAGGAATATTTCCAAAGATTTGATATAGAGAAGAATTTCTTACTCTAAAATTTATTTTTGAAATGAGGTCTATGAGGAGATAGGATTTTGCCTAGAAACTTGATGGTTTAGAATTTAAATTGTGTTCAGGATTCATAAAAAGGTGATTAAGAAGAAACTGACAATTATCTCAATGTCTACTTTCTCATGTTTATAAGAATTTCTAATTTGGTGTTTAGTTAGAAATCATGATTTGTCATTTTTCTAGTGTTTTTAATTACATGACTAATTCATTGATTTTATCTTTTATCTCTTTTGCTGTTGTGAAAGCATCTGAAGACATAAAATTTCCTTTACTGAATGCTGTATCCTATTTTAAAATGTTGTCTCATTGTTCATTTTTTTCTGATGAGATTTTCTGTGATTTATTCTTTTGACTCACTAATTCTTTAGGTGTTAAGTTTCTGATTATTTTTAATTCCTTTTTAAAGGGCTCTTTATTGAATATAATTTTTATTACATTGTCATCAGTAAATGATGTGTGTAGCTTTGTGGCTTTTTTATGTTTCTTGGTAAAGTTTTCATGCACCAACACATGGTTAGTTTTTGTAAAGATACCACCAATGGTCCTGAAGCCATGATATGTAAATGAATTGGATTAAAGTGAGGAAGGGCTGTGCAAAGTCACCCGCCTCACTTTCTCTTCCAGAACTCTCTGGGTCCAGTGGCCAGATACAGACCAGGAGGACCTGGAGATGGTCCTGGATACAGTGAGAGACCTTGACCCTTTTCAGGTAAGGTTCTAAGGCTCTATTGATTGGCCAATAAAAGATCACAAGTCAAGCCCTCTGTTTTGGCCCTGATTGCTTCTGAATAAAATAAATAGGAATTGTTGTTGCTTTGGACAGAAACCTTGTGGTTCTTCCCTGCCTAACATGATTCCTTTTATTTTGTTTATTTATTAATTAATTTATAACTAGGTAAAAAAAAAGATCCTTCTTTACCTCATTTCTTTCATACCTTGATCACTGAATGGGGGAGGAGAGATTTCCTCAGTTAAACTTAGACCTGTATTTATCTAGCACTTTAAGGTCTACAAAGTGTTGTATATATGTTGTCTCCTCTGATTCTCACATTAATCCTATGAATGATTATTGGCCCCATTTTACAAACGAGCAAAATCATCTTCACTAAGTCCAGCTCCAACTCTATCCACTAGATTTATGCTGCCTCCCCAAGAATGAAAATATCATGATCTCTGAGGTATAAAAATTACATGATATGACCAAAATATAATTTTTCCAAGAGAAATGTCATTAAGATATCATAAAAGACATCATCAAGGGTGTGCATGACTGGAAAAATAGATAGAATGATCAACTAATGATAGTAAATGATAATGGTGGGTGGTCTGAGTACTTCCTTGGGATTCATTTGGGATGGCTTCAAGCTTTATTCTCCTCCCATCTATGCTTCCTGACTCTGTGGTCAAGTGGGTATTTTATCTCCTTTTATTTGTAGTCTTCCTCCTTTAGAATGAAAGGTCCTTGAGGACTAGGACTAATTTTCTTTTTGCTTGTTTCTGTAGTTCTGGTACTTGGTACAATGCCTGACACTTTGTGACTACTAAAATACCTGTTACTTGTTGAATATCCACCTACCGTGAAATATTCAAAAAACCAGAGAAATTTGAGCACACTGAATTGTTCCTTTGTGGATAGGAAATGGACAACATTGAATAGGATAAGAAAATAAAGAATGGTTTGGGGTTTGCATAGATTTGGGGGTATTTATACAGATGTGTGGGGCAGGTGGGGTAATCCCCCTTCCCGATTAACTAATCAGAGACATCATCAGGTACAAAGAAAAGCATTTATTTAATCCCTGCAGGGAGAGGTCCAGACACAACTGGGAGCCATCCCAATTCCACCATGTGCTCCTGGTACCTGGCCAGCTTCCAGATTGTCCAGGGTTTAAAAACAAAAGATTCGAGCCTTCTCACTGGATAAACCAACAGGATGTAACCATCCTTGACCAATGGTCACCAATGCTGGCTGCCTCCCGCAGATTCCATCATTTCCTGCAATTTCCTGTATCTCAGGGTTCAAAATTCATCCCTCCAGAAATCAAATGATCTCTTCAGGGTCCCAGTACTGGGAACAGGGATCATGTGACTCAATACTGAGAAATCCTTCATCCAATCAGTCCCCTTCACAGATGACTTCACAAACTCATTGAAAAATTTGGGTCCATGACTAGTTTGAAGTAATCATTAATGTCCCACTATTTATTAAACAGCCAGGTGCCACGATGGATAGAGTTGTTAGAAATAACACCTGACACTGATAATCAGATATCAAGAAAAATCTATTAAAGAAGAATCTTAAGGAATCATCTCAACATTTCTGGCCAGAAATATGCTCTACTCCTCTTCGGGAAGAGGGAACACTGAGTACAGAAATGGGGGAACCTTTATACTTGCTTGTGTGATGCAGCCCCTCCCTTCAGAGAACGGATTGGTCCATTTCTTCTGGGTTATAGTCTTTCTGATCCTCCCACTACATGTTTCCCCTTAATATATATAAAACATGTTTTCTCCCTCCTCATACATCTCATGTTCAAAAATGGCAGAAAACTCTTCCTGGGGGGTGGGTTGTTTAATATTCAATTAACCTATTAAGCCGAGGCAGTAGTGATTTGTTCAGGTCCTATCATTGGCCCTGACTAGTTTGGGCTGGATGACCTATTATTTTAAGATTATGGTTTTCTCAAAACCACAAGAGTTTTTCTGATTGGCTGAATCTACCTGTGCCTTCCAACGCGCCCCCCCCCCCCCAATTTCTTGTTTGCTCAAGGCTTCTGTTGATCACTTAATTGTTCTGTGAATCCTAATCTTCCTTAACCTCTCACATCCTAAAAACCTCTAGGTCAGTGGTACTCCCTATCCCACACTATCTCAAAGCTGTGGAAACCCAACTTTTAAGCATTTCTCACTGAGGGTTTGGAATCAGGAAGTTCTGAGTTCAAATGTGACCTCACACTTACTAGCAGTGTGACCTTGAGCAAATCTCTTAGCCCTGTTTGTCTCAGTTCCTCATCAGAAAAATGAATTAAGGGGGAAAAAAAAGGCAAACCACTCCAGTATCTTTAACCAAGAAAACTGGAAAAAAATGGAATCACAAAAGAATCTCCTCAAGGGGTCTCCTCAAGGGCAGTGCCAAAGAGAATATTTTATATTGCTTTTGGAATCCTATAATACTTAAAACTATGCTGGGCACCTTGCATAAATACTGACAAATTATTGATGTTACCTGGTGATGCTTGTATCCATTTAAAAGCCATTTCCACAAGACTCTCAAGGAATGACTCTAATAGTAGAAACTTTAGATACTATGATAATTAGATGGGAGAGCTATCTTTGGCCATCTATCATACAATCATACCTTTAGTTGTGAGATCATTTAGTTTAACTCTTTATCTTTAGAGAAAAGGAAAACTGAGGCAAAGTGTTTTGCCTAAGGTCACACATTGAAGGTGAGAGGTTTCAGAGTCCCTCAAACCACATCATTAAATTATTCCTAAATGCATTTGTCTCAGAATCATAGGACAGCAGGGTAGAGTGAAAGGAAACCAGATCTGAAGATGGATGACCTGGGTTTAAATCTTATTTCTGTCAATATCTGTGTGAATTTGGATTCTTTGATTCTCAATTTTCTCATCTATAAAATGAGACAAGTTAAACTAAGTAACCTATGTGATTCTTTTTTGCTCTAAATCAAACCTGGGATTCTTAACCTAGAAACAGGTCCCAACTCCGTATCTTACCCCACCACTCCTACAAAGGACTATTGTTCCAAAGTTATGATGTCATCCTTCATTTGTAGGCCCAAAGAATTTAGAGAAGGCCAAATTTGGCTTCAGGCAGAGAAAGACCAAGATGGAATTTAGTATTGGGCAATATAGTTTATAGCATGAAACTTTTTATCTTCTTGATTTAAATTAGCCAGGAGTGCTGCTGCCTGCTCTCCGGAAATGTTTGCAGCCTGAGAGGGGGCAAAGATAGTCAAAAAGAATCCTATCTCAAGCAGAGAAATTGCCTGAAACGAACTCCTACTATGCTGACTCCAATTATCCTCCTTAATAATTCACTGACTTCCTTGTTTAGAAGGCTGACATTTGTCTACCCCAGGAGCTCTAGCATGATTTAACAGTCTACCCTTGAATCATTTTTCTCTTGAATCATGGTTTGGACCGGGTCTTCTTTGCTTTGACTCTATCAATTTCTTCCTAATCACTTGGAATATGATAATGAATCATATTGCCTTGCTAAGAAAGACTTCAAATTTCCACTTAAGGTGGATACTTCCTTGCTTGTGATAAGTCTAATGAATGGTAGAGAAGATTCAACCTGTGACTTACAAAACATTTCAGTGCATAGTTTCATGGTACAGTAGAAAGTCCTCTGGATTTGGAAGCAGAGCTCATTGTTCAGTCATGTTTGATTCTTCATGTCAACCTTGGACCATGTCACACCAATACTGTCCATGCAGTTTTCTTGGCAAAGATACTGGGATGTTTTGCCATTTCTTTCTCCAGTAGATTAAGGCAAATAGGGTTATGTGCCGTGCCCAGATTCACACAGCTGATAAGTGTTTAAGGCTGGATTTGAATCAGGTCTGCCTGTCTCCAGACCCAACACTCTCCACCGAGCCACCTAGCTGCCCTAGCTAGGATACTTAAGGCAAATAGATAATAAAAACAATCCTGGTGCATTTTTTGGAGAACCAGCCATAGTATTTTATGAATTTCAGAAAGTTTTGTATGAACAAGTGAAGGGAGAGTCTGGGAGTGGAACAAGACATCAGGGAGGTAACTTGCTTTAAAGGAAAGCATCTTGGATTTGGAGTCAAAAGTTGTGAGTTCAAATCTATGTTATTCCATTTGGTAGCTATGTGTTTCTGGAGAAAGTCACTCTTTCAGTCTCAGTTTCCTTAACTGTAACATATGGGGATTAGACTGACTAACTTCTAAGGTCCTTTCTAGTTCTAAATCTATGGTCCTGCAATCTAGTATTTAGGGTTCTAGTGTATCATGCATATGTATGTGTGTGTTTCTCTATGTATATTTGTGAGCACATGTCCAAGCATATAAATGTTTATTAAATAACACTTGTAAAGCACTGAGCAGCACAATGTCTGACACATAGTATGTGCATAACAAATGTTTATTCCCTTTCTTTCCTTTATTTGTTCTACTGATTGCCAGCCCTTTGCAAATAGTATCATGGAAGTTTATCTGAGTCCCTAAAATGACATATAAATTTATATGCCTGGGTGACATGTCCAGGGCCCAAGAACCAGCATTGTTTGAACCTTAAGAAGACTGGGCTATGATGAAAAGACATATCCAGGGTCAGTGAACTCTCTGTCCCCAAGAAATGCTCTCTCTTTGCTGCTTCTCTTCCCTAGAGGTAATCTGTTTGAGGGGTCATGGCTATCCTGGCTAACAAAGGTCATAGAAAACTCTGATAATCTGTTAGATAGTCTTTATTAAAATTTCTATGACCAAGGAACTTTATCATTTGATAGTCAACCTTGTAGGGAGAGAAGAGCCTCTTTGAATTGAGCCAGCCTGGTCTTACCAGAATGCAGTCTATTCCTAAATCCACATTTGCTATCTTTCTATCATTGTAAGACTTGCTAGGGCTTGTGTTCAGTTAGCATAGTCTTTGCCAACCTATTATCACTTCCACACTTCAAAGAAACACTGGATTAGAACTTCAGTATGCGACCATCTATAAAATGGAGATTATTATTTGCTCACTTCTAAAAAAAGATACAGGGTAGTACAGTGGTTAGAATGCTGCCTCAGAGACAAAAAGACCTGGGTTTGAGTGATTAATACGAACTACCTGTGTGATCCTGGGCAAATCACTTAATTTCTCAATGCTCCAAGGAACTCTCCTTAAAAAAAAAAAAAAAAAGTTGCAGTCTTTAGCCATAAATTGAAGAAAAGATGTGGGCCTTCATTAGAAATTTATTCACTTAGGAGTTCCCCATGCCAAAGAAATCTCAGGATCCATTAAAAAAGAAAAAAACAATCTAGCCCAAAGAATAATTGGGAGAAACACTACAAACTATGAAGCTGCATGTAAATGTATTATTGTTATTAAAAATCAAGAGCTCTACATTTATCCAAAGAATTTATTTACTGAAATTGCACAAAGCCTCAGGGCACTGATAAAATTAAATATATTTATAATTGGCACTAATTAAAATATTTAAATCCTAACATAACAAAGTAACAAAAAGAAGTTGTTGAGTTGTTTCTGACCCTTTGTGACCCCATTTGGGATTTTCTTTGCAAAGATACTGGAGTGGTTTGCCATTTTCTTCTCCAGCTCATTTACAGATGAGTAGACTGATGAGGATTAAGTAACTTGTCCAGGGTCACACAGCTAGTAGATCTCTGAGGCTGGAGTTGAACTCGGCTCTTCTTGACTTCAGACCCAATGTTCTATTCACTGCCCTGACAAAAAGAACTAGCCCATAAAACATAGCCCCTACTGTGGTGGTAGATGCTGCAAGTTTAAAACCAAAAAACAAACAGTAAGGTTTCTAGCTTGCCCTACGAAGTTAATGAGATGTTTTCATGGCATGATATCTGTAATAATATGATACATAGAGGTGATTACATGTTCACTTTTTTTTTTCACGGATTCATGGAACGTTAGAAAGCTGAAAGGTATCTTTTAGATCACTTAGTCTAATCTCCTTATATCACACACACACACACACACACACACACACACACACACATCCCTCTAATTTAGGAAACCTTAAGGGAACTGGGCAGGATCAGATGGCTGCTGGGAATCAGTATAGTCAAACTTCCTTCTTGTCAGGCTACTAAGTAAATTTCCAGAAATCACTTTTGCTACTTTCACTTTCTTTTCTTAAAAAAAACGGCAGTTACTCTGTAGCTCATTAAACCATTACTTCATTCTTCAGGGAGATTAGATGTGTTTGGTTTGGCTCCAGAGTGCCAAAGAATGAAATGGATGAAAATTGTTAAGAGGCAAAGTTCAACTAGTAGAAGGAAAAAATGACCAACAATGATTTTTTGTTGTTGCTTAGTTGGTTTTCATTTGTGTCTCCCTTTTCATGAGCCCATTTGCGATTTTCTTGGCAAAGATACTGGCCATTTCCTCCTCCAGCTCATTTTGTAGATGAGTAAACTGAAGCAGGTGGGATTAAATGACTGGTTCAGGATCGCACAACTAGTAAGTACTTGAGGTTGGATTTGAATTCAGGAAGAGGAGTCTTTTTGACTCCAATCAGGTACTTTTTCCATTGAGCTGCCTAGCTGCCCAACAACAAATTATGTCTTTTCAAAATTGGAATAGATTATTTTGGAAAGTAGTGAGCTTCCTGTGACTAGAAATCTTCGAGTAGAAGAGGATTGAATACATGTCAGGAATGCTCTAGAGGGGATTCCTGCCCCGGTAGATGGTTAGGTGACTGGAATTTTGTGATTCTGCATAGTGGGGACAACAGTGGACATGGCATGAAAAGCCCCCACAGCTCTATCACTTACTGATGAAATGGTCATCGTGGGCAAATGACTTCATCTCTCTGTGATTTACTTTTCCTTATCTCTAACCTAGTGATGATAATACCTGTACTTGAAAAAGGATTTTGAGGGGCAGTTGGATGGCACAGTGGATACTGGCCCTGAAGTCAGGAGGACCTGAGTTCAAATCTGACCTCAGACACATAATACTTCTGAGCTGTGTGACTCTGGAGAAGTCACTTCACCCCAACTGCCTCAGGGAAAAAAAGAAAGTGTAAAGTTTAACACAAATGCCAAGCATTCTCCTAGCTGCTGTACCCCAGAACTGGGGAATGCAGTTGGCAGAATGATTGTCTCATTCTCTCCTAGACCCTGTTCTATCTGAAGACATAAAGCTTTAGAGACTGTTTATAGGGGCACAGATTTTGAATGGGATGAGACCTTAGAGACCACTGAACCCAACTTCCTCATTTAATATATTGGATTATTTGACATCTAGGAAAAGGATTTGGGAGGAGGGGAGAAAATTTGGAACACATAGTTTGGAAAGGGTCAATGTTGAAAAATTACCCATGCATATGTTTTGAAAATAAAAAGCTTCAATTAAAAAAAAAAGCAAGGGAATAGAAAAAATTCAAGAAACCCTGCTCTACACTGTGTTTCCTCTCACTCTGTATCAGAGTGTAAAGATATGTGTGATAAGAGAATTAGAAATTGCTGGCTGTTAAAGTAGTAAGGCTTACATAAATTGGCTTTCCTTCTTGGGGTGTTAAGGACCTAGAATTGGCCTGATTATATTTACAAGCTCCAGTTCATCTCCTAGTTAGCTTGAGAGGGTGGCTGTCCAGGTTATAACATTTAGCTCATTTTAAAAGGCTGTCTTATCCTCAAATGCTTCTTTTTGCTGAAAATTTATGTCATTTGAGTCAAATATTATGTGTCCAGAAGCTCCCCTCCTCTACAAAGCAATAAAGGTTTCTTTAGAGTAGCTCAGTAAGCCATTTGCACCTACAAACCCATAAGCACTTAGTTTGGAAAGCTAGCTTCCTTTCGGCTGAGTACAGTACAAATGAGGAAATAGGATAGAGAACAAGAGATTGTAAATGGGGGTGGAGGAAAGAACGGTTTTGTTAACTTGCTTATTGCCAAATGATTTACAATAATTTCTATTTCTTTTCCTAATGCTAGTTTGCTTATTTTCTATGGGGACTTATTTCTATAAGACTTTTTCTATCCACTACGGGAGAGAGAGAACAAGCATTTATTAAGTGCTATTGTATACCAGGTACTAAACTAAGTACTCAGTGTCAGAACCAGTGTCTGATCCAACAACGAATGTACCCAGGAGTACATTCTGTTGGTGTCTGTTGCTTGAAATCTGACATAGGCTAGGTTGTTGTTGTTTTAATTTACAGTAGTTAGCTGGCATGTTTCTTACTGAAGTGCAGAATGGGCAGATCCAGTGACTCCCTAATACATTGGGGCATAAGGGTTGTGGATTCCAGTCCTGAATCTCCCATAATTTTTTTTTCCTATACTAGTTCTAGTTTAGCATAATTCCTACTGTTTCTAGGTAGGTATGTCCTACCATTCCAAATTAAGATTATAAACTCATTGAAAGCAGGGGTTTTGCTTTGTATTTTTTTCATCTCTCACAATTCTCTGTATAGTACTTAGAATGGTATTAGCCTGGTTTCCATAAATCCCTTTTTGTGAATAGATTTTAGGGGGTCCGTGAACTTAAGTGAAAAAAAGTACATCTTTACTTTCACTAATCTTTTATTTCCCTTGTGATCTCATGTTTTTTATGCATTTAACAATAAATATTCTGAGAGCAGGGGTCCATAGGCAGACTGCCTTCACCAGAACTGCCAGAGGGAGTCAACATGAGAATGGGCATGCACTGTTAAAAATCACTGGTCTAGAATATAGTGAGTACTTAATAAACATGTTTAACTAAAGTGAGCTTATGAACACAGAGAAAATCATTTGCTCTGTCAATGCTTTCGTTTTCCCCTAAGCTCAAATGAGGTAATATTTGTACAGCATTTAGTACAGTACCTGGTACACAATAGCACTTAATAAATGCTTTTTCTCTCTCTCCTAGCAAATAAAAAAAATTCTTATAGAAATAAGTCTCCATAGAAAATAAGCAAACTAGCATTAGAAAAAGAGGTAGAAATGATCAAAAGTTATTTGGCAATAAGCAAGTTATCTGCGAAGGCCAAATAGTAAAAGAAAACTCGTGAGATTATGGAGAAAGCCAAATATTCCAAGTAGGCGGTTTTTAAAAAAATATCTTTCCAGTCAATACAAGCCCTGAGATTGTCTTGATAGGATTTGTGCTGACTGCTCCTTCCTTGCTTCAGGTAGGCTATAGAATGTATAATGGACAGCTCTTTCTCAAACCTGATGTATTCCCAGTTTTAAGTAACAGTGGTGCAGTACCTGTTAATACACAGAATTTGGAAGGTGCCTTTGCTTGCTGATTTCCATGAACTGATTTCAGGGAAATCAAACGGCAAGATAATGAGTCTTCTGCTCTTAGTTGGGAGGAATCCTTCCAAAAAAAATAAGTGATATCATCATTTATAATAGCCATTTCTGTGGTGTAGGAGCTCTTGGTGAAGAAACTTCCTTAAAAGCAACTCACAGTCTTAGAGAATTTGCTTGGGGGCATCAAGATGGTGGTGCAGGGGATAGTGAGCCAGGCCTGGAGTCAGCAAGACTCATCTTCCTCAGTTCAAATTTATCCTCGAACAGAGTTATGTGACTCTGGGCAAATCACTTAACTGCTTCTACTTCAGTTTCCTCATCTGTAAAGTGGACTGAAGAAGGAATGACAAACCACTGCATTGTTTTTGCCAAGAAAACTCCAAATGGGGTCATTAGTTGTTGGACCTGACTGAAATGATTAAATAACCAAGGTGGTTCATGAGTTACCCAAGATTCATGGTATATGTCAGAAGTGGCACTCTACTATTTGACCTTATGTCCAGTATTCCAGGTTGATCCCTCTCTAATACAATTCGAGATTGATGAATGGAAATGTTTATCCCTCCATAGTCAGACTTCAATTTTTTTTGTCTTAATTTAAAATATTCACCTTTACCTATAGCATGTTCAAGTCAAAGTGAATAGCTAGTTGTTCTTTGAATTTATCACTTAATTTCCTCTTTTTCTCTGTACTTCCACAAATGAGCTCCCCACTTGTCTCTGTCTCTCAGAATTCTTTTTCCTTCTAGGAGCATCTCAGGTATTATCTCCTTTGTGAAAATTCTCCTGATAGTAGTATCATCTCCTTCAAATTACCATGTATTTACAGAACCAAATAATTTTAGAGTTGTCAATACTTCAGTGGCTTATTAGTTCAATTTGTACTCAAAAAGAAATTTCTACTAAAATATATTTAAAAAGTAGACATCCAAATTCTATAATAATGAATGGAAATTCACTTTCTTCAGAGTAGAACATGACATTCTAGGTTTGGTCTAATCTCAATAAAATAGAATAGTCCTCAATAAAATAAAGGATTGTCAACTCCTTAATTCTTAAAGTTAGGTCTCTCTTAATGCAGGACAAGATTATGTTAATATTCTTGCCACATTAGAGACTTGTTATCTTACATCTTTTTCAGATAGGCCGCTGTCTAACCATGCCTTCTTCATTTTGTTCTTGTTAATTAGATTATTTAAATAGAAGTGAAAGACTTTACATTTCTTCTGACCCAATTTCATCTTAGATTTGTTTCAAGATCTGATAGGTTAGTTATCCCTTCCAATTCTGTATCTATCATCTGCAACATGGGACACATCACTGGAGACCTTTGATCTTGTCATATCCCAGATTCCAAAGACACCTGACTTTATGATAAACCTAGACCATATTTTCCACAAGGATAATAGTGATAGTGACTGCATGAACCTGTACTTTTATTAGTATCAGGAACTTTTTGTACCAGGGCAGTTTGGTACCTTCACTGCAACATTGCCCAGAATCTTGAGAAAGTATTAATGGCTCAAGGTCATACAACCTGTATGAATTAGAGGTAACTAACTAGGTCTTCCTGCTTGCAAGACCAGCTCTCTATCCATCATGCCATGATGCCTCTGATAAAAGTAATATGAAATACTTTACCAAATGCTTTGCTAAAATCTGAGTCAACTCTATCTTAGTTTCTTAAACAGTGGGTTGTGATCCTACATGGAGCCTCATAACTGAATGTGGGGGTTGTGAAATTCTGATTTGTTATTAGCAAATGTTTGATTTGTATACCTATTTTATATATCTCTATACCCAGGTCTTATGAAAATTTCTTGGATGAAAAGGGGTCACAAATGGAAAAAATATAAGAAATCCTGAACTATATCATAATAGCATTTACATGATCTACTAGTTAAATAACACTTTAAAAAAAAAAAAAGACTTGATGTGTTCTTGATAAAGCCATACCTATTTTTTGTAATCCTTGCTTCTTTTTCTATATATTGACTAATCTCTATAACGATCCATTTTAGAATTTTTCCAGGAGTAAAAATCAAACATTCTAGCCTATAGTTTGAAGATTACGATATCCACTCCCATTTTTTTTAAAGGGGGAGAGATATGATAACATTTGGTTTTCTATATCCTGTTAGTATCTATCCCACTTTCCACTTTTTCACATGTCACTTACAGTGATAATATGCCAATTTAATCACATCTACTGGTTCTCTCAGTCCTGGAGAATGTAGCTCATTTGAACTAGGTGATACAAATTCATCAAGGATGGCAACGTGCTCTCTTGCTATCTCTTTATTGTTCTTTGGTTGTTCTCCCTATTCAACATTTTTGTCCTGTCATTTTCAGTGCAAGGTCATTTTCATAGAGGAGAAAGCAGAAATAAGAAATGAGCAGTTCAATTATTTTTCTATTGTTATTTATCATCATTGCCTATACTCTAAGCAGCAGTCCTATCCTTTCTGAGCACTCTCTCCCAATAGCCTTCCCACCTACTCCCCATCCCTGCCAAAAAAAACCAAAACAAATATTTTTATTTTCTTGGAAATTTTTTCACAAGCCTCAGATCATTCTGAACTTTAACACTAGTGATAATATTCTAAGAGTATAATTCATGTTTAATATTCATCTTATATTCTTGGAGTATCTAGTGGTACAATGGATAGAATTAGACCAGAAATCTGGAAAATCTGAGTTCAAATTGGGCTTCAGATATTTGCTGTGTGACCTTGGGCAACTTAATCTCTAAACAAAAGATAACTTTTGCAGTACTTCTCACAGGATTGTTTTGAGTAAAGTTCTCAATATCCTGGGAAAGCATCAAATATATATGAGTTATTACACTTAACACTTTCTAGTTGTGTGACCCTGGGAAAGTCACTTAACCCTAATTGCCTTATATACATATATATATATATATACATATATATATGTATATATATGTGTTGTTGTTATTTCATGTTGAGATATAACCTCCATTTTAAATGACTGGTTGGTCCCCAGTTATCAGAATCTGACTAAGAACTGCTTTCCATTCATAGAATGCCAGATGGAAAGTACACATTCTTGGCTTCCATTCCCTATACCCACAGCAGGAATCATGACAAGGAACTTGAGGCAATAAGTCCTGGACCTATTTCTAATGAGGTCATTGAGAGAGAATGCCTTTCTTTGGAGAGGTGGGAGGTTGGGATACTTGCCAGGAGAATATCTATAGGAAAATATGGGGAGATATGAACTCTCAGCTAAAGGAGCAGAAATTCTCAGAAACCCCCTTTTTCATTTTTGACTAGAGCCCTTCTGGAGACTCAATAAAGAGCTGTTTGTAGCCCTGTCAGCTCCTAGTTCTCACTCTCCTGTTGGCAGAAACGCTAAAGAAAATTTTTTTGTCAATGGACAGATTTCCCTCACAGCTCATTTTATACTGTCTAGCTTGGAGAGGGCATGACCCTGACGTAACATTTCCCAATGTGAATATGGTTAGAACCTGACAACCACAGTTTTGGTTATTATGGATTTCCAAGATTTCATCTGGTTTAAAACCGCACTAGAGAGGCAGCATGGCATAGGAAACAGAAATCTTATTTCAGAGGAAGAAAAACCTGTCCTGCCTCATAATGGCATACTGGCATGTTTGGCCACTTACTTTACCTCTGAAGGATCCAGGAAACTCACTTAGACTCTATTTTGTAGAGCAGAAGATGCTTTGCATTGATTGGTAAAGGGAATTTCCTCACCAGGAATTACCTATGCTAATAAAATTAGATCTAGTAAACACACACACACACACACACACACACACACACACACTCACACACACACACACACATATATACACATGTAAAGAGTCAATGACTTTTTATTATCTATAGGACAAAACTCAGTTATGAGTCTAGTAGGCAAAGTCTTCTATAGTCTGGTCACATCTTACATTTCAGCCTAAATCTGGACTCATTACACTCCATGAAAGGGTTTCTCTTCAAGCTAAACTGACTTACTTAGTATCTTCCACAAAACAAGCCTTGATTTTTCCATCTGTGAGCTTGTGCTAAAGTCTGAAATACCTACATACCCGCCACTCTCTTAATCCAAATTCTATCCAAACTTCAATTTATCAATTTACTAAATTTCTACTGTAGGTCAGGTACTGGGCTAGGGACTGGTGATATAGAGACAGTACCTATCCTCAAGAGCTCACATTCTAGTGGGAAATATTAATAGATAAGTCATTTCTATAGGTTCACAGTCCAGGAAGGATGGAAATTCTCAAGAATGATATTCTGAACACATTTGATGAGGAGGGAAAATGGGAGTAAGCCTAAAGAGAACCTCCTCTGAAATAAGATTTCTACTTCCTATACCCTGCTGCCTCTCTATGAGAAAAGACAGCAAATTTTCTAATCAATAGATTTTGTGTGTGTGTGTGTGTGTGTGTGTGTATACATGTATACAGATGATAAAAGCAAAGGAAAGTTACAGAAGATGAGATGGGGAAGGCAATAAAAGTTTATATAATATCTACTATGTGACAAGAACTATGTTAAACACTTATAAGAATTTTTTTTTGATCTTCACAACAGCTCTGCAAAATAGGAGCTATTATTATTTCTATTGTGTAGTTTTAGAAACTATCTCAAAGAGATGAATAATTTGATTATTGATAAATTGATTCAAGAAGCACTTGACAAAGTCCTTTGATTCCAAATCTAAGGCTTTTTCTTTTCTACCATGCTGCCTCTCCTCACATTTTCCTATCATTTGACAGTTCACAATGTGTTTCCCTCACAATGGTTCTCTGAGGTAACTAAAATATTATTTTCCCTATTGTATAGATAGGATAAGAAACAATACTCAGAGAGTCATATATTTTGGGAGTTTAAAAATTGTTCATTCCAATTGCCTCATTTTACTAGTAAGGAAATTGAGAACCAGAAGTTAAATTTGCTTAACGTCATATGATATATAAGTGACAGCTCTGTATTTAGAGTCATCTCCCAACTCCAAGGTCACTGAGCATCTTCCATGCTGACCTTCCACAAAAAATCTCTCATATTCATTTATCTCTTCCTTTCTTATTGAAAAAGTGGCACCATAGAAAGCATTTTCCTTATGGAAAAGAGCACAGAAAGAACTTGTCAGAAGAAATAAGTCCAAGTCATGGTTCTATTACCCATCAAAAGTTACCTTGGGCAATCTTTTCTTCATCTGTAAAATGGGTTAGCAATATCTGTCTTTCTTTCCTAATAGTTATATCATGAGAGTTCAAGTCAGATATGTAGGTGAGAGACATATAGCTATTTTTTTATTGTTGTTCAGTCATTTCTAACTATTTGTGACTCCATTTGGGATTTTCTTGGGAAAAATAATGGAGCAATCTGCCATTTCTTTCTCCAGCTCATTTTACAGATGAGGGAATTGATGTATATAGAATTACATTACTTGCTCAGGGTCACAAGACAGTAAGTATCTGAGATTGGATTTGAACTCAGGAAGAGGAGTCTTCCTGACTCCAGTCATAGCACAACTACAAACTATATAAATGTTAAGTATTTACTTAGTATCTACTTTGTATGTATGCCAGATTCTGAGCAATATATAAAAGAATTGAAAGAATTACAGGATCTCAGACTCAGAAGGGACCTCACCTGAACAAGTATTCCTTCTGTAATCTCCTGAAAAGTGCTTACATAACTTTATTTCCAATTCTCTAATCTCATTATGTCCTAACAGAACCTATTCTCTTTTTAGCTAGCTCTATTGATTAGGAACTTCTTCCTGATACTTAGCTAAAATCTGCCTTTCTGTAATTTTCACTCATTGATCCTGATGCCAACCAGAGCAAATCTATTTTGTCTTTAATGTGATGGCCCTTGATAGTTTCCTTCAGACTTCTCCAGGGTAAGTATTACCATATTTTTAACTGAGCCTCATTTGACATGTTCATAAGACTCTTCACTGTCCTCCCCAGTTTATTAACATTCTTCCTAAAATGTATATATGGATAGAGGCAGCATATTTCATTAGGATGAGTAAACCATAAAGTGCTATGTAAATGCTGTTGATGTTTTTGTGGTTGTTATTATTATTTATCTTTTTTGCACCAAAGATGCTTTCAGCCTACAGAACAATCACTGACTTCTGCTATAGTCCCAGGAGTTTGTACTTTGGCTAGTAAGACAAGACATGAAAACATGTATTAGCCATGTGAAGTGTGTGGATTGGGATGAAGGGAAATAAACAAGGGAGAATGAGGGGAAGGGGAAAGGAAAATCAAGAAAGTTTTTTAGAAGGAAAACTAGTATTTCCTGTGGTAAAGCAAGAAAAAGAGTTAATTGTCACTGTGAACCACAAAGTCCTTCTTTTTGCAAAGAACAGCCCAGAGATAATATATTGAACCCAAAAGCAATCTTGAAAAAACAAACTGTGGCAGCTTGAAATGATGCCCCTCTCTCTACCCAGGCCTCTTCAGTCATGACCTCAATAATTTTGGACAGTTTTATTTCTTTTTCCAAACAAATGGAATGCCCTTTTTGTGAAAGAGGAGTTTCATAAACAAGGAGACACTGTGTGGATAAATATTTACTGAAGGGGTTTGAGAAGGAATATATTCTCATATTTTAAAGGGCTTAAAGTCAACCAGTTGAAATTGACTTCCCCCAAAACTTCATTTTATAAGAAACATGTGCCTGCTTTTCCCTATGGTTATATTTACAGATTACAAACACAATCAAATTTACAAATGCATGCTGACTGTGTCAATCACTAGATCAAATATGATTCATTATTTATCTCTATTATTTGGTCTTTAAGTCATTCTCTTATCCTCTGAAGTAATTTACCTAAAGTAATCAAAAATTCTGGGAATATTTCTTCCTTCTTTCCTCCTTTAGCTGAACTCCACACAACATGATCCTTATAGAACTAGATTCTGAGCAGATGCAAAAGAAATTAAAGAATCACAGGATCTCAGACTGTGTAGCCACATGCACTATATAAATGCTGTCTCTCTCTCTCTCTTCCCCCTCTTTCTTTTATCTATGCATCTCTCTAATCTATTTCTCTTTTCATTTATCCTCCCTTCTTCCTTTCCCTCCTTCCTTTTTTTTTCATTTTTATCATCTATTTACCTATTATCTATCTAACCATTTATCTCTATCTCTATCTATAAATGAATATATAGCTATATAGAAATTATTTATGTAAAAAAGAAACAGTGAGCTGAAAGCCTTCAAAATCTCTTAGGCATAATGAATTCTGGGAATCAATAGAGCCTAGGGAAAAGGGAGGGGTGGGCACAATTAAACTACTTTTAACAAGACCCAAAAGTCAGTAAGTCATTCATTCCACAAAGTATTAAATGTTAGCACTTGGCATAAAAAGAAAGGTATAAACATTGTTCCTGCCCTCACAGAGCTCACATTTGAGTGGGGGAGGCAATATGCAAATAATTAGGTCCAAAAAAATTATATACGAGTAGATGGAAAGTGATTTTAAAAGAACTGCAGTAGTATGGCACGTGTGTGTACATGCATGTATGTGAGTATGTATGTCAGAGAAAAAAAGGGTAGGGACTGAGAAAGGTTTCATGCAGCAGGTGGTATTTGAGCTGAGTTTTGAAAGAAGCTAGGAAAGCCAGGAAGACGTGAAAAGGGAAGAACATTCCAGGCATGGGGAACAGAGAGTCCAGTAGAGTTAAGTGATGGAGTGTCAGTTATAAGAAACAGTAAGAAAGCTAGTGTGGCCGAATCATATAGTGTATGGAGGGGATCAAAATATTTAAAAAGACTGCAAAGACAGAAAGGAGCCAGACGGTGAAAGGCTTTAAATGCCGAAAGACTTTAGATTTGATCTTTAAGATAATAGAGAGCCATTGAAGTTTATTGAGTGGGAAGCTGACATGATCATACTTTCACTTTAGAAAAATCATTAAGAGCATCATGGATTAGAGTGGAAGGAGATGTGAGGCAGGAAGACTAGTTAGAAGGTTTTACTATAATAATTCAAGTGGGGAATAATGAAGACCTGTACTAAGATGGTAACTGTGTGATGGGTGAAAAGAAGATGCACAGAAAAGATATGGTGAGGGGAGTAATGATAAGATAATCTGGCATGGCTACCCACACCTGTATTATCGCTTACTCAGAAGGCTGCAGTTGATGGATCACTTGAGTTTAAGAGTTCTGAAATGCAGTAGGGTTGAAGCCTTTTGAGTGTCCATACTAATTCCAACCAATATGGTGAGCTCCAAGGGGACTTCCAGGCTGCCTAAGGAGGGACAAACCAGCTCAGGTTGGAAACAGAGTAGATCAAAACCATAGAGATGAGCAGGACTATAATTACCCTATGAGAAACCATTCAACTTCCAGATTGAGTAAGATAAGGAGAACAAGTCTCAAATTCCCTCTCCTCCCCCAAAAAGCCAACCTCCCAAACACCCCTCACAAAACCCAATTGATCAAACAAAAAGAACCAAAAAATCATAGATAAATGACAAGATTTGACAACACATAAGGATATGGGGATGTTGAGTTAATCAGTTTTTCAGCTGGCCTCTAGACCGTATACCCTCTGTTTATTTTAAAGTCTGAAGGTAGATATGGAATATAGGATCATAGCATATTCATTCTTTGTGCATTCTGCCCTGAACACCCCTTTGTCCTCCTTCAGGGGTGGTTGTGAGGAGATAAATCCTTGTGGGCATTGCTTTTCACTGCAGCATTGACAGGGACATTATGTTCCTATGAAGAAAAAAAGTTAGCTGTGTCCCGTTGTCCCTCCTGCTACCTCAAGTGAGCGGCAGTCACTTACCAATCCAGACAAAAGTTATTCCTGGATCATTGTGAGGCTTCCTTTGGGTTTTACCACCTGCAACAAAACAACAGCAGGTGGGGGGAACTGTTGCTGTTGAATCTAATCACTGTGAGTGCTGACAGATTACAGGTTGAATCCAAAAAATTTTTGTTGGTGGCCAAAATTTCTGCCCTCCTGCCAGTGGCATCTATTTAAGTTCCTTGTTAACTTGTGGAGATCAGACCCTAAAGATTAATAGCCAGAGCGAGGCAGAGTGGCAGGGACACCTGTTATGGAGACTATACACCATAGAGTTAGGAAGTCTGGGGTGGGAGGAAAGTTCAGGGTGGGGATTTTTAGGGGGGGGGTGATCCAATTTGCAGTCATACTGAGATCTCACCTGCTGCTGGGATCTGCAGCAGGAACACTTGTTTTCTAAAGCTGGATGTCTTATAATAATGAATTATTACCAAACATGGCTCCAAGAAGAGATATAAGAAAATACCTCTTCCCATCTCCTTTGCAGAGGTGGGTGGGAATCCAGGCTTGTCAAATTGGTGTGGGTTTTTTTTTTTGGGGGGAGGGTGTTGACTGATTCAGAAGAAGTTTTTTCTTTCATTCCTCTTCTCTTCTCTCCCCTTTTAATTTATTACAATGGATGACTCTCTGGAAGAGGGGAGAGAGAGGGATACAGAGGAAATCTAGATGATGCCAAAAATATTAAATACATTTTAAGAAATCTTTCTTTCCATCCTATCTGTAAATATCTAAGGCAAGGTATGTAATCAGCAAGGCAAAGTGTAAGGGGGACACCAACCAGTGCTATCCAAAGGCATCAGAAAGAAGGGTGGAAATTTCAATTCAAAGCAATCGTTTATAAAGTACCTATGGCTGCTGGACCCTACTAAGTTCTGAGAAAGAATAAAAAAAAAAAAAAAAAAAACTAGGGAAAAAGCAATCTACCCCCTTGTAGCTTTAACTGTGCTACAGTCTCACCTGAAGTTTTCTTCCTTTTCTATGTTATGAACCTCCTAGAGTTATTATGGAAATCAAATGAGATATTTGTAAAAATACTTCACAAATGCTAAGCTGTCATATAAATGCTAGCTATCATCCTCATAGACAGTTCAGTCTATGTCTGAACAACTCTTAACTGTTAGGAAGATGTCCTGACATCAAACCTAAATTTGCCTTTTTAAAAAAAAGGAATTTCCACATTATTCCTAGTTTTGACCCATGGACCCAAATAGAAGTCCAATCTTTCTTCAAATACTTGAACACAGTTTCATTTTTCCCCCATGTCTTAAATTTATCCACAAAATGACCTGAATTTTACAATAAGACAAACCAAGGAATCCTCACCATTATTGAACAAGTGTACTAGTCATGTTGTTGAACACAGCTTTAAATACTTGAACCTCTCTCTTGAAACTTTGCTTTTCCAGGTCAAACATCCCCAGTTCCTTCAAACAATTCTCATATGATCTGGATTCAGGGATCCCCAGTATTCTGGTTAATCTTTGGACTCTACTCTGTGTCAATCACCTTCTTGAATGGTATCATTCAGAACTTAACACAATACTCTAGGAGAAGTCTAATGAAAGCAGACTAGAGCATGATTGTCATACTCTTGGAGTTTGGGAGACTTGAGCTCAAGCCAGGTTCATACACTAGCTATAGGATCTGCGCAAATTAAGTAATTTTTCTTTTTCTCAGTTTCCTTATCTGTAAAATGGAGTAATAATAGTACCTACCTCTCTGGGCAGCACAGTGGATAGAATGCCAGGACTGGGAACAGAAAGATTTGTCTTGCTGGGGTTCAAATCTGGACTCAGATACTTATTAGATGGATGACCCTGGACAACTCACTTAACTCTGCTTCAATTTTCTCATCTGTAAAATAAGCTGGAATAGGAAATGGCAAATAACTTCAGTAAATTTTTCAAGAATACCTCAAATGCTGTCATAAAAGGTTAGGACAATTATGAAAAATAACTGAACACACCAGGATTGTGGGGATCAAAAAAGAAAATATTTCTATAGTGGTTAGCATAATGTATGGCACATAGTAAGTATCTTATAAATGCACACTATTATCACTGTTATTGTTACTCTTGGAAGCTAATCCTTTTTTAATGAAGTCCAAGATTACATTAGTCTTTTTGACTGCTATAGCATACTGTGGAATCATTTTGAGTTTGTCATACACAAAAATCCTCAGATTTTTTAAAAATTGAAATTCATGTTTAACCATGCCTTTTCTATTCTAAACTTATTTTTTAATAATAGTTTTTTATTTTCAAAATACATGCAAAGATAGCTTTCAACACTCATCCTTGCAAAATCTTATATTCCAAAATTTTCTCCTCCCTTTCCCCTTTCCCTCTCTCCCCCAGAAAACAAGTAATCCAATATGGGCTAAACATGTACAATTCTTCTAAAGATATTTCCACATTTATCATGCTGCACAAGAAAAATCAGACTAAAAAGGGAAAAAAATGAGAAAGAAAAACACCAAGTAAACAATAACAAAAAGTGAAAATACTCTGTTATGATGCACATCCAGTCCCCATAGGTCTCTCTTTGGTTGCAGATGGCTCTCTCCAATACAAGTCTATTGGAACTGACATGAATCACTTCATTATTAAAAAGAATCAAGTCCACAAGCTTGTTGCTGAACTTTTTTTAAAAAATATTTTGTTTTAGTTTTTAGTTCTATACTTCTCTCCCCTCTCCTCAAATTAAGAAGGCAATTTGATATGATATACATGTGAAGTCATGCAAAACATATTTCCATATTAGTCATGTTATAAAATAAAACAAATACCAAAAAAAGAAAAATAAAGAAAGTTTAAAAAAATCTTTAATATGCATACAGTTCTTTCTTTGGAGGTAGATAGCAGTTTTCATGATGAAACTTTTGGAATTGTCTTTCATCATTGTACTGCTGAGAGTAGTTAAATAATTCACATTTGATCATTGTACGATATTGCTATTACTGTGTACAATGTTCTGGTTCTACTTGCTTCATTTTGAATCATTTAATATAATTCTTTTTAGGTTTTTCTGAACCATTGTGCTTGTCATTTCTATAGCACAATATTATTTCATCATTATCATCTCTCATGATTTTTTATTTTATATGATAATAGATTTTTATTTTTTAAAACATGGCGAAGATAGTTTTCAATATTCACCCTGGCAAAACCTTGTGTTCCAAATTTTTTTCCCTATCTCCTCTTCTCCCCCTTCCTTACTCAGCTAATAATCCAATATAAGTTAACATGTCCTAATTGATAGATATCCCTTCAATGTCCAGTTCTTTGCTTCCACAAAAAGAATTGCTACAAATATTTTTGTACAGATAGATCCTTTTGCTTCTTCCTCTTTTCCTACCATCTCTTTGGAATACAGACCCTAGTACTGATATTATTGGGTCAAAAGATATGCACAGTTTGATAGGTCTTTGAGCATAGCTCCAAATTGTCTGTAAAATGTTTGGATCAGTGCACAACTCCACCAATAGAGCATTAGTATCCCAGTTTTCTCACAACCCCTCCAACATTTGTCATTTTCCTTTTCTGTCATAGAAGCTAATCTGATAAATGTGAGGTGGTACCTCAGAGTTGTGTTAGTTTATATTTTTCTAACTAATAGTGATTTAAAGCATTTTTCATATGAATATAGATAATTTTGATATTTTCATCTGAAAACTGCCTGTCCATATCCTTTGACCATTTATCCATGAGAATGACTTGTATTCTTATAAATTTGACTCAGTTATTTATATATTTGAGGAATAAGACCTTTAACAAAGAAACTTGCAGTAAATTCCACTCTTCAACCCCTCTCCATCCCACAGTTTTCTGCTTTCCTTCTAATCTTGGCTGCATTGATTTTGGCTGTACAAAATCTTTTTAGTTTCATGTAATCAAAACTATCATTTTTACATCTTATAATGTTCTCAATATTTTGTTTGGTCATAGATTCTTCCCTTATCCATAGATTTGATAGGCAAATTAGTCAGTGCTTCCCTAATTTGTTCATGATATCATCTAAATCATGCACCCATTTTGACTTTATCTTGGTAAACAATATGAGTTGTTGATCTATAATTAGTTTATGCTAAGCTGTTTTCCAGTTTTACCAACAGTTTTTTTTTTCAACTAGTGAATTCTTGTCTCAAAAACTTGGGTCTTTGGATTTATTGAATATTAGATTGCTATAGTTACTACTATTGTGTATTGTGTACCTAATTTATTTCACTGATTTACCATTCTATTTCTTAATCAGTACCAGATTGTTTCGATGATTATTACTTTGCAATACAATTTGAAATCTGGTATGTCTTTCTTTACATTTTTCTCCCCCATTGGCTCTTTTGATACCATCATGTACTTATGAAATTGATTTTTGTACCAAAGCTTATGACTTTTTTGAATTTTATTTCCTTAAGTTAGCTCAATGCTTTAGTTCTTCAAAATTGATTTTTGATTCTGCCTGTCCTCCATTGTGCTAGTTATCTTTCCCAGCTTTGTGCCATATGCAGATGTGATGAGTATATTAACTGTAACTTCATCCAAGTCATTGATAAAAATGGTAAGCAACATAGGGTCATATACAGATCACTTTTATAAGTGCTTTTTATAATATTTATAGATTTATAATAGTTACAACTATCTATGTATTATTATTATTTATTTTATTATTTATTATAATATTTATAACTATTCTTTGAATCTGCTATCCAAGTAGTTCTGAATCATCTAATTGTATTATTGCCTAATCTACATTTCTCCTGGTCCAGAACTTTTTCCAACAGAGCACACTGATAATTATGGTTAAAAAAATTTATAAATCTTCATTTTTGCATTCAAGGAAGAGTTGGAAAACAGCGGGGGGGGGGGGGTACTTAAGAATGATGTTCTTAAATGTCCTGATAAAACTATTATAAAATTGACTTATGAGTAAAAATAGCCAATTTTCCAACTTAAGCATTACCATTTCCACGATTGTGTCATGAGATTGCCTGTTGATCTAGAGAGTTGAAAAGGCAGTTGGAAATAAGTCAGGCTCCCTTGGCCATTTCAAACCACATTATATGTGAATGGATTTATCATTCTACAGTTAGATAGTAAAGAAGAAAGACAGGGTTGGGCAGGGAAAAAAAATGGAGAACAAATGTTTTTCTGCTGAGAGAAATGAGATAGTCCCAGCTGTGTTATTTATTTATATAGGGTGGCAGATGAAATTCCTCTTCTTAGAAGAGTAAGGAATAGAGTCACAAGCCTTATGAATTCCTATTCAATGCTATCATGAGGCAGGGAATCTTGTACAACCAAAAAGAGGACGAATTGTCAGTTATATTCCCAAACCAATCTCTGCAAATGGAGAACTGTCAATTATAATCTATCAATCAGTAAACAAGCATTTATTAAATGTTCATTATGTGTCAAATACTGTACTGAGTGATGGGAATATGAGCAAAAATGAAATACTCCCTGCTCTGAAGGTATTTCATTTCTACTAGAAGAGATATGAACACATCTAAGTAGATATTAGAATAAATGGATGCAGGATAAATGCAAAATCAGTATATATGGTAGGCAAATGCAAGGTAGCCAGTGAGGGAAGGTGCTAGCAGTTGCAGGGGCAAGGACTGGATCATCAAGAAAGGAGAAGGCAACGAATAAACTAAGGATAGATTTCCTTACATTTTACCTCACCAAAGAATTTTTCTCAGAGCTGATCTCTAGTTTAAAAAGTCAATTATTGTACTATGTGTTGTGCTCATTCACTTTTTCTCTAGTATCTTTCTGCTAATTAAAAATATAGTGATACTTTATCCAGCATTATGAAGCTATGATCATCTGGGTGAAAGATTAGGAGTTTTAATAAAGCTAAATTTCCAGATAACTGAAGCTTATCTCTTTAAATGAGGTACTTCTCTACTACCCTGAAGAATTTTCTATTTCCTTAAGAAAAATGTTTTCTTCAATATGGAATTTTGCTTTTAAAACTCTGCCATATTTAAATTTATCTCCCAAATATTCTTAAGGGGGGAAAGGGAAAGAAACCCTGTCCTTTTTAGAAAGTTTTAGTACTATTTAGTACTATTCTCTGAAATTCTCTCACTAGTTATAGAATGTCTTACCAACTTTTGGAGTTTCTAGTTCTTCTCCACCATGAACTCTGGACCTATAGAATCAAAACCCGGAAGATAACTTAGAGGTCATTTATTTCAGTCCCCTCATTTTTCAGAGAAAGAGAAATAAGGACTCAGAGGTCATAGGATGGGAGATTTAGAGTTGAAAGGGATTCTATCTACTGTCCTTTCCAAATCTATCATTTTACAAATGAGGAAACTGAGGCACCAGCCAGTTAAATAATTTGCCCAAAGTCACACAGTAGTAATCATCAGAGATGGGATTTGACCCAAGATTTTCTGATTCCAGAGTGCTGGGTCAGCTAAACTTGTGCTGTCTCCTATATTGTGATCAGCCTGAGGTCATATGGTTAATAAGTATATGTAATAACTAGGAATAAATTTAGGTCTCCTGGTTCCAAATTCAGTATTCTTTCCACTATTCTGTACTGGCTTCTCCCCTCTGCTTTCTGCCCCCCACCCCCATAATAATGCTACAGTCAGGGGGCATCCTCCAATGGGCAATATGACTTTTAATGATCTCTACTGTAAGAACACATTGAAAATGTAAATCTCTTTAAAAAAAGACATGTCTCATTTTTGTTTCTGTATCTCTAATGCTCAGCACTGATGAGTAGAGACCCAGTAAATGATTGTTGAATTCTTGTTAAATCATAACACTAGCTCCCATGCAGCCAACCCAACTTTGGAGCTCACATAGGCTTTTATAAGGACTTTGATTGTCTGGCTGTTAAATCATGTTAGTTCTCAAACAGGATTTGTTTTATTGCTATGCTTTTTTTCCTTATCTTTCACATTGGGATATAAATCACTGATATCAGGCTTCCTCGGAGAACAGATTTTGATAGGAAAGGAAAAGGAATTGAACACACACATGATCCTGTGTCTGGGTATAGAGACAAAGGCAGGGATTGCAAGGCATGAAGAAGTGACCGAGCCTTTACCTTTGGTGGGAATGTTGTCTTTTTCTATATAATCACCCTCAGATGTTGCTTAGTCATCCAGCTGTACGGCTTATTTTTAAGGTCTACTTAGCTTCCTGATTAGGGCTCCTCCCTGATCCCCTCTTTCCCCTCTACTTTTGTTGATAAGTCCTTGCTTTTCACAAGTTATGGAAGAGGAAAATACAGAAATTTGGCAAAAGCAAAGCTTTCTTTCAGATCAGGAAACCAAACCCTGCTGTGGACCACATTGAAACCAGATAGAGAGTTCATTGTGGCAAAGGGCTTAGTCATTAAAAACAAAACCAACTAAACAAAATAAAACCAAATTCACTGTCCTATGTTGATGGGGTAAGAGAAAAATCTCTAGTTACACTAAAATTATTATTCATGTTCTTCCCCCTTCTCTATCCATTTCTCCAAACTGTAGTGAATCATCTGGTTTTCCTGAGAAGCATGTGGGATTGGAGAGAGGAGGACAGACTTTGTGGGTCTGTTTCCAGCTGTCTGATATTTTCAAAAATATAGGTCTTCATCTAAATCTCTTCTTAGGCTTGGGCTGAGCTGTTTGCAAACCTCTGGACTCTGTAATTAGAGACAGAGTACATATTTAGCTCTTTTCCTTATGGCGAAGGAATTTGGAAGGAAAAGAATCAATGCCCTGAAATGAAAGTTGCATTGACTTTTTAAATAATGCAAGATTTTCAGTTGATTTCCTTTGTACTTCTCTTCCTCTCATTTTCTTGTGCTAGCCTGTCTTAACTATGGAGAGTTAGTCAAGTAAGAGAAAATAACTCTTTCCAACAAGTATCTCAAACCACTTGCCCCCTTTTGGGAGAGACCTGAAAAATTTCTGTTAGCAGGACTTTACTCTGATAGAAGATCCTCGCGTCTCAGTACTGTTTCTGATAGATGGGATGATGGAAAATTGTGAAAACATATCTTTTTTTTTTTTTTTTAAAGAGTGACAAATACAAGAAAGAAAAAAAATTCCCAAGGTTATAACACCAGGATGACTTATTTTACTTATTCCAAGATGGAGTAACTGCTTGAGTGTTAGGTGAGTAAAATGAGTTGATGACAGATGATAAATATCTCTTCCCTACAGATTTTCCCATACAGTCTAAATGTCCATACACACACACACACCAAAAACAAGCAAACAAACAAACAGAAAAGATTGATTCTGTCTAGCCATGTAAAAGAAAGGGAAGAAAGGGAATACAGCAATGTTTTTTTTTTGGGGGGGGGGGGAGAGGAGAGAGAGGTGTATGGTATGGGAGAAAAAAGATGGATGGCAGGAAGCTCCTAAATTTGAGTCATTTTATGAAGACTGTGAAACAAAGAATCCTCCTTAAAAGGTAACTATGTTATCTGGTTGGGAAATGGAGGAAGTTGGAGGAGGAGGTGTTACATATTAACATATTAACCAGTTACCATATATTTAACATCAGATTAGTCAATAGAACTAGTTTTCCTTTATTTGCATTGGGTTTTCTTCATTGCTTGGGAATTCTCAGGACATAAAATGAGATCCAGAATAGACAGACATGAGTAAGAAAACATTCCATGGGCACCCAGTAGTTTAGACATTGGGTGTCTTGAGGATGTGGAGATGTAGAAGGAAGAGAGAATATGTAAATCAAAGAATGAGGAAGTGAAAAATTCACTTTTCAGAATTCTTTGGCAGACTTTACCACTGATCCCTTTGGGTGCCACCTGCAGAAAAGCATAAAGTAAAAGAACTCTGTTTAGAATAATGGGAAAACTAGGATAATGTGATTGGCAAGATGGCAGAGTAGTTTGCTTTCTATATAACTCTTTAACCTTAAAGTCTCAGAAGACGGAAACTGAGTCAAATGAGCAGTAATTCAAACTTAATCCCAAGATAAGAAGATAAAAATACTTCACAAAATAAAAATCTTCATGGTATTTCAGCAGAGAATTTAATAGTTCCCATTTACTTTCTCTGACCCCTAATCATCCAGCTGATAGCATAGATAATGCAAACAACTTCACAGGTTTGAGTTTCAGGCTCTGATTTTGGATGCTTTTGCCCAGTTCCCCTACAACAAAGACAGTCTGAGTGTCCATACATATTAAAAAAAAAACAGGAAATATTGATTCTGCCTATCATGTAAAAGAAAGGGGGAAAAGGGAATATAACAGCTTTGCGGGGGAGAAGGGAGAGGGAGGTATATGGTGTAGTAAGAAAGATGGATGGCATCCATCTAGAACTAGATAGGGGGGAAGAGTTATTTATATTCAAGGCAAAGAAGACCAGAAACTCTGTCACTCATTTCTTTTCAGAATTTATTAAAGGCAAAGAAGTAGAGTTTAAACCACAAGATAAAAACCAGAAATATCTTACTATGTGAAATAACATATTTATATTATTTCATAATTTATATAACTCCTATTTTTCTTCTCTGGTCCCAATCGATCTAGTAATGGTGAGTCCTCATAACTCAAAGGCTTTATCATCCTTTGATGATGCTTTATTATCTGAGGACATTCTTTTTTTTTAAATTATAGTTTTTTTATTTTCAAAGTATATACATAGCTAATGTTTTACCTTCATCCCTACAAAACCTGTGTTCTAATTTTTCCTTTCCCTTCCCTCCACCCCCAGTCAGCAAGTGAGCCAATATATGTTAACATGTGCACTTTCTCTGTACATATTTCCACAAATATGCTGCACAAGAAAAATCAGATCCAAAAGGAAAAAAGAGAAAGAAAACAAAATCCAAGCAAACAACAACAAAAATAGCGAAAATACTATATTATAGTCTACATTCAGTTTTCATTGTCCAGCTGAAAACAGTCTTGAGAATGACTTATTCGAAAGAAAGTGGGTCATTACAACAAAAAGTCTAAGAGCTAGAGGATGAAGAGGAAAGCCAGAATTAAACTACTAGAAAAATAAAGTAAAGACCAAAAGATAATACACCTACCCCCAAATCCAAGAAAGAAGGCTGGATATAGAGCCCAACCTAGTACCCCAAGAGATAAAATATGGACTCATAGAGACAGAAAGAAAATGAAGTAAAAATTAACTACATCCCCAAAGTCCTAACATGTTGAATAAATATCATTCCATAAAGGAACACGAATCGATAACCCCTAATAAAAAAGAAAATTCTTTAGATTCCCAGAGGTCATAGAATAATATCAGGAAAATACAAAATGGTTCAAAAGAGGAATAAAATTTTAAAAAGTACATATTAGAATATGAATCAGGATGGAAATCAATGTTCTTGAGACAGAACTAATGAAAACAAACAGAGCAGACAATTTAGAATTCTTTATGGAAACTCTCCATAAAGTAATTGAAGCTCTGAGAAGAATGACATATTTGTAATTTTAAAAATACAGAAATTACCAAAATTTGGCAAGAGGGAATTGAGACAGCAACTTTAAAAAAGAAATCTGATTCTAATATTACACAAAGCAACTGGTTTTGAAGGCATAATGTACAGAAATAAATTAAAGATCATGTTTTTCAGGGGGAAAATGATAAATATTAAAAATTTGAATACCATGCTAAGGGTAAAATACAAGAAAACTCTTCAGAGCTTCTGAATATAGATGGCAGAGTAATCATTGTTTGAATCCTTAGATCACCAGAAAGACAAACCATTAAATCATGTAGTGGGAAAATTTTAGAATTTTCATGTCAAACAACAAATTGTACAAAAAGGAAAGAGATAAGCTTTCACCTATGAAAGAATACCCATTCAAAGTACCCAATATTATTTCACAAAAAATAGTGGGGGAAAGATGCAATGGAGCATTCAAAATAGCAAAGGATCTCAAGATGAAACTTCAAATAATATATCCTGCAAAAATTGGGTCTAATTAATCATTAATGGAAAAAAATGGACCTTCAACAAAGGGAAAGACTTTTGTTACCAAAATAACCAGAGTTAAGCAGGACATCTGACATGTTAAAAAAAAAATCTCAAATACAAGTGACATAAGGAAGATAATTACAATTACCAAGAAAACTAAGCAATAAAATATTCATATTTCTAGTATCATTAAAAAAAAAGAAATTAGATTAAGGAGCAAAAGAAAGAAAAAAAGATATACTATTAAGGGATTAAAAAAAGGATAATGAGTTAAGGAGATCTTAAAGAGATAGAAGGGAAGGAGGAAGAACTAAATGAATAGTCCATGAATTAAATCCTGTACTCTCCTCTGACAACATGTTTTGTTGAGAAGATGAATAACCAGAAGAGTTCTTTCTGGAGCCAACTTGATCTGGTTATAAAACTTTCAATACAAGTATTTATGCCTTTGACATTAGCAAAGCTACAAATTAAGGCTTAATTTATTATTTTGTTGAAGGTTTAGACTTAAGGAAATAGTGGAGAAAATATTAGTAATTTAGATTAAACTTAAAAGTATGTTATGAATTTTCAGAGACCCCAGCAGGCTCCTGAATATAACAGGGGAAGTCTCTTGAATGTGGGGAGATGAGTCAAGAGACAAAGGGGAATTGGAGATATACCTCCACCAGTTGGGAGATAAAACATAATAAGAATGTAATATCCTCTTCTTCTCCCCTCTTCCCCATAAGTGTGGGATAGCATAAGAAATTATTTCTTGTACTTAGTTTTTATTATTATTATTATTATTATTATTATTATAACTTTTTATTGACAGAACCCATGCCAGGATAATTTTTACAACATTATCCCTTGCACTCATTTCTGTTCCGATTTTTCCCCTCTCTCCCTCCACCCCCTCCCCTAGATGGCAAGCAGTCTTATATATGTTGCATAAGTTGCAGTATATCCTAGATACAATATATGTGTGCAGAACCAAACAGTTCTCTTGTTGCCTTGTACTTAGTTTAATGTGTGGTACATAGTAGGTGCTTAATAAATTCTATTGACATTTATTATTTGTTAATAGAGCTTATCTCAGGATATCTATGAAGATCAAATGAGATAATATTTCTAAAGTACTTAGCACAATGCCTGGCAAATAATGAGTGCTTAATGAACGTCTACTGGCAGCTAGCTCATGCAGTGGATAGAGTGTCCGACCTGGACTTGTCTTCTTGAATTCAAATCTAGCCTCAGATATTTAGAAGTTGTATGACCCTAGGCAAGTCATTTAATCCAATGTGTCTCAGTTTTCTAATCTGTTACAGGAACTGAATAAATGAAATGGCAAACCACATCAGTATCTTTGCCAAGAAAACCCCAAGTGAGGTCACAAAGAGTTTAGCAGGATTGAAAAAACTCAAGAATAACAACAAATCCATTCAAATGCAGGATTTAACTGTAATATGTTCTTGGAGCATGTGAGCTAATGGTTGTTAAGTTCTATTTAGTAACATAGGCATTTGCAGCATCATACAATAGACTGATGAATTTAGAATGAGAGGGCATCAGTTCCAATATCTGATACTTGTAACTGCATGACTTTGGACAAGTCACTTAACCTTGCTGATCCTGTTTCCTCATCTGTACAAAATGAATGGGTTGTACTACATGACAGAGAAATCTCTTTCAGCTCTATAGCTATAATTATATGATCCCTCCTCAATTTATATATAATGAGCCCAAACACTCCATACTTTCACTCCTTTAAAGAGCCTTTGGTCACTTCATCCTCTAACTTCTGGGCATTTTCACTGGCTTTCCCTCATATCTGGAATTCTTTCCTTTCTCATCTCTGCCTTCTAGCTTCCCTGGCTTCCTTCAAGTTCCAATTAAAATTTCACTTTCTAAAGGATTGCTTTTCGATTCCCCTTCTTCTAGCATCTTTTCTCTGTGGATTGTCTCCAATTTATCCTGTATATAGTTTGTGCATAGTTCATTTCTATTGGACTATAATCTCCTTGTGGGCAAGGATTATCTATCTTTTACCTTTCTTTTTATCTTTGGTGATCTCCTCTATACTTTTTTTTTTTAAGTTAAGAATTCTCCTAGCTATAGCTATGAGAGATAACTCCTTCCATGTTTTTCTAATTAAAAAAATATGGTCTATATTTAAGTAGAGGATATTTGGAATGTATTGTGGTATATGGCAAAAGATGCTGGTCTAAACTAGTTTTTTGTTAAGCTGCTTTCCAATCTTTCTCAGCACTTCTTGATGAATAGTAAGTCCTTCCCCAAGGAGTTTATGCTCTTGGGCTTTTTAGGCACTGGGTTATTGAGTTTGATCTTGCCTCTTTAGTCTCCATGGTCTACTTTTATGTTTTTCAATTAATACCAGTTTTGATGATTACTATTTTATAATGTAATCTAAGGTCTGGAAGTGTGGATTTCTTCCTTTCTACTTTTTTCATTATTTCCTTTAAAAATTTAGACCCATTTTGAGGGTACCAGTGGAACACCGTGGCTGACCAACTGTCATCTATTGTTCTTGCTACAAGAGTAGCCATTCATCTTCTCTTCCTTGAAGATATCTTATTCTGGTTCTTTGAAATTGTTATTGGCTGTATATTACAACCTATTCCCAGACACTACATATTATTCCTTTGCCCTCTCTGTGATGCTCATTTTTAATTCTTCAGACACATTAAAGTATATTCCATGTCTCATTTAGCAATGCCAGTAAAATTTTCATAACAAAAAATGAGCCTTTGCTTTGATGGGAAGTTGGAAATAAAATATTATCATACTATAAAATTGGAATGTATTATAAATTCAGAGAAACATGAGATCTCTGGATAGAGAGTAAAGCAAACAGAATCAAGAGAACATCCCATATGACAACTATACTGATAGGCATGAAAATAACAATAAAATGAAATTAAACATTGCCTAACTATAATGACAAAGTCTGGCCTTGGTAAAGAGAGAAGGAAATGTTTGATCCTTTTGTTGGAGAAGTGGGCATTATAGATTTGGAATACTGTGAGATAAGATTGAAACATTAATTAATTGGTTTTGTTTACCATTTTTTCCTCTCCTTGTTATAAGGAAGGGATAACTGGCTAGAAGAGAAGAGAGTCTTATATCTTTCCCCCTCTCCCCCTTCACAGTCTTCAATCCAATGACTGGCCTCCTAGCTATACTTTGCATAACATATTCCATCTCCTGCCTCTGGATATTTTCTCTGCTTATCCCCATGTCTGGGATGCACTCCCTCCTCATCTCTGCTTCCTAGTTCTTCTGGCTTTCATCAAGTTATATCTTATATAGTTACACAATGTGATATATATCATATCTTTTACATAATATTATATAGTTATTATAATTATAGTTATTTGTCTTTTCCATTATATCATAAACTTCTGAAGAACAAAGATTATTTTTTGTTCTTCTTTGTAATACCTGGTTCTTATCATAATGCCCAGCCCAGAGTAGGCACTTAAATGTTTATTGACTGAGAAATGATTGGGATAAGGAAACAAAAAAAAACATCAAATAAACTTTTTTAAACTGAGAAAACTAAAAGATTACATGACACAGTAGGAAGACAACTAGACTTGGAGTCCCAAAGATTTAGATTTCATTTCTGGAAGGAGAAGCCACATATGGAGAAAAATTTCAGAATTCCTCAAAGGATCAAGCTGTATCTGTTGACATGATGCATTTGTGCAGTCTAAAGATAATCAAAAAACATTTATTGAATAATGAATATTCTTATTTCAAAACAATATTTTATATCTTCTTATAATTATTTTTATTTAAGTCAAATTTGCACAAAGGATAATTATAGTAAAATGATGAAAAAAATTATTAAAATTCTTGTATCAATTGACAAAATTAAAGTACCTGGTCCTTATAGTATGAAGCCTTTCTTAGCTTCAGTCTCCTCTTCTGTAAAATAATTATATCTTCCTCAGAATGTTGTTTTGAAGTAGGAATTTGACAAATTCAGAGGTACTATGTAAATGCCAAATCTGTTTTCTCAGTTTTGTGCTTTATGAATTCCCAATTAGAGGATAACATAGAAGACACTGTATGCCCAGAGCTTAGTATACTCAGAGATTCTTGATAAAAATAGAGTCTAAGTTGTTAGTAGAACCGGCTGTTACAAAAGTTATTTTCTATTTTGACTTTCTGCCTTGTACCTTTTGAGCAGAGATTATTCTCCTTCCTTAGAGAATTTGTGAAGCCAGTGCTTCCAACCCCCATCCCCTGTACTTGGGGAGTGCTGACAGCTTTTGTCTATCAGTAGATGAGCTCCCCTAGTAAATGGGCAGAAGTGTTCTGCATATTTTGGAACTGGCTCCTGTTTCAGGAACACAGTTTGGATTGTTCTCTATGGCATACCACTCAGCTCTGGCTACCGCCATTAAGCTTAAGGTTAAGATATGTAGCATTTTTCCATGGGTTGATTGTTGTCTGTGGTGGGATTGGATTTGGGGCAGAGAGAGATTTGTGTGTGTTGAATATTGTTGCAAAATCAGAGATGGGAGTCTATCCTTAGACCTCTAATCTGGGTTCCTTTGCTACTGGTCCTAGCAGACCTGAGGAAATAAATTAATAACTGGCTCAAGCCTGGCCTTATCAGTGAAAGAATGTGTCTGTTTCCTGATCTAATCAGCCCCACCCAGGTAATGGGGACCAGTTTATGGGAACACAGAAATTCAAGGCCTGCTTTGTCATGAAACTGTCCCTGACTACTCCCAGCAAAACTACTCTCTCTCCTTCCTCCAAGTTCTTACAAATACATAGAGCCACAGAATCACATAATTGGACAGTACATTAGACATCAAGTCTGAACAAGAATTTGTTCTTCTTAATATCCTTGATAAGTTTTCATCTAAGTCTCTGCTTAAAGACCTCTAGGGATAAAGAATAGACTATTTCTTAAGGTTATCCATACTTGGTCATAACTTTAATGATTAACAAGTTTCTATCAAGCTAAAACCTGCCTCTTAGCAAATTTTACTCATTGCTCTTGGCTTTTGTCATTTGCAGTCAAATAGAACATATCCAGTTTCTTCTCCATATGATAAACTTTTAAAATCTGAAGATAATGACTAAGTCATCCTAAATCAGTGGTTCATAACCTTTCTATGTCATAAACCCTTTGGAAGTCTGGTAAAACCTATAGACTTCTTAAAACAATGTTTTAAAATGTGATTTCTTTCCATCCCTCTCCTCCCCCCACCCCCTTTTTTTTTTTTTTTTTTTTTTGCTGAGGCAATTGGGGTTAAGTGACTTGCCCAAGGTCACCCAGCTAGGAAGTGTTAAGTGTCTGAGATCAGATTTGAATTCGGGTCCTCCTGACTTCAGGGCTGGTGCTCTATCCACTCTGCCACCTAGCTGCCCCTCTTTCCATCCCTTTCTATCCCAGCAGATTGCCCCCTTTATCATCCCATTCTCTTACTAATTCTCATTTTCTCCTGTTCTATTGACTGCTTCTCTGCTACTATAAATATTCTCATGTCTTTCCCATCCTCAAAAAAACCCTCACTTGATGTGTCTGATTCCCACTATCTATTGTCCCATTTCTCTCCTCCCTTTTATGGTTAAACTCCTTGAGATAGCCATCTATAACTTAGCTTCCACTGCTTCTCTTCATCCTTTTCTCAGCTCTTCACAACCTGGCTTCTGACCTCATCATTCAATTGAAACTGTTCTCTCCAAAGATAACAATAATTTCTTAATTGCCATATCTAATGGTCTTTTGGAAATCCTCTATCTTCTTGATTTCTCTTTGACACTATTAGTCTTTTCTCTCCTCCTCATTCCACCTGTTCCCCAATTCAATAACTACAGTGGCTCGCTATTGCCTCCGGAATAAAATATGAAATGTTCTGTTTGGCTTTTAAAGACAAACCTAACTTCTTTCTATGTTTTCAGCTTTCTTATATATACTTCATTCTTTTCCATGTATTTTATGATTCTGTGACACTGTCCTCAGAGGATCAGCTCACATCACCATGCATTTTCTCTAGCTGTTCCCCATTGCCTGGAATTCTCTCTCCATCTTTTCCTCATAGCTTTCATGACTTCCTTTATAGGTGTTTTGTTGTTCAGTCATGATTGACATTTGGAAATTTCATGGCAAAAATACTGGAGAGGGTTGCCATTCCCTTCTCCAGCTCATTTGACAAATGAGGAAACTGAGGCAAATAGAGTTAAGTGACTTCCCTGGAGCCACACAGTCAGTAAGTTTCTGAGGTCAGATATGAATTCTGATTCCAAGCCCAGTTTTCTATCTACTACACCTAGATGTCCCAGCTTCCCCTTAAGTCTCTGCTAAAATCCCAATGTCTTCAAGAAGACTTTCTCCATCTCTAATGCTAATCCTTTCCTTGAGATTAACTTCAAGTTAAACTATATATCTATATTTTATGTAGCTATATAAAATTTTATACATAGTTGTTTGCAGGTTCTCTCTCCATTAAATTGTGAGTTCCTTGAGAGTAAGGCCTGTTTTGCTTTTCTTTAGATCTCTAGTGCTTGTCATAATGCCTGATACAATGTAGGCACTTAGTAAATGCTTCTTGACTTAACCTGACTTGATTTAAAAACATTAAGTATCTATTATGCTCTGGCCCATTATCCTTGAATCAGGCAGATCTCAAGGTCCTAACTATGATCAGTTGTATTCCTTTCATTACTGTATATTAGTGCTAGTAACTCAAGTGTTTATTATCAATTACTTTCTACAAAATTGTATTTTCTTTAAAAATAGAGCAATTAGCAACAATATGGCAAGAATAAATAAAAATAAGCAAGAATAAACAAAGAATAAATTCTTCTCTCCCTAATACCTCAAGGATAAATTCTTGTATAAATCACTTTGGTTTCTGGGGATAATAAGCTCAAATCTTAGCTTAGTTCCCATATAACTTTGTGGTATCAAGTTCATATTCAGATTCAGTATGATGTCTGGATGAGTCCATAACTCAGCTATGTCTGGCCTGGATCTTGACTATCACTCTTTTTTTTTTTTTTTTTAAGAGTGTGTGTGTGTTTATATAGCTTTTTATTTTAAGATATATGCATGGGTAATTTTTCAGTATTGACAATTGCAAAACCTTTTGTTCCAATTTTTTCCCCTCCTTCCCTCCACCGCCTTCCCCAGATGGCAGGTAGACCAATATACGTTAAATATGTTAAAGTATATGTTAAATACAATATATGTATACACATCCATACAGTTATTTTGCTGCACAAGAAGAATCAGACCTTGAAATAATGTACACTTAACCTGTGAAGGAAATCAAAACTGCAGACAGAAAAAATAGAGGGATTGGAAATGCTATGTAGTGATTCACACTCATTTCCCAGAGTGCTTTCACTGAGTGTAGCTGGTTCTATTCATTATTGAACAAATGGAACTGATTTGGTTCATCTCATTGTTGAAGATGATCACATCCATCAGAATTGATCATCATATAGTATTGTTGAAGTATATAATGATCTCCTGGTCCTGCTCATTTTACTCAGCATCAGTTCATGTAAGTCTCTCCAGGCCTTTCTGAAATCATCCTGTTGGTCATTTCTTACCGAACAATAATATTATATAACATTTATATACCATAGTTTTTTCAGCCATTCTCCAATTGATGGGCATCCATCCAGTTTCCAGTTTCTGGCCACTACAAAGAGGGCTGCCACAAACATTGAATATCACTCTTGAAAGTCACTCTTTGCTCCTTGTATCATTGGTATACTGATAATCAAGGGATTTCGGAACACTGGGATGCTGAGGAACCCTCCCAATCTTTTGAAACTTCCTAATTTTTGGAGGCTTCACTCTTTTTGCTTAGAACATGAAAGAACAAATGTAGAAGTCAAGAACAGGGCCTCAGACAATCTATGGCTTCTCTAAAGTACTGTTTCTCTTTGGATGCAATAAATGAAGGATTAACAAATCCTCCAAGGAGTAAATGAGGTAAAGAGCTGGAGTGGACTTTTTTGAATGCTTCCACAGCTGATCAGAAACCCTCTTCTCAGCCAATCTGAACTAGTTATAGAATGCCTACACATGTCCAACAATCTCTTCAAGGTATTTCCATTCCAAGCCATAGTGACTCAATTGCAAGTAAGCTCCCTACCTTCTCCATTTTGAGAGATGCCATCTGAAGTACTCTAAAGATGCACCATACTCCTATTAAACATGAAACAAAACATGTGGAATTACAAAAGAAACCAAAAGCTATTGAAAAAAAAAGATTAATTTTCTTCCCATCCAAATTTAGAGACCTTACAAAATCTATCCCTAGATCACTTGTGGATCTATGATCCTAGCCTTTTTTCCAGATTGAAGTGGTCCTCTCTGACATAGAGCAAAGAACACAATACCCCAGATGGGATTTGACCAGGGCAAAGAACATTGGAATGATTGCCCCCATCATTCTGGATATTATATTTCTTTGTTTAAAAATGTAAATAGTATTTTATTTTTTCCAATTACAAGTAAAAACAATTTTCAACATTCAGTTTTATAAGATTTTGAGTTCCTAATTTTTCTCCCTCTCTCTCTTCCTTCTTTTCCAAGACATCAAGCAATCTAATATAGATTATACATGTGCATCATGTTAAACATATTTTCACCCTAGTCATGTTGTGAAAGAAGAAACAGAACAAAAGGAAAAAAATTTTTAAAAATGAAAACAGTATGTTTTCATGTGCATTCAGACTCTGTCAGTTCTTTCTTTGGATATGGATGATATTTTCCATGTTATGAGCTTTTTGAAATTGTCTTGGACCATTGTATTACTGAGAAGAGCCAAGTCTGTTATAGTTAATCTGGATATTACATTTCTATTTCCACCTCTCAAAGCATTTATTTCTTCCTTTAGAGGTTATCTGTAAACCATAGTGAAAGCAGGAGAAATTATCTGTGTAAAATATGTGAAGAAATTATCAAATAAAGTAAAAACTTGTGATCCTGTCATTTAAGCTTCTCCTCAATAATCTTACACCTCTCCCATTTATTTGCCAACTGGACAATTTACCAGCTCTCAGATATTTCCAACTCAGTATGACTAAGAAATGCTTGGTGATTTGAACAAATATTTATTAAATGCCCATTTGGTGCAAGGCATATATAGACACAATATGTCCAATGGATCAAGATCTGGCTTCAGAGCCAGGAAACCCACTGACACATATTATCTATATGATGCTGAGCAAGTCACTTAATCTCTGGATATTCTAGGCCAGTTGTGTCAAACTCAAATAAAAACAGACTCCTGCTGACTGAATATTAACTTATTGATGTTTAGTCATATCTGACTCTTGATGATCTCATAGACTTGTCAATGGAGTTTTCTTGGCAAAGATACTAGAATGCTTTGCCATTTCATTCTCCAGCTCATTTTACAAATGAAGAGCTGAAGCAAATCAGGCTTAAGTGATTTACACAGGGTCACACAGCTATTAAGTATTTGAGACCAAATTTGAACTCAGATATTTCTGATTCGAGGCCTGGTTGCTCAATCTATCCCACCACCTAAATGTTCCATAATGACTTAGAAAGCTACAAAGTAGCATGATCTGTGTTGTATTGAATTTTTATTTAAATTTTTTTTCCTCCAATTTCATTTTAATCCACATCCAGCTGTACTGACCACTTGTGGCCACTAAGCTGTGAATTTGACACCTCTGTTCTAGGCAAAATACTAATATTCTAAGGTTCAGAGAAGGTGCCAACCTATATAGCTTAGGCATCTAAAAATTACTTATATCAATAAAGTCCCAGGTCCAGCCTTCTCTCCTCCATTTGTAAGGTAGAGAGGCAGCTTGATTTAACAGGTAAAATAGTAGATTTGCAGTTTGAGAGACGCAGGTTTGATTACTTCCACCTCTGATGTTGATTAACTGTGTGATTTAAGTCACTGGATCTCAGTGTGCCACCGAAGAGCTTCATAGAATTTATCATCTGAAAGCTCAGGGAATTGAACAAGATGGTCTGAAAGGTTGCTTCAAATTCAGAATTTAAGATCCTATGATTTACTTCACTGAGGCCTCAGTGTAGGCGGAAGCAAGAAGAGCTCCTTTACATTTTCCTATGTCACCTTTGGCCACTGCAACAAATGCCAATTACGAGACAAAGGCTAGTCTTCATAAATGGACTTTTTTTTTCCTGGAAAATTTTATTTTATTTAATTATTTTTTAAAATAACTTTTTATTGACAGAACCCATGCCAGGGTAATTTTTTACATTATCCCTTGCACTCACTTCTGTTCCGATTTTTCCCCTCTCCCAGATGGCAAGCAGTCCTATACATGTTAAAGAGGTTACAGTAGATCTTAGATATATGTGTGCAGAACCGAACAGTTCTCTTGTTGCTCAGGGAGAATTGGATTTAGAAGGTATAAATAACCTGGGAAGAAGAACAAAAATGCAAGCAGTTTACATTCATTTCCTAGTGTTCTTTCTTTGGGTGTAGCTGCTTCTATCCATCATTGATCAATTGAAACTGAGTTAGATCTTCTCTTTGTCAAAGAAATCCACTTCCATCAGAACACATCCTTATACAGTATCGTTGTTGATGTATATAAAGATCTCCTGGTTCTGCTCATTTCACTCAGCATCAGTTCATGTAAGTCTCGCCAATCCTCTCTGTATTTATCCTGCTGGTCGTTTCTTACAGTACCACAATTTACTCAACCATTCTCCAATGGATGCCATTTGGCATCCATTCATTTTCCAGCTTCTGGCCACCACAAACAGGGCTGCCACAAACATTTTGGCACATACAGGTCCCTTTCCCTTCTTTATGATCTCTTTGGGATATAAGCCCAGTAGTAACACTGCTGGATCAAAGGGTATGCACAGTTTGATAACTTTTTGAGCATAGCCAAACTACTCTCCAAAATGGTTGGATTCGTTCACAACTCCACCAACAATGCATCAATGTCCCAGTTTTCCCGCATCCCCTCCATCATCATTATTTTTTCCTGTCATCTTAGCCAATCTGACAGGTGTGTAGTGGTATCTTAGAGTTGTCTTAATTTGCATTTCTCTGATCAATAGTGATTTGGAACACTTTCATATGAGTGGTAATAGTTTCAATTTCTTCATCTGAAAATTGTCTGTTCATATCCTTTGACCATTTATCAATTGGAGAATGGCTTGATTTATTATAAATTAGAGTCAATTCTCTATATATTTTGGAAATGAAGCCTTTATCAGAACCTTTGACTGTAAAGATGTTTTCCCAGTTTATTGTTTCCCTTCTAATCTTGCCTGCATTAGTACAAATGGACTTTCAACAGGAACCTAGTAAAGACACTGTGCTAGTCAGCCACCATGGAAGCAATGCTGAAAAACACCATGGTCTGTCTCCTTGAGAAGCCGTTGTGTATTGCCTTGAGATGCCATTCTTTTTATATTGATGAGTCTTGTCTCCCTATCTAAACTGTGAACTCCTGGAGTACAGAAACCCCGGTTTGTGTTTTGTGTCCCTCCCAGCACATCATATATGGCTGGGCAAAGAGTAAAGCCCTGATAAATAATTATTTGATTGATTAAATGAATGGCACATTTTGGGTGATCAAAGATACTACATGGTACAGTAAGAAAAGCACCAACTTTGGAGTCATGGGATTTGGATTCAAATCTGCCACAGCCTGCTTAGATTGTAAGCTTTTTGAGGAAAGGGATTATTGTTAGCCTCTTTTTGTATTTCTAGCACTTAGCATCCTGCCTGGCCCAGAATGGGTGTTTAATAAATGTTTATTGTCGATTACCTATATGAACTTGGGTAAGTCATTTACCTTCTCTGGCCCTCAGTTTTCTTTTCATAAAATCAAGCAATTGGACTCAAGGTCTCTTTTAGCTCTGGATCTATGTTCCTATGACGCCAGGAAAGATACATGAAAAATGCTTACATTTGATGGGATTTAAGAACTGTTTGGGGCAAATCGGTGGTGCAGTGAATGGAGTACTAGTCCTGGAATCAAGAAGATTCCATCTTCCTAAGTTCAAATCTGGCCTCAGACACTTATTACTGTGTGACCCTGAATAAACCACTTTACCCTATGTGCCTTGGTTTTCTCATCTGTAAGGTGAACTGGAGAAGGAGATGGACAACCTCTTTCATTACTTTTGCCAATAAAACCCCAAATGATGTCATGAAGAGTCAGACATGACTAAAAAATGCTGGAACAACAACTGAAAAAAAAAATGTGTATTTTCCTGGGAAAATTTAGGTTTGATTTGGAGTGAGTTTGAGTCATCTGTAGCCTTTGTTGGTTGCTGGAGATTTTCCTCCCCAGGAAGGGCAAGAGAAGTCAGTCTAGGATCCTGAGTCATATCCCCTAAAGGAGAACAAACTGCTTGAATAAAAATGGGATGTAACATTACCAAGTTCATTTTGGGTAAAGCATACTAGGTCCTTATTATGGTATTTTTGGGAGGGTGGGGAGGCACATTAAAATATGTATGTATACGTATGAGAAACAGATTTAGAAGGCTCCATAAAATCCACAAGAGACAGGAAGTTTCCATATGGGAAATCAACTTCTTATTTAACCAGCAGTTTCAAAGCTTTCTCTATAGTCACAGCCTTGGTCTAGACTGGCTGGGGTGAGGAGTGGTGCTTGGCTTGTTTTGCTGAGCCCAAGAGGGCTGAAGAGAAACAAAATAAAAAGCACAGAACTCCTAATTGTCTTCCTCTCGTACAAAAGAATGATCTAGGGGCTAACCCTCTAGATTGGAAATTATGGGTGTGTCTCCCATATTTGGCTATATGAACTTTATTGTATCAATTATAAAAGGGTCCAGTCCAGTCTTGCCCAGGAGAAGGGGGAATAAGTATAAAGACATACCTCTCTGTTCCTATAACCTTGGCTCTTGAACTTCTGGATGCAGTTCTGAAGTATGATAATTGGATTGGGGTGGTTCAGCGAGATAAGCCTAGAGGATGACAGAAGGAACTAAAATGTTACCTTTGTGGGAATTGTCTCACTAACCTGGTGCAGCTCAGGAAAATTGAGTCTCCATATATCTAAGGATGCTGGTCCAGTCCAACTATTTGAAAATTTGAGGAGCATAAGACTGGATTTAGAACTGGAAGAGACCTTAGGAGTCACCTCTCACCAAACATTCATCTTACAGAAGGGGGAACTGAGTCCTTGAAGGATTAAGCAATTTGCTTAAAGTCACAAAAATAGTAAATGGAAACATTGGAAAATGAAGCATTCTATCTAGCTGAGATTTCCAAAGGGCAGAGGAGCAACAAACTATTTTTTCTTAACAAAGATTTAGAATTTTTATGTGAATCTCTCTATAAAAAAATTATCCATTTAGCTATCATTTTAAATAGACATTACTTGACTATTTTTTTTTTCATTCAGGCATACACCATTATGAACATAAATGATTATACCGTATTATAATAATCAAATTTTTAGGACCTATAGAACTGAGTGGGGCTATTAAAGCCGAAGCTACTCTAGGCTGCTGCGCTCTTAGAGGTTTTATGTCTGTTTTTTTGTGTTTCCTGTCTTATCCTTCACAATCAACTCTGTGGAGGGAGGGAAGGAGGGAAGGGAAGAGAGAGAGAGAGAGAGAGAGAGAGAGAGAGAGAGAGAGAGAGAGAGAGAGAGAGAGAGAGAAGGAGAGAGAGATGGAGAGACAGAGACAGAAATACAGAGAGAGAACATGGACTTAAGATTGTATAGAGCATGGGCAACATGTATCCAGCCAAAATAAATTTGTGCATAAGTCTATTCTTACATTCACCAACCACTCTGAATCAACTTAGGCTGATTTTAGGCCCGGAAGAGTTTGAAATCCTGTTTCTGGTCTGGATAAAACCCATTTCTATGAAAGATTTTGCAGGTGCTTACAGATGAAGGCCTCATGGGTAGAAGGAGGCCTGGGAATGCACTAGGGGTATAAAATGGGGTACTCTTATATTGTCACCACTTTGGCTCTTGTCCAGTTTTGGTGACAATCACATTTCCTGGCCCTTTTCAAGCTATCATCATTCCTCTTCTCTTGAGCTAGGAGGGCAAGCAATAGCATGAAGAAGGCAGAGAAGACTGGCCTGTCCTATGAAAAACAAGTTGCATTTGTAAATGCCACTTTTTATATGAGACATACTTTTCACCCAGGGTGGAGAGATGAGGGGAGTGCCTGTTCCCCGTTTCCCCTCTGGAGCACATAGACTTCACTTAGGCAACAGGTGGAAGATGAAATGCTTCTTTCTTCTAATGCAGAACAGGTGGAGATTTACTGGGGGTGGAAGAGGAAGATGGAAATAGAGGAAGCATCCTGAAGCATTAGCAGCCAGCCTTTGCCACAGCCCCCAGCCAGCATGAAAAAACAGAAAACACTGATGGAAAAGCTGATGGCTTTCATTTGGATTGTAGTTAGATTAAATCCACAGAGATTCTGTCTTTTTTGGGTTTTTTCTCTATACTTAATTCCCTCCCTGCCTATTTACTCTCTGAAGCCCCAAAGCCGGAAGTCATATAAAAAAGCACTTGTCAGGGCTCCCCACCTGGACTTAAAGCAGTTAAGCAGTTGCTAGGAATTTGAGCTGCTACATTGAAGAAAAAAAGCCTTCAGCCTGAGCCTGCAGGTGGGGAGGTGGTGATAAGGGTCCCATGACTGTGTTTGAGATGGAGGGGGATGAGTGAGTGTAGGAGGGGAAGACTCATTCTTGTTTTGGCCATTTTGATTTCACTCTCTTGTTGTTTTTTTAAATACTATTTTATTTTTCCAAATACATGCAAAGATAGTTTTTAACGTTCACTTTTGCAAAACCTTGTATTCCAAAATTTTTTCCCCTCTCTCCCTACCCTTCCCCAAGACAGCAAGCAATCCAACATAGATTAAATACATGCAATTCTAAACATATTTCAATATTTGCCATCCTGAACAAGAAAAATCAGATCAAAAAGGAGGAAAAAAACACACACACAAGAATGGGAAAAAACCCAAGAAAACAAACAACAACAAAAAAGGTGAAAATAATATGCTTTGATCCACATTCAGTCTCCACAGTTTTATCTCTGGATGCAAATGGCACTTTCCATCACAAGTCTGTTGGAATTGCTTTGAATCAACTCATTGTTGAAAAGAACCAAATATAACAGAGTTGATCACCACATAATTTTGTTGTTGCTGTATACAACGTTCTCTTGATTCTACTCACTTCACCTAGTATAAGTTCATGTAAGTCTCTCCAGGCCTTTTTGGAATCATCCTGCTGATGGTTGGTTTCTCATAGAGCAATTATGTTACATAACATTCAGATATCAAACTTATTCAGCCTTTCCCCAATTGATGGGCATCCACTCAGTTTCCAGTTCCTTGCCATTATGCTAAAAATATGTTTGCACATGTGGATATAGGGCCAGTAGAGACATTGCTGGTTCAAAGGTTATGCACATTTTGATAGCCTTTTGGGTATAGTTCCAAACTGCTCTCCAAAATGATTGGATTAATTCACTACTCTACCAGCAATGCATTAATGTCCCAGTTTTCCCACATCTCCTCCAACATTTATCATTTTCCTCTCATCTTTGCCAGTCTGAGAGATGTGAAATAGTATCTCGGTCACTCTCCTGTTTTGAATGTCCACTTCTCCTTTTACTTCCATCTTTCCCTTCTATTCTTCCAAGTAGAATTACTCTTCAACTAATGAGTTAAGAGAAGGGTTTTACAACTTTTTATGTCCCAATTCTTTGGATATTTCCAGTCCTTACAATGCTGACACATGCCACATTCTTTCCTATTGGTCTATCTTCCTGTTCTTCTATTTGCCCCTATTCTCAGTCCTTACATCATAGTGTGGAAGAGTTGAAATTTCTGGCATTACTTTTATTAGGGATCTTTGAGTTTTAATATATGTTGTATGTATTTTAATGTATATTAAATTTTATATTAATGTATTAATTAATTAATGTATATTAAATGTATAGTGAAATTAAGAGGCAATTTGCTGTAGGCAATAGTGCTGGGCTTGGTGACAAGAAAATTGGATCCAAATCCCACTTATGTTTACTGGCTATGTGACCTGGACAGGTCAGAACTTCAGTGACCCTATCAAGTCTTAGATGAGTTGTATCATGTGGGTAGCAGAAAAGGAAATGACAAATGTTTCTGTATTCCATGAAGCTAAAGACTTTCTCTCCTACTAAAGGAAATTAAGTGGGCAAGGGAAATTTGAGAAGACAGAAGTCTTAGGATAGGCTTTCCCAGAGTCCCTGAAATCAGACCACAAAGGTCCCTATCTCACCTATTTGTAAAGCCCGGTAGGTTTCTAATCATCCCAAGTAGCAGAGGTGTATGCTCTGTGCATTTGAAGACAGAGTGAACCAGACAGATGATTCTATCTAGAGTATAAAGAATCTCTCAATATCCTCCCAAAGATATCTCTAGGTTACTCTCAAATGGAATGCTATCCATACAAAATACCCTCAAGCACAAATTCCAAAGTCCACACAGCTCAATTATTTGTGTAGTATTAAAGATTCTATTTTTAAAAAACAAAACAAAACTTCAAAACTTCTCAACTTATTTTTATACAGTTTTGGCACTGGTACCAAAATGTTCTGGCATGGTTAGGTCTAAAATAACAAGCTCTTCTTAGGGATCTTAGAAATTCCAGCCACACCAAACTCAAAATTGTCTGCATCTGGACAGCTGTTGCATCCATGACGTGAGAATACCAAATTATATACTTCACTCTGAAGACATCCAACAGTAACTCATATGCCTTCTCCCTGTCCTGCTTTCCATGACCAAAGAAAGCCAGAGCCTATATAAGGAAAGAAAGGTATGATGGACTGAAAGAAGGGGGCTGTAAGCAAGCAGCTGACATTACTCACTTTTGGCATTTCTTAGAGTGACTGTGTACACAAATCTGAAATCATGGGGGAAAGCTGGAAATCATACAAAACATCTAGAGGGTATGAGCAGGTGGGTGTCAATAGGTGTCCTTATCTCTGCCAATTCAGAACCATACCTAACGCCTCTTCTCTAACTCCAATTCACGCGGCATTCCAACGGCTGTGGGCAGCTCTGTGGGATGATTCAGGAGCTCCCACTAACCCTCCTCCATGTGTGCAGGTGCATACTCACATTTATGGACACACAGTTACCCCTACTCACCTACCCACCAGTTTCTCACCATTAGGAGAGACATATCTTGTCACAACTACTGTTAGAACATTAGACATATCTTGTCACAACTACTATAAAAGCATTATTTTTATTAACACAAAAGTTCTTAACCTTTTTTTGTGTGTGTCTTGGACCCCTCAGGCACTCAGTTGAAGCCTACAGACCCCTACTCAGAACCAGATTTTTAAATCCATAAAATAAAGTACACAGAACTACCCAAAAATGATGATTGAAAATAAAGATAGTTTCTTTTCCAACCCAAGTTTATCATTTTCCCCTGAAGTCTGTCCATATCTGTGGACCCCATGGACTCCAGGTTAAGAATCTCTGATCAAGCACAAGTGACATTACTTAATCCAATAGTACCATTGCCATCTAGTTGAGATTAGGACCTTAAGGAAATGAGATGCAGAGTAGGTAAGCTTATATGACAATAATAACAATAGCTAGTACAATAATAGTGCTTTAAGGTTTGTGAATCACTTTGCATGTGCTATCTCCTTTGAGCCTCACAACAACCTTGGGAGGTAGGTGTTATTTATTATCCCTGTTTTACAGCTGGGGAAACTGAGGCAGAAAGAAGTTAAATGCCTTGCCCATAAGGCTTGTGAATGGGAGGATTCAAACTTGAGTGTTTCTGATGAGAAGTCCAGCATTTTATCTACTATATCACCTAGTATTCCTCTGGAAGAATAGCTTTGATGGTGAGCTGCAGGCAGAATGAAAACATTGGACATTTGAGATTGTTGAAGGACTGAGCATGGGAGAGCTGTAAATGGAAAAGAGGGGATAAGAGGCTGATTTAGATTATAATTTTACTCTGGTCAGTTCTCTATACATATCATACAGACGGTTGGCAACATTTTTTGAGATGTGTTAGGATTTTGAGTGCCAAGCATGTGTGTATGTTTAAAGACTTTTCTAAGCTTGGGGGGAGGGTGTTGATCCCAATAGCATTGAAAATTAGTCTGCCTACCATTTTCAACATCTGTGTCATGCAAGGGCCAAGTCTGATTTGGAGTTGGGAGCAAACGGGCTTAAATCATACCTCTAATACTCTTACCACTTGAACAGTTCCTATAGAATTAGCCTTATAGAGTTGTTTTTGTAAGGTTCAAAGCAGATAATGTGCCTAAAACCCTTTGCAGATCTTAATTCAAGTGTCAATTATGATTATTTGGGCCTTGTTACCAATTTCTTTTCTAGCCTGAAATGCTTAAAATCTTTAGTTTCTTTTAAAAGCTCAGATTACATGTTTTGGCCTGTATTATGGTCTTTGCCGATCTCCAAGCTAGTGCCATTTACCTAAAATTACATTGCATTTATTTTGTATTTATTTATTTATTTTGCTGAGGCAATTGGGGTTAAGTGACTTGCCAGGATCACACATCTAGGTAGTGTTAAGTGTCTGAGGGCAAATTTGAACTCAGGTCCTCTTGACTTCAGGGGTGGTGCTCAATCCACTGCACCACCTAGCTGCCCCTATTTTGTTTATTCTTGTACCTGTTTCCTCCCCCATTGAATTGGAAGCACCTTGAAAATAGGGCCTATTTCATTTTCGTCTTTGTGCCTCATCACCATGTACATCTGCTCCTTCTGGCCATCATCCTTTCCTCCTTATTGTGTGGGAAATAGAGAAGAATGAATCAATTCATCCATTAGCCAAGAAGCATTTATTAAGTTTCCACTAGATTATTATTGATGGGCGGATTGATTCCTTCTTTTTTCCCCCCCACACAACAGGGAGTTTGTTGTTGTTTAACCTTCTTTCTTGAACAGGAACAATGATATCATGAGCATGATGTCTTGACTTGTGAGTGAATTGGGTTTAAGTGAGTCAGAGCTGCAAAAAATTGACAGGCTTATTCTCTCTTCCAGAGTCATCAGAAGATGCACAAGAGTCAAGATGACTGGTAATGGTCCAGCATATCTTATGTACCTTTGGCTAGAGAAGGGTACTTCTCCACCAAAGACATCTGTCCTCTTCAAAATGCTTAATTTTTAAGATGTGAAAAAAGGAAAGAAAAGGAAAGGAGGCAGAAAAATGGGACTTATTTGTCTAGAAAATCAGATAAACTAAACCAGCCCTGGTAACTGAGTGGCAGATGTTACAGCCTGAATATCTTCCCATCTGCATTGGAGCTGAGGATGCCAAAAAGAGCCACACCCTTCCTTGCTTGTCTTCCTTAAGGTCTAATGAATTTAAGGAATAAGTATCTAGCTGCAGATTAGATGCTAGCTCTAGAAATCCAGTCATACCTAGTTTGATGAAGAAAAGTGCATTTGCATCCAAGCAAATGGACTTCCCAGGAAACGGGGACAAGGGAGAATTGGGATTTTGTTCTAGCTCAATTTAAACAGAGGTTTATGAAACACCCATTTGTGCAAAGCTCCATGCCAGATGCTGGAGATATAAAGATCAAATTAAAAAGAAGTATTTGTCTTCAAGGAGTTTACAATCTATTCTGTAACTCATTATATATATATACACACACATATAACCTAGTCAAGTCACTTAATACCTCCAGTTTCCAAGATGAGGAAACTGTTAGATGGGAGACAGAAGGAAGCTGTCAAATGGGGATAATGGTAATGCCAAAGAAACTGAGCAAGACAGAGATTAGAGACCAATTCAATAATTTATTAAATGGAGAGAAATACTGGGACCAATGGATCCCAGGGCTAGACTAGATTATCATCTCAATGAGTCTAGCCTCAAGTATGGGCAATGAACCTTTTATGGAATAACAACAATGGAGGGACCTAGGTGGGGATAACCTCATAGAAGGAGGTTACTGATATTCTAATGACATCTGAAATGGATAAACCTTTATCTTGTCAAACATTAAGGAATGTCTATAAAACCTTTATCTCAACCATTAAGAAGGGACCATCATAATCTAAGGCAGAATTACAAAATAGGATAATTGGAGGAACTGGTCACCCCATTAAAAGGGAACTTTGGCATTACATAATAATATTTGCCTTATGATAGAGTTGTTGTAAAGACAAAAAAGATATGACAAATCATGATCAGGCAATTAATCCAAAAGCATTTATTAAGCACCTACTATGTGCCAGGCACAGTGATAGGAGGTGGGGCTACAAAGACAAAATTGAAGTTGTCTTTCCCTTTAAGGAACTCCTAGTCTAATGAAAATATAGTGATAAAAAATAAAATGGCCTTGGAATCAGAAACCCTACATTGGAATCTTGATTCTACTACTGTCACTGTGTGATTTTGAGTAAGTTACTTCCCCAGCTAAACCTTAGTTTTCTCATTGATAAAATAATAGGGTTCAAGGGATAAAACAGTCAACAAATATAGCAACCTAGTCTTTGACAAACCCAAAGATCCCAGCTTTTGGGATAAGAACTTACTGTTTGATAAAAATTGCTGGGAAAATTGGAAACTAATATGGCAGAAACTAGGCATTGATCCATACTTAACGCCGTACACCAAGATAAGGTCAAAATGGGTTCATGACCTAGGCATAAAGAATGAAATTATTAATAAATTAGAGGAACATAGGATAGTTTACCTCTCAGACCTGTGGAAGGGGAAGGTCTTTATGACCAAAGCAGAACTAGAGATCATTACTGATCACAAAATAGAAAATTTCGATTATACCAAACTGAAAAGTTTTTGTACAAACAAAACTAATGCAGACAAGATTAGAAGGGAAGCAATAAACTGGGAAAATATTTTTACAGTCAAAGGTTCTGATAAAGGCCTCATTTCCAAAATATATAGAGAATTAACTCTAATTTATAAAAAATCAAGCCATTCTCCAATTGAAAAATGGTCAAAGGATATGAACAGACAATTCTCAGATGAAGAAATTGAAACTATTTCTAGTCATATGAAAAGATGCTCCAAGTCATTATTAATCAGAGAAATGCAAATTAAGACAACTCTAAGATACCACTACACACCTGTCAGATTGGCTAAGATGACAGGAAAAAATAATGATGATTGTTGGAGGGGATGCGGGAAAACTGGGACATTGATGCATTGTTGGTGGAGTTGTGAACGAATCCAACCATTTTGGAGAGTAGTTTGGAACTATGCTCAAAAAGTTATCAAACTGTGCATACCCTTTGATCCAGCAGTGTTACTACTGGGATTATATCCCAAAGAGATTATAAAGAAGGGAAAGGGACCTGTATGTGCACGAATGTTTGCGGCAGCCCTTTTTGTAGTGGCTAGAAACTGGAAACTGAATGGATGTCCATCAGTTGGAGAATGGTTGGGTAAATAGTGGTATATGAAAATTATGGAATATTACTGTTCTGTAAGAAATGACCAACAGGATAATTTCAGAAAGGCCTGGAGAGACTTACACGAACTGATGCTGAGTGAAATGAGCAGGACCAGGAGATCATTATATACTTCAACAACAATACTATATGATGACCAGTTCTGATGGACCAGGCCATCCTCAGCAACGAGATCAACCAAATCATTTCTAATGGAGCAGTAATGAACTGAACTAGCTATGCCCAGAAAAAGAACTCTGGGAGATGACTAAAAACCATTACATTGAATTCCCAATCCCTATATTTATGCCCAGCTGCATTTTTGATTTCCTTCACAAGCTAATTGTACAATATTTCAGAGTCTGATTCTTTTTCCACAGCAAAATAACGTTTTGGTCAGGTATACTTATTGTGCATCTAATTTATATTTTAATATATTTAACATCTACTGGTTATCCTGCCATCTAGGGGAGGGGGTGGGGGGAGGGTAAGAGGTGAAAAATTGGAACAAGAGGTTTGGCAATTGTTAATGTTCTAAAGTTACCCATGTATATATCCTGTAAATAAAAGGCTATTAAATAATAAAAAAAAAAAGATAAAATAATAGGGTTTACATAATTTCTGAGATTCTTTCCAGCTCCAACATTTTATATCCACCTCTCAGCAATAGAGATGAGATTCAAATAGTGAAAAGATCAAGTGTTGTAGAAAGGAACTAGCTCTTGCTGGAGGAAACTCTCAGCACTACTGGCTCTGTCATCTTACTAAAGATAGTAGTAGATCTTCATCTTAGGGAAGAAATGATTAACTCTTAGCTTCCTTTTTTTTTTTTTTTTTTTAAACCTCCTGAGAAGATTAGGACAGAATGTAGATTTCTTGAGTTGTAATGTTTAATTCTTTGTCCTTATGGCTTCATCTTGTAAAGTGGTACCCTGCCTGGACTTAATGTTGCTTAATCAGTGATCATTGCCTTAGGGGAAATCTTTACATTGGGTCAAAGAAAAGTCACACAGAAGAACAAGGAAGGTTAACACTGACCAATACTCTCAAATGTATTTCCATGGAGGCTTGTGGAGAAGAGATTCCTTATCATCAGTGGGATACAGCTTCAGCTAGACAATTTTTTCATCTGTGACAAAAACACTTGGGGGAGAGCTAGTGTAGAAGACAGTTGTCCTTGCATGTAGCCACACTGAGACAGGAAATAGATTGACCCTTGCCACTGTTGGGATTTGGAGGAAATGGAAGGAGCAGAGGAGAGGGGAATAAGCATTTATGTAGCACCTACTACGTGTCAGGCTCTGTACTAAGCATTTATGTAGCACCTTTGTGAATATAATTTTATTTAATCCTTACAACAACCCATTGAGATAGTACTATTATTATCCCGACTTGATACTGAGGAAACTAAAGCAAACAGGATTAAGTGACTTGCCCAGATATAGTAAATATGAGTTTGAATTTGAACTCAAGTCTTCCTGATGCTGGTATCATGCCTCCAAAGAAACCATAGAGACAGACACAGAGACACAGGGACAGAGAGAGATTTCTTTAAATCAAAGAAAACAGCAACTTGCAAATGTTATGACCATTAGATTCAGGATCCAATGACATCCTGCCCTGTATCGTTCTCTTCTACCTTCATGTCAGCCCCATTTGCTCAACTCTATTAGAAGCCCCTTGGTATCAGACATAGCTTCTGCTATGCAGCTCCACAACATGCAGGGTGCTGTGGACCTGATAGGTTTACTGATTATATATCTGCTCAGATGTGAACCCTGTGAGGAAACAGCCAGAGAGGAAATGAGTGTGGTCCAGAGTAAGACCGACCCCAAAGGCAAAATAGAACTATATTCACATTAGGGGTAAATTCAGTCAGAGAAAATCCAGTCTCACCTATCTCATAGTTGGGGAAAAGGTGAGCCCTTAATGAAGTGGACAATGGGACTCAGAAGGGGAGGGACACCAGAGATTCAAGCAGCTTAACACTAGAGATTTAACCCTAGGGACCCAGAGATAGCATTTTCTATGGGGAAATGAACTCTCCCCAAAAAGGCGTGTTGGTGTCCTGAAGCAAAGCCCTCATTGACCCTTACTAGTTACTGTTCAGTCACAAGGGGAACATTGATCAAAGTCACACTGAGCCTGATTCAATCTATCCCAGAATTTAGAATTAGAATTTATAATAGGATATGTCAGCATTCAGGGTAGAGCCAGAAGCGGGTTATCTTATTTAAATATACAATATTAGAGCTGGCTTTCCCCTTTTCTTCCCTCCCCAATTTTGCCAATAAGAAAACAAAGCCCAGAGCACTAATGGTGGTTGAGTGAGTTGGCCAGGCAGGTAAAGCTTTCCCTTCCCCCTTTCTGTTATGTTACTACTGGGTAACAAGTGCTGGTGGCAACCTCTTTCTTTCTTTCTTTTTTTTTAATAGCCTTTTATTTTCACAATACATGCAAAGATAGTTTTCAACATTCACCCTTGCAAAACTTTGTGTTACAAATTTTTCTCACTCTCTCCCCCATACAACAAGTAATCCAATATATGTTAAACATGTGCAGTTCATCCATACATGTTTCCACATTTTTCATGCTGCACAACAAAAATCAGATCAAGAAGGAAAAAAAATTTAAAAATGGAAAAGAAAACAGAAAGCAAGCAAACAACAACAAAAAGGGTGAAAATACTATGTTGTGATCCACATTTAGTCTCCACAGTCCTCCCTCTGGATGCAGATGGCTCTCTCCATCACAAGTTATTGGAATTGGCTTGAATCACCTCACTGTTGAAAAGAGCCACTTCCATCAGAATTGATCCTCATATAATATTGCTGTTGCTGTGTACAATGATCTTCTGGTTCTACTTACTTCACTCAGCATCAGTTCATATAAGTCTCTTGAGGTCTCTCTGAATTCATCCTGCTGATCATTTCTTATAGAATAATAACATTCATAACATTCATATACCATAACTTACTCAGCTGTTCTCCAACAAATGAGCATCTACTCAGTTTCTAGTTTCTAGCCATTACAAAAAGGGCTGCCACAAACACTTTTGCACATGTGGGTCCTGTCCCCCTTTTTATGACAGTATGTAGTGACACTGCTGGATCAAAGAATATGCACAATCTCATAGTCCTTTGGGCCTAGTTCCAAATTGCTCTCCAAATGGGCAACCTCTTTCTGACAACATGACAGGCCCAGAGAGAATGTGATTGAGATGGTCCAGGCCAGACTCACCCCTGCACACCAGCGCGATAACCCTGGCTCCACATTTAAAGCATCCCTCTCTCCTCACCCTTGCTTGCCACCCAACAGCTGGAATAATCATAGCCCTTTGGCCTTGACAACTGCACCATGTGGAACTTTTTGGATAGTGGGAGACGCCATGCTTCAGATGCCCTCAATCAAGTACATTTCTCCTGCCTCTTGTTAATCTGTCTCTTATCAGAAGTGGGGTAGAAGGAAAGACAGAGCCAAAGAGGCTCTCATTCAGTCTCCTAAAGTCTAGGTTCCTTATTTTAAGAACTAACTTTTTATGATGCCTGATTAATCTTAAACAAAAAAGGATCATCAGAAGAACATGCAAAATAAGGAGCTAAATCATACCTAAAAAAATTCCTAACAGAGCATGAATGACATAATTGGATTTGGAATCAGTAGTCATGGGTTTGAATCCATTTACTAGTTATATGACCTTGGGCATGTCCTTTTACTTTTCTAGATCTGTTTTCTTATCTATAAAATTAGAGCTAATGGATTAGAATCAGTGGTTCTCAAACTTTTGTTTTCAGTATCTTTATCCTATTAAAAATTGTTGAGGATCTCTCCAAAGCATTTTTATTTATATTTATAGACATTTGCCATATTGGGAATAAAAACTATTTTTGAATTTGTAGACCCTCTAAAAGGATTTCAGAGATCCCCAGGATTCTCTAGACCATACTTTGAGAGCCACTAATGCCATTAGATGGTGTCCTGAAATAAATCTATGATTGTATGAAATTAACAAATTGCAATGTCTTTGCTCTGTCTCCCCTTTTATATTTACCTCTGGATTTGTTTTATTTTTCTACAGTAATAGTGTATAAATTATATAGTTTTGTCTCCTCTGATATTACTCTGACACTTTTGATATTTTCTTGAGTAACATTAACTCACACTTCAGGGTAAATCCACAGAGTCATTGCTGTTTCAGGTTGTAGGGATAAACCCTGTAAGTAGTTGGTCTTACTACTATAACTTAAAAGTCAAATGTGTTGTATGAATAACTAACCAGTATACAATTAGCTTTTAGCAAAGACATTTGTTAAAATGATATATTCGGAGGGAAAATCCCCATATTTCTTTAAGCCTAGAGTTTTCTCTCCCACAAATATAATATCTATAGGAATATTGAACCCAAATTTAAGAGTATAATGATATTGAGACACATGTATAGGTGTTGCAAAGTAACTCAGAAATCCTGACACTGTAGGAACTGGAAATACTTTCTCTGTTTAGAGTTCTAATGTGGTTTCCTTCCAGTGCCATATTTCTCCTGGCTCAGCTGGGCTCCTAGAGTTTACTTCTTTCTTGAGTTCAAAGCTATTTGCTTTCTCTACCATGAGGCATCTTAAAAAAATTCATTAAAAAGTTTTCAGTTTCAAATTCTTTCCCTACCCTACCCATTGAGAAGACAAGTAATATGATACCCATTGTACATATGAAGTCATGCAAAATGTATTTCCACATTAGCCATGTTGCCAAAAAAAGCATAAAAAAAGTGCTTCAGCCTGCACTCAGAGTTTATCAGTTCTCTCTCTGGAAATGGATAGTATTTTTTATCATGAGTCATTTGGAATTGTGATGAATCATTGTCTTGATCAGAGTAGCAAAGTTTTTGAAGTTCCTTCCTCTCGCAGGTGATTGTCTCTTTATCCACATCTGTGCAGAGTGTGTGTTTCTGCTCCATAGTGGACACAACATCTTCTATTGGCCCGATAATTCTAATGATATGACCATGGGGAAGGAAAGGAGAAAAAAATCCCCTCCAATTTGCTTTCCCTGGCACAAGCACTGGGCTCAGTTTCCTTCCACAATTGCCTCCAATTCTCAAACTTGAACTTATACTCCTCAATTTGCTGGATGATTTATTTCTTTGACACTTGGACTCAAGGGGAATGATTGATTCGCCAAGTCTCTTCTAATGTGTTTCCAGTGTGGTATCATTGCCTTCATCCAACAGTCAGGTACTCATATTCCTTTGAAAATGATTAAAGAACTTATTCATTAAAGAGCTCAGATATATACACTCTCATTTTGTCCCTCACAACCTTGCAGAAAATAAACAATCAAGGCACCTACGTGGCAACAGCAGATAGACCTGGTTCTGGAGTCAGGAAGATTTATCTTTTTGATTTAAAATCTGGCCTCAGACACTTATTACTTGTGTGATCCTCCTACAAGTCACCTCATCCTGTTTGTCACTGTTTCCTCTTCTGCAATATGAGCTGGAGAAGGAAATGGCAGACCATTCCAGTATTTTTGCCAAGAAAACCCCAAAAGGAGTCATGGGGAGTTGGACACAATTGAAATGAACAAATTTGAATTTCAGCACCTTGATAATGGGTAGTGACTAAGAACAGGGCAAGGAAATGGGATTATGATTTTCTCCTTCACAACTGCTAAATTTGCTCATGCCGGTCAAGGATGGTTCACTTCTTGATATTCAGAAGTACAACTAACTTGGCTCATGATTTTATTAGAAGGAAAATATGTAGTTTTACACAATTAGACTTCACTGGCCTTGTGTGTAAGAAGAATATTAGACCAAGACCCAGGAGGCCCAAATTCTATTTAGTTTTGCCCCTGCTACTAATATGCTGCATGACTTTATGCCTCATTCATTTACCACTTTGGACCTCAGCTTTTATATTTATAAAAACAATGGAGTTAAACTCAAAGATTTCTATGATTATTTTTATCTTTAATATTCTAGGTTTCTCTGAATGAAAAGATGAGAAAAAACACTACTGTAATAATAATCAAAAGCCTCATACTTGTATAAATAAAATGTATGCCATTGCTTTGTTCAAAATTGAATATTAGTCAGTTAGAATTTATTAAGTGCCTACTATTTGCCAAGCACTATACTAAGCACTAGAGACATGAAAAAAGGCAACTCTCTCCATCCTATTGCCCCAAGGCAAAAACAAACAAAACAAAGAATCCCAATTTTTAGGAGTCCATAGTCTAATGGGGAAGAAAATATGCAAAGAATATATAATATGTATTACAAATAATATATACACATATATGTATGTCTGTATGTCTCTGTGTGTGTGTGTGTGTGTGTGTGTGTGTGTGTATGTGTATATATATATATATATATATGTATAAAATGGAGTGGTCTCAAAGGGAAGACATTAAAAATAAGGAAGATTGGGAAAGGCTTCTTGTAGAAGGAATCCAGAGAAGAAAGGAAGTAGTGATGAGGACAGAGAGTTCTTGGTATGGGGGAAAGCTAGGATCAAAGATATCAAGGAATGGCAAGGAAGCCAATATTATTTAGTAAAAATCTATGTTTATTTCTTGTTAAACTGTTTAATCTTTAATTAAAATAGAAATTATTCACATCCACATGCTTCAATAAAATCTATCCTTTTCAATTTCTTTTTTCCCCTAATTAATCACATTTGATCACATATTGAAGTCTTAGATATTCAGGTGATGGGGTGCCATTTTCTTAACACAGCTGGATAAACTAAAAGTTACACATCCTTTCTCCATTGAGGATATTAATGTACCTTTAATACATTATCATCATTATTTTGGGCAAGATTTGTTATTTCATTGAGAGTTAGCAATTCGCATTGTGGAAACTCCCTTGTCTAACTCAGTGTTGCTTGTTGGCAAATGATTTGAGCCATCACACTGCATATCTGTATCTGAAGCAGTATTTGAAACCAGGCTTTTTAGACTCACAGGATCTTGCCCTTTTCTCATTATACTGTGCTGTCTCTTATTCATTGGCCCATTCACAAAAAAAAAATAAATAAATAAATTGGGTACTATTTTTTCTTTCCTTCTTGACTCTTCATAATGATTTATTCGTTTCTCTTCTTACCTTTAGAAATTAAAAGATCATCTTTTCAGTAGCCTTTGGTCGTTATATTTTCCAAAGACAATGATGCTCTTCTACACGCTAAGACCTTTGACATATCAAGCCTTTCATATTGTGGCCTGAGTTTGGCAGTGTACAAGTCGATTTAAGTATTGTCCATAACTTGGAAGCTATCTTGGAGTAATGTTCCCCTTGGGCTGCTTGAGCTTCTAACCTCATGCTTGAGGAGATTGAGTTCAGCAATAGATTTGGTCCTCACCGCCCTCATAGGACACTTGAAAGAAATAAACCCAGATTATATGGTGAGCCCTGCAGATCTGCTAACGCCATAAGAATAGGGAGCATCTCACACATGCTAACATGCTAAATAAAACACAGCACACCAAGCAATACTTGCTCTGGAGCCAAACACAATAGAAACTGCCAGTGCTCAATCAAAGTGTTAATCCAGATGGCCTGCGAATAAAGCATGACAAAAGCCCAGGTGTACTGCATGGGTAATGAAGCTCTTGGCAGCCGCTTCAGTAACATGGTTAATGCATGAAATGATATTCTATCATCTCACCCATTATGTATTCTGGCCATGGAAGTTACCACATCGGTCCAGTCCAATGCCAGGTGGGTACAAAAATCCAGCAGAAGTTTCCCTGAGCTTTCTATTGTTTCCAGTGGGTGAACAGGAACAAATGGCCAGACTGAGACCACTCATAGGGGCACTTGCCAGGGAGACTGTGGCAGTGTGTATCTTTCTGGTAGGTTGAAGAAGCATGACAACAGCCAACAACTTCACTCTGTACTTAGCCTGTCCCCTTATGTGATAGTGTCGAGGGCACAAACAATCTCAGGAAGCCTCACCCCTTTCAGAAGTCCACCCACTAAAAACCCAGACCAGTGGCACCATGAGAATTTGCTCTGTAGAAAATGGGTTATTCTATTTTATGCTGTAGGATGAGGGAATAGCAATGATAACATGAGTTCAATCCCTCATTGTGAATGGAGAAATAGTCCTAGCTTCTGTAAAAAAAAATGAGTCAAATTTTTTGAGTTTCTGTCCTAATAGATCACATAGGATAGAGGTGTTTTTTTAAAAAAACATTTTGGGGTCCTGACTTTCTTTGACAGTCTGGAAAAGTCTATGGATCCCTGCTCAGAGTAATGTTTTAAATTGCATAAAGTAAAATGCATATGATTCCCTAGAGTACCTGGTTCTAAATACCTTTATTCATCTATTTATTTATTTATTTCTAAAATTTGTATTTATTTTATTTTCAAGTTATGGAATACAACAAGCATTTCCATAACATAGAATAATAAAAAAGATGATTTCAGGAAAACTACAAATCTATTATGTACAACTTGCTTTTTCTTTTAAATATGTAATAAAGTTATCATGTAAATTTCCTTCCCCCCAACCTGCTGCCCTAGAGATAGATCCTCTTAGACATAAATATGTGTGTATATGTGTGTGTGTGTGTGTGTGTGTGTGTGTGTGTGTAAAATCATTCTACACATATTTTCATTTTTCATTTCTTTCTTTGGATGTAGATGTCAAACATACTTCTATATTGGTCATGTTGTGAGAGAAGAAGAAGCATAAGAAAAGGGGAAAACTACAAAACAAATAAAAACAGCATGCTTCAATCAGCATTTAAACTATCATTCTTTTTCTGTATGCAAATAGTATTTTCTATCACAAATCTTTTGGATCATTGAATTGCTGAGAAGAGCTGAGTCAAGCATAGTTGATCATCACACACTGCCACTGTTACTGTGTATAATGTGCTCCTGGTTCTGCTCACTTCACTCGGTATCAGTTCATGTAAGTCTTTCCAGGTTTTTCTGAAATCTGCCTGCTCATCATTTCTTAGGACCCCCCCCCCCCCAATAGTATTCCATTACATTCACATACACAACTTGCTCCATGGCTCTCCCTTGTTGCTGCTACTTCTAATACCAGGTACCCATCTAATATCATGTGCCCATGAAGCTCTTCTCTAAGAGGCACAGCTGCTCAAGAAATTCCTCACCAGTGTAAATAAAAGATAGAATAAGCGTCTCTTTAATTTGAGATTTCGAACAAATATTGTCTTATCTCTTAATCAAGGAAAATTTATTTTTCAGTCTGTGGTCTAGGCCCTGAATTAAGGAAGGGAAAAGGAAAAAGAAGTCCAAAGGGTATCCAGAAACTCAGAGATTAGACATTTTCCTCATATTTATTTTTGTCACGTACCTTTCTAGGAACTCCTGATACTCTCACACTTGGCCAACTGCTATAGTCTCTTAACTTAAGAAGCTGCCATCTCCAGAGTGGAGGTTCGTGGTCACTAGAGTCCAATAACTCTCCTCTTGAGCTACATTGGCCAGCTAGCTCTGAATGCATGGCTTTCCCCATTGCTATTTTTGTTCTTGGGATTTCTCTGGGAAAAAAGAGAAAAAGGGGAAAGGGGGAAAGGGATAACAGGTTTTTCAACTCTCTTTTGTAGGCCATCACAAAGGGGTGGCTCCTTCAACAAGAGTCTCTCCTCCCAAGACTATGAACTGACCTATTTATCTTTGTCCAAACTTTGTTATCAGTGAAACCCATCTCACAGGAGGCAACAAGGTGTGTACTCATACCTTCCTTCAAAAGATACAGTCAAAAGTCCTACAAAAAGTCTCAACTCCTCTTGATAAGCCCATCATATCTATTAGGGATCAATGACCTCCATATAAAATAGAAGTGTTGGACTCAGTGATAATTAAAGTCTCTTCTATGACCACATGACCTCATAGAATGTTAGAAATAGTAAATATTTACTTCATATCTGCTACAATTGATCTAGCCCTATGATGGATGATGTAAGGAATAAAAGAGAAAGAATAAGACAAAGTTTCTCCCTTGCAGAAATTATGATCCAGAACAAGTATCATTAAACCTTTTTGTGTCAGAGACAAAATGTAAAGTCTGGGACTTTTAAAAATAATTTTTAAATATATAAAATAGAATATTAGCAAATGAAACAAATAATATTCATATAAAGAGGTGATTTTTTCCCATCTAAGGTCCAGACTCCATGAAATCTTCCTACTATCCTCATTGACTCCTAATTAAGAACCTCTGATCTAGAAATACCTTGGGATATGATGTGATTATTTCAGTGATCTATGATTGCACAGGTTTCCCCTCCATCTGATATGGATCATGATTCTTCCGTGGTTTAATAGGCAATCTTTGAGACTATAGGGAGAAACATTTCTACATGGGAAAAAGCAAATCACCCTAGTGATAAGCCTCTTTAAACTTAGCAAGGAGTGTTATTGGACAACAAAGGAACAGTATGTTGCTTAACTTTTCCTCCACATCTTTCATATTTGGCAGTAAGAATTTGCTCTTGAAGGATAGCTTTTGAAAATGCTCTTTGAACTTAGCCTTCAAGGAATCCATGTCTCTCCACTGCAGAATCCTATCATAATATGCTTGATATTACATGGGTTTGGCTATAATCTGATTTAAATCATGTTCATTGAAACAATTGCAAACCTGGGATATCCATACAATTGTAGAATCACAGATTTAGGATGGATGGAACCTTAAGAACTATTGAATTCAATCCCCTTATTTTATAAATGAAAAAACTGAGGCACCAAGAAGCCAAAAGAAGCCCAGTGTCACATGGCCAGTAAGATTTGAACTCGGGCTTCCTGACTTTGGGTCGAACTACCATCAGAACAAATTATAGGCATTAAAACAAGAATTATACAGGAATTGGCCTGCACTTTGCATATCAAGTGGAAGTCGACCATTTTCCCCAGTACTTTCTCTATGAAAGATTTACAGTGACTTTGAAAAGAGATTATATATTTCTTTTAAAATGTCTCTTCAATCTGTCCACATTTTGGGAGACTCTCGGGGAAGTTCCCTATGCAACCGACATCTTGGCACCCATCTGGAAAGATTTCAGCACAGAACTCTGAATCGAAGTTTTGTCTCTTTATTTTTCTGATCTTGGGGAGAATTCCATAAACAGGGTCAGAAAGACCTCCCTGCATGGATGGCTGCAGACACTTTATCACCAAAACTATGTGGGCCTGGGTTTATCTGCTTGAAAATAGTTAACTCCAAAATATCAGTCTCTTCATAATCCACTAAAATTCCCCCTTCCCCTTCTCATTTTCACCAAATTCAATGGATAATATTTATATTTCTTTGTTTTTTCCTCATTAATATCAAAACTTCACTTAAAAAGTATTCTTTGGGAAAGGAGACCCAATCACATATGTAAGAGGCAAAAAGAAAGAGAAAAATTGAAGAAATGAGGTCACATTATGTGGGTTATGCTAGGGAAGATGGGAGTGGAGAGTGGGGGAGGAAATAAAGGACTGCCTCGTTCTAAGGTCAAGGAACACATGGGTAGTCGTGCTTATTAAAACTATTTATTAGAACAATTAGTCTGTTGTTGTGCAATATAAAACTTAACCTTTCATTGCCTTTTTTATTCTGCCTTCTCTTTCTTTCCTTCACCCCACAGTCTTCCTGTCTAACTTCTAGGTTTGTCTTTGGCTACAAGGATAGAGAAGAATGACTCTGGCATTGAGCTATAAGTTCAGGTCCTAGAATGTGTCCTCTTTAATACTTTGATATTTCAAAAGATCTGCCTTAGGTAATCTTGCCACTGATGAAAACTGGAGCCCCTTTCTGACTTCTCACCCTGTATGATGTTTGTCCATGTCCTCCCATAAGTTCACCAAATGCATTAGAAGCCTTATTTCTTGCTTCTTTTAACATGTCATAGATCCCAGTGTAGCAATGAGGAGAGAGGAGAAGAATAATTATTTAATTGAATCTAATTGCAAATTTTTCTGTGTAGAATCAGTATCTATTGGATTCATAATCCAATGGTGCCCTTGTGATGTGGGGAAAAATACTAGACTTTAATTAGGAGCTTTCGTAGATTTTAGTTCAAGCTAGTCCAAGAATTAACTCTATGGTCTTTACTATATGAGTAAGTCAAAGTTCACCTCTTTCAGTCTCATTTTCCACATCTGTGAAATAGGGATACTATTTATAGTACTAACTTCTCAGGGTTATCCTAAGCAATGAAATAAATTAAAGTATGTGAAGTAATTTGCAACTAAAAGGAAATGGTCACATTTTTTGAATTCATACTGTATATTTCCATTGGACTGGAAACAATAATCATATTCTATATTAGAGGTGTTAAACATATAGCTTGGACCACATCACAATACTTTCTATTAAGACCCAAACCAGATTGAAATGTAATTGAAATTATATTTAATGAAATAAATAAAAATACAATAAAATATAGATAATATCAATATGTGGTTTACTAAGTTAATACGCACACACAAGCATGTTTATATACAGTTCAGTCTTTGGTTTGATATCATTGTTCTATGTAATTATAAATTCAAACAGTGAGAATATAAACACATGTGATCCCTTCAAGGGATTTGTTATCCTCACCAAAAAGGACCTAGCTGTATTATTCTTAGTGACATAAAGGCAGACAGCAAAGTATAATCAATAGAGGCCTCAAAACCAGGAAGATGTATATTCAAGTCCTGCCTCTGACCCATACTGGCTGGGTGATTCTGGGAAGATTATTTGATCTCTCAATTCTCTAGGCAACTCACTCAGTCTATAAATTGCAGTCTCTAATTTTCTCATTGGAGAGTCTCCTATATCAAATAAAAATACAAGCCCAGTCCCTCTCTCTATCCTTGTTGTTCAAATGTTCAAATGTCACACTTTGTGACCCCAGTTGTGATTTTCTTGGCAGTTAGGGGAGTAGTTTGCCCTTTCTTTTTCCAGTTCATTTTACAGATAAGGAAACTGAGGCAAACAAGACTAAGTGACTTGCCAGGGTCACACAGTTACTGTCTAAGGTCAGATTGAATTCAAAAAGATGAGTTTGTGTTCCTAATTCCAAATCCATAGCTGTATTCACTGTGCCATTTAGCTGTCCCATCCCCATCATTATTAGTATTGTCAAATGTGCTGACAGGACCGAGGCAACATAAAAATCAGACTAGATTATTCTACATTCCTTCTAGCTCAAAGAGTCTAAGGTTCTTTAATTATCTGCCAAAATTCTCCATACAAAGTCATCAGACCAATAAAATGGGGCTAGTCTGAGAGGGGAGGGGAAGGGTCAGTCAGGGGAACTCTGGGGAGGAAAACTATGGAAAAAGGAGAATGAGAGGTTTTTTTTTTTTTTTTTTTTTTTCCAAACAAGAATTCTAGGCTGTTTAGCTTTTCAGGTCTCACCTCCTCCAAGGAAGAAAATTTGGAATGTGGCCAGTGACTGTGATAAGGCAGCAGAGACTGGTACTTCCGGGGCAAATATGGACTCAGCCAGCTTTTGGTTCCCTGATGGAGCTTTGGAAGTTTCCTCTGTGTTGGGGAAATTTTGGTGGGGCAGAAACAGAACTGGTTCATGTGCTTTGGTGGAAGTGCCGTCCATTCCCTATAATAGATCAAAGTGAGGAGATGTTTAGATCCTGGCTTTGGGGAGGGAAGTACAGCATCATCAGCTTAAGAATCAGGAGCCTCAAGTGGCCTCGAAGATCAGGAGTCTAGATTTAGAGCTAGAAGGTCTCTTAGAAGTTATCTCCTCCAAGCTCCTCATTTTACAGATGAGGAAACTGAGGTCCAGAGAAATTAATTTGACCATAGTGACATAGTAGTAAGTATATGATGGAACCATCATTTGAAGATAAAACCTGACCTCAAACCCACGGCTTTCTTGACTGTTCACAATTGAATTCTGCTTCCTGAATTATAAGAGAGCCAGCTGCTCCTCTAAGAGTGAATGGGGTCAGAGCTGGAGCTGATGCAGAGATTGGCTGTGCTTTTGCGTCTCTGATTCTGATGCTTTCCATTCTGGACCACCCCTCTGCCGTGCTAGGATGTTTCTCTTGCTGCTGGATTCCTCTTGGCGGCCTCCACCTCGGACAGTGGCTCAGGATGGCCACACTTCCTTGCCCTTCTGGCCATGTTCTGGACTTTGCCATCATCCCATCCCCTCCCATCCTCCTACTTCCTTTCTCTCTCCTGACCTTTTCAGTTCCCTTGTATGTGTTGTCTTTTGAAAACCATAAGCTCCCTGAGGGCAGGAACTGTCTTGCTTTTTGCTATTTTTGTGTCCTGGTGTTTGGCACAGTGTATATAGTAAGTGCACATTGCCTAGACTGTATCATCAAGACATTAAGGCTGTACAGCCGCATTACTCCCATCCTTTTCCCACAAATGCACTTTGGGGAACATTTATGTTGCCATTTTGTGATATTTCTTTATTTCATTTCTCCATTCAAGGGCTGTTCTTGATATTTATCCAACTAGATTTGACCTTCATAGGAATGTTGGGAGATAGTCTTAGTGCATTAAGAATGGCCCATGATAATGGCTTTCCACTTTTACTGACTGGGATCGGAGCTCTAGGAATCTTTGTTTTTGGAGATTGGGTAAACACAATAAAATACCTTTTCTTTTGTGTGTGTGTGTGTGTGTGTGTGTGTGTGTGTGTGCGCGCGCCCGTGGAGGGGGGTGACTACAGAGACCCTGGGACACTGGCAGAAAGCTGCTACTATTGAAGTAAAGGTCAGACAGGGGAGGACCTCATGCACCTTGTCCATTTTGTAACTTACTATTTAATCAATCCTGCTAGCTAGGTGTTGGGCTGTGCTGTTTCTACTCTGTTAAAGATATGCTATTATCATCCTCTAAATTTGGTAGAGTGGGATGAATCTCTAGTTGCCCCGCCTTAGTTATAGCTCTGGAAGAAGACCAGAAAGTTCTTGTCTTGGAGACCAATTACAAAAATTCCCAGGACTAACTGGCAGAGGAGATGCCAACATATAAGTCAAGCTTTTGACAAACCAGAATGAGTTATAAGGTTCTTTGTCTATTGCAGCAAACTTATGGCCATCAAATAGTTTCTTACCCTGCTGTGCTCATCAGGCATGATTCATACGTATGGCAGAAGAAGTCATAACCTGCATCTCATTCAGGTAGCACATTATACCTTTTAAGGCATATCATTGCTGCCTTGTACCTTGTAAGGTACACTGATGCCATCGTTGTCATGCTGACTTCAAAATTTTAAGAACTGGGCTTTTGTAAATGTCATCCCCTCCACTGAGGCAGATCTCTGAGACTTAGTAGATATACTTTGAGTTGATGAAATTAAAAAATTTAGCATCTCAAAGATAACGTAGTAATGAGCCTTCCTGAATATAGTTAAACCATTTTTGTATACTGTACATCCTGTACATGAAGTTTTTCCAGATTGACAATAACAACTTTCATATATGTGGTGTTTACAACACACTCTCTCCATAACAATAGTATCAGGTAGGAAAGGCAGGTAGTATTATCCCCATTTTACAGCAAATTGAAACTTGGAAAGGTTAGGCTTGCCTATGATCATATAGTAGAAAGTATTCAGAGGGATGTGAACTGGGATTCTAGACTTCAAATCCAGGTTTGTATTCTTTATTAGGTCAAGGGGAAGTCTTCCTTCCTTCCTTCCTTCCTTCCTTTTTTCCTTCCTTCCTCCCTCTTCCTTCCTTCCTCCCTCTTTCTTCCTCTCTCCCTCTTTCTTCCTCTCTCCCTTCCTTCCTCCCTTCCTCCCTTCCTTCCTTCTTTCCTTCCTTCCTTCCTTCCTTCCTTCCTTCCTTCCTTCCTTCCTTCCTTCCTCCCTCCCTTCCTTCTTTCTTTCCTTCCTCCCTTCCCTTCCTCCTTCCTCCCTTCCTTCCTTCCTCCTTTCCTTTCTTCCTCCTTCCTCCCTCCCTCCCTGCCTCCCTTCTTTCCTCCCTTCCTTCCTTCCTTCCTTCCTTCCTTCCTTCCTTCTCTTTCCTTTCTTCCTTCCTTCCTTCTTTCCTCCCTTCCTTCCTTCCTTCCCCTCCTCCTTCCTTCCTTCCTTCTTTCCTTCCTTCCTTCCTTCCTTCCTTCCTTCCTTCCTTCCTTCCTTCCTTCCTCCCTCCCTTCCTTCCTATCCTTCTTCCTTCCTTTTTCCCCTTCTACCCTATTTCCCTCCTCCCTCCCTTCTTTTTTTCTTTCCCTCCTTCCCTTTCTCCCTTCCTTATTTTTTAAAGGCAGTCAGGATTAAGTGTCACACAGCTAAGGTCCTTCTGACTCCAGGGCTGTGCTCTATCTGCTGTGCCCCGTAACTGCCCCCACATCTGTATTTTTTATACTATGGTACCTCTGGCATCAATCACAGGACGGGGTCAGAAATAGTGTTCCAATGACAACTTAATCCCTTCCTCTTTTCCACCCTCCCAACAGAATGTAAAAGGACAGTTTAATTTTTTTTCTTTACATCTGTAGCAACTAGCACAGTGCCTGGCACCTGAGACACTTAGTAAAACTTGTTGAATTGAATTCACTTTGGTGCCATAATGAAATTTAGTGGATTGTAATTACTACTAATCTTTTGGATGGAACACATTTTTCATTGATATAGGAAACTTGTAATGAAGAAACTTTCTCTTACAAGCACAGGTCAGAACTTTTTCTGCAAATTTCATCTTAGAGAATTGCCGAGGGCACTGAGAAATTAAGGTGAATTGCCCATGGTCACATAGTATGTGTCAAAAGAGAGATATATACCTAGAGCTTCCTGACACCAAGGTTAGACATCTCTCCACCACCATATTGCCTCTCAATGGATTTTTATTATTGTTTGCAATAATAATTCACTTATTATACTTTTAAGGTTTACTAAGTGCTTTCCTTATAGCAACCCTGTGGGGTAATACAAATATTATACAAATGGAATAATCCATTTTCAGATGAAAAAATTGAGATTTGTCCAAAATCACATGGCTAGCAAGATCTGAGGGAATATTTGAACCCTACTACAGCGTCTCTAAGAGATAAGGACCTATTAGAAATTGTGCTCTATCAGCATAGCTTTCAAGAATCTCAGTAAATCCCTGAGCAAAAGTGGGATATTGACCCGTTTTTCTGACTTCAAGAATTGTAATCTTTGCCCTATACTTTGCTGCCTCTCATTGTTTTGATTTTACAGGTAAGACTCAAAGGGATTTAAATGACTTCTCAGAGGATGTGATGGACTTGAAACCAGCTCTCTTGGTTCCTCAACTAGAGCTTTCTACTATATCATAAAACCACTGTGCTTGCAGGAAAGGAGGCTATCTGGGCTGTCCCCAAGAGGTGTATGATCCTCCCTAGAGAATTGCACAAATGAGAGGAGGGAGAGGGGGATGAAGAAGGGAAAGGGGGAGGGAAAGAGGTTGAGGGAAGGAGAAGGGGGACAGGATAAGGGAGGGAAAGGGGCAAGAAGAGGGAGAAAAAGGGAGAAGAAAGAAGGAGGGAAGGAGAGGGAAAGAGGGAGAGAGAGAGATGGAGAAAGACAGGTTCAAACACATAGAGAGACAGAGACAAATGGACAGACAAACACACAGAGAGAAATAAAGAGAGAGAGAGACAGAGAGAAGAGGAGTGAAAAGAGGGGAGGAAAGGAAGGAGAGAGCAAAGGAGGGAGGGAGAGAAGAAATGAGAGAGAGAGAGAGAGAGAGAGAGAGAGAGAGAGAGAGAGAGAGATCAGGAGAAAGTGCAGGAGAGAGCCTTGCCTAAGGTTACATCATGTTAATCAAACACAGGAGTCTGTTTCCATTGTCTGTCTCAGCACTCTAGATAAGTGTACAATGATACTTCACATTTCTATGCTGTATCACGTTTGTACCCCCTATCGCCTTTCATCCAAAGTGCTTTACCAATATTATAACCAATAAATGAGAAGCATCCCCAGCAAGCCTTATGGTTCTGTACACAGTGGTCTTTCATGACTATAATTTAACATTCAGGGGGAGCCAACATAACTTCATTCCTCTAAAGCATCTCTGCAGGATTGTGCTTCAGAAAGTGCCAAACTGGGGACAAAACTCAGGAGGTAGGAACTCAGCAAGGAGGGTTAAGGAAATATATTTTAAATCTTTCTAGACAGAATTGTGGACTCACATCACAGACTATAATAAAAAGTGCTCCAAAACAAAATAAAATTCCAGGATTTTTTTTTTTCTCCTTCCTGGTAGTCAACAAGTTCTTCCCTCCACCCCCACTCTTGATTCCCACCCTGGAGATACCAGAGAATCAAACTTTCCTTACACATCACAGCATTATTCCCAGTATACTTTGCAGGCTAGACATATGGCTCTTCTTTCCCACGGTCTGTGGTCTGTTTCCTTATAAATATTCCAAGGTGGAGGAGCCAGTGAGTGATTTATTTACAAGGAGGTATCGCTTCATGCAGTTGTCCAAGCAGTGTCTGACAATTCTCAAGAACTTAGTTTGCATTTTCTATTTTGGATTAGGATGGGATGATTTACCAGATTCTGAAAAGTTTCAACTTAAACTTGGATAGAAATAGTTCTTTTTTAAAAGTTGAGAGTGAACACAATTCTTTTAAAAAAAGACACCTATTTTAAAATGGCAAATTAAGTTATAATGACAACTAAAACAACTGAACCATTTGTTCTGGGAAAAGGGTAAATGTATAAACCCTTGCACGTATACAAACCTACATCATGATGTAGGATCTTCCTAAAGATGGATAAGACTTGCTTTAGCATTGGAAAAGAGCTAAAAAAGGAAGGGAAATGTATTCTGCCTCCCACTAACAGTGTCATCTTCCTAATGCACCATTTTAATCATGCTATTTCCCTGTTCAAGAGCCTTCAATGATTCACAATTATCTATATATTAGCCTGGCATTCAAGGCCCTCTACTATATAGCCTGAACTTATTCTCCAACCTTCTGTCTTACTTCCTTACCTTGACCTTTTGCTCCAGAAAAGTGATTTATTGACTGCCAAAAGTAGCCTGAGTTTTTTCCAATTTTGTTCCTTTATTCATACTATTCATGAGACCTAATTAGAATATCTTTATCACCCTTCTCTTAATCCTGCCTGTCCTTCAAGATCTCTTCTTCTTGATGCCTTTTTCAAACACCCCATCTGAAATAGATTGCCCCCATCTTTGAATTGTCTGTACTGTGCATCTGGCACTTAGCAAATACAGCCATGTGTTGTTGATTATCTTTTTATAGTTCATTCATTCAACAAAATATTTATGTGCAAAGTGGAGATTTAGGATGAATAACCTGTCTGCAATGTGTAGGATAAATTAGAAGGGGAGAAAGAAGGAAGAGGGACCTGAACTAAGGGAAAGGTTCTGAAGACAATAAGGAGGGGATGGATCCAAAGGGCAGTAAGAAGGAAAAACTGGGGAACTCCGAAAAAGCTTTATTGGATAGAAGGGAGAAGGAAGGCTCAAAGTTGGCTCAGGTTTCACACATGGGAGGAAGATGATACTTCTCAATTCAACAAATATTTATTAAGCATCTGTATGTGAAACAACTATAATAGGGGCTGCTAGGTGGTGCAGTAGATAAACCATCTTTCCTGAAGTCAGGGGGGCTTAGGTTCAAATATAGTCTCAGATACCTCCTAGATCACTTAACCCAGATTTGCTTCCCCACAAAAGGAGATACCTTTGGAGAAGTGGCTGTTCTTGTAGTTTTTCTTGATGTAAATACCAGAGAGGAAATAAGCATGGGGTTCTAATGGTACCCCATGCTTGTCTGCCTGTCTCTTAGGGGAGAACATATCGACTACTCTTGGCTTCTCAGAGTTTTACCTCAAAACATCCAGTTCTGATCATTTTGGGAATTCTTTTGCCTGCAAAGCAGGTCTCTGTAGAATTGTTCTTGGATAGCTTTTCATGGATAATAGAGCAATAGACTAGATTAGACTAGAACAGCAAGGTGGTCCTGTGGTGCACCGAGTGCTGGACTTAGAATCAGGAAGATATTTCAGTTTGGGCTCAGAGACTTCCTAGTTGTGTCACTTACCCTATGTTTGCCTCAGTTTCCTCATCTGTAAAATAGACATAATAATAGCTTCTAACTCCCAGAGTTGTTTGAAAATTTGTAAAAAAAAAAAAAAACCTTGCACAATGCCCAACACAAAGTAAGTGCTATATAAATAGTAGCTATTATTATTCAAATGCAAGCCCAGGTTTAGGATTATTCTTCCTCTGCATACCATGTTTCCTTTTTATTCTTGACTTTCTTCTACCTTGACTGATGATTTTGTCCTTGTTCTCTTCTGGGCCTCAAGTCAAACTCCTTCTTCCCGACATCCCCTCTCCTCTTCTCTTTTAGTGTTAGAAATACTCGTGTTTCTAGTTCACAACTAGTGTTGTAAACACAACACTAACTTGGAAATTTTATGTAGAGGACAGTCCCTGTTCACAGCTTACTCCCTTCTCTCCTCACCCCATAAAGAACTGAAAAGAGGGCTATTTGTTAGTTTATTTTCACAATTGTAAGTCTGAGATCAGGGATTGTAGAACTTCTTTGCAACCCCCACAGTGCCTACGGCAGAGTAAGAGCTCAGTTATTAGTCACTGAATGATTGATGAGACAGGAAACATCAATGCTACCACTTTCTGAAATTATTCATTTCCTGAATCCTCTCTAACTACATTGCTAAGTACAATGCCATCAAGCTGCATGTGGTCCTATAGATCTGGGACTTAACTAGAATGGAAAATACATAAAGAAAAAAGATAATCAATTAAAAAAAAAAAAGAAAAAGCTAGTTGTGTTGGGGTGGTCATCCTCCTCCTGGCACCTCATCCACAATTTCAAAGAACAAAACCTCAAAACAAATAGCTGCTACTGTTACTATAGAATATTAAAGTGTACCTTAGTATAGTTTCTTTGGATGTAAGTTTGAAGAGAAAAGCAGCATGTATATAAATTCCATTCCATTTCATATAACAGATTTTTCTCTTGAAAAATGAGGCATATATTGCATGTGTTACAAAGAATAAATCATAATCCTTCTTCTTTTTGTTGTTCTGTTGTGTCTCACCCTTTCTTACCACGTTTGGAGTTTTCTTGGCAAAGATACTGGAGTAGTTTGCCATTTCCTTCTCTGGTGGTTTCAGTGGATCCATTTTGGTAGGCAATCAGGGGTCAAATGTCTTCTTCAGATTCACATAGCTAGGAAATGTCCAAGCTCCAGGCACAGTGCTCTATCCGTGAGTCACTGGCTGACTGCTTACAATAGAGTTTACTTACAATCTAGTAATCTTCTAGTGGTCTTGCAAGGTATTTGAGAACATCATGTTCAAACAAAATACAGTTTATTTGGAGATAATATGAAGTAGCACTTGAGTATATCATCAGTGTGACATAAACGGCTAAAAATTTTCTAGCTGTATTAGTAGATGCAAAATGGGGCGGGATGCTTGCTAGCGAGCAGTATGGTATAATAGAAAACACTTAGCACAAGGGATCAGAAACTAGTTCTGGTTGCAACTTCTTAACTGTATTGCCTTGATTGAATTATCTAATGTCTTGATCTTAGTTTCTTTGTTTATAAAATGAAGAGTTTGAGATAAAACTATTCTTAGTTTTATCCTTTCAATTTTAAGAATCTTTTTTTAAGACATTGGAAATTGAGGGGATGCCCATCAACTGGGGAATGGCTAAACAAGTTGTGTTATACAATCATGGTGAACACTACTGTACTATAAGAAATTATGGGGCAGCTGAGTGGTGCAGTGGATAGAGCACCAGCCCTGAAGTCAGGAGGACCTGATCTCAAATCTGATCTCAGACACTTTACACTTCCTGGATGTGTGATCCTGGGCAAGTCATTTAACCCCAATTGCCTCAAGGGAAAAAAAGAAGTTATGAGCAGGTTGACTTTAGAAAAGCATGGAAAAACTTGCATTAAATAATGAAGAATGAAATGAGCAGAACATTCTGTTGCTTAAGTAACATCAATATTGTTTGAAGAACAATTGTAAACAACTGAGTTATTCTGAGTATTGAAGATATTCAAATCTTCTACAAAGGACCTATGGAAGGTGCTATCCACTTCCAGAGAAAGAACTAATAGATAGAAGTAGGCAAAGTATGTTTTTACATATATACATACATATATATATACACACACACACACATGCACATATGTGTGTGAGTATTCATGATGTGTGTTTGTTAAATAGTGGCCTTCTCTAGTGTGGAGTGAGGAGGGAGAGAAAGAGAGACAGTTCAGAACTTAAAATGTAGCAATAATATAAATAAAATTAAATCTAAAAAGACACTATTCTAAATTCTATTCTAATTCCTTGTTGAGTTCATCAGCAATGTTCTTACTATATTGGTCCAGTTACTAGAGAGGAATAATACAAATTATAACTCACATTTATATAATGCTTTAAGGATTGCAAAGTGCATTATATACAATATTTCATTTGAAATTAACAATTACTCTGTAGGGCATGTGCTATTCTTATCCTAATTTTATAGATGAGGAAACAAAGGCTGAGAAAGTCACTTTCCCCTAATCATGGAGCTAAGGCAAGATTTGAAGTTGGGTCTTGTTTATCATCTCAAACTCTCTGTGACCTCATTTGGGGTTTTCTTAGAAAAAATTTCAAGTTCTTTGCCATTTTCTTCTCCAGTCCATTTTATAGATGAGAAAACTGAGGCAAGCAGGGTTAAGTGACTTGGCCAGGATAGCACAGCTAGGAAATATCTGGAGCTAGATTTGAACCCATGAAGATGAGTCTTTCTGACTCTTGGCCTAGACCTCTATCCACTGTACCATCAAGCTTCTTTGCTCAGGTCTTACTGACTTCAAATCTAGCACTCTCTTCACTTTGTCATTTAGTTACCTACAAAAGGCAGTTCATAGACCCTGGGATGGAATAATGGACACATCTATGAGGGTTTTCAGTGGTAGCAAGACCCTATGTATTTTTGGCTTATTTGCCAAATCCAGAAAAATCTCCTCATGGTCACATCTTGTTTTCTCAAATAACCACCTCACAGATTAAAAATAGCTGTCACAGCCCTGCTCTGGGTGCTATCGGAGAGTATATTAATTTATGGGGATATTAATTTCTAAGCATAAATGAGAAGGGCAAGAAAGTGCAAATTAGTGAAATGTGAGAAAGGCTCCATCTGACTTAGAGAAAAATTCCCTATTTGTGGTAGGAAGTGAGACTTGTAATGAGCAGCCAAGTGAGGCCTCTGACAAGGTTAGGGTAAGATTAGCTCCTCCCTTCGTATGAGCATAATTCTTACCTCAGCTGCCTTGGAAATTATAGAGAATAAACCCTAAGGGAGAAGTATTTTATAAGCTGCAGTGCTTGAGATTCTCCACAGAGTCTTAGATCCCTTCTAGTATTTCCTTGGAATGTAATTTTATGCAGACTAATTCAACTTATCAAATATTGAATTGAGTAGATGAGGGGCATCATGGGTAGAGAACAGAGATTCAGTCTCAAAGCTAGGAAAACCCTGGTTCAGGTCCTCTCCATACATGCTGGTTGTATAACTCTGGGTAGGTCACTTTCTGCTCTAATGGAAATCTTTATGACTCTTAAATTGAAGAGAAGGTGGTGACCTGCAATGGAAGAGGGAGTTTTCTCACCTGGGAGTTCTCTGTATCAATGAATTTACAGGTGTGGGCCCTATGTCTATTGAGGAAATATTTCAATTCAGTTCCTATAGTTCTATGTAAAGGCAGTTAGGTGGCTCAGGGGATAGTCGGGGTGGGGGGTGTCTAGAATTAGGAAGACTGGATTAAAATCCAGACTCAGACACTAGTTGTGTGACCCTGGGCAATCCTGTTTGCTTTAATGTATCAGAAGAGGAAATGGTAAACCATTCCAATATCTTTGCCAAGAAACCCCCATGGACAGTATTGGTGTGCCACAGGGTCATGAAGAATCAGACATGACAACGATAATCCTTCTATTATTATTCTGTCCATTTTGCCTTAAGGAATAATATTAAAGGAACAAATATTTGTTTGCTTTATGTCATTTTTGCCCAAGTGTCCATATGGATTAACCCATCAAAGGTACTTTCTCCTCTAAGAAAATGCTCCCCAGCTTCATTTTTAGACCCCCTGGATTAAGAATCAGAAGAGATTTTAGAATTCACTTAGTCCATCTCCTTTTGCTGTTGTGGCTCAGTCATTTTTCAGTGATATCCAACTCTTCAGGACCCCATTTGGGATCTTCTTGGCAAAGAGAGTAGAGTGGTTTGCCATTTCTTTTTCCAGTTGAAGTGACTGAGGCAAATAAGATTAAATGACTTTGGAGTTACACTATTAGTATTTGAGTCTAGATTTGAATTTAGGAGGATGAATTTTCCTGATTCCAAGCCCTATGCTCTATACACTGAATGAAGAATGATGAAGAAATGGAGGTCTATAAAAATGCCTGCACAGAGGCAGAGGAGCTGGGGTTTGTACACAAATTCTCTGACTCCACACCCAGCAAGCTCATGTTACTCCTCCCTCCAGCCATAAGCTCTCAAATTCTGTGATCCTAAACGGTGTCAGTATTCAATGCCAGTATTCAATGAAATATTCTTGAAGAGAATTAAATTCTTCAATTTACATTCCAGATGATAAATATTAGGGGAAGAAGAGAGATCAAAGAGGGAAAACGGCCTAAGAACCTAAGTCAGACATTTCACCTAGTAAGCAGGTTCACAAATTTTTGGAAAAACATAAGAGGAATTTTTAAAAGTGAACATTTTCCACATGAAGACGCACCCCAAGCCAAAATAGGTACTTCTGTGCAGCCAGGAGGCCAGTGGCATTTCCTGATTGGCTCAGAGGTATGCCACTACTGAGGGTATTTTAAGGGCACTATATTCTAAATATTTTTTCTGGCAGGGAACTTCTAACCCAAGGTCTAACTTTCCTGACTGGGTTTCATGGTGCTGCTTACCAGACACCAAGATCTGAAGACAGTTTACTCAAATTCCTATGATTCCAGTCTACAAAATTATGCTCCCTTCCTGGAAGGTGGTCAAAAGTATAGATGGACACTGATACCATCAAGGAAAGGCCCCCATTACCTTATGAAGTGATTATAATAATAATAATAATAACCAGGCACTGGACTGAGCTTTACAATTATTATCACATTAGATCCTCATATCTACAACCTGCTATTATTATCCCCATTTTATAGAGTTTGCACACAGCTAATGTGCTTGAGGGGGGATTTGAACTCAGACCTTCCTGATTCCAAGCTGGATGCTCTACTTACTACATCCCCTAGCTGCCTATTTTCTACCAAGTCCTCATTAGCACTGTCACTGTAGGTAGTTTCTGAGTTTAGGGTGGAATGGCACTCCTGACTCAAGAGCTCCCCAGTTCAGTTTTCTAAGTCTGGTTCAAAGGCCTGGTCTATTCCTGCTATTTAGAACTTCTCTCAAACACTGAAGACATTTAATTATGCTAGTAGAGTTAGCCTTGGAGCCTGAAAGATCCAAGTTCAAGTTTTACCTCTGCCATAAATTGTGCAACCTTGGACAAATCATTTGAGCTCTTAGTGCTCAATGCAACTCTTTAAGGCAGAGAAGGAGCTGACCTGCAATAGTCTGAACAAAATCAGTAAAATGGCAAATCTATTCTCAATGCTCTTACCTATCTACTAGTAGCAGCCAAAAAGTAATTGCAAAGACAACAATTCAGTTCAATCTCTCTCATCAATCAACCATTTATTAAGTACCTGCTATGCACAAAATAGGGACAGATTTGGTGATAATTAATAGGAAATACCTGCCCTCATGAAGCTTACAATCTAGCAGGAAAATACTATACAGTTTAGTCAATATATTTAAAAACATAATATATTTAACATATTATAAACATACTAAATATTACATGTATATATTTAAACATATTTAATAATAAATTATAAAGCATATTTAATATATTATATTTTAATATATTTAAATATTATTTAATATAATATATTTTAAAACATACAAAAACAATAATAAAGAATATGATATAATACATTAGTGGTGTTCAATTAGAAATGAATCACTGTGGGCCACACATTAACTTGGAAAACCACAAATTAATATAGTATCTCTATTGCACTATATTTTTATTTATTTTATTAAACATTTCCCAATTATACTGTAATATGGTTGAGATGGCACTTGAAAGTTTTATGGGCTAGGAATTTGATACCTTTACAATAAAGGATACAAAAAAACTATGTGAAGTCATAGAAAACAAAAATGTTCTCCAACTGAGAGTGATCAAGAAAAACTCCATTAAGGGGATGATGGAAAATGCCAAGGTAGTAACTGGTTGAATCAGTTTTCTATGACTTCATGTAGCAAATCAGCCCTCACTGCTGCAAGACAATCCTTTAAGTAATCATTAATTAACTCTGTATTGATCTTTTTGCAAGGGTTATTCTGAATCCTCTCAGAAGACCCTTCCCCTCAGGGGAAGTGGGGAGAATCTATGTTTTCTTTCACAACTTGTCTTTTATGGAAATGTTTTACATAACTTCACATGTGTCTTCTTGAAAAGGGTAGAGGTGGGAAGGGAGAGAATCTGGAACTCAACGTTTTAAAAACAAATGTAAAAAATTGTTTTACATGTAACTGGAAAAATAAAAATATAAAAATTTTTTAAAAAGAAAAAAAGGGAGGAAGAAAAACAGTTCTCAGGCTGAAAATTGGTGGCAAAGTTCTTGGAGTCAGAAACACCACTGGGAGGGAAAGGAAGCATGACTGGGCTGGGCTTAACCCCAAAATGAAGGCCCCCAAAGGAACTCACTTATAGGACAATGGTTTTTAGGTATATGGTATCCCAGAAAAATATTTATCTTAAAATATCTATCTTTGTTTTGGGAAGCTTGTGGTTTAAAATATTTCATAATTTTCCAAACATAATTCAGTCCATTCTCCCTATTCAATTTTGGGCTTAGTTCATCTATAGAATATGTCTAAGGTTTATGTATTATTTATAGGCAAGCTCTGTAGTCTTTTCATCCAATTCAATATTACAATACAGTTTTCTCTTCCACAAGACAACTTTCCCCATGATGGCTTCAATATATTGTGGGCCAGCATAAGAAAGCAAATGAGAATTTTTGGGGAGTTTTGCAGAAACTGCAGATGATTTGCAAAAGCCAGCAGATGACACAGGAAAAATATTTTTTACTTAACACTGACATGTATGTATGAATGAATGTATGGATATATGGATGGATGGATGTGATCTATGAACAAATGCTTAATCCAAATTTTATAAGAAGATATTGTGAACACCCCATAAAAAAGGAAAAAATTCAAAATTCTTCTCTGATAAGAAGGGAGGGCCAAAAAAATTTATTCAAATTTCCTAGATCACAGGGGCACCATACCCCATAGATAAAAGGGTAACTATATTGGCAAAAGTTCATCTTTTTTAAAAAAAAATTCCATTTCATTTTCAGATCTATATTTTCTCTCTGGTTTCCCTTTCTTCTTTTAGCCATTAAGAAGACTAGAAAAACAAAACATTTATATGTATTTATCTATCCAATCCTAATCTCTCTATTCAAATCCAGTACTGAATTACTAAATGCCTATTAAATATTCCTCCTTAGATATCCCATTGACACTACAAAATCAACACATCTAAAGCATACCTCATCATCTTCCCCCATGTCTATTCTTCCCGTGCACCTTCCAAGGAAACAAACAAATTCAAGACAATTCCCATAGACTTGGGATAGAAAATGTCATCCACATCCAGAGAAAGTACTATGGAGATAGAATACAGATCAAAGCACATTAGTTTTACTTCTTTCACAACATCTCTAATATGGAAATACATTTAACATGATTGTATGATGCATATCAGATTGCTTGCTGTCTTGGGGAGAGGGGAGGGGGAAAATTTGGAGATCAAAATGTTACAAAAATGAATGAAAAGATGATCAATTCTGATGGATGTGGCTCTTTTCAACAATGCGATGATCCAGGACAGTTCCAATGATCTTGTGATGAAGAGAACTATCTATACCCATAGAGAGGACTATGAGAATTGAGTGTGGATCACAACATAGTATTTTTACTCTTTTTGTTGGTGTTTGCTTGCATTTTATTTTCTTTCTCTTTTTTTCTTTTTGATTTGATTTTTCTTGTGCAGCAAGATAATTGCATAAATATGTATATCTATATTGGATTTAACATATATTTTTACCATGTATATGTTGGATTATTTGCCAACTAAAGGAAGGGATGGGGGGAAGGAGGGAAAAATTGGAACACAAGATTTTGCAAGGATTCATGTTGAAAAATTATCCATGCATATGTTTTAAAAATTAAAAAGCTTTAATAAAAATATATATACATATAATGAATTTTTAAGATGAATGTGAAAACTATCTTTACATGTAATTGGAAAAAATAAAATACTATTATGTGAAAAGAAAAAGCTTCTTCAGACTCTGTAGTCACTCTATAGGAATTTGGGGTTCCATTTTAAAGAAGGACAATGGAAGCTGCCGACCCCACTTCAGGTTACTTAAGGAAAAGACTGGGAAAAAGCCAATGTGAGAGCAACAGTTCAATGTCCTTATTTCCTGTTTACTACACTGGAGACTTTGGGGAACTTCCTTGCAAATGAGATCTAGAATTCTCTCCCTTGATTCAGCTGAGTACTTTGCTCCCAATGGAAGAGCTCCTTCACTTTGTGTTATCTGATATAAATTCTTCTGTGTATACTTTCTTTGATTTCTGCTTTGCTATTGACTTGAATAAGTAGGTTTCTTTGCTACTTTCTTTGCATTCATTGTGGGACTGGTATTTAGTGGGGACAAGATGTAGAGATTAGGGTCTTATTTCCCCCCTCCCTTAATTAATAAATAGTGATTGGAAATTGATCCTGAAAAATCACATCCTCTAGACAAAGAATATTAAAGGGAATAGATGACTATAATTCTAACATACCTCTTTTTGAAGAGAACAGAATGGCCATACTTTGGGCTCCAACCTCCTGTTTCCCTTCCTGGAAAGAATTTAAATCTCTCTTGGAGAAGGATGGAGGGAGAATAGGCTAAAGATGTGTATTTTGCCTCCCTTCAAACCACACAAATATACTTCCATGTTACATGTGAGGGACAGCCCTCACTACATTTGCTTTGTGGTTATTGGTCAGTAGTTTCATTCATGTCTCTTTATGACCCCATTTGGGGTTTTCTTGGCAAAGATACTGAAGTTGTTTGCCATGCCCTTCTCCAGTTCATTTTACAGATGAGGAGGCACATAGGGTTAAGTGATTTTCCTGGGGTCACACGACTAGTAAATGTCGGAGGCTGATTTTGAACTCAGATCTTCCTCACTCCAGACCTAACCTGGTATTCTAACCATTGCTATACTTGACTGCCCTACATTCCCTTTAGCTATTTTCTCTTCCAGTAAAACTGAACTACTAAATTTCCATGAACTCAACATGCTATCGTCCTACCTCTTTACAACCTCATTGATGATCCTCAGTATTTTTTCTGGTCTCTTAAAATCTCTCTTTTCCTTTAATTAAGACTACACTAAAAGGTTACTTCCTCTGTGAAATTGTTCCCAATTCCTCCCAGCTATTAATGTTCTCTTCTTAAGATATTTCTAGAGCAATTTGTCTGATGTCTCCCCCTTTTCCTGCTTCATTCTCTATCCTGCATTTTACTTATCTTTACATATGTATTTCTCAGCAGAATGTCAGATACTTAGATCAGAGCAGATACTATTTCACATTTGTCTTTGTATACTTAGGTCGTAGCATGTAGTAAACACCTACATGTTAAATTTAACTACTATATTGAGTATCAAGGGTAGAAGACTATAAATATGAGGGTACTTGTCTTTGGAAAGCAGACTTAAGAACTGGCTACCCAAAGCACGTGAGATTGGGTAAGGCCATGCAGAAGATTCAGAGAGGATGATTAAACAAAAACAGAAGGAAACGAATAGCTTTTGCCTAAGATTAATTTGGTATAGTGGCTCCTTTAAGGATATGAAAATCTCATTTTCAATTTCATATACACAAGGATCTTGATCTAGTGCTGTCTTGAGCCTGGAACTGAAACAGATATAATGCTTGAAGCAAGAGAAAGAAAGAAGGAGAAAAAGGAAGGAAGGAAGGAAGGAAGGAAGGAAGGAAGGAAGGAAGGAAGGAAGGAAGAGAGGAAGGAAGGAAGACAGGGAGGGAGGGAGGGAAGGAGGGAGGGAGGAAGAGAAAAAAAAGAAAGAAAGAAAATAATATAGCTTTTTCTATCTCCCAAAACTGTAGGGTAAATATTTACAAACCAAGTTTCTTGGAACTGCCCCTTTAATCAGGATAGGGACTGGAGCTTTGTCTCAGGCCACTAAAATTTAGGAAATGCTGAAAACACTATCTTTCCTAGTGATCAAACCCCCTCCCACATCCCCAACAGTGGTCAGTCTTCAGTAGTAAAGAATCCTTAAGGAGTCCCTCGAAGTATTTCCTTCTGCTGGCTATAATATTCCTTCCCAGGGTCATACAATTTGCAGTTGGAAAAGATACCTGAGATTATCTAGTCTAACCCCAACAGTTTACAGATTAGAAAAATTAATCGACTTGTCCAAGGTCATCATGATAGTAAACAGCAGGACTGGGATTCATACCCAGGTCCTCTAGATACAAATTTCATTTCATTACCATGCTGTCTCTCTTAGAAAAAGCAGGATGTATTCTGGGATGCAGCAGTTTGTTCTTGATAGTACAAATGTTAGCCTTGTGAAATGACATCTGGTTTTATAATCTTATGTAACTTTTCACAAAAAGAAACAGATCCTCTTTTACCTGTACTAGGGCCTCAAGTCACCAATGACCAGGAATGAATATGTCCAATGATATTTTGTAGACTGAGGTCTACAGTTAGATAGAAGCATGGTGGGAAATCCCAAACTCAGGAGCAGCTGGCTGACAGGCTTGTGATTAAATGACTCTACAATTTAAAGCCTCCAATCTCCTATAGGACCATCTGTGGCTAGAACATTTGGGGAAATGCGTTTCTGCTAAGCCAATTCTGCTATGGGAATGTCACCATGGGCATTTTAAGTGGTGACAAATTACATAAGACTTTCTTAGGATTTATGAGTTTTCAAAGAAGATCCAGTATTGGGGCCACTGAACTCAGATGCCTTTGAGATGATGACAGCTTGTCTGCCCTACCAGAGCCCTTAGGGAGAAAAGATAAGGAATTGAGAGGGCAAGAGGTTAGATGGCTTTTCTGTGTCATAGAAGGAGAGTGTGGTCTAGTGGTTGGGGTAGAAAACTGAGGTTTCAGCTTTCTTGCATCATGTCTTGGTACTCTCCTATGTCTTGGGATTTGAGAGAGGGACAGGGGAAAGCATAACAAAATTGAAATAAGTTCAGAAAAACATCTAAGGGAATGAAAAGGATAAGAAGAACTTCCATGAGACAAAGAAATTCACACTCTTTGGTCTGCAAAGGTGAAATGTCAATTATAATCACAGTTTACAAAAAGCATAAAGAGATGAATAGAAGTTAATGAGAAATTATTAATCAAATCACAGAATATTAAAATTGGGTGACATCCCTTGAAATGTAAAATACAGAGTTTGAGAACTAGGTAAAGGAAACATTGATTTATATAGGATCATAGGAATCCAGAACTGGTAGTGATCTTAAGGATTATTTCTTCCAGAAACTACATTTGACATATGAGGAAACAACTTCCAAGAAGTCAATTGACTCATCCAAAATCACCCAATGGTACAGGCAAAACAGACTTTAAATCCATGACTTCATTATTTTAAGATGTAGGATAAGTTGTACACATAACAATGTTAAAAAGAAAAAAGCTGAATTCCTGGGCTAAACAGCCATAATCTATTGAGTAGGGAGCTTTAGTCATTGAGAATATTCTAAATCTATCCATAGATAATTTATTGATCATTTTCTATAGACAAGGAATTGGAAATTGGTAGTTTTGAGTAGTTTATAGCTAGTGGATAAAGAGCATGCCTCAGAGTCAGAAGCACCTGGGTTTAAGTTTTGCCTGTGACACAAACTGATTTTGTGACCTTGGGCAAATAACCCCCACCCCAGGCAACTCTCTAAAATTAAAAATTGCAGAGCAGCTGCTAATCTAAATTCACTGAGGAAGTTTCCTCATATATGAATGAACTTCCATGTCATACTAAAACAAACAAATTAAAAAAACAAACTCCAAAGACTTTATAGTTCCAGCTTGTCTAAAAAATTATTTCACTGGCTCCAAAACCTCATCAGATTAGGGAAAGGAGATGAGGAAAACAAGCATTTATTAAGTACCTACTACTGTGTTAGGGACTTTACAAATATTATCTCATTTGATTCTCATAATAATTTTGAGAGGTAGGTGCTGTTATTATCCCTATTTATGGTTGAAGAAATTCAGGCAGACAGATTCAATGATTTGGATCACATAGCTAGTAGTGTCTCAGACTGGATTTGACTCAGATCTTCTTGACCCCAGGCAATAGCATGCTGTTTGAAGTCCAGGATTTCCTCAATATGTCTAGGAGGAAAGGAATAATCAGTTGAAAGCTAGGTGAACTTTCCCCAGTGTTCTCTCACAGACAGAAAGATGACACACTTGGAAATGAAATCATTACTAGAGTGAGCCCTTTCTCTGCCCTCACTGGCTTTTTTAGCACTCAAATGCCACTTACTTTTATCTTTCCTTCCTTTCACTCTTCTCATTTTTACTGCACCTATTGGAGCCTCCTTTTTCTTCACATTATTTGTTCTCATGGAGAAGGAGCTCTCTCAGGCTCTTTTCCACTATCCTCCTTGTCCCACAGGCCAAAGGCAAATCACAACATGCTCAATTAACAAGGCCATTGTGAAATGATGCAAATAAAAAAATGCTCAATATTTTTTATGGTGTTGTTCTGTCAAGAGCTCAGCCATACTAAAACATTTACATTTACAATATATCTTCACTGTACAGTTGGAAAGTGCTAGATGATTGTCTTAGTCCCTACTTGCACAAATTTCATCTTTGATTTACAATGTTTTGCATATTCTCTAATTCCTTTTGTAAGTCTTTCCCCCTCAACTTAATTACAAGCCTCTTGAGGCCAGGTACTAAATGGGAATTCAATTAAGGTCCTGAGTACAACATATTTACTCTTCCAAATGTCTCCTTGCTGGCTTAATTTCCTATTCCCTAGTGTCTGAGAGCATAGAAGTCTGATCCCACCCTTTATTACCACAGGATCTTGGAGAACATCTAATTTGCTAGTCTTTCCCCAGACCAAGGGCTACCAAACAAGAATACTCTCAAAATTCATCCTGCAATCTGTCACTTATTCTTCCCAAGAAAAGGCTATGTTACTAAATAAACAATACTCTTCAGCTGTAGTGACAAAGAATCTATACTTCCAAATTATTGCTGTGCTGAAATGGAAAGACAAGTAACTAAATTGAGCCTTCCACAGACCTAATCTAACACTCTTCTGTGAGTGAACTATGTCCTTCCTCTGTGCTAGGGATATATGGGAAAACTGAGAGCTGACCAATACCTTCAGGAGACATCTGGGGATCAGAGCTTTCCATATATGTATGTCAAGCATACCTGCTATCCGATTTAATTCCTTGATATTTACCTTGCTTTTGATTTTAAAGAAATATTTTTCGCTTTACATTCATTTGCTGTTTGGCTTGATCTGTTATATAGATACAGTAGTGGTGGCTAGGAGATATATATATATATATATATATATATATGACTACCTCAATAGTTCCATAAACCTGATTATAGTTGAAAAGAAGGCCATATTGCATAAGACTTGGACTACAAATAGCAATAACACAAAGGAGAACATTATAAAATTATAAGTAAGGCACAACATACTTTCTGAAGTTCACTAAGATTAAGGAAGATTTAAAAAGGCTCTTTACAGAAGGATGAAATTTGAATGAAGCCAGGGAAACCAGGAGACAAAGGGTGAGAGTTCAGGTATCATGGGAACCAGTGAAAATGCTCAGAATGGGGAAATGGAGCCTCTTGTGGGAGGAACATCAAGGCCAGTATCACTGGATTGTAAAGGATGGGGAAGGAAACGCAGTGTAAGAAGATTGCAAAGATAGGTAAGGACTTTGAAAGCCAAATAGAATATTTTTTATTTGATCCTGGAGGTAACAGGGAGCTTCTGTTTATTGAATAGAAGACTGACATGGCCAGATCTTCATTTTAGGAAAATCAATTTGATAGTTTAATTAAGGATGGATTAAAATGGGGATAAACTGAGGGAGGGAAACCAAATAGCCGAGTTTTATAATATTCTAGTAATGAGATGTTGAGGGGCTACATCAAGGTGATGAGAGGGGAAAAACAACTATATAGGAGAGAAATTATGAAAGTAGAAATGTCAAGGACTTAACATTTGCTTGGATATTAGGATTAAAGAGAGTGAGGAGCTTAGTATAACACCTAGTTTTTGAATTTGAATAACTGGAAGGCTGATAATATTCTCTCTTTTAAAAAAAATTAAAGCTTTTGATTTTCAAAACATATGCATGAATAATTTTCAACATTCACCTTTGCAAAACCTTGTGTTCCAAATTTTTTTTACCTCCCTTCCCTCCACCCCTTCCCCAGATGGCAAGTAATTCGATATATATTAAACATGTGCAATTCTTCTATACATATTTCCATAATTAGATGATAATATTCTCAACAGTAATAGGATATGTTTTGGATATGATGAGTTCAAGATGCCTATGAGACATCTGGTGTGAAATGTCCAAAAAACAGTTGGAGATGCTGAAGGTAAGAAATAAAGTTGGGCCTGGATAAATATATTTGAGAATCATATACTTAGAGATTATATTTAAATCCATGGGAACTGATAAAATCAAGGGAAATAGTAGAGAAGGAGAAGAGAAGAAGGCCCAGTATAGAACCTTAAGCAACATTCATTATTAGTGGGTAAGACCTGAATGAAGATCTGGCAAACAAGACAGGGAAAAAATAGTCAGGTAGGAGAATAATCAGGAGATAGCAATGTCAAATAAATCTTAAGAAAAGATAATATCAAGAAGGAAAAAGGTGATCAACTGTATTAAGAGTGCAAAGAAGTCAAGAAAGAAAGATTGAGAAAATAGAATTAGATTTGGACATTAAGAGATTTTGAATTATTTTGGAAGGAGCAGTTTTGGTTGATTGAGGTGGTTAGCTGTAGAAAATTAAGAAGACAGTGAGAAGAAATAAAATGGAAGCACCTATTGTAGATGGTCTTTTCATTGAAATTGGCAGGCATTAGGGAAGCAAGCAATAGAAAGAAATAGTTTGAATATTAGTGAGAGACTTGAGAAGATGGAAACGGCAATATCCTGGAGAAGACATGATGGAAATGGGATCATTTGTGATGTAGAAAGGCTTCCCTTGGCAAGGAGAAAGACCACTTCTTCATACAAAAGAACAAGATTAAAGCTGAGGGATAGCCAAGAACCTAAACTTTATCTTATTGTTAATAAGTATAGGGGTGGACCCAATTTTTTTTTTCCTTTCCAAAAGAAAAAACAGACATTTAGTTCAGTGTGTACTTGAATAGGAATGCATAGGCTCACAGAATTTTGAGAAGATCTTAAAGATCATCTTCTAGTCCCAGGCCTTCAGTTTAGAGATGAGAAAACTGAAGATCCAAGAGTGATTTTTTAAAATAATAGCTTTTTATTTTCCCAAATACATGCAAAGATAGTTTGCAACATTGACCTTTGCAAAATCTTGTGTTCCAATTTTTTTTCCCTCTCTGCCCTCCCCCTTCCTCTAGTCAGCAAACAATCCATTATAGGTTAAACTTGTGCAATTCTTCTAAATATATTTTCATATTCGTCATGCTGCACAAAAAAAATCAGATCAAAAGGGAAAAAAAACCACAAAAAAGAAAAAAAAAACATCATTACAAAAAAAGATGAAAATACTCTGCTTTGATCCACATTCAGTTTCCATAGTTTTCTCTCTGGATGTGGATGGCTCTCTGCATTACAAAACCATTGGAACTGGCCTGAATCACTTCACTGTCGAAAAGAGCCATGTCCATCAGAATTTATCATCATATAATCTTCTTGTTGCCATATACAATGTTCTCTTGGTTCTACTTGCTTCACTTGGCATGAGCTCCTGTAAATCTCTTCAGGCCTTTCTAAAATCAGCCTGTTCATCATTTCTTATAAAACAATAATATTCCATAGCTTTCATATACCATAACTTATTCAGCCATTCCCCAACTGATGGTCATTCACTCAGTTTCCAGTTCCTTGCCACTATAAAAAGGGCTGCAAACATTTTTACACCCGTGGGTCCTTTTCCCCCATTGTTATGCTCTCTAAGAGGAACTTTGTAAGGCCATAAAGTTGGAAGAAGGAGAACTCAGACTGAGTTCAGGTCATTTCAGACTGAGAATTCTTTCTGCTGAAGTAATAAATTTATCAACACACACACACACACTTTTATTGATGGCATCATAAAGGAAATATTTTTTGACTTTTCCAGAAAATAGGGTGAAGTAGGAGCCTTATGTGCAACTTGGGGCATATTTGGATATTTCCAAATTCAGGGTGGAAAGACAAAAATCTATTTCTCCGGAAATCAAACTGATGCCAATGAAATGGATAAAGCATTCTGTGTGGATCAAAATCTTTTTTTTTTTTTTAATGTCCCATTATTTAGCAAAAGAGCAAAATGGGATTTCTGTTCCATCGTCTGCCCTACTACTTCCTCAATTAGAAACCAAGCAACAAGCCATAAAGGAAAAAAGTGAAAAGAGAAGGGAAGAAAGAAAAAAAAAATTTCAAAAGGAATTTCAAAAAGAACATCCTTCCAAATTGAAAATAAATTCATTATGAAGCTGAAAAGGTTGAAGAATGGGATCAGAAAACTTCCTGCCACCACCACTGGCCTTTCCCATGTTAATACTTCCAATTTATGATCTTCCTTTCTGTTGAATTGAATTTTGAAGAAAGAAGGAAAAGAGAAAAAGAAAAAAAGGAGGAGGAAGGTCAGTAAAGAGGGAAGCAAAGGACAGAGGAAGAATAAGAAAATAGAGGGGGAGAAGAGAAAAGCAAATGGTTTATACAAACTTGAGATCTGGAGAATTTTAAAGCTGTTAAAAGAAAAGCTATGGGCAGCTTGGTGGTACAGTCAATAGAGTGCCAGACTGGAGTCTCATCTTTCTGAGTTCAAATCTGGCTTCAATACTTACTAGATGGGTGACCCTGAGCAAATCACTTAACCCTGTTTACCTCAGTTTCCTTATCTCTAAAATGAGCAGGAAAAAGAAATAGCAAACCATTCTAGCATCTTTGCCAAAGAAAATCCTAAATGAGGTCATGAACATGAACAATCATTGAACATGATTGGTCACCAACTACAAAAGAAAAGCTGGACACTTATTAACCCATTCCCTTTTCTTAGAGATAAGATCAACTGAGCTATAATCAGGCTCAGTAGCCGTTACTGTTCTTATTTGTAATTTTAATCAGTGTTTACCAATGTGCTGTGATTTGAGTGGGAAGGTTCCCCAGATACAAGCCCTAAATATCTCATAGAATGTGTTTTGTACAATAGAAATCCATTCTTTAGATTAATTTGTCTTAAGCTTTGCCCTCTTTCAACTCTTCTTAAAATGAAAATATCTGTAATCTCTCTCCATGCTATTAGAGATTAATAGGTATTATACAGAACTTTAAATATGCAACCCTGTTTATACACAAGTTTGGGACAGTATTCCTAGGGACTGCTCTGTGACCCAAGCTGTAAATCTTTAAGGGAAATGTGACTCTGGATTGATTGAGGGAACATTGATTCCAACAAATGAAAGGACTCTTTTTGTTGGATGCACATTTCAAGAGGTCCTTGAAAAAGCCAAGTTGATGAAGAAGTTAGGAGTAGAATTTTAAATCGTGGGCTGGAGTCCTGGAGCTGCAGACATATGGGAGATCTTACCTCCATCACATCTATAGCCCTGGAGAGTATTGGAAAAATTCTCTCCATAAATAAAACCACTCTTTCTCCAAGCATAAGAATTCGTTTACTCATATGTTTTTAGGGTATGTTTGAATCTGTAGAATTCTGCTGTCTATTGCCTGCTTTCTTTGATAAAAAAGTTCTTATCTTTTTTGTGTGTAACCAGAATTTGGTGGGAAAGGTTAATTTAAGGTGGTGAGCATTAATTAGGGGGTATCCTCCTCCTTGATAGGATCAGGGAAGTGATTTTCATTTTGAAACTACACTTGCATACCTAGATAAGAGATATTTGAGGGGGTAGAAGATAACTATAATTTTAGCATAATATCTCTCTTGGAGACCTGAAGACAGATCTCCTTGCCTTCAAGGCCTAGATCCCACTTGGCTCTTCCCCCAGATGATAGCTGGCAATCATGGATCTCTTTTTACCTTCTGCACAGGTAGACTGGATTCTATGTGCCTGGTCTAGAGAGCTTTGGAAATTAATGGCACTGGTTTTTCAGGATGGAGAATTGAGTATCTTTTGTTTCTATCAAAGATATAAATCCTCAGGGGAAAGATAAATGAGAATGAGGTCTCACAGTGTGCAAGGATAACTGGCCTATATTTCTATGCACATGCCAATGACCCTTGGATAGAAATGCAGTACAAAGAATTTAATAAGAAAAAAAAAAAGACATATAAAAATATGCAAAATGCAAAGAGCCAGAGAGTAGCAGAAGTTAAATGGGCTGATTGTTTCAGGGAACCAAATGTCAGAATAATGGCTTTTGTAACATCGACAAATTCAGGAGAAGGGGCAGGAAGCAGGAAGGGAGGGTGATCCTGAACTTGAATAGAGAATATCCCAGTGGCAAGTTAAAGAAGCACAGAAAGCCTTTTGTTGGGGTGCTCTATCAGTCAGAGAACAGTCCCCGAATGCTGTCAATTTCTTACAACCCTTTGTTTATATCATTCCAAGGTGAGAGCAAAAGAAGAAAGTGAGGAGGAAGAGGAGGAAAAGAGGGAATTGTCAATAGACAGTAGAGATGAAAATCATCCAATACTAGTACTCTGGCAATAATCCAAATTGTGGAAAGCCAGGCTGTCTGGGGCTTATATGATATCTGACACAACTAAAAAGAACTGGAAGCATAGAATAATAGAATCATAGATTCTACAGTGGAAGAGATATATTCAATGAGTCGAACTTATTCATTTTGCCTGTGAAGACCCTGATCCCCAGAGAAGGGAACTGACTTGCCCCCAAACATGAAGGTAATAATAAGAAGATCTAGGGTTCAAATTTGAGTGATATGACCAAAAAGAACTAGAAGCAATTGAATAATAGGATCATAGATTCTATAGTGGAAGAGATCTAGTCATTGAGTCCACATTACTTATTTTGCATGTGAAGATCCTGATCCCCACAGAGGGTAAAAATGACTTCCCTAAGGTTACAAAGGTAATAAGCAAAAAAACTGGGATTCAAATTTGGGTCTGTTAGTTCCAAATCCAGTATTCTTTTCATGGCACTGTGTTGCCCTCATAGGATAGTTGAGGGGAAGTAGCTTTTATAAATACTAAATTATAATATAAATATGAAGCATTGTTACCAACATTGAGAGGACTCTTCATAATGTAGACCTAATTTAACCACTTGACTATCTTCCAATACTCTGTGACAATCAATCTTTGCTACCACCAGTCCAATGGTGGTATACTTAAGGAATGTTGGAACTGGAAAGGATCTTAGATATCCATTTTTTGTGTATAAGGAAATATCAAAAATTTCCAAAGAATTTCAGAGACCTTTCTGACAGTAGCTGGACTCCTAGAATTCATTGAGAAAGAAACAAAAATGTCTCTCTGATTTCAGTGATGCTTTAAATCATTTTTCTAGTGAATCTAACAGTTGTTGTGCAGTCTTTTCAGTCTTTCCTCATTCTTCGTGATCCCATTTGGAGTTTTCTTGACTGAGACATTGGGAATGGTTCATTGCTTCTTTCTCTAGTTTATTTGACAAATGAGGAAACTTAGGCAAAGAGGGTTAAGTGACTTGCCCTGGAAACCAGATTGGAACTCAAACAGATGAATCTCCCTGACTTGAGACCCCAATGCTTTATCCACTGTACCACCTAGATACATCTAGATACATTTGAAACACAATATCTACATTGCATTAGACACATTTGAAATAGCATTGTTTACATTCTAAGTCACACTATTAATTCCGTCTGTAGATGTTGTACTTGCTAAATAAAAATCAAATGATAATTCTTGGGGTGCATATGGATTCAAAGACCCATTGCAATAACTCTGTGGCTCCATAGGCATTGTTGGTCCCTTTGGTTAAGAAACATAGATCTAGTCTTCTTCCTTCATTTTATAGTCTATAATTTACAGATGAGTAAACTGAGGCTTGGAGAGAAGATGTAACCTGATATACACAGTAAGTGGTCCTTTTCTTTATTCCCAGAATGTGCCACATAACCACATGCATTCTCATGACTATGTTTTTGTTCAATAAAATTAGAAATCACATAATAATTATAACAGCATTTAAGGTTTTATAACTATTATCCTCATAACACCCTGAAAAGTAGGAAATATCGTTATCCCCATTTTATAAATGAGGAAATTGAAGCAGACCACAGTTAAACAATTTGCCCCGTGTCATATGACTTGTATGTGTCTGAGATCAGATTTGAATTTGGATCTAGCCATTGCATCATCTAACTGCAACTCTCTCATTGTACAAATGAGGGATCTAATGGATGTCCCAAGAAGTTAAATGATCTCTTCTTCTCTTTCTAAACCCTACCCATCCTTAAAGATCCTTTTCCATTTTTACCTCCTCCTAGAAATCTTTCTTAGTAATCCCAGACAAAAATAATTTCCCCTTTTCCTCGCATTCTATAGTACTTACTATCTATACAATGTATTTTAATGCTTAATTACATTTATTTTTATATGGTAGACTCCATTTAGTGTCCATGAGGAAAACAGGCAAAATAACATGTTGGGGAGCAATTAGTTCTATGAGAACAATGTTATGGATGGGTGATAGATAACTGATGTTACAATGGAATTTTGCTATTTTGGATAGGTTTGATTATAATGTGTAGCTATATGGGAGAATGATAGGAAGAGACTTTCCAAAATTCTGTGGGTTACATCCATGGTGAAAAGTACCTAGTAGAGGCAGTTAAAAGAAAAAATAATCATGAAGGAAGAAAAAAAAGGAAGCTTTCCAGGAAGATCATGGTACTAGGCAGTGGTGGTCCCTGTCCTCCAGAAGTGGGGCAAAGGCAATAGCTCCAAAGTTAAGATGGGATCTTCAGGGAACAGACAAGGATCAATTAATTCATAAATAAGCATTTATTAAATGTTTCCTGTATGCTAGGCTCTGTGTTAAATTTGAGGGATTCAAAAAAGTGAAATAATCCCAGCACACAAAACAAATATGGGAGACAAAATGTAAACATATAAGTATATATATATAATACATAGAAAGTGAATACAAAGTAATTTGGGGGAGGGAGGGCCATAGCAGTTGGAGGTATCAGGAAAGATTTCATGAAGAAGATGGTACTTGAACCAGCTCTTGAATGAAAGTAGAGATTATGATACTCCAAAGTGAGATGGAAGTGCATTGTAGACACAGGAAGACAGTCATTGCAGGGACATGGAGAAGGAAGATGGGACAGATTATTGAGTAGGCTGGTATCATATGGTTGAAAAGTGTGTTGAAAAGTGAGTAATGTGCAAGAAGACTAGAAAGTCAGGAAGGGGCCAGGTTGTAAAAAGACAAATGTCAAACAGCAGAATTTATAATTGATCCTAGAGGATGAGAGAGACAGAGACAAACCAAGACAGAGAGAGACAGAGAGAAAGAAGGAGGAAGAGAAGGAGGAGAAAAAGGAAGAAAAGAAGGAGAAGCAGAAGCAGCAACAGCAACAGGAGGAAGAAGGGGAGGAGGAGAAGGAGAAGAAGAAAAAGAAGAAGGAGGAGGAGGAGGAAAAGGAGGGGAAGAAGGAAGGAGAGAAGAAGAAAAAGAAGGAAGAAGAGGAGGGAAAGGAGGGAGAGAAGGGGGATGGGGGGGAGGAGGAGAATGAGGATGACAAAGCTAATCAGGACTACAAGGAAGAGAAGAGAGATGCTGGACTTTACTGATTTGTGGGGAGAGGGAGAATTGATAGGCTCAGACCTATATTTTAGAAAAAATCATTACAGCAGCAGGATGAAGGATGGATGGAACGGAGGAGTAGCTTTTTGGCAAGGAGACTAAAAAGAAGCTATTTCTGGTATATTCTAATATTTTTTTTTTTTTTTCCATTAGTGAGTTTCTGTTTATATCTCAGATCTACTCTGGTTCCAAACTAGTTTCTTCCCTACCCTTTCCAGCTCCCTTTTAATCTTTGTTCCCCCATTAGAATGTAAGTCCTTTGAAAGTAAGCATTGTCGTTTTGTTTAGCACTCATGACTGGCACGTAATAAGCACCTTCTCTCAGGCCAGAAGTGATAAGAGACTGAACTAAGTTGGCATCTATGTGAGTGAAGAGGAAGGGGACATTTGTGAAAGATGTGGAAATAGAAATTTTGTCAACTGATGATGACTGGATCTAAGACTCCAGAAGATGGGTGGAGATAAAGAACTTGGACTTGCTCTTAGAGTCTAGACCTTTGTTCCTTGGTGCCCCTTGTTATTGGGACTTCTATCAGACTTTCCCAATTGGTATTGTAAATCTTTAGCTGTGACTTAAATATAATTAATCTGGGAAGGGGAGGAGGGAGCAGGAAATTGCATTTACCAAAAAATAGGAGATAACTATTTCTTTCATCCATTTTGCTAAGGGTATTGGGCTACCTGTTAGCTCTTTCTTTCTTCGATGTCATTCGCATCCAGAGAGAGAACTATGGAAACTGAATTTACATGAATTTACATGAAATACTATGGTATTTACTTTGTTGTTTGTTTGTTGTTGTTGTTGTTTTATGGTGTTTTTTTTCTCTTGCAAACTGATTTTTCTAGCACAGCATGGTGAGCATGGAAATACGTTTAGAAGAATTACACAATTTTAACCTATATCAGATTGTTTGCTGTTTTACGGAGAGGGGAGATAAGGGAGGGAGCAAAACCCAAAGTTTTGCAAAAGTGAATGTTTAAAACTACTTTTGCATATATTTGAAAAAATAAAATACAATTTAAATTAAAAAAAAAAACCCACAATTCTATCCCAGATATTTTGTATTTAAAAATTGAATGAAAGCCTTGGTTACTTTTAGATGAACTGTCTTTAATACTGTAAAAATGAGCCAAATCCAATTGTTCTCAAGTATGTCTGGATAGAGGCAAAGCATTAGCCAAATAGAGATGTTATTACTGATAAGTTTCCAAGGGTGGATCTTGTCTGACTGCCAAGAGTAGAGCCCTTAACACTCAGGTTACAAAGATATGAATGATACTATTGTGAAGCAATAATATTGGCTGGATGCAAATTTATTCAAGGCATACTTGTACTGTCTTGTTTTGTCCTTTGTTTTAAATATGTAGGTCTTGCTAGAGAGAGCATAGTGTTAGAATACTTAGATTTACATAAAATGGAAGACACTTTTGTCACTCATATACTACAACCCTTAACACCTCACCATTTATTGTACTCCAAGAGATTCAAGAGTTCAAGCTTCATTAATGAAGGATAATTTGGAGAAATAGTTTAATTAGGAATCAGTAACTAAAGACCATTAGTAGATTGAGAAACACATCAAGGTATTATTGGCAGATAAATGCAAGAAATAAGTACACCAGAACTTAATATATTTTTTAAAATTAATTTTCATTTTTGTTCTGAACTTAAAGATCAAATAGAATGAGTATTTGTATATATGTGGTAGGACAAAAAAAAGAGAACTATAAAAATTTCAGATTTATATCATATACTGCTATCTTTTCTTTTTGAAAAATCTAGAATTTAAGTTATTAAAGCTTTAAAAAACTGACCTAACACTTTTGGGACACTCTGAATAATAAGATCAACCTATGGCTTTTAAGTCGACCTATCTTCAATCTAAAATCAGAGCTATTCTGCTTGTTTGTGTTTCTTTTTGTTCTGTTCTTTCCACTTAAAAAAAGATACTTTGATGATCCTCTTCTTTTTCAGAATTTAAATTAATGTAAAGGGAAGGAGTGAAAAGTGGCAAACCACCATTAATATTTTTGCTATTAGAATATGAATTGGGAGTTCAAAGGATTCAAGTGGCAAAACTAAAAGAGATTTCCGAGGTCACTAAGTCCAACCTCCCCATTTTCCAGATCAGAAAACTGAGGTGAGTCATGGGTTGCAGTCATTAGCTGTACCTCACATTATCTTCATGACTTTGGAAAAGTCACTTTAGCTTTCTCAGTCTAGTTACTTAATTTGGAAAATAACAAAGGAGGGTATTGGGTAATATTTGAGATCTGTTCAAGCTCAAATATTCAGTGATATATAGCTGACAATCCTTGTAGGGACTTCTTAGTCACATCTTTGTCTTCAGTTGTAATTTCTTTGTGACCTATTAATTTTATGGGACCCTTCACTTTGGGATCAATGATAATTCAAGGATAAGCCCATCAATGCAATTCCAAATGATTTTGCTTTCAATTCTGCAAATTCCATTTCCCTAATTTGAGGAGAGAGAACTTCTCTGATGCTTCAGGCATTTATTTGCAAATAAACCACCTTGGAAGATTCCAGGTGGGTACTGGCTTTTCAGGTGGAGTTAATATAACAATTCTTTCATTTCCCTAGAGCATACTTATTCAGTTCCTTTTAAAATTTATTTATTTATTTTTGTTTGTTTGTTTGTTTTATCAATCCTTTTTTGTGAAATAATCTGGGATACTTTGCTATAAGCTCCAGGGGGAGTGTCTGTTTTCTAGCAACTATGAGGAATTTTTTTCCCCAAAAAGAGAAATGATGGAAAAGCTCCTGCCTGATGGAAAGTTCCAGATGAAGGGTCCTGATAGGGAAAGGCTTCTTTTCTATGTTAGTAAACACAGAACTGCCTTGCAGATTTGTTTAGAATAATAGGTATCTCTCAGGTCTGCCCTAAGGTTGTAAATTAGTCTGGAGAGATACCAATAAGACTTTCCCACCCTATATATCATGCACTAAGAATAGAAACTTAGGTGTTCCCTCCTAAGAGAAACTATCCATGATGTCTCCAGTTATCATTTCACTCTCCCTTCTCTTCCCTGTTATTTATTTGTGTAATAGGCTCTGGCTCAGGTACATGGGCATTTTTAGAGCCATATATCCACTTGGAGGAGGCTGAGGAGTTATGATGATATGAAATGGATGTACCTTGTACAGATAGCCAAATTATGCAGACATTCTGGAACTGGTCAAGGTCTGCTAGCCACATAGTTGGGAAAAGCCTTTTTCCTGGTTCTAAGACCAGTTATCTCTAACAGCATGCTGTATTTATATAATGCTTAAAATGTCTATCTTCAATAGCCAGCACATAATTGGTACCTAATAAATATTTGTTAATCGATCTCATTTCATCCTTACAGCAAGCTTGTATGGAGTAGATAGTACAGGTATTATCCCTATTTTATAGTGAAGAAACAATCTTAGAAAGATGACATGGCTCTTTCACAGTCATACAGCAAATAAGTGTCAAAGGTAGGATCTGAGCACGGGATTTCCTTTACACAATTTCACAATTTCACAATTTCACAATTCCTTTACAGCTTTACACATGGATTTCACTACTTTATGGGCAGTTCATTCTGTTGCCTCACAACTCTAATTGTTAAAAGTTGTTTTTTTGTTTTTTCTAGTGTTTAGGTGAAATTTGTTCCCTTTAGGATTTTCACCTGTTAATTCTAGATTTTGGAACACAATAGAAAATTATACTCTTTTTTTCAGTGTGATAGCTTTCAATATTTGGAGGTAACTCTTTGTCTCCCTTTTGTTTTCATACTAAACATTCCCAATTCCTTCACTTAGCTCTTCACAGAATGTGGCTTTGAATCCTCTCAGCATCCTGGTTGTCTTCCCCTCAAAGAGACTGTTTGCCAGTATTCCTTTAAAAATATGGTGGCCAGAAGTAAACACCATACATTGGATGTAGCCTAATTCCCACAAAGTTCAATAAGTTATTACCTTTGCTCTTGGTGCTAGATTTCTATTACCTCTGTCCTAGATTGAATCAGCTTTCTGAGTAATCTTTTTTCACTCTTGAATCACATTGAGCTCATAATCAACAATAACAAAAAACCCAAAAGCTCTTCTCCAACCCCCCTTCCCCATTTCAATCTTTAATGGCTGAGCTAAGTTTCTCATATCCTCTACTTTTTAGGTGATTTGTGGAACCCAAGTGGTGGATTCTAAATTTATCTAAATTTATTTTTAGCTTAGTCCTATCAGTCCTGCCTATTTTTAGTGTTTTTCTCTTCCCATCAACAAAATACTACACGTATATTTGTACATACACATACCCACACAGATAGGTATAGATATATACCTATGTATGTAAAAATGTATATACACATATATGTGTAGGAAAGTGAATGACACACAATAGGTCTTTTAAAATACTTATTGAAGGGAAGTAAACTTTTTTTGATGTTGATTTTGTCATTTAAGGCATGAAATATACAGTGACATTTTGGTAAATGTTAAGCAGATATCTGAAAAAAATGCATGATAACGCTCAAGTTTAATCTGTATTAACCACTTCTCTATCATTTTCTTAAGTCTATAAATCAACAAAAAAAAATTTTTAAAGTCATGATTTGTATCATTTGTCAATTTCCAAGGTATAAGTACTCATAATGAAAATTTAACAAATGACTCTCATAAGCCCATTAGAACTAGTTCCAATATATTAATGGGTGGATGCCATATATATATGTAATAAGCATGTCTTCTATGACTTCTTTCAACTTACTGATAAAATTATTAAATAGGATGGGCCATAAAAAGAGCTCTGCAACCTGACATACTAGATCCTTTACTTGAAGTTTGATTTAATCAGTGTTTCAGGCATGATCATTATGTCAGCTTTGAGCACACCTAACTATTAAAATCCCACTCAAATCTCTTCACTTTGTCCACAAAAATATCATGAAAGACTCCATGGCTCGCAACATATTACATTGTTTTGATTTTTGGCTATCAAAGCCTTCATTTTAAATATGTTTTACTTCTCCTGTGATTCTCAGATGAAAATGGAAAGGAGCAAAAGATGGTTCATGTTTCATGTCAGCTCCTTTCATATCAAACTCAGTCAACAGATACTCATTGAGCCCTAATCATGCACCCGCAATGTGCTGACTTTGTTGGGACATTTATGGGAAGTAGACAGCATAGATCTTGTCCTTAGAGAAGCTTGTAACCTAGTTGAAGGGAGGAGATTTATCCACATAAAACAATTAAAGGACCGCACAAAATTGGGCTCAAACAAGAGTCCAACTGGATTGCAATGGCCCTGATTGCTCTATTTGTTTAGAAAAGGGATCTTATGTGGTCTAGGGTCATTGGGAAAGCTCTTGGAGAAAGAAGGTGGGACTCAAGCTGCTCCTTAGAAATTAGGTAAGATTTAGATGAACAGAAAGGATTGGGGACAGCAAGCTCATGAAAGAACAGATGAAGTGACCTTCACTGATAAAGAATATTTCTCAACTTGGACAAGTTCCAAAAAGAAGCAATATAGTATATGGAAAGAGGGCAGTATTTGGAGTCAGAGGATTTTTAGATTCCTCTTGTATAAAATAAAGAGGGTAGACAGATTGGAAGTCTAAGATTCTTTCCAGATTGGAAGTCTGAATCTATGATTCTTTTGTTTTCACTCACTATCCTAAAGAAATTACACATGCCTACTATGTGCAGAGCATACAATACTCTATTGTCCTAATGGCAACCCCATATAAGTTAGCCCCTGATGTTCAAATCCTAGGAAAATGATGGGATTGGGTAAAGAGAGGATGGAGAGCAGAATCACAAAGATTACCTCTTAACTGACCTAAGGGTCAGGATTTTTCATGACTTGACTTCCTAATTTTAGAATAGGAAAAAGAATTTGGGATAGAGACAGGTAGGCTGCTGAAAGCCCAAAGAATCAAAACAACCATGATTTTCTGATGTAAAATAAACTGTAATAGTAGGAAAAATAGGCAATAGAAAAATTTAGCTACTAGGGTAGTGTTGGAACACAGAGACACAAAGTACCCCAAAGTAGAGCAGAAGCCAAAGCCCATCTGTCACTAGAGTCAGCTTCTGGGGACTGTGGTTGACCTAACTATAGTTTAAGTGTTTTCAGGATATATCTATACACAGGAGACACACACACACACACACACACACACACACACACATTGATCTAACTGAATTTAATAATTAAAAACTAAATGCAGTGAAAGCACCAGGGATTTTCTTGGACACCAAACAGCCAATCTGATTGATTTTTAAAACATTTTTCACTTATATGTTGACTTCCTAGAGGGTAGGTCTCAATAATGAGACATTTCTTTTTTTTTTTTTTATTAAAGCTTTTAATTTTTCAAAACATTTGCATGGATAATTCTTCAACTTTAACCTTCAAAACCTTGTGTTTCAATTTCCCCCTCCTCCTACATCCTCTCATAGATGGTAATTCAATGTATGTTAAGCATGGTAGAAATACAGAGACATTTCTTTAATGGTAAAATTGGAGGCTTTGTCTAAGCTTCGAATGAAGCCCTCATTCCTCTCCTGGCCCTGTTTCTGACTCTCAGGACCTCAAACCCGGGCCCCCTTAATTACAGGCTCATCTTAGAACTTTCCTTAGCTCCTTGGCTTCCTTGCTATGAAATAACTTACCAACCCCACTCCACTCACTATGCGATATTCCTTAGCAAGGCCTTCCCCTCTTGTTCCATGAGTGAATTCCTCATGCAACTTCCATTTTGCAGAGGGTCCCAGGCCAGTGCGCTGTAATTTCCCTCTAAATTCTGTACTTTCTTTGGATTTCAAAACCACGACTCTGGTTTTTATCTTTATTACCCCCTACCTTTCACTCCTTTTCTGTTTTCCCTTCCTCTGTTAGTATATAAGTTTTTCAAAGGAAAGAGCTATATTTCCTTTTGTTTGTATTTGAATCTCCAGCATTTAGCACAGTGTCTGGCATGTAGTTAATCCTTAATAGATGCTTGTTTGCTTCTTCCCTTTCCCTGTCAGCACCTCATCTATAGAGGGAAGCAAAGGTAAAATGCAGTGAGCAATAAACATGGTGTCTTGAACTCAAGTTCGAACTGAGCTCTTCTGCTTCAGGTCTCTAGGTCTCAGTTTTCTCCCTTCAAATGAAGGGATTGGGTTTGATGATCTTGGAGGTTCCATTTACCCCTTGATTTACAATCCCATGAACTTCCTAGCAATGATCTCCCTCCCTGTTTGACAGAAAATTATCATTTCTTGGCAGTTTACCACAAATAGAGGAAATGTGGGCCATTTTTTGCAGTATATAAAAATTGGCAGATTAGAGGGAAAATAAAGTCCTTTTGCAAAAACCTTATAGAGCTGGGAGCCTATACCATAAGCTGTCAGAAGGTGGCAATTATCTTGGAAATTGTTTGCTGATTCCAACACAGCCAAGACAGGCCCAATCATCACCTACCCTAAGAGGTGTTAGGAAAAGAGCCTGTACAGCATGCAAAGGAGTCCCAGGTCATCAGTGTTTCACCTCTGGGCTGGACTGCTGACTATGCTGGCTTTCTATTTCCAGATCCCCTTCAAATAAAATTTGAGATAGCTTATTTTAGAATGGCACTTAGCACTGAAGTCCAAGTATTTCTTCCTTGGCTGCTTATATATCAGGAGACCTGGGGATCGGAGAAAGCTCAGGTCAGTAACTTTAAAGATCCCTAGATGATGTCAAATAATATTAGGCAATCAGTGAATAAACTTGAGAATCATTTACATCCTTGCGTTTATGACATGTCAATCCACATTCTAACAGGGAAACAGATTAACAGCTCGACATTTCTTCTCCTCCTTTTACCCCCAGCTACAAACTACTTTGCACTGGGAATTCCTTTATGAAAGAAGGGTTTTCAGCTCTGTGAAATAAGGCCTTTGAATGCTTAGATATTCTTGATTTATTTTTTTCTCCTATACTTTCAAATATATCTTTATGATAATCCATAGGTTCTAATACTTCTCTTTTTTTAATTTTTTAAGTTAAAATTTTATTTTTATAATGGGCTTTTATTTTTCCAAATACATACAAAGATAGTTTTCAACATTTTGCAACAGTTTGCAAAACCTTGTGTTCCAAATTTTTCTCCCTCTCTCCCCTCCCCTAGACAGCAAGCAATCTAATATAGGTTTTTTTTAATAGCTTTTTATTTACAAGATATGTGGATGGGTAATTTTTCAGTATTGACAATTGCAAAACCTTTTGTTCCAACTTTTTCCCTCCTTCCCCCCACACCTTACCCCAGATGGCAGGTTAACCAATGTATGTTAAATATGTTAGAGTATAAGTTAAATATAATATAACATGCTAACATTGTTTTCCAAAGCAGGACACGTACATGTATCTATGTAGAAATGTCCCTGAGATTTGTATCATAGAATTACCAGGAAGGTTAAATATTTAAAATTTCTAGAGATGCAAAAGACTTTGAGATTTTTGAAGGAACCCCTTAAATTATTTGGTCATTGCCCAAATGAAATGGACAAAGGGCAGTAGATTGTAAACAGAACTTCTTCCCCTCCCAAAATTATTTCATGTATATATAAATATATATATAGAAAAAATAAATAAATTCCTCTCTAGAATATAAGATTCTTGAGGGCAAGTGTTTTTTGTCTTTTATCCACAGTGTTTTGCTCATAATAAATGCCTAATAATTTTTGTTGAATTGAATTAATTACTTAGATATTATTATTAAATTTAAGTTTCTTAGAGAAAAGGACAAGCATAAGTGTTACTAGACAGTGGGTAATTATATAAGGTAAATCAAAGAGATTTCAGAACTAGAACAGACTTTAGAGAAAATCTAGTCCAACTGTCTTATCATTAAGATGCAGAAACTGACACCAAAGAGATTAAATGATTTATCTAAGGTAACAGTCTCATTAGCAGAGGTGGCACTAGAACCCATGATCTCTGAGAGTTAATCTAAGACACTTATTTCATTTCTATTTGATTTTGGGGTTCAAACAGACCTATAAGCATTAAAATTCTTATGTTCCTTGCCTGGCCTTATGTATCTACTACTGCTATAGTAACTTGAAAACTGCACATCTGCTTGGCAATTGGGAAAGATCTCAAAGGCAGAGAAGGTATAGGTTTGTCTGGTAATTTTCAAAGTAGATAGTTTCTGTATAGAATGGTGAATCAGAACCGACTGAAAATTTTTAACAAATGCCATAACAATTCAATAAAGTGATTTTTGAAGAGTAGAATAGATGGGTTTCTTTGAACCCTGCCAAGAAGCAAGGAGTTACATGAGATAACCACTTCTCTATCACAATGAGTCTGTCCAAGGACATGAGACTTGAAATTAAAAATAAGCACACTTATTTGATAGTTTCTCCACTATGAAATTTTTTGGTTGGGATTTATTTTGAAGGCAGAGCCTTATTCTAATTGCTATAGTAATTATGACATTTGGTGAGGGAGAGGGGAGATGGAAAGGAGGCTAGCATACCAAGGTGGGGAGGGTCCCAAAGAGGGATCAAAAAAGACCTCGTTTAGAAAGTGGCTTTACAGCTAAGTTTCAAAGAAAGCTGTCTTTTCTCCAATATGCTGGGATCTTTCCAAAGAGCTCCCATACAACTTTGCTAATTGGTGCCTTCCTTCCTGACATCCGAGATAAAAAGCCTATCAGACTCTGTCTAAAACCCTAATGTCTTCATCATTCCTGAAATGCCCTGATCACCCCAGTGCATATGAACCACAGTCCCACCTAGTGAACTAGGAAGAGCAGCTCTTTATGGAATGCTTTCTTGTAGAACCAGCTTGAACTGCCTCCATGTTTTGCCAAAGATGGAAAAACATCAACATGCAGAGGTTTTATCTCTTTATTGGTCTCACGTGTATCTAGGAGCTTCCCCAATGTGTAGGGTGAGTAATGTCCAAAAGTCCATAACAATTGGAAGAAGAATGAGCCCAGGGATAGTATCAATATTCCCTGCTTTTGTTGGTGGAGTTGTGAACTGATCGAGTCTTTCTGGAGAGCAATTGCCCAAAGGTCTATAAAACTGTGCATACCCTTTGATCTGGCAGGATCACTATTGGGCCTTCATCCCAAAGGCATCATAAAAGAGGGAGAAGAACCCACATATGCAAAGATGTTTGAAGTAGCCCTTTTTGCGGTGACAAGGAACTGGAAACTGAGTGGATGCCCAACAGCTGAAGAATCACTGAATAAAGTTATAGTATGTGAATGTAAGGGAATATTATAGTTCTATAAGAAATGATGAGCAGGCTGATTTCAGAAAAACCTGAAAATACTTACATGAACTGATGCTGAGTGAAATGAGCAGAACCAGGAGAGCATATACACAGTAACAATAAGATAATGTGATAGATAGGGATGGGCTATATACAGTGATCTAAGGTAATTCCAATAGACTTTGGATGGGAAATGCCATCCACATTCAGAAAAAGAATTATGGAGATTGAATATGGTTCAAAACATACTATTTTCATCTTTTGTTGCTTTTTTTTCTCTCTCGTGGTTTTCCCTTTTTGTTCTAATTGTTCTTTCCCTATATGACTCATATGGAAATATATTAAAAATTGATTGTATATATATATACATATATTATAAACTATAAAAATTTGCTTTTTGTCTTGGGGAGAGAGGAGGTCATGGAGGGAGAAAATAAATTGAAACTCAAAATCTCACAAAAATGAATTTTTAAAATTCCCTGCATCCCTTAATTACCATGTCATGAAAGACTAGACTAGTAACAATTATCCCAGCTATGAGATGAGAAAGGACAAAAAAAGACATCAAGAAAGGCCACGGTCCTCAATAAGCTATGCATATGTTCTAACCAACTTTCCCCCCACCTTCCTTTCCCTCCTCTCAGTTCTGAGAGCCACAGAGCTTTTCTTTAAATGGGCCAAATAAAGTTCTACTATAGGCCCACTTCATTCTTCTGAGAAATCACCTTTAAGTCACAGGGTCCTTGCACTAACCAGTGGTATCTATGGGGTCTAATGCCTCATGGGGTCACTGCTGTCCAATGGGATAATAAAAAAGTGAAAGTGCTTCAAATATTTTAAATTAGAGGCAGCTAGATGTCAAAGTGAACAAAGTGCTGGGCCTGGAGTTGAGAAAACTTGCCTTTACATCTGGTTTCAATCCCTTACTTAGACAAATCACTTTATGTCTGACTGACTCAGATTCCTTAACTGTAAAATGAAGATAATAACATCATATATCTCATAGGGCTTTTGTCAGAATTATGAAATAATATATGTAAAGTGCTTATCACAGTGCTTAATGTGTAGTAGGTGCAATGCAAAGACTTATTTCTTTCCCCCATTACAGTAAAATTTTTGCATTTTAGTCATTATCATTATTGTTCTATCAAGAATATTTCTTCTAGTTTTCACTTTCTGGGTGCATTTTCCTTTCAAATGCAACTTCATTTTCTCTATGCCCCTCTCTATTCATACAGTATTTTTCCATCTAAAAATCAATGCTTCTGCAAGGAAAATTGACTCCATTGGGGAGGCCCCAGTTTTGAGTAAAATTCACACCAACTGTATTTCCATGGGAAAATTTAGCATTACACTTTACAGAGGAATACAACCAAAGAAGAAGGAGTGGAGGGAAGAATCATGGGGTGAAAGAAAGTAGCAGAGATAAAAGTTTTGTTCTTTGTTATAGAGACACATCAGACCTTTATTGCACAAGAATGATATAAACAAAGTAAATCGGAATCCAGCTTCTAAGTCCTGTGTGACAGAGACAAGTCCTAGGTATTTAATCATCCTGGCTGGACTGGGTATTTACATTAAGTGGGGCTAAGAGGTCAGATTTTATGGTTCTGTTGACTGCATCCTTCATTATGGGCTCTGCAGAATAGCAGAGATATCAGAATATATCTCTGGTTTTCTTCAGGGAAACAAATACACAGACTCTGGAGTTGGAGATTAGAAATCATTCCAGCCTTGGACTCGGGAGTTTTTAATTTCCTCTAGAGAAATTGTCAGCCCTCAGGAGCAGGGGGCAAGGGGAAGGGGGAAGAAAGTTGGTCATCATTTCATTTAGCTGGCTTATTTCTTCCATGCTTCACATAATGTCCAATTTGTACAAGAACATGATTAGTGCTTAACATTTCAGTTTCTCAAACTTTGAGTCTAAACCTAAAGCTCAGATAGCCCCTGACATCATTCTACCATTATGAGAATAAACCAACAGGATGACTGAGAATTTCTCTGCTTTAACACAAAGACTGCCAGGGATGGATGTCACTGAAGGGTATAGGAGATTGAGAGGAAGAAATAAAGAGAAAGACTGTGAAGTGTGTATATGTAGGGCTGGGAAGGAACTGGAAAGAGATTTCTTCCCAGAGTCATTTATAAAAGTGGGTCCAGCATATGAACCTTGCTGCCTCACTCAATGCTTTCATGGAGGTAGAATAAAATTGGACTTATTATCATTGGAAGACATTAGCTGCCCTGCATCAGCTGTCAACATTGTATTGTTGGGTGATTGTCCTTTTTATTCTAGAGCCTTATATCAGAAGCAAACAAAGGGGAGCAAGAGCCTCAACTCTGGAGCAGGACAAAAATAATCTAAAAGATTCTGACTGGAAAGCACACGGTGTCCCTCTTGGAGGGAGAGAATTAGTTGGTAGAGAATTGGTAGAGGAAACTATTTTTAGATATTCTGTGCCTGGGGGGAGGAGAAATTCTGGTCTTCTGGCTTTGAGAGAGGACATACACTTAGTTCCAGGCTCTCTTCCCTCTTAAAAACCTCTAGCTTCTTTTAAAGCTCCACTCTAGAGCCGACATTTATAGGAGCCTTTCCTTTTCTTCTTGTTCCCATCATTATATTGCGTTTAGTTATCTTTGCTTCCTTTCAGTGGAATATAGGCTCTTTGAGAACAGAGATGGTTTCATTTTACAGATGAGTAAAATAAGATAAGTAGATTGAGAGAAATTAAGGGACTTGCACAGGATCTCCCAACTAATAAGTATCTGAGGCAGGATTTGAACTCAGATCTTCTAGACTTCAAGCTCAATACTCTCTCCACCATGCCTCCTGCCTGTCTCAATCACACTAGCAGGAAAGCTTCCCTCCCAGCTCTGTTTGCCTTCCATGCTACACTTTAGGCTGATAAAGGTGGGGCAGGGGATGTGGTTCCCAGTGGAGTGTGCTCTGTCTCCAGCCTTTGGATGCTTCTTGGACTGAGCTCATTGATGAACATTTAATAAACACCCACAGGACCTTGGGCATCTGCCAGGATCCTCACTGAACCACTTTGCCTGTGCTGCCTCTTTGGGGGAGGAATAGTTTCTCTGGTTTGGGGAGGGTAGGAGAAAACATGTCACTAGAATGCGCCAAGAGAGGCTTAATGACCAGAATGAGAGAGGTATGGTTCTCTGCCCTGGCCAGAGCACATCTGGAGTACCACATTGTAGGAAAGGCATAAAAGGGAAGAGGATGGCCAGAATTATGGGAGGAATAGAGGCTATGCCATTAGAACACCAATAGAAAGAATCAGGAGTTGTAGTCGGAAAAGGAAACTGAGGTGGGATATAGATGTCCTCAAGGATTCGAATGATTCTTAATTGTGTAAAAGGATTCAGCTTGTGCTTAGACCCAGAGGGCAGAACTGGGATCGATGGATGCACATTGCACAGATACAGAACTAGGCTTGATTTAGGAAACAATTTAATTATTGGAGCTATCTAAAAGTAGAATAGGCCATTTTGGAAGGTGGTGAATTCCCAGCCCTGGGGGGTCATTTGTAAGTGATATTATGGGCAATTAGATTCCGTGGATAGAGCATTGGAATTCAAGAGTTCAAATACTGCCTTTCTATAATTACTTAATTGTGTGATCTTGAGCAAGTCATTTCTGTGAGCTTCACTTACTTCATCTGTAACAAGGAGATAACAATACTTATCTCACAAAGATTGTTGAGATGAATGAGATGATACATGTAACTTTCAGCTCAAGCTTGTTTTTTTTTTTTGTTTGTTTATTTTTTGCCATTATAACTAGCTAAAAAAATTGGAAGTGTTTAGCTAGAATAGAAGACAGAGAGGATATAGCTTCTTCAAGTATTTGAAGGACTGGCAGGTATAAGAATGATTCCCACACTGGTGGATGATATTATTACATGATACTCTATGGCTTGGGGGAAAAAAAAAACAAAAAAAAACCCGGCTTCCATCTTTGAGAGAGGACACACTTGGTTCAGGATATCTTCAGAGAGAAGTTCCTGGAGGGAGAAAAAGATTTTGGGAAGAAGCTAACATGGAGAGGAGGCAGCCACTCAGGCATGTCTCTGTCTTTCCAGATTGCCGCAGTGAAGACTTTGAGGAATTTCCCTTTGGATGAGACTGGGGACCCTCCTATATAGTCTAGTCTCAAATCTCCCATGTTTCATACTCTGAGGTTTGCCAGGGCTCCCAGTGGGAAGGAGAATACAGCTTGGCAATAGTTCCTTCATCCCCATTTTCATCAAAGATGAAAAATATCTCATCATAAAATCTTACAGAGTCTTGTGTTAACCCGTAAAAACCAAAAATGACCATTTCACTCCTCAAGATTGTAAAGGAAAGGAGATAAGGGAGATACCTGGAACCTGAATATTTTCCCTCACCTTTAAGAGGAGGGAATTTCACATCTCTGTGTCTCAGCATCCTGAGCTGAAAAATGGGAATAAAAATGTTAAATGCCTTACAAAGCAGAGGAAAGATTGAACAGGAGAACGTTCAACGAAATTCTCAGTCATAAAGCAGTTTCCATTTAGCTATAAACAAACTCCTTAGCTGAGAGTTTGGGTTTGCAAAACAGATAAAGAAGACAGTGGTTAGTCTCATTGCCAGAGAATTCTTTGTTTTCTAAATGATTTGACTCTAAGGGTTCCTTTACCCAATGAGTCTCCTAGTGTGTTTGAAATAAATTTCTATTTACAAAGTCTCAGGAGCCCTGCTTTGCAAAGAGGGTCCTTCTGTGAGGCTGTATGATTACACTGACCTCATGAAGTGATTTACAAAATAAGGTTCCCCACCCCCATTCTCTATTTGATCCTTTCCCTTAGCTTTGGTCCTCTTCTGAGGGTTTTTTTGTTTTTGTTTTTTTTTTTTTTTTGGAACCAGACAAAAGAATATGGATAGAGTTCTGAACCTGGTAATATCAAGGTCTTGAGGGAAGAGAGAGGGGGAAGGAACTGTACAACTATTTTGAAGGGGATCTTGGGAATTATCTTGTTCCACTTGGTACAAACAGTACCAAAAATGTGTTAGATGAGAGAACTAAATATGTAGTTCCTAGTGAGGGATATAGTGTGTGTGTGTGTGTGTGTGTGTGTGTGTGTGTGTGTACACAGAGTACTGGAGGCAGGAATGTACATATGAGCACTCAGTACTAATCACACACACACACACACACACACACACACACACACACACACAGTACCCAGAGCTACAAGAAGTTTGTTCAAGGTGTTTTAGAATATTTGGTAAAGAATTCCTATTCAACTGAAATGAATCTATTTTATTTCTTAGGTGTATATGCATGATAAACTCTAGAATTTATTTCTTGTCATACTGAATTGGCCATATGGGAATATTTACTGAAAACTACAGGGTAGAGGAACAAAAAGTATTGGGAACCCCAAGACTAGACAGGAGGATACTCTTCACAGAACCCTGTCATTTTACAATTCAAAAAGAGAGAAGAGTGTTAAGAAATTTGAAAGCTTGGTTCAGAAACCCAGAAATTAACATAAGTACCACTCAACCTAATATTTTAGGAGATGGATCTATGCAGTATTAATGTAGGGGGAACAGGAAGGAAAATATTTTGAGATCTCCAGTTAGAAATGACTGGCGCTGCTATGACTGTTACTTGGATGGAGGGGAGTTCCCACTCTAAGATTGGTTCTCAGCTCACGTAGCTCAAACCTACAAGGCTGAGTGCACACATACACATTCCTTGCTCCAGTCCTGGAAACATGTGTTGCCTTGGTGACTTGATGGGCTCCAACCTGGTTGTCTGGCCGTCTGCATTGTCTCCCTCATAAAGAATTTAAGCCAGCAGCATTCTTTACCCCTTCCTCTTTCCTCCCACCCCCACTCCCACAAGAAGTACCTTGTGCAGAGTATACATAGCAAGCAGCTGGAGATTAAGGTTTCTTTTCTTATTAGCCAGTTAAAAACACATGGAGATTTCTGAGTTCAGTTAAGTTTGATGTATTTAAATTTTCTCCCCTATAATACCCCTAAAGCACTCCAGGAGCAGGGACAGGACATAAGCCATTTTTGCCACACATCAGACCAAAAAAGAGTGGGGAAAGAGTAGGGAATTAGGCAATCCCTCCAATGGCCATGAGGGGAGTTGGAGTGGGTGCTGTGGAGCACTTAGAGCTGGTCAGATGTGGAAGATTCCAAGGTCATCCACTGCATCCAGGCCGCCTGCAGTCATCTAGACTTTTGTCCTGCTGCTGGACTTTGATGGCTCCGGAAGAGAGAGCGAGTCTGACCTTTTTGGACAATTCTGCCTCACTTAAATCCAGTTCACAAAAGAATCAAGATATCATCTCATGATGTCACTGGCCCTCTTTGAAAAGGAAGGATGAACAATATCTTTAGTGCTTAACACAGTACCTGAAACCTAGCAGCCACAAAATGATTGTTGACTGAATAAATGGCATTTATTAATGCTAGTGTCTGAGGTTGGATTTGAACTCAGGTTCTCTTGGCTCCAGAGAAAAATATCCCCCTGTGTTGGGAGAAATGTTTGCACATTTGTTGCTTTGAAAAAGCTAATTCTTTTTAAGTAATTAAATAGAACTATGGCACTATTTCCTATTAACAAGGATTTTGTGTGTGTGTGTGTGTGTGTGTGTGTGTGTGTGTGTGTATTTCCCAGGAGGCTTGGACTATTAGGATTAGGAAAAAAAACCCTTCCTGAACCCTTCAGGATACCCTAGAACTGCAAGGGGAAGGTATTGCAGGCCTTGATCTGAGAGGATAAGGCCAGAGAATGTAGAACACATTTCATAAGCTTTCAAGGAAACATCTGGGTGCCTTAGGTAAAAAGGTAACAGGAAAGGGGGCAGGAACAACATGGGCTTAGAGAGAAGGAGAACTCAGGTCTCGTAATTTGAAAGGCCATATTGTTAATGAAGGTCCTCTGCAGTTAGAGAGTGGGAAGGATTGCAATCAGTCAGCCAACAAATATTTATTGAACACCTACAATATTTGGCAGTGAAAGGAAAAGGGCAGATTGCTTTAGGTCATAAACCTTATGTTCTGAAGGCCCTGTGGCCTTTTAGATAATCTGATCCACTAATCCTTCCTAAGACATTGCCCCTTTCAGAAGTCTGTATCTTGGTTAAACAGTGTCATTTCTGGAGTAACAACAAAAAGGTACACAGGTATTTTTGGTTAGGGGGCCTTTGTGACCATCTTGCTCTATCACTATTCAGCTGCAGATAAAGGGTTACACAATCCACAGTGGTGAGGGCCTGGAATTGAGGGTGACAGGTTGGGGGCAGGAGTACAGAGAAAGCCTGCTCTCAGGTAGTTAAGAGATAAGGAAAAGCAGATAAACTCCCAAAGGTAAGAAAGGAGTCAAAGATGGGTGATTAAGAATGCCAAATGCGAGCTGAAGGAATAAACAGGGAAGCCAAGAATGTGCATGGGATATGGTAAAAACACAGGGCAAGCCAGAGGCAGGAATTTGGAAAGCACATTAAGAATGTGCCCTAAGCTCGGGCTGACACTGAGAATGATACAGCGTGGTGAGCATTGACTTTTCTTCCAATGGGGGTTTCCTTTTGGCAGAGTTGGGCCAAATACTTCCTCTTACTTCTTAAAGGGGCCAAAGTTCTAGGATTCAGGAACTAGACATCAACATCCTCAGTGGATTCTTGTGCCAGCTTCAGTGCCACTTTAAGGGCAGCATAATCTTTGTGTAGTTTCTATAAGGACAGAATATGTAATTTTTATGCCCCATTAATTCAACCAATTTAATTTAACAAGCATTATTAAGAACCTACTGTGTTATTTAACATGTGTTGGTCAACCTGCCATGGGGGTGGGGGTGGGGGGAGGAGGGGAAAATTGGAGCAAAAGGTTTGGCAATTATCAATGCTGTAAAATTACGCATGCATATATCTTGTAAATAAAAAGCTACATTAAAAAGAAGAAGAAGCTACTGTGTGTGAGAAATACTACTAAACACAGATAAAAAGAGAAAATGAAAAACAAACCCTGGCCCCAAGGTGCTCACAGTTTAGTGAGAAGATGAGGAAATACAAATTAAATTGGGGAGGAAGAGAGCATAAAAACATAAAAATTCAGAGGAGGAGCCTTGAAGGAAAGGGGTGGAGATGTGAAGGAAGTACATTCCAGACATATGGAACAGTCAAAAGCTCTAGAATTTGGGAAATGTCTGGAGCAAAGTGTATGAAGGAGAACCAGAAATAAATCTGTGAAGATAGGCTAGATCCATATTGTGGATGGCTTCAAATATTGATACCCAAGAGATGGTATTTGATGTTTGAGGCAACAGGGAAACCAGCAACTTTTTAAACAGGAGAGAGATGGTCAGGTCTGTGCTTTATTTTGGCAGCTATGTGGAAGATGAATTAAGGGAGAAGAGATAAGGAGCAGAGGAATCCATTTGGAGATTGTAGCAAAAGACTAGGTGAGAGAAAATGAGTGTCTAAATTACAGTGGTCCTATGGGAAGGGAGAGATGGTCCAAAAGCAGGACATAGAGGGGAGAAGATGAATAAGGATAATGAATTTTCCAGGAGTGAGTAGAGAATGTTGATTTGGGTCGGTAATGTCCCAAGCATCCTGACAGCAAACTGGATTCAGGGTTACTTTTACATCCAAGGAGTCAGCATTTTGAGAATCAATAGCCCAGGTCCTATGCTAGGGAGATGTGCCCTTATTAGCAAGGTCCCAAGGAGAGATCAGAATTCTCTCTGCATCATACTGCCCTATTCCCCTGAAGAAACTAGATCCAGAGTGGAAAGTTTATCATTTATGGGATGCATATATTTTTAAAAAGTCAAACTCAGTGTATGCTCAGTTGACTTAAGATTAATAGGGCCCTAAAAAGAAAGGGTGAGAGTTGCACTTGTCAAGACCTTTCAAACTGGTCTGGGGAAAACATGATACAGTTCTATTCCAGGGAATGATCTGGTCATGTTCCTCAGGGCCAGACAAGGCTTGGAGATGACTCCTTCTATCCCTAATTACCCCGATGCTCCTACTTTCTAATCCATCTGCCACAAGGATCATACTGATGATGATCAGCTCAAAGTATTTTTCAGAGATGAAAGTCCAATAGCACAATTAATAAGAGGTTAGTTCAAGTGGTAGAGAGTTCTTTAAAAGGACAGATGCTGAAAGAAACAAAATTTCAGTGAAGTACACCCCTCGTTTTGTCTGTCATCCTTTAGCTTGCCACATGTCAGGTACCCACATGCCCCACCTTCCAAACGATCAGCCCATACCAAAGAATGCAGTGTAGAAGAAACTAGGTTAGACTTATGTTTTGTTACAAAACAGAGGAGCCTAAGAATAAGGAATGGATATTGGACAGAGCTTAGTATTTGTAAATATTAAGAAACTACAGATAACCTAAGCCACGATGAGGATTCCCAGCTATGTAGGTGACTGAATTCAGAAAAGAAACTCTCATATAGATTGAGCCTATCAGGCCATCCTCTCTTCACTCCAAAATGGAAGAAGAAACAGTTTGGTACAGGGAAAAGAGTACTAACTGATTCTTAAAAGACAAAACAAACCAAAGCAAAAAAAAGAGCAGGTTTTAACTTCATGCACAATTCTTTTATTAATTGTCAAATTTAGGATATTTTTTAACTTAGTATTTGATTTTTTCACAATTATATGTAAAAACAATTCTTAACATTCATTTTTAAAACTTTGAAACCCAAATTCTTTCCCTTCTTTTCTCCCCACTCCCCCTATAGAGAAGGCAAGCAATTCAATATATATATGACTATATATATATATATATGACTCTTTATGTCATGCAAAATATATTTCCATATTAGTCATGTTGTAAAGGAAAATAAACCAAAAAAAAAAAATCCTACCAAAATGCTTTTGTTTTAGTGCTTCTTGATTTCTCATTATAGTCATTAACTTCTATTTGCTCAATTCTAATTTTTAAGGATAATTTTCTTCAATGAGCTTTGTGCCTCTTTTTCCATTTGACCAATTCTGGTTTTCTTTTCTTTCTTTCTTTCTTTTTTTTTTTTTTTTTTTTTTTTTTTTTTTTGATGAGATGGTTGGGGTTAAGTGACTTGCCCAGGGTCACACAGCTAGGAAGTGTTAAGTGTCTGAGATCAGATTTGAACTCAAATCTGGTGCTCTATCCACTGCACCACCTAGCTGCTCCTCAATTCTACTTTTCCAAGGAATTCTTCTTATTGGCTTTTTGTATGTCTTTTGCAATTTGACCCAGTCTATTTTTTAAATGTTATTTTCTTCAGCATTTTTTGTATCTCCTTTACCAAGCTGTTGACTCTTTTTTTCCATGATTTACTTGCACATTCTCATGTTTCTTCCCCATTTTTCCTTTACCTCTCTCACTTGACTTACAACCTGAAAACCAATTCACATTTTTCTTGGAGGCTTTGGATAACAGCTTTGTTCTGTTAATGCCTTCTGAGTGTGTATTTTGATCTTCTTTGTCACCGTAATAATTTTCTATGGTCAGATTTTTTTTTTCTGTTTGCTCATTTTCCAGCCTGTGTCTTAACTTTTAACTTTTTGCTGAAGTGGGACTCTGCTTCCAGATGGAGGATGTACTGTCCCAAGATTCAGGGTTTTTACACATGGGCAAAGGACCCTCAGTGCTAGCAAAGAGATCTTTGTAATCTCCTTCTGACCAGTTGTTTGACCCACTTACTATCTGGGAGCTGAGAGCTCCAGAATCAGCCTTCTGATTCAGTAGCTCCCAAGACCTGCTCCTGGTTTGCTGGCTTGGCCCGAACTTGACTCTCACCCAAATGTGACAGACCTTTCTTGCTGACTTTCTAAGTTTGTCTTTGGATGGAGAATTAATATTTTCATGGGTTTTGCCACTCCAGGAATTATTTTATGCCATTATCAAAGATGTTCCCAGAAGTTTTGGGGAGAGCTCAGATAAGTTGTTTCCCATATTGGCTCTGCCCTCCAAATTCAGAAATAAAACAATCTTTTAAAAAGGAAAGGCACTCACCCTGAAGTCAAATGCCTAAGTTCGAATCCCATCTTGATTGCTCTATGTCACCCATAGCAAATCATGTATCTTTCTCTTTAGAGCTCATCTATAGCAAATTATGGTGACCCATGCCTATTGGGGAGTCTGAGATTGGAGGATCTCCGGAGTTCTGAGCCACAGTGGGCTAAAGCCAATTGGGCACCCACACTAAGTCTATTACAAAAAAAAAAAGGAAGGAAGAAAAGAAGAAAAAGAAAAAAAAAAAGAAACCATCTTTAAAAAGAATAGAATGGATGGTATGGATTCTGAGATTCTGTCCACCTCTTCACCTGTGATCTTATGAGAATAAAGGATAAGCTTTATTTAGTTTCATTTTGGTTTGAAATGCAAATAGGATCATCAAGTCCCCAGAAATCATTCCTTCTCTATATTGTTATTGTTTTAAAAGTGATAGCACACAGGTTTTGCCTGTCTAGATTTATATTCTCTTTTTCTGTATCTGTCTCTATTTCTATCTCTGTCTTTGTCTGTGCTTGTGTCTGTGTTTATACCTGTGTCTGTCTGAATTTCTCTCTCCCCTCCCCCCTATAGTTCCTCTTCCTTCTCCCCTGCCCTCCCTCCACTATATATAGTATATAAACTGTATGTATACACAAAAATGTACACACATACATTATACATAAGTCTTTAAAATGATCATATTTTATAAAAGCAGCTATTGTTTTATTTTCAGCGTACTTTTCATTTAAACCAGAAATTGGCAAACAAACAAAAAAAGTCGCCCAAATACCAGGGCTTGATTTATTGTTTTGTTGATTATCTTGAATTAAGAAAGTGATGGAGAAAATGTTAATGAGGCAGACTAAATTTAAAAGTGCATCATATCCAGATTTTTTTTTAAATCTAGAGATCTGGTCCTTAAATATTTACCAGTACATTCTTGCCTCTGTTTACTAACCATCAGCTAGCTCTCTGATTCTGGGCAAGTCACTAGGGGGCTAGGAAATAAAATGGTAGGACTTCAAGGTCTCTTTCTGGTAAGATATTTTATTATTCTGTTTATGAAAGGTTCACTTGAAGGCAAGTTATTCCAAGTCTTATTTGGTTCCTTGCTGAGGCAATAGAAAGTAAAGGTTAAGGACAAGGATGCTAGTGGTTGAGAATTTCAGGGGATCTTTACAACTCACTCACCCATAGGAAGCGGACCATATAAACCTATAGTTACTTAAATGGGACTGTTTACTAAGTATGACCGTGCATGATGGGCTGTTATTGCTAACTGAAGCCCTTGTTGAATGCCCTAGGGCTCTTGGTCAGTGTCTGTCACACATTCCATTCAACTGATCAAGCACAGAATTCCCAGCACAGACAGGTGACTGGAACAAAGAACAGAGTAGCACATCAACACCCCAGACTAGTGACCTACTTCCAGCTTCTCACCTCTTGCCAGCCTTAGTCCCTACCCAACCCCCACATCCCCATTCTTTCATCCTTAAATCCCACATTTCAACTTAAAAAGGGATAAACAGGGACCAATGATTAGGGACATCCAGCTTTATAAGCATCAATTAGCTGACTGTTCATTGCTTCCTCCCAGGCACCAAACCAGCTACAGAGAGATCACATCTTCTCACTTGATTTGTTATTTTCCAGATTTTTTTGGGATTGTTATTGCTGATTATGATCTCATAAAAAAATCCCTCCCCTATGTAGAATTGCCTTTTTCAATATTAGGAACGGCAACAGATATGAATGTGGATATGGGTTGTGTAGGCTTTTTCTTGTACTGGTATTTAGATGAATAGTTCCCAGAGCATGAAAAGCCCAGTTGTCTGGACTATTATCCACCCAATAAAATTCAGACTCCTTTAGAGGCTTCTCTGTTCCTGTTCTTTATCTCCAATCTTATCTCATGCTATTCTTTTCCAAGTACTCTGTGTTCTACCCCAGTTGAACTACTCACCATCAATAATACATACCCTGCCATAATGTTCACTTTCCTTTTCTGTGCTTTGGTTCAAGCATTAAGAGACTATGTGTTAGAATGGATTGGATGTTGCACTTTGGAAGAGGAAGGCTCTGAGTTTAAATTTAATCCAGACTCAGGCACTTACTAGCTGTGCATTCCTAAATTACTTAACTTTTTTCCACCTTAATTTTTTCACCTGTAAAATGAGAGGGTTGTCTCAATGGCCTCTGAGGTCCCTTCTTTCCAGGGATGTGCTGTTAAATGTTTAATAACTAGCTCTCTGAAAATTCCAAGATTGTTATTATTTGCTCCACTTTCTTAAGTCTAAACAAACAACAAACCAGTAAATCTAGCCCTGCTTTGTAGAATGATTTCTGAAGTGAGCATGCTCATACTGAAAATTTAACAATCAGCTCTCAAAGCTGGCTGTGGAACACCCTTGTTTTCTGTCCTAAATTAATGGTCCTTTTATTCCTCTTATTTCTGGAATGCCTTTCACCTCACTTCAGCATGTTAAATTCCTGCTCATGATTTAAAATCCAACTTAAATTCCTTCTCCTACATGAAATGATTTCCTAGTTCCCCTCAGTTAGTGAAATTTCCATCCTTGACTTCATGTAGCACTTATGTATTATTTTGTGCTATAGTTATTTTGCATGTATCATATCTTCCTATTGGAATGTAAACTCCATGAGAGTAGGGTCTAAGGCTTATCTAAACTTTGAGTATAAAGGGTAACTTGACACTGAAATACTATAAATATTAAAGGCAGGAATGTAGCTAGATAGGAAAAAGAACACCCAGGCTTGATTTTGTTCTATAGCTATTTCTCCTTTCATTTATTTGTATGAAACTACCAAAGTCTTGGAGTTGAGAAATCAAAGAGCTCTGAATCAAGAAAGCCCTTGGCAGGCAGCAGAAGAGTAGTCCCTTACCTGTTCCTTACTGGGGGCAATTTAATCAACAGAAATTAAACAGGTAGTCACAAGGAGTTTCTAATCTTGAGTCAAAGGGAGGATTCTGACAGAGATGCTGCCCTTAGTGACTGAAAGCTAAGTCAAAAAATACACTGAAACCCAAAGATATTAGTTAGATGAAATGGATCTACCCTATGAAGAATTCCATAACCAAGATGAGAAATCTCCTTTTGGAAAGGAAATACCCATTTTTGTCTAAGATTTAAAGAAAAAGACAGATCATCGTTATGGGAAGAAAAGCTATGAAGGATTTTCCCTTAATCTAATGACTAGATTGTGAGATTTCTAAAAAGGACTTTATCAAAAAAAAAAAAAAAAAAAAACTTCTGGGTTTTGAGCTAAAAAAGCAGTGGGAAAGTCCCTTCTTTCAATGAGGAAATAGCACCTCAACTGGACTTCAGTTGAAGCCAAAAGCTTGAAGCAGAAAAGGGAAGTGACTGTGGGATCACTGGAGTACTGAATGTACCCCAACAGGTCCTCAAGATTAGTCAAGCCTGATTTTTCAGAGACTCCATGACATGCTCACAATCCAATAAGGACTATATGTCTAACACAGATTAAATGCCATATGACACCAGCAAGAAAGAGACTCAGAGGGAGTAGTACAACGACATCGTTAGAAAACATTGTTGACCCTACAGCATCAGAAGTATTGCTCCCTCATGAATATGCCTTAGCCATATGTGTACCTCTCTATGTATTTTTCCCTAAATGTGTCCATTCTTCTCATTGATCTTCACTTCTATAAATTTACCATTTGCAAGTAGGCATGTGGTCAACTAATCATATATATATATTTCATACACACATGCACACTTCTAATTTAAAAGCAGAAAATAGAAATAGTTTTTTATAACTGAACTTGTCTTTTTATTAGCCTAGAGAGCCCAGGAAAACCCTTCTTTGGCAACAGTAAGTTTATAAGTTGTTTTTGACACAAAAGTGAAATAAACTGAGCATTTTAAGGGCTGTGGATCTAATCATCCTTCTTTATTTTAAACCAGGGCTTTAAACCACAGATGAGTACTCCCTTTGTTCCCTACCCCCATCCCATTCTTTGCTCTCCTATCTTGGATTCTGAAATCCTAAAAGTTGTTCCTATTTATTTACAGTTCTGCCTCTTTGGTCTAATATGGTCAGGTGAGAAAGAACTGTATCAATGCCAGACACATTTCCCAGAGCTCTCCTTCTAAGATGTTTCAAATTGAATTTTCAGCTCTGGGCAAGGGTCCAGAGTATGGAGGCTGCCGAGGCTGAGTAATTTAAACAGCATTTCAGCTCTGCTTCTAGTAACATTTCCCACAGAATCCATTGTACAGGCCCTTTCAGTCACCCACCAAGTCACATTGAAGACTTGATTACAATTTCTACTATAAATGCCATTTTGCAAGGATTTAATGACATGGCATTTCTAAGCCTCATCTGGTAGAAACTTCAAATTGAAATAACCCTGACAGATGCACTTTTTGCCTAAAGTACAGTTTAGGTCAGTTAAATCCTGTCATAGTTGTGAAGGGGCTACTTTTCTTTTAAAGAGCAAAACAAGACCACCCACTTGGTGTTTGTCCAGAGGTAGCCAACTGTCTGAGGTATGGCCTCCTAGACAGGGTGAGGATAATCTTGTTCCAAATTCCATATTAGATACTAGCTAGGGACTGTGAACAAGTCACTTAACTCGTATGTACCTCTGTTTCCCCATGAGTACATTTGACCTGGATGATCTCTAAAATGCCTTTCTGTTGCAATAATCTATAATTCTGTGGTTTGCTAGTTATCATTCATTGAGAACATACTGAGAAGCATCATGGAGCAGGTGAGAGAGCACATACCTTGTTCCATTCTTGCCTTTTTCCTATACTGGCCAAGTGATTCTGAACAAGTGCTTATGCTCTTGGTTCCCAAGACAATCCCTCTATTACTCTAAGTTGCGGATCAGCTTTTATAGAAGAAAGTCCTCACCACAAGTCTCCCATATGAATGGAAACCCAGATCTAAGTCCCCCAACCCCCACCTAAGGAAAATCGTTATCACGTTATACTATGGAAAGCAATTTTCCATCTGTGCTTCTCTGAGTCTTACAATATTCCTCTCAGATTAATTTTCACTTATATGGCAAATAAAGTTAAGTGATGTGTTTCCATGGGGCCCCAGACTATTAATATGAAGGCAGAGCTAGCCTTTGGGAACTCATCCATTCAAAACTATGAAGGACCAATGAATAATTGTAAGCCTCTATCTACCTAGCTCATGATAGCTTTCTTCTCCCCCACTTCATCAATCCTTTCAAGTAAAAATCGTAATAATAACAAATTAAATAACAAAATAATAAATAAAATGTAATAAATAATAAATTGAATGATAGGTAAAAGTACTTAGCATAGTACCAAGCATATAGTAGGCACTCTATATAAATGATTACTCTCTTTCCTTCTTTCCCTTATTCCATAATGATTAGCATTTACATAACACTTTAGGGTTTGTAAATGTTATTTCATTTTATTCTCCCAACCACTCTGGGAGATGTGCTATTGTTATCCCCATTTTACTGATGAGGAAATGAAGGCATGCAGCAATAAGCATCTGAGACCAAATTTGAACTCAATTCTTCCTCTCTCCAGATTCAGTGTCACAGCTAGATGGCTCAGTGGGTTCAAATCAGGTTTTAGACACTTACTAGCTGTGTGATCCTAGACAAGTCCCTTCACCCTGTTTGCCTCAAGTTTCCTCATCTGTATGATTTGGAGAAGGAAATGACAAAATCACTGCAGTATCTCTACTAAAAAAACCCCAAATGGGATCATGAAGAGTGAGCATGACTGAAATGATTGAAAGAAAAAAAGACTTATCTATATAAAAATTTTAAGTATAAAAAGCATATATATTTATATATAAAAACAAAGATATATAAATATCTGTTCTTAAAGTATTTTATATATACATATAAATATACACACACACATATATGTGTGTATATTTTTAAAAAGTATACATACACACACACACACACATATATATATATATATACACATATATACACACTTTTAAAAAATATACACACATATATAAAATCTTCAGTTAACTCATGAGACTTTTCTGGCTGGCCCAGAAATGTTGCCTACAAAGCATAGATCATAAATTGTAATATAAGAGATATTATAAATTATCATAAGGAAGGGAAGCCTGTTTCAGTGGAATTCAGGACCTCAGCAAGTAATAAAAGTGACCTTCTATCTGGCCTTTAAAGTACTAGAACAGATTGGTCTTGGCAAGCAACTTCAAAAGATAAAGCACACAAACAGCAGTGAACTTTTTCTAGTACTGCAGGTCTGGAAGATGAATACTTCTCTCCTATACAGAAAAGGTCACATTTCTCCCTGCAGTCTATGTCGCCCTTATGCTTAAACTCTATGCTCCCTTTCCAAACCATAAGATAGCTGAGCAACCACAAACGCCTCTTCCTTGGCCCCCTAAAAAGTGACCTCTCTTTTCTATCTATAGCCAATTTCATGCTTGGAGTCTGGATAATGTCGATTCAAGATGAAGATAAAAGCATTCTGGAGAGTGAGTATAACATACTCAAAGTTGTTTCCAAAAAAAAAAAAAAAAAAGTGTTTTTTAAAAGCCCTACAGTTAGTTTTAGATTTTGTTTTGAAAGTGCTACTTTTAAAATTAATCGGTAGCCTTTTTGTTGAACACTTCCAAAATACATACCCTCAGTTCTTTGGACCTAGGAAAAAAATGTTTTTTAAAGCCTTTATTTCAGTATAAGTTCCTATTAACATGTCATTAATTTCCCTAATAAAGAACACACACCAATAGCTTTTGGAAGAGCTGAACATGACAAAGGGGAGGTCATTAACACTGCATTCAAGCTACAGGGAAAACCTTATAAATTTATGCTCACTTATGGAACAGCTGGGTTTTCCTTAGTAAATGAAATTCCTTTGCCAGATTACCCTTCAGTATTTCCTAAAAATAATTATGCATGAGTGTCAGAAATTTGATTAGCCAATAATATCACTGGGTTTATTTGCTTCCTGATGTTTTCTCATTTAGTCTATCCCAGTTCCTTTAGACGTTGGAGTCAGAGCTGGAAGAGATCTAAAAGATCATTTAGACAACTCCCCCTTTATTTTATATAGGAGGAAACTGAAGTTCAGAGAGATAAGTTCACACAGGTCACAGTGGTGGAGGCAAGATGTGAATACAAGTAGAAATCTAGAGCTCTAGAATCTCAGAGATCATTTAGCCCAGGGTCTTCATTTTGCAGATGAAGAAAGAGAATTCCAGAGAGGTTAATGAAATTACTCAGAGGGAGCATATTAGACATTGTTGGAAGCCACATAGATGACTAGAAGTGGAAAATATGGAACTTAGACAAAAAGACAAAACAAAACCCTATCTCCTACAGACTGTTAAAAGCTGGAAGAAAACATGTAAAGAATCCTCAAAATCTGGGCTGTCGAGTAGAAGTCTGTTTGAAGACAAGTGTGGGCGGCCCATAGACCTTCCTGTCTGCTGGTACTCTGGAAACACCTATCTTCAAAAAAAGATTTTTTTGTTTCTGTTTTTGTGATCTTTGGCTTCATGTACCCTTCATTCAGTCAGGACTAAATCCTGGATAGACAGAGTCACAAACAAATTGTGCCTAACCTCATCTACTCTGGGACGCCCTCTCCTTCCCTCTACCTGTTGAAATGTTAACCTATCCCTCGTACTTTTTACACTAGCTTCTACTTCCCTTTGAAAACATCCCTACTCCAGACCTCATTCATTTCCCCCCAAATTCTTGCCCAGTATCCACTTAGTATTTCCTCTTCCCATCCCTATCACACCTCCCACAATTTAATATTTCTCACTCTCTCTCTGTCCTTTGTTTTTCAAGTGGATCAGTGATATCAGGAAGCCACGTCTTGACTTGTACCTTGCATGTGAATCGGATTTAAGTGAGACAGAGCTGTGGGAAGTCAATGAAAAAATAAAAGTCAAGACAACTGGCAATGTCCTAGGATGCGGTGGACGATTTTGGTGTCTTTGATGTCTGACCAAGTCTACACAGCACCTGCTTCAGCCACCTCATGGCTGTTCTCATCCATCCATTCTGCTGAAGGACTTCTTCACATGTTTGAGGCAGTACTTCCCAATTTGCCAATGGTTTTGAGGACTCCTGGTTACCCTCAACCGGATTTAGTCTGGGATGGTTTTATTGAGGTGTAGGGGCTGCACATGCTATAGCTTCTTGGAACCATAGTTGAAAGTTGGGTGACAGGTAGATCTTACAAGTGGATGAGCAGCCCTGAAAAGGACTTGGAAAGCCATCATACTAGAGGTGCTTGTCTCTTATTAGTATATACTAGGCACAGTGCCAAGATATGACAAAACAAAGAAAAAGCAGAAACAGCCCCTAGTGAAGGAAATGTGTTCATAAATAGGTACATACAAAGTATAGACGGATAAAGGTTAGAAAAAGATCTACAAGGTTACAGTAGGAATTATACCTCTAGAACTTGGAAGGACTCGGTCAAAGACTATCTAACTTAGTTTCTTCATTTGGTAAATAAAAAAAGTGAGTTCTAGAAAGGGCACACAGGTCACACTGGTGGGGCTCTATTTAAAGCTGGATTTTTGATGTTATAATTATGGGGAACTTTAGCCAAATTGATCTATTTACTGTTCTCCATCCAGGACATTCATTCCAAGTTCAAAGTTACTCATTTTCATTCATAGTCCTATATGCTTCCTTATTGCTCATAATTGACATATTATTCCCAAGTAGAAGGCAAATACCTGAGAGAAAAAATCATGACTCACATTTTTTCATGTATCCTCCATTGTTTCTAAGAGAATGGAAAATGTGTTGAAAGGGATGTAGGAAAACAGGTATTTGAATAAACTATTTGGTAGAGTTGTGAATTGGTCAAGCTATTCTGGAAAACAATGTACAATTATGCTCCCAAAGTTATTAAACCATGACCACCTTTTTATCTCACAATCTCCTATACATATACTTCAAAGAGATCAAAGAAAGGGAAAAATGACCCATATGCACAAAAATATTTATAGCTGCACTTTTTGTGGTGGCAAAGAACTAAAAACTAAGGGGAGGAGATAAGTGGGCTAAATAAATTATGGTATATAAATGTCGTGGAATACTACTGTGATATAAGAAATAACAAAAAGGATGGGCTCAAAGAAAAATAGATATATAAAATGCTGCAGAGAGATAAGCAGAACCAGAACAATTTACATAATGATAGCAACATTATAAAGACAAACAACTTTGAAAGTCTCAAAAACTCTGATCAATACCATGATCAGGAAGTCCAATTAGCCAATAATGGAGCATGTTATCAATACCCTAAGAGGTAATTGACTTGTGGAGGTATAGAATGAAATATGGTTTTTTTTGTACACAGCCACAGCAATTTTTGTGTGACTATGCATATTTGTTCCCTTTTTTTTGTTTTTCTTTTCTTTTTACTCAAGGAGGGAAGAAGCAGCAGCAGAGAGAAAATGGATTTTTTTTTTTAATTGAAAATAATTTTAAAAATTTAAGTGTGGAACACGTTTTTTGTTTTTTTTTGGTTTTGCTGGAACAATTGGGGTTAAGTGACTTGCCCAAGGTCACACAGCTAAATACATTTTAATCACATATGAGATCATCTTTTTTATTATTTTTTAAAATTTATTATTACCATCATTTATATATTTTAATTATTATTATGTAAATAATTATTAAACCAATATTTTATGTTTATTCATTAAGCAAGTGCTTAATAGTCACATGTACAATCATCTTTTTTATTATACTATCTTATGGAAATGTTTGTTTTATTTGATAAATTAAAAAATAAAAATAAATTCTTATTGGTTGATCAAATTCAATGTGGGATATTGGCAGAGCATATCTATGGACAGTTTACTTTACTCCTAAATATGGCAACTTTACCAATTAGAAGGGCAAAAATGAACCATGGCATGCATATAAAGAGTGAATGAGGTATCGACAAGAAATTCAGATGCAAAACTCCACTGATAAGAATCTACTCAGATATTAGTGATTGAATAGCTAGCACTTAAAACACAGCAAAAATGGAAGTTGGGTGTAACATAAAGAGTGTGATCCCATCTCTGCTGCCTGTAGGCATGTTTATATACACATACATACACACACATATCCTAAATTAACAACAAATTGATATTCAACTATCATTTAATATTCAGGCCTGGAATGCAACCTAAATATCCAAGCTTTACTATTTTTGACTTTGGTCCTATTTTGTTAATAACAACAATAAAATAACCTAGTAATATAATGTACAAATACATATTATATATAATTATCATATTATGTTACATATATGAAATAAGACTGTACACAGCTTTCTCAGGAAAGTTATGTTCCAAAGTTCCTTTTCCTTGTAGTCTCAAATGACTAAGAAAATAGGTTTTTGCCTAGGCTTTGTTTCACTGAAGCACCATTATAGTGTGTTTTGAACTGTTTTTGGCTCCATTTCTTTGCCTTGTAACTCATTGGCTCAATGTCCGAAGAAGAATTTTCTCTCCAACTAAGAGACTTCTGTTCCCTTTTAGAGTGGGAAAATTATGTTTTCCTGTCACATCTTTCTTCTTACATGAAATATACACAAAACAAACATTTATTAAGTACTCACTGTATGTCAGATACTGTGCTAAGTGCTCAGGTACTCTGCCCTTGTGGAGCTTACGATCTAATGGGAGAAGATCACACAAAAAATGAAGCTTAAAAAGCAGGGAAAGAAGTGATATCTGGGTAGGGACAAGAAGTAAGACTGGTTGGAAATAAAATGAAATCAAGTGTTGGCTGAGCATCTGCGCTAGACACTTAAAATGGAAGCTTTGGGAGAAGGTTTTTGCCCTGTCTTCCAGAGGGGCAAAGGAAACTGAAAGGAGGTACTAATGAAGTGACTACCAAAACTGATATCCAAAGTGATGAACTTCCTGATGAGGAACTTTTTTGGGGAGGGGAGGGAGGATGATGATGGTGTAATCAAATCCATCGAATTTGGCTGGTAGGAAATAAAGAGTTGACTGGATTTTCTGGGTCCTTTTTAAAGGGAGGCTCTGGGAAGAGTTTTTTGTTTTTTCCCCCCCTCACCAATCCTGCAATCAGAGACAACTGAGGATACTGAAGAGGGGCCCAGGTACCCTGCAGACTGTACACGGGATTGGGGGTGAGGGGGAGAGCAATGACATCCATTTCTTCCTTAAAGCAACCTGTAACCTTCACACTTTATAATGCTCTGGTGAATTATAACTCTATGGTCTCCCTCCCCCAAGCCCCAGGCCACTTGCAGTGCAATCATTGTCCCTGCTACCTTATCCCCACATCTGAATTTGTATTAGACACCATTTCAGGCCTTTTTTTTTTTTTTTTTTTTTTTTTTTTTTCCAAGAAGGGAAAGAACGAATTGGGAAACCAAAGCCCAAATGAGCTTTATAGTGGAAAGAGGACAAAGTCACAGTGGGGAACATTGGGCTTATTAAAGGAAATCTCACTCAGCAGCCTCCTTCTTTCCCAGATGGTGCACAAAATACATTTTCAGGGTCTCTAATGAGAAACACACTCCTTCTCCAGACCATGCTTCACCTGCAGATTTCTAGCTTGAGACATTACTGATTATTACTGCTAATGGAGAATCCAAGAGCCATTTATTTTCTAATATGTTGGTCCATATGTGGAAACCCTGGGATTTGAAATAAGAATGTGTTTCAGATTCTCTGTTCCTTTCTACTTCAGCCAAAATCATTAGGTAAATGCAAAAAGAAGAAAGAGGAAAAAGGGAGAGAGAAACTTGGTATGAGGTTGAGGTTAATTATTCAGCTGAAGGAGGAGTCAGTACTTAATTAGCAAAGCACTGACTTAAAAGGGAGTTGAGGTATAATGCTTTATGAAGAGAAGAAATTATTTTATGAAAGTGAGTACTGATCATTTCTAAATGTCCCCATCCACATGTAATTAAGTGTGTAAATGAATCAATTGTTTGCAGAAGAAATGAAGGCAAGATCTGAGCATATAAATATACTCATTAAGAGTATTATATTTTCTTTCCCTTGATCTAAGACAAAAGTTAAAAGGACTATATTTTGTCAACATCCATCATATTATACTTCACATCAATCATAATTTCATTATAAGCATTTGGAAATGTATAGTTTGTCCCCTACTAGATTGTAAGATGCATGAATGCATCTTACTTGAAACCAGGTTTTATTGACCATCTACTACAAAAGGTATTGTCTTTAGGCAATGGGATTTAATAAAGGTTTCAAGTCTTGCCTCTGACTCTTACTGGTTGTTTCACCAAAAGCAAATCACTCAGTCTCTCCTAACTCAACGTCCTATTTTGTAAAATAGAGATAATAATATCGACATTACCTTGCAGGGTTGTTGTGAGGCAGAAAAAAAATATGAAAATCATTTTGCAATTTTTCAAACATTACATAAATATCAATTGGTATTATTACTTATATGAATTTTATAATTGAGAATTCACAATTATGTAAATTATTCTAAAATAATATGGCTTCTACTCTTACCTAGTGTTGCCAGAAACCCAAATTTCCTACAAATCTCCACAAACTCCCTACTGTTTGTCTCAGAACTAATTTCTCTCTGCTTCCTTTGATGCTTGTTTCTTTGTTTACAAAACAGCCTGAGGGTCACACAGTCTCACAAATTTTTTTGTATCCCTCAAAGGAGTCAGAACATTCTCACTTTCTCCTGTTCTTTTCTTGGTCCCACCTAAGACTCTTACAGGACCATAAGGCTACATTTCTTGTATTACTCAATCTTAACAATTTAATAAGTATCTTTTTCATAGATAGTATCTGCTTGTTTGGCCTTGATACTATTAATGATAGATTCAAATTTCAAAAACAAAACTGTACTTGGAAAGACTTTTAAATCAAGAAAGCAGAGTAGACTCAAAAAATTGTGTGGTATGATTGAAATGAAACACGTTTGTATCATAAATAATAATGAATGCAAGAAATCAGAGAAGCTTGGGAAGACATTTATGAACTGATGCAAAGTAAGCAGAACTTAGTGAATAATTTAATACTACATCCACAATAATGCAAATGAAAAGAATACTAAAAGGCAATCCAACTGTGTTTAATTGAAATTAGCAATTATAATCTAGGTAACAAAACATACTTCTCAACTGGTAGAGATGTGTAAGACAATGAACACAGAAGGTTACATAAACTGTCACAATTGGATGCTGTTGATTAATTTTTTTCTAATTGTTTTTCTTTTTTCATAAGATGACAGATTCAGAGCTAAAATTGACCTGACAGTTTATCCAGTCCACATCTTCACTTTATAATTTCTTGGGGTCAGGTACTAATTGTATCTTTCTTTTTATTCCTAGCACTTAGCACACTGCCTGGCATATCATAGGTAACTTAATAAATACTTGATGATTTTACTTGACAAATAAGGAATAGGACAAGCCCTGAAAGGACCTGTTTAAGTTCACACAGGTAGCAAGTGGCAAAACCAGAATGTGAACTCAGACCTTCTGACTTCAAATCCAATATGTTTTATTGCTGCTAATGGAGAAGCTAAGAGTCATTTATTTTCTAATATGTTGCTGTCATGAGGCAATCAAAAGATCTTAGTTGATTCTATGTCCAAGTCTTTCCAGCTTGTTGAGACCTGCCAGGGACTGTGCTCTATTGACATAGTTTTCTAGATCCTGGGGTCTCTTCCATGCCAAAATGAGTCATGGGGATAGATTATTTTTTTACTACAATTGGTGATCTCATCTATAAGGGATACTCTTTCAATTACAATATGCTCCATCTGACAGTTCTCTGTCTTTTTCTGGGGAGTGTGAGATAGGAAACAAACTAATTTCCTAACAGTGTGTAGGCTTTCCCAAGGAAATATTTTAAGAATGAAAATACTTTCTAGTCATTTAGTTTTTCTGCTTGAAAAAAAAAAAGACATCCAAACTGACTATAATCATGCTCCAAATTCAAGTGATACACAATCTCCTTCCTTAGTTAGAAACATTCCTTTAATCCAGAGACTTTTAAATTCAAGCCCATGAATTAAAAAAATATATATGTTGTGACAACTATTTTTCAGCATAATTGCTTTCCTTTATAATTCTCTAACTTTTATTTTATGTATTTAAAAACGTGATCCTGAGAAAGGAGCACATAGATTTCAGCAGACTGCCAAAGTGGTCCAGAACACAAAAAGGAGGTTATGAACTCCTGCTTCAGCTGAAGCTTTTCCCAAAGCTTTCTCTTATAACTCCCTAAATCCTTAGCACTAGCTTCTTGAATTACCACCTGTTTTCCATCAGGATTCCAATCATAAGCCAACACAAATATGTGTGATAAGTTAATGTTAAAATACCATGACACAATCTTTCAGTTGACTAGCAAAAAAAGGAAAAAAAGAGTTTTGACATTTATAATTTCAAACCCCTTTGGACCAAAAGCATACATGGTAGGCTAGCCTTATTAAATTTTCATGATCTACCATTCTAATCAGTGAACACCAGTTAGCAGCTAAATAGAGTGAAAAGGTTCTTCTTCCACAGGTATTTCAGATGGATTCTGGATTTAAAAATCTGAAAACTGTTTTGTGATTCTCAGTTTCCTTATTTGGAAAATGAAGTTCTCGAATCATATGGCTTTTGAGGTCCCTTGAAGCTCTAGATCTGTGGCCTGATAATTTCATCATTATCCTCTTTGGAGGTGATAATAAAACCTCTTTTTAAAAAGTTCAAAGTATATGTTTTACAAAATTTCAAAGTCTGGAACACAAATTCATGAAGAGTTACATCAGGATACTGAGATAATACTTATTATGCATATAGAGTTATTTTTCTGATGTTCAAGTTCAGAAAAAATGATTATATACCCTTAAAAAGGCTATATAGGAGAGATTTTCATCTTCACATATAATCCTACTTTTCTGTATTAACTTGGATATAGAATATTTTCTTTCTCTCTTTTTTTAGTATTCATTAAATTAAGGGTTAAAAATTTTTTTTTTTTGCCAATTTTTTCCTCCAGGCAAAACTTCCTCAGTTTGAACAAGCTTTATATGGTAGAACCATTGTGATTATGCTTTAGTGGATGCTTTTCAGTTGAACAATGTCTTTGTCTTATATCTTATGTCCCATTCCTAACCCCACTCCTATCCTCTTCCATTATTCTGTGATTCAGTGATACTGGCCTCCTTGCCATAAAGCCAGAAGAACCAATAACTCAGAGGTTGAGTTATTGAACTAAAACCATCTACATGAAAAAGAGAAGATTTGCTCATTTATCACTCTCTTTCTTGGTGACTCTGGGGAGGCAGGCCAGTTTTAAGATATCAGATGGAGGGAAATGAAGCTTCCCTATGTCTCACCTAGCTACCACATGTCCCTGAACACATGGAATCTATTTTTTTGTGTGTGTCTATTTTTTCTTAATTTTAACTGTCTGAGTATCATGAGATGGAGAGTACTCATGATAGATTCAGGAGACCCCGAGGTCCCATCAGAGGTCCCACTGAAAACCAGAGTTAGTCACAGGATCCATCATAGTCAGTAGAAGTAATCATGATGTATCCAAGCAATAACTATGGAATAGACAAGTACAGGCAGAAGATATGTGGTAGATGGGTAGGAGACAGGTCATTATACAACATTACTCCATCATCCATTCATAAATAAATAAATAATTTTCTATGTTTTGGGATTGGAAATAGGCAGGGGATATTTGTGCACATTTTAAGGTTTGGGTCTTAGTTGGTCAATCCTCCATTCCACAAATTAGAAAGAATAATCACATACAGAATAAACACAATATACCAAATGTATAAATACCAGATAGGGAGTATTTGTAGTTGGAGGTATAGGAATCAGGAAAGGCCAGTTGTAGAAGGAGGTGCTTGAGCTGGAGCCCTGAGAAAAAGTGGGTGATTATATGAGTTGTATGTGAGAAGAGCATGCATTCCAGGTACAAGGCGTGGCCAGTACAAAGAAAAGCAGATGAGGGATGGAGTGACACACATGAAAAACAGAGAAAGTTCAGAGTCTAGGAAGGATAATAATGTATAATGAGAACGAAAAGGTAGGTTGGAGCCAGGTTGTAAAAGGAAAACAAAGGCATTTGTGTTTTACACCAGAGACAATAGGGAGTCACTGGAGTATATTCCAAAAAGAAGTAATATGATCAGATCAGTGTTTAAGGAAAATGACCTTGGAATCTATGCACAGATAGATTGTAGGAGAGAGAGAACTGAAGCAGAGATATCATTTAGTAGTTCATTGAAAGAGTACAGCTGAGAAGAGGGCTGATGAACAAAGAGATGAGGTGTGATGCAAGTGACATTGTGGACCTCTTAGCTAGTCCTGCAAAGTGAAATAGATTATAATGACAATAATGATAATAATGATGATGATAGCTAGCTTTTATATAGTGTTTAAAAGTTTGTGTAAAACACTATATGTGATATCTTGTTAAATTCTCACAACAACTCTGGGAGGTAAATGCTGTTATTATTATTCCCATTTTATAGCTGTAGAAACTGAAGTAAATAGAAATTAAGTGACATGCCTAGGTCAAAGAGCTAGTAAAACTCTGAGATTGGATTTGAATTCAAGTCTTTAGAATTCCAGGCCCAGCACTTTATCCACTCTATTACCTAACAGGCAAATTATCTAAATGTTCCTACCAAAGAAATTATCAAGTACTTTACCCAGACCCCAGGCCAAAGAAAGTGCCAGTGATCTTTGGGAAGATGTGACATAATGATAGCAGCCTCTGATCTCCTTTACAGCCATCTCAATTAACTGCTTCTCTTCTTTTGAGATCAGATTGCTCAAGGGCACTAGTGAGTTTAATGAGGGATTAGGTTTAAATGTCTTGCTATTTTTAATCTAGCTCAGCTTGCTTGTAAATCTCCCCATTGTCTCCAGCCCTAAGAAGTGTTCAGAAAAGAAGACTGTAAGCTGGAGACCAAAAGGGTCATTTGGGTGAGATCAAAATGATGTCTTGTTCGGATATGGTCTTCTTCTTATATTTGCTATGCAAACCATGCAAACAACCTCCTCCAGTCCCTCTGCATTGTATCCACCTCCCACTTGCTAATTGATGGAGCAAGTCGGACAGGGATCTGAAGGCTAGATTTGGAATCAAAGTACCTAGGTTTGAATTGCATCTTGCCTATTTACTACTCATGGACCTCTTGGACACATGGTCCTCTGGATCCAGTTACTCCCATAGTCTCTCCCTCATCTAAATCTGTGGTCCTGAAACATTTTCCATTTGTTCCAATATGGTGTTCCTATTAATGCCTGGTACTATGTATGCTACACGCTGGGGAATTCAAAAGCAGAAAAAAAAAAAATGAAACTGTCCCTTATAATCAAAGAGTCTGTAGCCTACTGAGAACAACACACAAAGATAAACAAATACAAAATATTTGACAATCATTGGTGGTTCACCAACAATTGAGAGAGTAAGAGGATATGGCCCTTAAGTTGTAGGAAGCTAGAGCATACAAGAGCTAGAGATGAGGAGGGGAGCTCTCTGGGCAAGGCAGACAACCTGAGCAAAGACAAAGGGGTAGGAGATGGAATGTCCTGCGAAGAACACCATCAAGCCAGCCAATTTGGCTGGAATGTGTAATGTGTGAGGGGGAGTAATGAATGTATAATTGACTTGGAATGATAGGTTGGACTTATTTTAGATCTAACTAGAAGGCCTTCTAATGTCAGAGGAGTCAGTGTTTCATCCTTAAAGGCCATAAAGAATACACACACACACACACACACACACTCTTACTCACACTGCATGTGTGTCTATGTGTATGAAATTTTCCTCTTCTTCTTTGCTTCCAATTCTCTGGACTTTACCACCTTGTCTCAACTGCACTTTAACCTTAAACTTTCTTCAGATCCTGAGGTCTCCTCAGCCTGAAAACATCCATCATGATAATCCCTTTCTTGAACTGGTGAATTCCTTCCATCACCTCCATTCCTCTCCCAATTTAACTTGTAACTTTCCTGACTTCAATATCTTTCATCTCCATTATGGATATCTTTCCTCCTTTCAATTCCTTTTTGTATTGTCTTTCCCATTAAAATGCAATCATTTTGAGGGCAGGTGCAATATTTATTTTTGCTTCTATTCATATCTCCAAAGCTTAGAATAATAACTGGCAAATTTCAGTCATCTTTTTGGTCATGTCTAATTCTTTGATCCCATTTGGGCAAAGAATATTGGAGTGTTTTGCCATTTTCTTCTCAAGCTCATTTTACAGATGAGGAAACTGAGGCAAACAAGGTTAAGTGACTTGCCCAGGGTCACATGACTAGGAAATGTCTGAGACTGGATTTGAACTCAGTAAGATGAGTCTTTCTCGCCCTAGGCCTGCACTCTATCCACAACACCTAATTGCCCTATTGGAAGGCACATAGTAAGCACTTAGAAATGCTTCTTGAATGCTAAGTCCTTGAGTACATTTTTGTCTTTATATTCTTTACATATTGTTGGCACTTAGTATATGTTTGTTGATTTGAGTAAGCTCTTGGCCACAGAAAGTGTTTAAACTGAAGATAGATGAACTTCTGGGATAGTCAGAGATCTTTATAAAGGTGTTTATTGAAAGAGAGTGACAGGTAAAGTCCATTCCAATTCCAAGACACTCTGAAGCCAAGAATTCTAGGTTGCAGTTGAGAACTAGCATGGTGTCTTAGAGAGAGCAATAAGACTTGGGTTTGCCTCTTCAATGGCTAACTGACTGCCAACAAGACAAAGTTGAGACTCCTCAGCCAAGACATTCAATCGTGCCCATAATCAAGCCCTAAGCTAATTTTTGTAATTGCATTCCCTCCTATTTCTCGACAAATTTCAAATCCCTGCTAGGTTGGTTTACTCATCATCCCTGAAACAAACATCTAAATTCCCAAATTAGGTATCTCTTAGGGAATATTCATTAGGGACAAATTAGATCATAGCAAGCCTCTCTCCTCAGCTCCCAGTCAGGCACTCAAAAACCTAATTGAGGAGCTAGTGGGTAGCCAGTGGGTAGAATAACAATAACAACTGATGTTGTAAATCACTTGATATTCACAATAATCTATGACATCAGTTGACTGCAGGCTATTTCAAAATTATAAGTGATCATCAAAATCAATGATTCTACTGTTTTAACTCTAATCTCTTTTGTCTTATCCAACCCATCAACCTTATTTCCATATTTTGCTAACTAGCAACAATCTCTTCACTGTCCCAAGAACAAAGTAAGCTCTTTCAGGCCTCCTTACCTTCATTCAAGCTATTCAGCCCTACCCCAAATACCTTCCATTTTGTCTTCCATATATTTTTCAAAACCAAGGTTCATCTTTTCTATGAAATTGTCCCTGACTGACCTAGCTCTCACTGATCCCTTCCTCTTCTGAACATCTGACATCATGGAGACAACAAAACATACTTTAGCACTTGATGAGGTACTGTTTTGTATGGATCACTATTGATTCATCCGCCCAACTAGATTGCAAGATCTTTAAGGAAAGGAACCTTGATCCAACAGTATATTACCCCAGGTTTTTTCACCATCAAATTGTTCCTTTCTTCCACCAACTGAAACTCTTTGTGTCATTATCCTTTCCTGGCTAAGCTCTCAGTACATTCCAAAGTGATACTTAATTGAAGTTTGCTAATATAATGTACTCAGGCCCTCACCTCAAGCATGATAACCTTCATTTTCATAATTGCCCTATGAAGATCTCTAGCTTTGACTCTAATGATGAGAATTCCTAGCAAAATATAAGGGATAGGTGTTTTTATGACTGGAGGAGGATGGGCAGTTGATATTTTGGTGCATTTGGATTTTTTACCCCCAAAATTACATCATGTAGGTATCTAAAAAAGCAAGGTACTGGCTATGAAGTCCCATCGAGGGAACTGAGTCTCACAGATGATTAACTCACCTCTCTGATTTCCCCGTCCCTCTTTTTTTCCTCTCTCCTTCCTCCTTCCCAAACCTGTCTCTTGCTCACTGAATTTTTTTAGGAGCCATTGTGGGCATTTAAATTGTGCTAATTCCCTCAGTGCCTAAAATACTTAATGAGGTCATAAAACCTGAGCTGGAAGGGATATTAGAAATTATCAAATCTAACATCGTTTTATAAATTAGGAAATTGACACCTAGATGGGAAATGACTTGGTTAGGGTCATGAGTACCAGAGTCTACATTTGAACCCAGGACTTTTGATTTTAAATTTATTGTTCTTTTTTTTAATCACACAAAAAATCCTGAATAGCCAAAAGTGCTTTGAAATGTTATCTTCTTAGAATTTGATGATTTCTGTCAGCCAGACACAGAGTCAAGAATAATGATCCCATTAAAGCTTTTCTTTTTCTTTAACAGTCATTCACAAATTTCATTTCTAGCTCCTTTGACTTGTATGTTGTACCTCAAGCTAGCACTTGGGAGATGGTGCAGTATAGTGGGAAGGAAAGTGAAGCTTGCAAGATTCAGAAGGCTGGAATTCTAGTTATGTTTCTGGCTAGCTGTGTGGCTTTGGGCACAGAAATCACTTGGGCTTTTTTCTGAACTTCAGCTTCCTTATTTGTAAAATGAATGTAGTAATAGCTTTCGTTTCATAGTATTGCTGTGAGTTTCAAATCAGTTGCTACTTTTTTTGTGCTACACACTTTACAAATATCTCATTTGATTTTGTGCCTTAAAGTACTATATAAATACCAGCTTTTATATTACATCTCAGTTATATTTTTCTTTTTTTCTCCTTTTCGTTCTTCTTTTTTTCTGTCTCTTCTCCCTTTCCTTCCTGCCTCCCTCCTCCTCTTCCTTCCTTTCTTCTTCCTACCTTGTAATCAGAGTTAAATGATTTGCACAGGGTCATACAGTTACACAATTAGTAAGTGTTAAGTGGCTGGATTTGAATTCAGTCCTTTCTGACTTCAGGACTGGTATTCTATCCATTGGCCACTTAGCTGCCCCATTTCTATTTTCAAAAAAAATTTTTTTTGCATGCATCAAACTTAGGCTTCATTTATATGGCTTCAACATTTTTTTATACATAACCACTCAACTCCTCAATAACTTGTTTCAGTAGTTGCTGTAGCCAAAAAAAAAAAAAAAATCATAATCTGGTCATCAAACTTACAATAATGATCCTCTCTAGAATTAACTAGTTAAAACTGGATAACCAATAGAGTTCATTGTTGAACTACTTAAAACCTTTCAGCTTCTTAAAGATCTGCCTGAGATTGGGCTACATTGACAACCTTGAACACAGGATTGCCTTCATGCCAAAAGAAGATATGGGAATAATGGGAATAGGCTGTAGTTGAAGTGTGTGTTCATCTGCCCAATTCTATTCAATGAGAATCAAGAAACTAATTCGCCCCACATCTAGCTTCCTCCACCTAACACCAGAGGGTGCTCATGGCTCCCCTTCTCCTATCTTTTCAGCTGAAAGCAATGACTCATATCTCTTTCACACACACACATCCTCCCTCCCTCCCCCGCCACAAATTTTGAAGTCATTCATTGAGAGCTCCCTGTTCTCCCTTCTTCATGTTTCTACTACTATTTCCTCCTTCACCCTAGGTTCGCATGAAGTAGTCCATTCCATCTTCTTCAGCAGATTGCACCTCTCATGTGTTTTTTTTTTTTTTTTTTTAAATCAATGTTCTTCAATCTTTTCATTTCTACTGGATAATTCTCTGCTACCTATGAATATCCTATACATCCCTCAAACTAAAAACAAGAACAAAAAATCACATGATCCATCCATTCTGCGAGCTATCTTATATCTCTCCTTTTCATAATTAAATTCCTTGATAAAACTATCAATAATCAATATCTCCACTTTCTTTTCTCTCATTTTTTTAAGTCTCTGATGACTTCTGACTTCATCATTTTGCTGAAACTGCTCTTTCCCAATTTCTTAAATTCTATAGTCTTTGACATTATTATCTTCTCTCTAGATTTTCATGATACTGCTTTCTCTTGGCTCCCTGTTGTCTGACTATTCTTTCTTATTCTCCTTTGCTAGATCTGTATTTAGGTTTTACTCACTAACCATAGGTATGTCCTAAGACTGTCCTAGAACATCTATTCTCCTGCTATGCTGTTTTCTATGGAGATAGCATTAAGCTCCCAAAGATTTAATTATCTCTTTAAAGATGATTTCAGATCTACTTAACATTTCTGATGATCTCTAGTCTCATATTTGCAACTTTATTGGACATCACAAATTGAATGGTCCATAGATATCTTAAACTCAAGTTTGAAACTGAACTCATTAACTCTCCCCATCTCTATATATCCACAAATCTTTCCTTCTTCCTAAATTTCTTATTACTATTGAATGCACCTTCATTCTTTATCAGCCAGTCTCAAAACCTAGCTGTCATTCTTAACTCCTTTTCACTCTCATCATCAAATACTATCATGTCAGATACTGTCAATTCTGCTTTCATTCATCTCCTTTCTCTCCTGACATTTCTATCACCTGGTGCAATCCTCCATCATCTCTTGTCTCCACTATTGCTGTATTTTTCTGGTGGATCATCCTGCCTCAAGTTTCTACCCATTCCAATCCATTCTCCACTCAGCTGTCCAAGTGAAACCTACACATAAAAAAGTACAGATATCACCATGTGACTCTGCAATTAAATAAACTCTGATGACTCCTTAATATCTCCAGTATGAAATATAAATTCCTGTTTGGCTTTTAAATCCCTTTATAACCTAACTCATCCTTACATTTCCAATTTTCTTTATATATGCCTATATATAAAATTTCTGTTTAAATTTTGAGTTCCATATTCTCTCCAACCTCCTACCATCCCCCACCCACTGAAAAAGTAAAAAATATGTCAGTTATACAAGTGAAATCATGTAAACATATTTCCATATTAGCAATAGAATAAAAATGAAAAAAGGGGGGGGGAGAAAATATACTTCAATTTGCACTGAGTTCATCACTTCTCTCTGGAGAGACATTTTTGTCATTACGAGTCCTTTGAAATTGTCTTGGATCACTGTATTGATCACAGAAATGAAGTCTTTCATAGTTGATCATCATAAGATTGTTGCTAGTGAGCATATGGATCTTCTGCCTCTTCTCACTTCCCTTTGAATCCATTCATATAGGTCTTGCCATGATTTTTCTGAAATCATCTTCCTCATCATTTCTTATAGCACAATAACATTCCATCACAATTTCCAATTTTTTGATGCCATAAATATTTTATACACATAGGTCCTTTTCCCTTTTCTTTGATCTCAGAGTATAGTTGTAATAATGGTATTATTTCATTAAAGGCTATGGATAATTTTATAACTCTCTGGCATAATTCCAGATTGTTCTCCAGAATAGTTGGACCAATTCAGTACTCCACCAACGATTCATTAATAAATTTATTTTCTTTCATCCCCTCCAGCATTTTTCATTTCTGATAGGTATTGAGAGGATATCTCAGAATTCTTTTGTCTTTCTCTATTCAATATTGATTTGGAACAGTTTGTTATATGACAATAGATAGCTTTAATTTCTTCTTTAGAAAACTACTTATTCATACTTTTTGAACATTTGTCAACTGGGAAATAACTCTTATTTTTATAAATTTGACTCAGTTCCAATATATGAGAAATGAAGCTTTTATCAGAAAAAATTGCTATAATTTTTTATATTGCTTCATTGATTGTGGTACTATTTAGCAAAATTCAGTTTCCCTGATTATCCCTTTAGTTCTATTTTTGATTTTGCTTTTTCTAAGATCTTGATAGCTATTCCTGCCCTCTTCACTTCAGCTGAAGCATGACAAACTCTATTCCAGCCCTTTATTTCAACTGTGTGTTTTCTATGCCAAATATGTCTCTGGGACACAACTTATTGTTGGATTCTGGTTTTTCAATCCATTCTGCTATCTCTCCCATTCTATGCATTAGCTCATCCCATTTACATTCACAGTTGTGATTACTAACTTCATTTTCTTCCTTCTCATTTTTCTCTGTTTATTCTTCTTTCTCTCTCTTTTTTTAATCTTTTCCCTCCTCAAAAGTTAGTCTTACTTCTCACCACCCACCTTTCCCAATGCGCTCTCTGACTTATATTCTTCACATAATATCTTTTATCCCCTTCTCTTATTGGGTAAAATAGAATTCTATACCCAACTAAGGGTGTGTGTGTGTGTATTCCCTCTTTGAACCAATTCCATTGAAAGTGAGGTTCAAGCACTATCCACCCTTGCCAACTTTCCTCTCCACTATAAAATTTGCCTCATTCTAACTTTTCCTTTCCCTTTCTACCAGTGAATTCTTTTTTACCTCCACATTTTTTTTTGAGATCATCCCAACATAATCAACTTACATCTATTGCCCTCTTTCTATGAAGACTTCTTTTTTTTTTAAAGTTTATACAAACAATTTATTTTTTTTTTTATTTAATAGCCTTTTATTTACAGGTTATATGTATGGGTAACTTTACAGCATTAACAATTGCCAAACCTCTTGTTCCAATTTTTCACCTCTTACTCCCCACCCCCTTCCCTAGATGGCAGGATGACCAGTAGATGTTAAATATATTAAAATATAAATTAGATACACAATAAGTATACATGACCAAACTGTTATTTTGCTGTACAAAAAGAATCAGACTCTGAAATATTGTACAATTAGCTTGTGAAGGAAATCAAAAATGCAGGTGTGCATAAATATAGGGATTGGGAATTCAATGTAATGGTTTTTAGTCATCTCCCAGAGTTCTTTTTCTGGGCATAGCTAGTTCAGTTCATTACTGCTCCATTAGAAATGATTTGGTTGATCTCGTTGCTGAGGATGGCCTGATCCATCAGAACTGGTCATCATCTAGTATTGTTGTTGAAGTATATAATGATCTCCTGGTCCTGCTCATTTCACTCAGCATCAGTTCGTGTAAGTCTCTCCAGGCCTTTCTGAAATCATCCTGTTGGTCATTTCTTACAGAACAGTAATATTCCATAATTTTCATATACCACAATTTATTCAGCCATTCTCCAACTGATGGACATCCATTCAGTTTCCAGTTTCTAGCCACTACAAAGAGGGCTGCCACAAACATTCGTGCACATACAGGTCCCTTTCCCGTCTTTAATATCTCTTTGGGATATAAGCCCAGTAGTAACACTGCTGGATCAAAGGGTATGCACAGTTTGATAACTTTTTGAGCATAGTTCCAAACTACTCTCCAGAATGGTTGGATTCGTTCACAACTCCACCAACAATGCATCAATGTCCCAGTTTTCCCGCATCCCCTCCAACAATCGTCATTGTTTTTTCCTGTCATCTTAGCCAATCTGACAGGTGTGTAGTGGTATCTTAGAGTTGTCTTAGTTTGCATTTCTCTGATTAATAATGACTTGGAGCATCTTTTCATATGACTAGAAATAGTTTCAATTTCTTCATCTGAGAATTGTCTGTTCATATCCTTTGACCATTTTTCAATTGGAGAATGGCTTGATTTTTTATAAATTAGAGTTAATTCTCTATATATTTTGGAAATAAGGCCTTTATCAGAACCTTTGACTGTAAAAATATTTTCCCAGTTTATTGCTTCTATGAAGACTTCTAATGGTCCTAATAATGATAAAAGTTCTTAGGAGTTTCATGTAGCATCTTCCCATAAGGGCATATTTAAAATGTTTAACTCCATTGGGGTTCTTAATTATTACTCTTTCATGTTTAGGTTTTTATACTTCTCTTGAGTCTTCTGTTTGAATATTATATTTTCTATCTAGAACTGGTCTTTTCATCAGAAATAATTGGAAGTTCTCCGTTTCATGAAATATCCATTGCCCCCCTCCAAAGGATCATGCTGTTTTTCTGGGTAGGTCTACTCTGGAGATAACACAGAACTGAGTAAGAACAATAGAGGTGCCAATGAGCACCAGCTGCACCAATTTGCTTGCAAAGGGTCTCCTGTAATCCTTTTGACCAGTTGTCCAACCACCTTACCATCATCTCTAAGCACCTTACCATCCTGAAGCTGTTGTCTCCAAGCTCCTCTGACAGATTTCATGCTGTTCTCCAGGCTTGTGCCCACTCTTGTGTTACAGACCACTCTTGCAGACCTTCTAAGTTCTTCTAGAGGCTGGGGAAATGTCTCCTCCTGACCTTTTTTTGGTTCTGCCACTCCAAAATTTTATTTGAGGAGATATTTTTAAATAGCTTAGAGGAGAATATTGGGAGAGTTCATCTGGGACCCAGCCTGTATCCCTTCCAATCTTCCTACAATTTATTTCCACATATTCTAAGACCAGTGAGTGATACTTGTCTTCCTGTTTATCCTCACAAAGCACATCATTCAAATGTCAGATAAAATCCCACTTTCTAGGAGAAAGCCTTTCTGGATCCCCCTTAATGCTAGTGTCTTGTCTCTGAGATTAACCCCAATTTATAGTAAGTTTCCTGCTGTCTCCCTCATCAGACTTGAATCCTTGAAATCATGAATTGTTTTTACCTTCCTTTGTGTGCCTATCCCACTATTGAGGACATTTTGATCACCTGATAAATGCTTATTAATTTAATTTGACTGGAGAGTACTTAAGGGGAACATCAAGCTCTTTGGGATTCCCAGAGAAATGGCTGCCTTTACATAGACTTGCCCCTTTTCTACTTGGTAATATTCATCTTGTTATCTCATGGTAGGATCTACGTAGAGTTAGAAAATTTAGTTAGTTAAATCTATTCAAGCCATAACATAATAGTTAAACAGATGATTCTGTGATCCTAATAAAGTGAAGTTATCATAACAGAGTTGACCACATATCCTAGCTTAATTATATAGTTATGTTTTTTACTTATAGAAACAAAACGATTAAAATAAAACATACTAATAACCATGGCTACATAAGCTGTGGGTTCTTTGGTCCTTTAAGTTTCAGGTAGCCCCAAATGCAGTCTATAAACACATCTTGAACTTAGCAGTTACAAGAACTGGGTCTTGGACTCAGATCCCTTCCTCTATTATTGCATGTAGGAAGCAGCATTCATTATTCATAAAGTCTCCTAATGTCACTATTTCTCTACTCAGCTTTACTCTTAACTTGTGAATAAAGTGGGTGTAGTTCTCTACAGAATATGAATGACCTAGGTCTTCCAGGATTGTTTAGTGGCTGGAGGGGAGAGAAACAAATTGGTGCCATTATCCTATGTTTGACTAGAGGTTAACTATGAGGAAAAACCTGAGGTTGATATGACTCAGGAAATTCCCCTTCTCTTGATAGAAGGCTAGATTCCAATCAGGATCAGAATTCTCAGGAATTTTCTTCTTTTGGGGAACTCAGGATCTATCACTATTTTTCCAACATGGTTCCTCTTTCCATAGCTATCAGTGATTGTCATTGTTTCATTACTTCTTCAGGGCTAAAGCCAGGAATTTGATATTCTGAGAGAATTTGAAAGAATCCAGGCCTTAACAAAGTGCCTGATATATAGTAGGTGCTTAATAAATCTTTATTGATTGCATGATATAGACCAAGAAGGTGACCATATGTAGTGCGACCCCAAAATGTGCTTTTTGCTCCAAAATACACCTCCTCTACCAGACCAAGCTCCACTTTTAGCATGTTGTCTTTTCAATATTTCTCCAGATGAGAGAAAAAAACCTAAAATGTCTTTAGGTTCCTTTATAGGTCATGATAAAAACGTTGAACAATCCTTTTCACTAAAACATAAGCCCCCACAGTGAAATCTGTCTGTTAGAAGGTATTAAGGGACATGTTCACATTCAATAAAGATAAATTAAAGTGTAAAATAAAGACTTGTTGCTCATTATTATTCATAATGTTACTAGTAAAGGCTGTTCATTAAGTTTATCAATCCCCTACATATTATTGCCATGAAAAATAGTGGCAATAGGTTTCTTTATCTCTCTCTAAACATATAGAATCATCTGAAAACTTATGAATTCCTGAGAAATTGTCAGAAGAAAACCCAGAGGGAACAAATTGCTATTTTGGCCCATAAGATACATTATACTTTTGCTAATAAATCAAACTGGAACTTTTTTCCTCAGTGGGTTAGTTGCTGGAGATATTAATAAAGATATGCTGTCTTTTTTAGCATTCAGTCAGAATACTATTGGAAACATCCTACCTTTGTTTCTAAACAAGACTTTATAGAAAATTCTTTCTACCTTTAGCCTGGGGAAATATCATTCGGCAGTATTCCTATTCAGATCTAGATACTACGGCTGGCTTCCTTTTTCAGTTATGATCCAAGCTTTCAGACACAACATTTCCTAGCTGTGTGATCCTGGGCAAGTCACTTAACCCCAATTGCTACAGAAAAAAAAAGCTAATATTAATTTCCTACTATGATGAACATTTATTAAGCTCCTACTATGTGAAAAGTACTATGTTAAGCTCTGGATTTTCTAAAATTCTCTCAAAATGTATAATATAAAATAGAAAGCAGAAAGGCTTTTGTAATAAATGTGAATAGTCAAAATGTGATTCAAAATACTTCTAAAGCGACAGAGGTGAGGATAGATCTTATTTCACTGGCTCTGGAGTTAGAAGATTGGGGTTCAAAATTTTCTCTTTTAATGCTGACTGCCTATGTGATCTTGGGCAAATAACTTAACCTCCTTAGTTCCCAGTTTCCTCATGTGTAAAATCAAGGAGTTAGATTCGATCCCTCTGAGCTTCCTTCTAAGATGGTATGATTCTGTGATCAGGATAAGGTTCTCCCATTGCCTACAAACAATGGACCGTTTTATAGAAACAAAAGCTCTATGAACAGCTTTTGTGAAATAATAATAATAAAACAGGAGTGAAATATACAGTCAGTTGAAGTATGGAATTGGTGAGCATTTTCTGTCCATGGGTCAATTTATTTCTTGAGTGTTTAATAAGCTTCTCTGAATACAGGTGTGGAGAAGAAACCAAATTATTCATCTAAATTGTTGACTCTACTCATTTTCTCCTATTTTCTTTTCCCAAGTACTGCTGTCATTGTTTCTCTGAGTGTATTCATACTTGCCATTTAATGTCCTGGATCTTCAAAAAGTATATAGAAGTGGGAAAAAGGAAGGGAGCAAAGGGTAGTGTGTGGAAACAATTGACTACAGAATCAATCTATCTAAGAGTAAGGAAATAAAAGAGACAACTGGGAACTAGAGGAACGGAAGCAAATGTTTCAAGGTTTTGCTCATCACATTTTCTCCATCTTTTATCTCTATCTCTCTGTCTCAGCAGTGGATAGAATGCTGGTTCTGGAGTCAGGAGCACTCATTTTCTTGAGTTCAAATCTGGTCTCAGACACTTCCTAGCTGTTTATCCCTGGGCAAGTCACTTAACCCTGTTTGCCTCAGTTTTCTTATTTGTAAAATGAGCTGGAGAAAGAAATAGCAAATCACCAATATCTTTACCAAGAAAACACTGAATGGGGTCATGAAGAATAAGGCACCACTGAGACACATGGACAACAAATCTATGAACCACTTCCAGATGAATAAAACTAGATTTCTGCTCCTTTAAAATAAATTGGCATCTGGGAGAGTAGAAAGAAAGTCAGAGTAGAAAGATTAAAGTCAGTCCAGCAATAATTCTGGAATGCTGCTCTGATGCAAAACTCTTGGTTTCTCTGAATTTACAAAGATACTAGCAGGCTTTGGAAAGAAATCACCTAATATGGTCCTAATAAAGGACCCAGATTATCAAGGCTGACATCTTTTGCTGGTGAGTAGGCAGGATTTTTTTTTCATTTGGGAATATTTTTTGGGATTTCCCTTCATGTGAAGACCATCAGTGGGGTCTTAAGTTTTCTTAAGTCTTGAGTCAGTTTTCCTATGACTTGAGAAAGTCCAACAAAGTTAAGCGCAACTTCCTTTGTGAACTGAAATTAGTCTGTGTGACTACAGAGCAGAAATCTCCATCTACTTTACATTTTTATAGTGGTGTTCCTAGGGATAGAGATCTTAGCAGAGAAGTTCCCTCTAATTATATTTATAGATAGTGTTCCCAGATAGGCAGGCTCATTTTCTCTGACTTTGGGGAATATCACGGCAAATGCAAATAGAATCTTCCTCAACAAATTTCTAGTTTTAGAGCTTACAAACCACCAGGAATTTTGCCTTGGGTGCCTTAACAAAGGTAATTCCCATCTACTTCAAGCTGCTACCCGCTGGTATTTAATGCCTCAGGAATATGGATACTCATCATGTGTGCTCATCAATCTTTGTCCCCTTCCTTAGGAATTGGCACAATTCTTTCTTTCTTTCTTTTTTTTTTCCATAGAGAGATAATCTAAACCACAGGGCAGTAAATCAATCTTGCCTAATTCCAAGACATCCTGAAAAAGGCATCAACAAGCTTCTTTGACTGTTAGCTGGGAGATATTTGGAAGATAGGAGAATACCTGAGTGGGTGGAATTCACGTAGTGTTGATTGATATTTATGGTAAGTGGGAAAGACATATCATTTCATCAAAGAAGTAATTTAATTTTTAAGAGTCAAGAAACCCAAGTGCTATTCACAGAAGTGCTTAAAGCTATTTAAAGATGTTGTTGTTCAGTTATGTCCAATTTTTCATGTCTCCATTCAAGATTTTCTTGGTAAAGATACTTTCCTTCCCTGGCTTATTTTATAAATGAGGAAACTGAGGCAAACAGGATCAAGTGACTTGCTCAGGGTCACATAGCTAGTGTATCAGGCTAGATTTGAAATTTGGTCTTCCTGACTCCAAGCTAGGTACTCTACCAACTGCACCACCTAGATGCTCCTATCTAAGGATGAAGGAAACAATCAAGAGCAAACAGAGGTAACCAGCAAATCCAATAACAGACACTGCTCTTTCTTCTGACATGGTTTTTGCTGGTGTGCCTCCATGGAAATATCATTAAGATCAACCAAATGGGTTTTAGAACCAAGTTCAAATCTACCCTCCAACACTTATTGATTGTGTGACTTTAGGTAAGTCATTTAATTTCTGTTTGCCTCAGTTTCCTTAATTTTAAAATGGGGATGATATCAGTAGCTACCTTGCAGAATTGTTGTGAGGATCAAATGAGATAATATTTGAAAAACAATTTAGCACAATTCCTGATAGAGAGTAGGCACTATACAAATGTTTATTCTTTTTCCTTCCTGTAAACACACAGATTTTTCTGCTTAACCAACTCTAATAGCTTTGGAAAAGAATTATTTATATCTTTTGGTTTTATATATTATCTTCATTTCCAGATATATTCCTCCCCAGGGACCCATCCTATGTAATAAAGAATAAAATATTAGCATCTTACATCGGCATAGTGCTGCTATTACTTCGGAGTACATTTTTCTCATCTGAACCTCACAACAATCCTAAGCTAAAAAAGGGGAAAACCAAAAGGAATAAGCATTTATATAGCACCTATTATATGCCAGACATGTTGCTAAGAACTTTTTACAAATGTCTCATTTAATCCTCACAATAACCCTGTAAAGTAGATGCTATTATCCCCATTTTACTGTTGGGGAAACCGAGGCAGTAGTAACATGGCTTGTCCAGGATCCCATTGCTAGTAACTCAGGTTTTCCTGATTTCAGGCCCAGCAGATTATCCCCTCTGCCCTTAGTTGCTTCTAGGTTGGTCTTTAAGGAGAACAATATTACAATCTTCTTTTGCCAGAAGAAGAAACAGAGGAAGAGCAATTTAATTGAACTGCGCAAGGTCACATTCTGAATTGGTGGCCGAGCTGAAATGAGAAACCTGGTCTCCTGATTCTTAGGTTATGGCCTTTTCCCAAGATGATGACTTCTCTAGGTATCATGGATTCTCATACAGTCAAAAAGGGAGAACTTGACTATCATGTGGAGGGTCTTCAATTTTAAATGTCAAATTATTAATAAGGATAGTTGCTCAGTGAAGAATCTTCCTGAAGTCTATCCAGTAAGTTCATTCATTCATTCGTTTATGCCTGCCTGAGTATGGGATTATACAAGCATTAAGTGATCACTATGTGCTAGGCTCTATACTGTCACAAATATTCACTGCATGTATACCTCACTCATATATATATATATGAAAGAATATCTCCAGGATTTAGAAGACGAATGTTTTGTACTAACTGTTCTTACTAAGCTTTTCTAAAAAGCTAATTGAAGGCTGGATGTTATTAATGGGGAGAATGATGGTATAAACTCATGAGTGGTAGTGTCATGAGCCAGCTCTTCAGGATTAACCCTAGAACTTTGAGAGTTTTAGCCCTCTGAGGATTCAACCAAAGAATGGGAATGCAAATTGGGAGAGTGAGGACCAAAGAAATGTGGCTACACACAGATAAGACTATGAGAATAAAGCAAGATGCCTTCCATGAAATTCCTTTGGAAGTAAATTATACATACAAATGAGGTAAGTGACTGTCATGCTATGGATTGAACAAATCAACTGGGCACATTTACAGTTGTCCACTTCAGCAATTTTTCACTGTTTCAAAGGGGACAATGCCTTTGATCATCAATTTTCTGATTACCCAGAAAGGGAAGTAATACTTAAAGAGAAAGCTGGCTTTATCATCACTGAATCATCCATATACTATTAAATAACTTACATACAAGTGGGTCTGGATCCTTCTTTCATTTTCCCTCCATTCTCTACTTCCTCCTTCTCAGGTTCCACCATTTCTTTACAACCAACTCTCCCACAGACTCTGCCATTCTGCTGCCATTCTAATGCCTGAGCTGGAGACCACAAGGGCAAATAGAGGCCATCCCCAGTTTTCTTGACCTGTGTCTAGCCTCTGGATTCTGATAACTCTGGAGGAGAGAGTGAGGCTGTTGACTTTGCATAGCCCTGCCTCACTTAAATCCAATTCACTTCAAGTCAAGACATCCTCCCCCTGATGTCATTGGCCCTCTTGGAAAATGAAGGATTAACAACAACCCTTGGGCAAACAAAAACTGGTCTAGGTTTGTTTCATTGCTTTATGTGTTCAAGTAGTTCAGGAAAAAATAAGCTGAGCTTTGCCCCTCCTTTCCTATGGATGTTCAGTCCTACAAGGGTTTTATAGGAAACATCATTTGAATGCTGCTACCCTAAACCCAATCAAAATCCTTTTTAGTAAAGAATAATCTAGGACACTTTGATCATGATCTTTTTATTTGAAAGTTTCCTAAGATTCAGTTCAGGCCATGAGTCATGGTTGCTAACTGAAATCATACTTTTATGACAGATTATCCTGGTAAGACAAAGATGAAGCCTGCCTTATGTTTGCCTGACTCAGAATTATAGATTTAGTTAGAATTGCTGAGTGCTTTAGTCCAAGGATGAAGCGCAGGTCCAAAAAGGCTATAATTTGCCCACAGCTGTACAAGTAATAAATGGCACAAGAAAGATTTACATCCAAGTTCTTTGATTCCAAAGCAATGCTCCTTTCACTAGAAAATATGGCTCCCCAATTCTGGGTTTCTCCCCAAAATTCAGAGTTTGATCCTTCTTGATCCTTCCAAAAGCTGATTTGGGAATCAGACCAGACCTCTGTGCTAGTTATAGTTCTATAGCATGAATAGATAAGAAAATGCACAGCATCTAATGTCAAGAGAACAATGCCTACTTAGAAAAACAACTTCCAAGTAATTTGGACCTTGTTATTTTCCTAGAATGCATTGTGGATAGAGTGACAGTCATGGAATTCTAGCATAGGAAATCATGGAACGTGGATCTGGCAAGAATTTAACTCAGATGAGATGGTGCATCTCCCAGTGTCAACTATTTGTACCTCAGACCACTTCTGGTCTTGGCTAGTCCTTCCCAGAACAATGGGAGCATACTCCGCAGCCAGCCTGAGTAAGGAGCAGGGCCACCATTTTCAGTCCTAGTGGCCCTTTCCCTAATATCCCTCACTCATTCATTCATTTATTTAGATTTTTTGGGACTAGGCTACAGAGAGAGTCTTTGCCTCAGTTGTTACCTAGTTTTAATCACTTTGGGTACACCTCAGTCAGACTGAGAGACTTGCTGAAGACCTTAGCTTGAAAAGGCCAAGGTCTCCCATTGCACCTAGGACCTTCTCCTGTCATCCTGAACTGTATCTGACCACTGGACCCGATGATTCTGGAGGGAAAGTCAAGCAGGTGACCTTGCCCAGCCTCCCTCATTCCAATCCAATCCACTCACATGTCACAGCATCATCTCCCCGATGTCATGGTCCTTTTAGAGAAAAAAGGACAAACCACAACTCCTCAGCTATAGCTTTGTTAAATCATCTCTTGTCATACTACCTCCTTCTCTCCCTGGTTCCAAAGCTGCTCTACAGAGCACGAAGAGGAGCAGCAATAGAGCAAGGGACCTAACTCAGCTAGACTACAGACTCTATGTGGGCAGGGATCCTGTAATTTATCTTTATATTTTTTCCCCATGAGCAGCAATATTTTGTGCTAATGGGTACTTAATAAAGAATATCATTGCTGAATAGTAGGTGCTCAACAAATATTTGAGGATAATAAATCCAGCAATTAAAATCAGTTAATTGATTGCTAGAATATAAATGGATAATGAGAATCAATAATTCTCAAGAAATCCCTTCCCTTTTATGATGTATTATGTGACAGACTCTGAGTTGCAATCATTAGGAAAGTAATTTTCAGCAAACAACAGATCAGGAAAATTGGTAGGAAATAGAAATAGTGAAAGAAATATTTGATCCAGTTATCATTTTAGAACATTTAGAACATTTCTCTTGATGGCCTTTATTTTCTTTCTTTTTTCCTTCTTCTTAAGAAGGAAACACATTTTGTAAAATAATTGGGGATAACTTCCTCTTCTATCTTCTTTACTTGTCTGACCAAGACAGAGGCCCCAATCTCCCACTGACTGAGTTTGTTGTCTGAAACTCTACTTCCTTATAGTGAAATTAAGCTTCTTCCTCTCTCTTTTATTTCTCAGATAAATAAATAGGCATCTTGAGCTTAGGGAATTGAGTTTTGGAAGCAAGACATTGGATGGAGTCCTGACTTTGTCAATAATTGATTTGTCCATGTGACTACGGGCAAATCGAAATCCCCTCTGAACCAATTTTCTCACTAATCACACTTCAATCAAACTAGACTATTTGTCATATTCCTAATATGCTGGTACTTTCTCTTTCCTCATCCGTCATGTTTCTTCTGCCTGGAATATTTTTCCCACTTCCCATCCACCCATTTCTCCTTTGACTTGGAGTTAGATACAGGAGTTAGATACAGTTAGATACAGGAGTTAGACACAGGCCCCTGTGTTATCAAACAAAGTCATTTAGAGAGAGGGAGGATTCCTATTCCTCATTATTGCTAAAATGTAAGGATTGGCCCAAGAGGCCGATTCAAAGAGGTTTCAACTTGAGAAAGCTGAGACAAGGCAGACGGGAGCACTCAGCACAGAGAGAATATGGTTGGTGGACACTACTTCCATCTAAGAACATAGTTTGCAGAAGCAGAGGGACAGACAGAGACACACAGCAAGGCTTATAGACAAAATAGCTGACAACTCTAATTGTTATTTGGGAGAGTTTGGGGCAGATTTATTTTGAAGTGAAGGACATGGGAATAGGAGGGAATAGCCGATAGCCTCGGGGCCCTGGTGATACCTGAGATGGAGAAGTAATGATTTCCTCTGCTTCTCCTGCCTTCTCTGTTTGGCAGCAAATTTTGTTCCTTTTCAATTAAGCTTTTGCTTTATATTCTGGATCTTGTCTTTCTACCTTACTAAGTCCAGGAAAAGGGAAGTAACCCTTTTGTTTACTTTCTCTACTCCTGCTTCCTGGCTTGAGACCATTACTGGGAAAATGGGACCAAAAACATGTCAGTTGGATGCATTACAAATCCTGGGCCCTTGGTGCTTGGGAATCTTTTTACTCACTTTTGGTTAACTGTTTCTCAAATGCCTCTTCTGTGAGTTACCCAGAAAAGCAATTCCAGATTTGGATACTCCGTGGCTCTGTATCCACTAGAAAATAGTTTATGAGCCCCCGAGGAAATATTTACTTTCACTAGTAGGCCAAAGGATGCCATTAGCTCAAAGTAAAAGTAATTAATGAAATAGAAGGAAAAAACCAACCAGTCGTTAAGTCTGGAGTATTCTCTCTCCCAAACCTACACTTCATTAGTGAGAAGAATGTACAGCCATAGAGGACACGTGTTGACAACTTACAGACAGCTCAGACTTCTCAAGATGTGGGGCTGTTAATTTGTTCTGGTGATTTAATTACACTGTCTCTCTGAAGCTTGCTCTCCACCGCAGAATGATCTCTGCTGGTCTGTTCCCTGCAAGAGACAGCTCTCCACTGAGAATCCTGCACCAACTGTTCCTGTGTGAGAATATCTCACCTGTTTCCAATTAAGCATCTAGTCTCCATCACTGCTGCTCTTTCTGATTTAATTTTCTCAGGGTCACCTGCTGGCCATCTTGGCTCCAGATTGCTTTGGCTCAGTGACTAGAAAGATCCTTCTTAATAAGGCTGGGCTAATAGCTCTTCAATCAATGAAAAGACTGGGAGCCATCATACCTACTTGGACCAAGGAACAAAAGTCAAATAGTGATAATGTAGTTTCTTTTAAATGCCTCTGCCTGGGGTCAAATTTCAAATCATTATCTCAGACACCTATCTGAATAAGGTTGGATATTCCTTGTAATTCCCAATTAATCTCTGTCCTCAAACCTGTTTCAGGGGTTCTGCCCAAGAGCCTCACAAGAGCTGTGAAGAAATTACATTTTGAAGCTTTCTTCAAAGATAGCCAGATGGTGTAGTGGGCGGAACGCTAAACTTGGAGTAAGGAAAACCTGAGTTCAAATCCAGCCTAGACAATTAATGTGTGACCTTCTCACTTCTGTAAATGATGATAATTTCTTCATTTGTAAAATGAGGCTAATAATAGCACCTATGACAGAGTTTCTGTGAAGATCAAGTGACAATAACATAATCAAAAATATTTGCAAAGCTTTAAGTGCTATATAAATGCTACCTATTATTCTTCAATCCAAAACTTTTCTGGATTGACATACAAATGACTATAAGCAAGAACAAAATTAAGTAAAGGATATAAAGTCATTCATTGTTATTTCCTTTTCTGCTCAGTGGACCTGCCTCTAGTATATATATTTGGCTAGGTTAGTGGTAAATTATCCTTCAATAGTTATTTTGAACTTTTACTTCTCTCCTCAGGGTAAATGACATTATCTCCTACTTCGTTTAGAAGAGCAAGACCATCTATCATGTAGATTTCTACCCTCTCAACTTTCCTCTTGTTTTATCTCATGGTGTTACTGTGCCTTCAACTATCTGTTCCTTCTTTTCTGTCACAGAGGAAGAATTATGTCTCTTCTAGATAAATGACAATTTCTTTACTTGAATGTTAAATTTTGTGTTGCATTCAGTATTTCCCTCTCAGTTTGCTGTCAGATATTTTTTGCCTACAAATATACTTCGATCTCTTTTATCTAAAAATTAACTTTCTCTGAACCTTCCTATCCACTCAAGTTATTGTCATCTCTCAAGTTATTGTCATCTCTCTTCTCCCCTCTCCCTCCCCTTCCCCTCCTTTGCCCTCCCTCTCCCCCCTCCCTTTCTTCTCCTCTCCTCTCCTCTCTCTTCCATCCCTCTTACTAGCATATTTCTCTCTCTCTCTCTCTCTCTCTCTTTTTGATAGTTGGACATATTTTACTTTTACAATCTTTCTTAGTTATTTGTTTTGGGAGGGGCAGTAAAGTATACTATAAACATGTCCATGAATCTATGTTTTTCTTGGGTCTTAAATTTGGATAGTTTCTTTTTTAAAAGAATGCCATTATTTAGAGTTAAATCACTTGCTTGCATCCCTTTAAGTACATACATCTAAGTTTTTACACATATTATGTAATAGTCATTATGTTTATTATTAAAACAAGTGCCACTGACTGTCTCAACTTCATGAGTTTTACTTTCATTAATCTCCAAGTCTTGTAAATAATCTTTCAGGATAGAATGTAGCTGGATTCTGGAATTTTTATAAGTAATTATAATTGTGTGATATAATTATAATTAGTATGCTTAGAGCTTCTTTAATCCACAATTGGACACATCTTTTTAAAAGTCCATTTCCAAAGACTTATGAACTTTCTTTCTTTTCTTTTTTTTTTAGAAGAAATAATGCTTTAATCTGCACTCTGAGTCTATCAATCATTTTTCCAGAAGTTACCCTTTTTCTGGTAAAAACAGCTATATTCACTGACTTCTTCATAATCTATTTTCTCCTTAGCTCCTTGAATAGAGCTTCTGCCCCAACCATGATAATGCAACCACCTTAAAGTCACTTATAACTTATTCATAATGAAATTTCATAAGTATTTATTGGTTTATAGACACCCACCATCCTTCAGCATTAAGTCTTTCTGACTTCATGAAGCACTCTCCTTCACTGTCTTCCATGACACTCTGTTATCCTGCTTCTGCAGCCTAGAACCTTGGGGAGGAAAATGAATCCTGATTTTTCTGAACACAATTATTCCAAGGCTGTTGTAATGAAAGGACACAGAGAGACAGCCTGAAACAAAATGCTGATCTTGTAGTGAGGAAGACCCGGCAATAGTTATTTGAATTTCTAACCTTCAGATCCCATCTCTGAGACTGTCTCTGTGACTCTGGGCAAATCTCTCAATACTTCTGAAACGCCTTTTTCTCATGCAAAGTGAGAATGATATATGTGCCTACCTCTCAGGCTCAAATGAGAGGTTCAAATGAGAGACCATTATGTCAAGCATTTTGCAAACCTTAAGATATTATACAAATGTCAATCATTGATGTAGCATGTCATTATCTCTCATGAAATACTGCAATAATTTCTTAATGTCTTCTCAACGTACTTTCTTACCTCCCTCCAAGTCATCTTTCATGCCATTGCCAAACTAACTTTCTTTATGCATAAATACAATCCTCTAACTATTCCCCAAGATTTCAATGGATACCGAATGCTTATTGAATAAAATTTGAAATATTCTGCCTGGCTTTAACAATGATCCATAGTAGTGATACACACCCTACCTTTCCAGTCCTATTTCACACTGTTGTTCTTCTCTAGGAAACCTGTGTTCTACATAAACTGGACTTCTTATTGGCTCCAGTATTGACCCCACATTTCTACATCTCTGGTTTTGTTTACTAATAATACCTTCCTTCCTTTGCTTAATCTGTTAAATTCCACACTTTTTTTTTTTTCTGAAGCAATTGGGGTTGACTTGCCCAGGGTCACACAGCTAAGAAGTATTAAGTATCTGAGGCTGGATTTGAACTCGGGTCATCCTGATTTTAGGGCCAGAGATCTATCCAATCACACCATCTAGCTGCCCCCAAATCCCACACTTTTAAAAGGTCAACTTAAATGTCACCTCATAATCACAAACCACAACAGATATGGCCTATAGTTCTTCCCTGATTTCACCAATTTAGTAATACCCTTCCCCGCTCCCAGTCTTCTCGCAGCTTTCTGTTTACTTCTAATTTATTATTTTTGTGCTATGATTATATGTATCCTATCCTCCAACCTGACTGTAAGTTCCACGAGGGCAGCAATCATATCTCATACTTTTTTATATTTTCTAAAGTCTTGCAAATAGGTAAGCAACAAAATATTTAACTAATGAATAAATGCTTAAGTCATTTGCTTCACTCAATCCCTCCCCTTCACCAGTCACTCTGCCCCTGTGCAAGGTACTTCCTTTGTAGATCTCCTGTAAGTATTTGTCTTCTCCATTAGAATGTATGCTCCTTGAGGGTGTGAACTGTCTATTTGTATCTACAATTTAGAACAGAATAGCTTTCTGAAATTTTCCTTGGTCCTAGGTAGTAGTATAATGAGGCTTACCTGGGCATTCCCAGATTGCCTAACACGGAGGCTTTTGCCACCTCTATCATGTGGGTAGCCTTCTTTGCTTTCCTAGGTCTGTAAAACTGGGCCAGGGGTCCTCAAACTACGGCCAATGGGCCAGATGCAGCAGCTGAGAACCTTTATCCCCGTCACCCAGGGCTATGAAGTTTCTTTATTTAAAGGCCCACAAAATAAAGGTTTTGTTTTTACTATAGTCCAGCCCTCCAACAGTCTGAGGGACAGTGAACTGGCCCCCATTTAAAAGTTTGAGGACCCCTGCTAGAGAGGAAAGACTGAAGTTCACCCATAGCTTGTATATAAATGGAACTCATGTTCAGGGTATTACTCCCACACATCCTGATCCCCACTCCCTTACACCCTCCAATACCACAACTGGGGGCTGGAACCAATGGCAGAGGACCTAGACACCTCCTCATCCCCTTAAGGTACCTAAGCACCCTGGGGAGAGGAAGTTATTTGTCCTTCAGGAAATGGGGCCCAGGGTACTCTATATTTTCAACTAAAAAACAATTTCCATTAACTTACTTCACACTCAATGCCCAGGCAGAACACAGTTATCTTGACACCTTTTTGAAATGCTAGATACAGTGATAGAGAGCTACTTTGATTTTCACACAATCCTGTGTCCAACTGATAAAAATTACTTTCTCAGAAAAACAAGAACAATACAGATTGAGGTAAGGCTTCAAAAGACTTGTGACAATTTTATCAAGGACTATAAAAAAAAATTCTTAAAATGTCATTAATATGTCTGTATAATGGAGTGACAAGATACTGCTGTGACAATACTGGCAAAAAATAAAAAATGTTTTATAAAACCCTGAGAGGCGAAAATCTAATTAATTAGCTAAAATTGTCCTTTTTTTGGGGAAAAAAAATCTAGATAAGAGATGGAGATAAACAGTGGCATGAATTTTTATTAATGTTTTAATTCTGAGATGACGGCCAACATAGGCATTTCAGGGCTCTTCTAACACATTTTTCAAAGGAAAGGGGGAATGCCTTTTTTCCTTCTGCAGGAAGTAATGTTTATATTTCAATAATTTTTCCTGTACTTTGGAATTTAGAGTGCTTGCCACATACATTTTTTTTCAAGACTTGTAGCAGTGCTAGATTTTCTCTATTTTCAATCAATCAGCAAACATTTCTTTATTTCCTACTATGTGCCAGGTACTTGAGATGGAAAGACAGTATCTGCCCTTGGGCCTAATATGATGCTTTGTACAGAGTAGGTGTTTAATAAATATTAAACAATTTTTGAGAAAATGCACATTTACAAACCAGATAAATCAAAGGGGTGGGCTTGTTAATCATTCTCTTTACAAGAATATTCATTTTACGAAAAATATGCCACACATGGATTTCCTTAGTTTCCCTGGGAATTTTAATATACCATTCAACTCATATACCATTAAGCAGAACATGTATTACATAAGCAAAGCAGACTTGTCTTGTAGAGTGCCCTTTTTTCTCTCTCCTTCCTACAGCTGGGAACTGATCAGTCACCAAGTCCACATAAAACCTTTCCAACCTTCTTACACTTTACTCCCATCTATGTATTCCATAATCCAATAGTACTGCACTCCCTTGTTGCTTACATAAGACACACTCTATCATTTTCATTGGTTGTCCTCTGTATTTCATTTCCACTTCCATCAAGTCTTAGCCAAAATCATACTTCTATAAGACCTATAAGATCATTAGTGCTTGTGTCTCCTATTGAAGATTGCTTCCAATTTATGCTGTATAAACCCTTCCACATCATGGGGGTTAGGGATATGGCACTCTCGTGAACTGGGAAATCCATGTAAAAAATTTTGGCCTTCCCTTTGTACCAGAGAAGTCTGAATTTTTTCTTTTTCTTTTATGGGGTGTTTACAGTACCTTATTGTAAAATTTAGATTAAGTATTTGGTCCTAAGCTCTATGTCATATGCTGACCTTCTGTGGCTTCCACAAAACTCCTCCCAAATTTCCATTTAATTTCTTTTGCTTACCTGCAATAAATTGAAATCCCAAGAGAAAAAGTTTCAGTGTGGAGGAGATAACTGTGTAATCAGTCCTCAACATTCACATTTTAACTTTTTGTGACTTCAAGCATTTGTCTGATTTTATTTTAATCTTTCAAGTAACCTCATTTTCACTTTCTCATTGGTAAAGCGCACATATTTGAGCATATGTACAGTAGAAAAAAAGAGAAAGGTACAATGTGGCACGTTTCTATTTGTAAAAAAAGGAGGAAAATATTTATGAATGTGTTTGTGAATCTGTTCCAGAAAGTGATAAAGTAACCTCTGAAATGTGTGATGAGGGAACTGAAGGAAAAAAAAAAAGGAAAAACAGTCAAGTTTTTCAACTGGTCATCTCTGCCCTCTTGCCAGGGGCTCGAGTGGGTAGTGTCCCATGTCCCCTGCTGTCCTTGCCTGGGCAGTTTGGCAGGCAATGTCGAGTGGAGCTGCCTGTTTCCCACTGCTATGTGGGTGGGAGTTCTGAGCTCAGACGGGACTGGGGATTCACTCCCACATGTGCTTTTCATTGAGGCACAGTTCAGTCATGGAACTGAAAGGGAGATTAGAGATGGCAGATTGTCCTTCCCCTCTTTTCACTCAGGGTTCTTCTGACATTACTATCCCTGCCCCTTCCAGTTCCATCTGACATGGCCTTTTTTCTCTATTGCATTTGACAGATTTTTTCATGGTTACTGTGATGGGAAAAGCACATACTAACAGAATTAGTGTTTTGTTATAAAGAATTGTATGCAAAAAGTATATTTTCAACAATCTCGTTTGAAGGATTACAGTTTTTGTGGTCACAGGGAACTAACGTCCTACATCCTTCTTGATTCAATATATCAATATTCATGTTTCTGACTTTTAAGTGCTATTTTTTAGGAACAATGCCCTGCAAAAGTTAAGGATTGACACAAAGCTGTTTCTGTGTTATCTACTCTATTAGAACGGGAGTTCCTCTAGGACTGGGACTGTTTTTGCTTCTTTCTATGTTCCCAGAGTTTATCAAAATACCTGATATGTAATAAGCCCTTCATAAAATGCTTGTGGATTTGATGAGATTACGCTGTATGGGTGAAAGTATCTTTTTTCACTAGAACACTAATACATTGTTGGTGGAGTTGTGAACTGATCCAATCATTCTAGAGAGCAAATTGGAGCTATGCCCAAAGGGCCATAAAACCATCAATACCCTTTGACCCAGCAGTCTTACTGCTGGGCTTATATCCCAAAGAGATCTTAAAGAAGGGAAAGGGACCTGTATGTGCAAAAATGTTCGTGGCAGCCCTCTTTGTAGTGGCCAGAAACTGGAAACTGAGTGGATGCCCATCAATTGGTGAATGGCTAAATAAATTGTGGTATATGAATGTTATGGAATATTATTGTTCTGTAAGAAATGACGAGCAGGATGATTTCAAAAAGGTCCGGAGAGAATTACCTGAACCGATGCTGAGTGAAATGAGTGAAACCAAGAGAATGTTGTAAACAGCAACAACAAGATTATGTAATAATGATCAACTGTGATGGAAGTGGCTCTTTTCAACAATGAAATGATTCAGGCCAGTTCCAATACTTCTGATGGAGAGAGTCATCTACATCCAGGGAGAGGACTATGGGGCCTGAATGTGGATCACAACATAGTTATTTTCACTTTTTTTGTTATTGTTTGATTTTTTCTTTCTGATTTTTTCCCTTTTTGATTTGATGTTTCTTGTGCAGCATGATAAATGTGGAAATATGTATAGAAGAATTGCACATGTTTAACATATATTGGATTACTTGCTGTCTAGGAGAGGAGAGGGGGAAAGGAAGGGAGAAAAATTTGGAACACAAGATTTTGCAAGGGTGAATGTTGAAAATTATCTCTGTATTAAGCTATTACTACAAATGAAAAAATTTAAATTATCTTTTTTTTTCTATTGAATTTGGCTTGAACCCTCATTGTCTGTGTTCCTCTTCTTTGTTAGGTGTCAATGACTAACACCTCAGTTCCATTTAACAATGATCGACTTATACAAAATAATATTTACTTCAAAAGCATGGCAAAAAAAAAAAAAAAGTAAAGCATTTTCACCAATAATTTTTGGAGCATATTTTCCTCTACTCAACCTCAGTTTCAAGGGGCATAGGCTCCCAAACTTTGCTTAATTCATATATATACTTGGTCCTACCAAGTTCATGACCTACTAGCCATGTCTACTAGCACGTCTACTGAGTGAATCCTTCCCCTGGGTAGAATCTTAAAATTATTCCCTGGCCCAACTTGAATTCCAGCTCCCAGATTCCGATGATGCATTCTCCTGACCAAGGCTGACATGAGAGAGAATCACTGAGCAATATCCAGATGTCAAAGCAAGGAGACCTTAGCTGAAGTTGTCAGGTCTTTATGTAGCCAACCAAAAAAAGTTGCTTTCGATTGCATATAGTTAATCAATTAGAACCAGTCACAAAATATCCAACCAAGGCAGTTTCCCTATGTAGCATCTTGGGAAAACAAAACCAGAGCATCTTCCATATTAAGGAGTTCCAATAATCAAGAAAATTTATGGGGTCTGCCTATGTTTCAGACCCCCCATTATTGAAGTTCTGCCATTATAACTTTTTCTCTCTTCTGCTACTTATAGAATTACCTTCAATGCTGAATCTCAAATCTAGGATTTTTGTTTTAGTTTAAGCCTGTAAACTATTCATTGTGTTTACTCACAGATCTCTAGTGATATACATAAAAAAGCATTCTTCAAATCAGCTCATCTTTAGAAGAAGGTCCATCCAGGGTTGATGAGAAGTCAAAATGTTGTTCCCTCCACTTTTCTTTGGGCCTGATACTCTGTTGTTATTATTGCTCTAATTGAAGTGCCACTATTATAATCCCAAAGAATGGAATATCTCCAAATCATTTGGTTTTTGACTTTGAAATTAATCTAACCCTTCTCTCTAACTCCCTAAATTAGTCAATGAGAATTTGTTTAGACTGTTATTAAAATAAAAGCACATGCTTCAGTACACAGTAACTGAAGGAAGAATGACACAGACAAGAAATATGCTGGTTTGTATAGGAAAAACCAGTCCAGGATGAGACTCACAGCTGTGGATAATTCATAGACTAAGTCATCATAGTATGAATTACACATCTTCTGTAACACAGCTTCTCCTCTCTACTCACAATGGCCTCCAACTTTAATTCAGGCCCTTACCACCCATCATCTGGACTATTGTAAAAAGTCTCACTGTGCTCCCTGCCTCTTGTCTCATCCTATTCCATTTCATCATTTATCTGCCAAGGAGATTTTTCTAAAACATAGCACTCAGACAACCCCTTGTTTAGGAAGCTCCCATGGGATCTTCATCACTTCTGGAATTCAGTATAAACTTAGGTTTGTCCTTGGAGCTCTTTGTAACTTGGATCCTTCCTACCTTTCCAGATTTCTTACACCTTCCTCTCCACTGTATATGCTAACTGGTCTACCTGTAATTCCCTGCATACAAGTTCTGTCTCTGATTTCCATACCTATACACTGGCCATCTGTATCTGATGTAAATTGTATTCCCTTTAACTTTTGGGGGGCCCTGATGTAAACTGCCTCCCCCTTTTTTTGGGGGGAGGGTATTCCTGAGTCTCAAACTCTCCTCTAGGAGGGGCACACCCTTCTGTCCATAAGGTAAACTCCCAAGATAAGTAATCTTATTCAATTTTTAATTGAATTGAATTGAATTGAAAATCAGTCCCTCAGATTCAAGCAGAGATTAGGCCTCCAGGTTGGGGCCAAAGATCAAAGCAGCCCTAAATATATCTAGCACTGGATGCCCAGACATCTTTGCAGAAGTCCTAACAGGATTTTGTCCACTGGTGAAGATATTTTTCTTCTCAGTGCAAACCCATCTTGCAATAGTCCTAATGATGCGGGAAAGATTCCAATCTTTGATTCCCAACCCACCCTAGTTAATGTAAATTACCCTTTGACTCACAAATCCTGGTCCCTTTGAATTCCAATAGAAGATCTGGACCTGTCCCAGTCTCACGCGGATCTGAGCCAACTTTGGGGCTACACCCAAAAGCCCCTTGAGCTAAGTCTCCTATTATAAAAGGTCCACGCTGGGAACCCCTCTTTGCAGAGATTCCAAACATGGTCGCCATGTGAGGATCCTGTGTCCACTGGACCCTCTGTCCAGTGCCCTCCTTATCTCTACCTTCACCTATCTCCTACTTCTAAACTCAATAATAAACCTCTTTTATCAATCTAGCTCTAAATAAATAAATAGCTAATAAATGCTTTTATTGGGGACTAGCGCCACTAAACCTCATATACCGCCGTATCCTTGTGCTGAATCCAAGGGGGTTGCAGGGGAGCTCTGTTTGACTCCCTGTACCCCAAACCTGCCACTAGACCTTAACTAAATCCTAATTTCATTTAGGTACCCCAAATCTAGACCTCAACATTTGGTCTACACCTCAACACTAACAGGACCTTGCCCAGTAAGAAAGCTGTTATCTTAGTGTAAATAAATTTCCTTTTGCCACATAGATTTCGAGTTTTTGAATTCTTTCTCAGGGGATCTGTGACATCAACCAGAGGGGAATCTCTTATCCTCAATTCTCACACCTCATCATTTGGTGGCTCGGTACTGGTGTCCCTGAGAATCTGGCTGAGGTAAAGCCTTTTCTTGTTGTCTAAAGCTACACCCAAAAATTCCCAGGGAAAATTTGGGTCGTTGGAGCTCCATGCATGAACAGAATTCTCTCAGGGACACCTGAAATGGTAATTCCTGCGTTCTCTGACAAAAAGTCCCCATAATCAGGGAGTGTTTTGGCATTTCTCCATCTCTGGGGATGCCTAAGCTGTTACAGAATCTGGGAATCTAAGGCTTGTGGCAAAATGGGACAATTTACCTCAACCCCTAAAGATTCTCCCTTAGAAAGTCTCTTAAAAAACAGAGACAAATTCAGCTAAAAAGATCTCAAAACTAAAAAGCTTAAATTAAAACAGCATTGCCGGATGCTGCTTAAATTTACTAGAGGGAAATCAAATTCCCTCCTTCCTGATCCTCTGGGGACCCAGGATCCCTCATTTACACCCCTATGCAGTCCTTATCAGAAGACTTCTGAACTCCTTCCAGAATAGGACTTTATGTCCTTTAACTCTATCTCCCTTCCTTGAACCAGATCCTGAGACTTCCCAGCTCCTACTCCTCAGTCCCTCTGATACATGGTGTAGGACCCCTCTCCTCCTCAGGACACTGAAATACCCTCTGCCCCAGCAGACTCTCAGAGAGAGACACTCAGAACAGAAGTCCCTCTTTCAATGTCAAATCTCTCCCAGACTAAAGAAAAACCTGGCCATTACTCTGAAGACTGCACCCAGCCTTTTGGGGGGTCCAAGACCAATGCCCTTCTTGATCTTTCTTGAGGAGATGTTAATCTTAAACTGTAATGCCAAAGGTCACTTTTAATGGGGTGACCAGTTCCTCCATTTGTCCTATTTTGTATTCTGCCTTAAGGTTATGACCTTCCCCTCTTAATGGTTGAAGATAAAGGTGTTATAGACATTCCTTAATGTCATTAGAATATCAGTAACCTCCATCTATGAGGCTATCCCCACCTAGGTCTCTGCATTATGTCATTGTTCTTATTATTCCATAAAAGGCTTGCTGTCCCGATACTCTGGGCTAGACTCTTTGAGATGACTCTCATCTAGCCCTGGGATCCATTGGTCCCAGTATTTCTCTCCATTTAATAAACTATTAAATTGCTCTCTAATCTCTGTCTTGCTCAGTTTCTTTTGACATTACAAAACAATCTGCCCCAGATATGTGGAGGAAGCTGCAGAAGCCAGCTTTGGGCCCTCAAATTTCTCCCCCTCAGCTGCTAGAAACAATTGTTGGAGTCTTTAATGATAGGGATGAAACTGCAGCACAGGAGAGAAACCTCAGAATTAAAGTGAGACATGGAGAACAGTCCCTACTCTTGGCTGCTGACATTGCTGGGTTCGTGCTTTAGGTGTCATGGAAACTGTCTGAGGAAACTCCCCAGTCCTTGTCCTGAGGGGCACTGGAGGAGAGACTGCCTACAGGGGACAAGCTGCCCCCCAATGCCCTGCCTTCTGGCAGGAGTTTGGGGCTTGGTCAAGCTCTCCCTCGCTCCACCACGACTTTGGAACCCTGTCATCTCACTTGCCCTTCCCCCCCCCCCTACAATGAGGATTGCAAGGGAATTTAAGAATTATTTGGAGACTTTTCCTCTGCCTCGCCAGTTTGGTGACCTGTTATTTAAAGACTAGTTTCTTATTATTCCCTCCTATCCTGCTCCCTTATTGGGCCGTGATTTAATGGTGAAATTGGAGACCCAATTTTTTTCTTCTCAGACCTCCAGATGATCTTTTTGTACTGCTTTCAAAGCTTCCCTTTGAAATCTTCTTATATATCACTAACAAAATCCAACAGTCAGAGTTACAAAGAGAAATTCCATTTAAAGTAACTACTGATAATATAAAATATTTAGGAATCTATCTGCCAAGGGAAAATCAGAAACTTTATGAGCAAAATTACAGACCACTTTTCACACAAATTAAGTCTGATCTAACCAATTGGAAAAATATTAAATGCTCTTGGATAGAGGAGCAAATATAATAAAGATGACAATATTACCTAAACTAATCTATTTATTTAGCGCTATACCAATCAGACTCCCAAAAACTATTTTAATGACCTAAAAAAATAACAACAAAGTTCATATGGAAAAACAAAAGGTCAAGAATTTCAAGGGAATTAATAAAAAAAAATCAAATGATGGTGGCTTAGCTGTACCAGATCTAAAACTATACTATAGAGCAGCAGTTACCAAAACTATTTGGTATTGGCTAAGGAATAGATTAGTTGATCAGTGGAATAGATTAGGTTCAAGGGATAAAACAGTCAACAAATATAACAACCTAGTCTTTGACAAACCCAAAGATCCCAGCTTTTGGGATAAGAACTTACTGTTTGATAAAAATTGCTGGAAAATTGGAAACTAATATGGCAGAAACTAGGCATTGATCCATACTTAAGCTACGTACACCAAGATAAGGTCAAAATGGGTTCATGACCTAGGCATAAAGAATAGAAATTATTAATAAATTAGAGGAACACAGGATAGTTTACCTCTCAGACCTGTGGAAGGGAAGGTTTTATGACCAAAGCAGAACTAGAGATCATTACTGATCACAAAATAGAAAATTTCGATTATACCAAACTGAAAAGTTTTTGTACAAACAAAACTAATGCAGACAAGATTAGAAGGAAGCAATAAACTGGGAAAATATTTTTACAGTCAAAGGTTCTGATAAAGGCCTCATTTCCAAAATATATAGAGAATTAACTCTAATTTATAAAAATCAAGCCATTCTCCAATTGAAAAATGGTCAAAGGATATGAACAGACAATTCTCAGATGAAGAAATTGAAACTATTTCTAGTCATATGAAAAGATGCTCCAAGTCATTATTAATCAGAGAAATGCAAATTAAGACAACTCTAAGATACCACTACACACCTGTCAGATTGGCTAAGATGACAGGAAAAATAATGATGATTGTTGGAGGGATGTGGAAAACTGGGACATTGATTCATTGTTGGTGGAGTTGTGAAGCGAATCCAACCATTTTGGAGAGTAGTTTGGAACTACGCTCAAAAAGTTATCAAACTGTGCATATCCTTTGATCCAGCAGTGTTACTACTGGGATTATATCCCAAAGAGATTATAAAGAAGGAAAGGGACCTGTATGTGCACGAATGTTTGTGGCAGCCCTTTTGTAGTGGCTAGAAACTGAAACTGAATGGATGTCCATCAGTTGGAGAATGGCTGAATAAATTGTGGTATATGAAAATTATGGAATATTACTGTTCTGTAAGAAATGACCAACAGGATGATTTCAGAAAGGCCTGGAGAGACTTACACGAACTGATGCTAAGTGAAATGAGCAGGACCAGGAGATCATTATATACTTCAACAACAATACTAGATGATGACCAGTCCTGATGGATCAGGCCATCCTCAGCCACGAGATCAACCAAATCATTTCTAATGGAGCAGTAATGAACTGAACTAGCTATACCCAGAAAAAGAACTCTGGGAGATGACTAAAACCATTACATTGAATTCCAGTCCTATATTTATGCACACCTGCATCTTTGATTTCCTTCACAAGCTAATTGTACAATAATTCAGAGTCTGATTCTTTTTGTACAGCAAAATAATGTTTTGGTCATGTATACTTATTGTGTATCTAAGTTATATTTTAATATATTTAACATCTACTGGTCATCCTGCCATTTAGGGAGGGTAGAGGTAAGAGGTGAAAAATTGGAACAAGAGGTTTGGCAATTGTTAATGCTGTAAAGTTACCCATGTATATATCCTGTAAATTAAAGGCTATTAAATAAAAATAAATAAATAAATAAAAAAAAAAAATGAAATCTGGGAAAAAATAGATTTCTCCACTCCAGCCTTAGTCAGGATTGAGAAATTTCTTAAGCACAAACTTTTAACGAGAGAGTTAAGAGATTTGGAGGCGCTTAACTGCATTCTTATCTTGATCTGTAGTTGCCTACTTCTCAAAGGCACTGGACTCGGTTTCCCCAGGTTGGCCCTCCTACCTTAAAGCAGTGGCTGCCCCAGTCCTTTAATTGAAGAAGCCTCAAAACTGACCTTGGGACAACCATGAGAGGTTTTGATCCTGCACCGAGTTCAGAGTATTTTAGAAGCCAAAGGGCATCAGTGCCTGCTGGTGGGAGGCTTAATAGGAATCAGGCTCTCCTACCTGACCTGACTTTCCAGGTGTTCCTACCCTAAATCCTGCCACCCTGCTCCCTGATAGCACTCAGTCGGGCTACATCATTCATAATTGTGAATAAGCTTTAGATCCTGTCTACTCCAGGGAACTGACTTAAGGGACATTCCCCTTGACAAATCAGATGATGAATGGTTCTCAGATGAGTTGAGCTTTCTTGGAAATGGGGAAAGAAAGGCAGGATATTCTGTGGTGACTCTCAATGGCACCCTGGAGGCTAAGCCACTGTCCCCAGGACTTCTGCCCAGAAAACCAAACTCATTGCCCTAACCCAAATACACTTTTCATATTTTGCATGCTCACGGAGCTATATGGAAAGAAAGAGGACTTTTGACAGCAAAGAATTCTCCTATTAAATATGCAGGAGAAATTCTACAGCTACAACAGGCTGTCCTTGAACCCAGAGAGGTCTCAGTCATATTTTGTAAAGGACACCAGAAGAGAGATTAGATTCATTTCAAGCCAAAGGAAATATTGCAGATCCAGTTGCTGGGGTTGCTGCCCGCTCACTGGCTTTGATCCTCCAGTTCCCTGATTCTTACACTCCTCCTTTAGTCCACTGGAACAACACCCTTAAGCCAACTTTTAGCTGTTAAACTTCCCCCTCTCCTGAAGCTGTTTAGAGAAGGGGCACATGCCCAGGGGAGATTGGTTTCAAGTTGCTTTTTGATCTTTGTTGACACCTTAACTAACTGGGTAGAAGCTTTTCCCTGCAGGACTGAGAAGGCTCTGGGGTATGGAGGCACCTGCTAAAAGAGATCCTACCTTGCCTAAGCCTGCCTAGCTCCTTGCAGAGCGACAAATAGTCCAGCTTTTACTTCTCAGGTATTTCAGAATGCTCCTGTGAGCACTCTGGAGAAAGAAGGGTGAATTGTCTGTGTCCTTCTCACTCTCACTACAATCTCCTTCCTTCCTTTCTCACCATGAGAACTTTGCTCCTAGCATTTTCTTGATGTCATTCTATGGCCCCTGCCAGCAGTTAACTCCTTCTTAGCCTTTCAGCTGGGGAGCACTGGGGCAGTGGGGGCATTCAGGATTGTTGGGTGGGCCATCCACACCCCCAAGGTGGCCCCCAGATGGGACCTGATGTCACCATCTCCACCCTGGATGACACCCTACTTTTCATCTGCTCTGAAATTTGTTTCCTCCAGACTCCAAGTGAACTTCTAACTATTCCTTCAGCCTGGAGATCTTGAAACACTCCACATCTCCTGGTCTGAGCTGCTGCTGTCTTCAGATCTCCCCCTTCCCTCCTGGCCTGAACCCCCGGAGAAAGTAGGGAGAGCTCTACGACCCTTGTCAGCTTGAAGCAGCTACTGAAGATGAGACCTTCATCCTATTGCCACAAACGAATTTGGGCCTGAGGAAGGAAAATGATGTAACTCTTTGGGGGGGATTCCTGAGTTTCAAAGTCTCCTCTAGGAGGGGCACACCCTTCTGTCCATAAGGGAAACTCATTTAATTTTGAATTGAATTGAAAATCAGTCCCTCAGATTCATCCAGAGATTAGGCCCCAGGTCGGGCCAAAGATCAAAGCAGCCCCAATATTATCTCGCGCTGGATGCCCAGACAGCTTTGCAGAAGTCCTAAGGATTTTGCCCACTGGTGAAGATATTTTCTTCTCGGTGCAAACCCATCTCTGCAATAGTCCTGACAGGACCCTCAGTGGGCAAGGGCCCACATGAAGCTCTCTTCTTAGTGTAAATAAGTCCCCCTTTGTCATACAGACTTTGGATTTTCGAATTCTTTCACAAGGAATCTGCGACATCGACCAGAGGGGATCCCTTACCCTCAATTCTCGCACCTCTTCATCCCCACTCACATTCACCCCTTAGGTTCTTGCCTTCATGACTTGGCTTCAATCCTCCTGACTTCAGTACCTTGGCCCTCCAGCTCCCTCCCAGCTGCCTTCTTCTCTCATATTACCTTCCTTTTATTCTGGATACATTATATGTGTTCTATGGGAGAAGGAAATGGCAAACCACGCCAGTATCTTTGAAACTTTAAAGGTTTCAATTGAAGGAGTGAATGACAAAGTTGTTTATACTTATCTCCTCCATTATAATGTAAACCTCCTTGAGGACAGAGACTATTTTGTGCTGTTCTCTTTATTCCCAGAGTTTAGCAAAGTGCTGGGTACATCTTAACATATTTAATAAATTGATATTGACTGACTTGACCAACCCCTTTCTGGCATGAGACCCACTCTCTCCTCTTCCTGCTCTGCTAGTTCTTTACTCTTTATCAATTCCAAGTCCTTGGGAGCAAAATCCTTCCCTTTTTGGAAAAGAAATTTGAGTTCTAGAGTTTCCATAACGAATAACAGGAATTTATTATTATTATTATAAATACTAATAATAACTAAAATTCTATAGTATTTTAAGGTTTATGAAATGCTTTACAAATATCTCATTTTATCTTTACAACAACTTTGAGAGATAGATGCTTTCGATGAGGTGCAGCTTCTAGGGGCATTGTAACAATAACCATAGGGCTGCCTGGTCTTGGGAGTGATGTAGTTAAAAATGATATATTTCTTCCCTTAGCTGCTAGGGGAGATGTAGTAATAACTCTAAGGTCCCTTGGCTCCAGGTGTGCTATTGTTCCACAGACATTGCTGGCTGTCAGATAAATCTATTGGTCAGTGATAGCAAAGTTTCTGAGACAATAATGAGGTGCATACCGACCACTACTCAACTCACCTCCAAGCCATAAAATTAGCATATCAGTGATATGAAGCACCTGACTTCTTTTGCTTTTTCCTATAAATTTGTCTTCTTGCTCCTGGTTCTTTGCTAATTTCTCTTGGAACTTAGCCTGCTTTAATTGACATTACAATTATAATAAATTTTGACTTGAAGATGGATCTGAACCTGCAAATTCTTTTGAGATACCTTGTGGTACCAGTCTGGAACCCCAACCTTTTTGGACTCTCCTTTGAATCCCAACATATGAGGAGAATCTGGTTCGCACCCTTGTCATCAAGGTAAGCCCCCCCATTCTTTTCTCCCTCTATCCTATAGCAGGGACACCCCAAGTACCTAAGAAGGCTTGTCAGGTAATCAGGAACTCCATGATCAGCAAACTTTCCTTGACTGGGGATGTCTGTTCTTCAGAGTTCTTGCAATTCTTAGCATAGTTCCCTCTTAATTAGGGAACCTTTGTCATCTTTTCACCATCTCTGGGATACCAGAGTAGGTGAGGCACTATAGGAATAAAATTTTTATGGCTTTTGGCAAAGATTTCCATCCAATCCTCTTCCATGTTATTTTTGTCTGTGTCTGTGTCTCTGTGCAGAATGTCTGTGTCATATTTGTACTGTGAACTAGATTTTGTTACCTGAAAATATTTAAAATGTAGTCAGCAAGACTATGGTTAGACCACTGGGAAATTCTTAACCCTTGATTCCCACCTTAAAAAAAGGAAAATCCTGACTTTTTTCCTGTAGATCCCAATTCTGGTCCAGCTAAGGGCTATAGAAATAAAGTTAGCTCATTAAAATTATAAAGCTGCTAAAATAACATCTTAGCAGATTCTCAAGATTTTGAGAGCAATGATTAAGGAGTTTGGCGATTAGTCATTTTAAGATTGCAAGAAAGAATTCCTGAGACGTTGGGGATAATTCCAGGAATGTACCACATTCTGAAAGAAGAGAGTGAAAAAAATAGGTAATAGCAACTTTTTTGTTAAACTTTTCTTGCCCTATCTTGTCCAGAGTCCCCTTCAGCTCCATTGGGAAAGGAAAATATGGTTCACTTTACATAAAGACTAAGGTAGATGCTGAAAAGGGAAAGCACCCCGTAAGGTATTAAGGGATCCTTTCTACAGCATGCTCCACTCCCTGGAGTCCTGAGTGTATCTCATTTGTGGGAATTGATAATAAGATCAATATATCCCATGTCTTTCTGTTACCCTCTCTCATCTCAGATTAGATTAAGAAAAGAGAATGCTGAAGAGCTGTAAGGAAACTCAAATCCTGTCCCACCGATGGAAATTAGGGAAGCAAAAACAGCAGTGAGGACCCCCCCACACACACCCCTTTGCCTAAGTATCTCCCCAGCTCAGTTTGGAGGGTAGGGGCAAAGTGTGGGTCAGGCCCCATCGTCAACATTCCCTGAGTCCTGCACCTGAAACTACCATCTAAAGGAGATCTTGGAACCAGCCACTCTGATCTTCAGCAGCTTCTGTCCAGCAACTTCCTGGGAAGAATCTGGGTTCCTTTGCTAGCATCCAGCACGGCAGTGTGAGGTGGGAAAGCTACCTTGGTAAACCCATCATTCTCTGTTCCAGATGCAGAAACACATTAACTATGCAATTTATGGCAAATTATTTTATCTCTGTCCAGTTTTCTGATTTGTAAAGAGAAATAACAATAGTTGTTGTGAGGATCACATGATCACAAAAGTGCTTAGCATAAAGCAAATGCTATATGAATGTTAACTATTTTATTGGATATAATTGCTTCATATTTGATAACTTTATATGGGTTTTTAGCTATGACCAACATAAAACACCAATGTTGAGATAAATGATTTTTGTTTGTGTTTGTATGTGTAAAGCAATTTAGAAGCAAATTCAACTAAATTAAGTTTATCATGCCTGGGCTCCTCAGGACTAGGAGGATAGTGCACAGAAGAAAGTTTCTTTCTCTTCAATCCCCCTTATCTCCTTCCTTGACTGCAGCAGGGATACATGGATGGAGGCGTGAGAGAGAGAGAAAGAAAATATACTTAATTCAGTGAAATTTGTTATTTGAGATATGATACTAAAAAAAGTTTTAAAGAAACTTTAATCAAAATCCACTAAAGGCATATGTAAGTTGTAATCTATTTGCACTGACAGTGTTAACAGAAGATTTAAAAGTTTGAGAACTTTAGGGAAACAAAAAAAACAGTTTGAAACTACTTTAAAAACTCTAGCAATAAACAGCCTGTTTTTGCGTTATCCGGAGTCAGACTTCTGGGATCCTGTCAGTAAAAACTGGCACTTAATCCTTTCCTGGATCACAAAAGAGAAGTGGTTTGTGTGAATTGGAAATTAACCAAATGGTTATTCAGTTTGACTGGAATATTAAATTAGAATTTAGGGAATCTCATAAACTTAAGTTATGTTAATTTTAAAATAACTTTTTAAAATGGTATGTATGTTAAATTGGAAATTTGACTGTAAATTACAGGAGACTCCTATTCATTTTTGCAATAGATTCTATTCTATCTCAGTTTTAAGAATTGTCTTGTTTTCTCTCTAAAACAAAAGGGAAAGTTATTTTGGGGAACAAAAGGGAAAACAGGATATTTTCTTGAGAACTTCGAAAATGACAACAGCTTAAGGACAGAATAAACTGGACAACTAAAAGAAGGTGGAAAGTTTATTTCAATAGCCTTGCTAATTTTGTCTTATAATATTTTGTAAATATAATTTAGGGAATTGGGTATTTCTACCTTTGCCAGAAAATTAAGAGGAAATTACAGATAAGGCTATTTGGTTATTATTTATAAAAATTCTAAAATTGTTGACTAAGGTTTTTGGAGTTGTCACCTTGTTAAACCTAAAATTAGTAATTACTGTGTGTGGAACAAGAGGGATGAAGGGAAAGTCTTATCAGTTCACTTTCAAGTATGAAGGTGTGCAGCACCTTTTTTCCTTCACAGAGTAAGGGAGAGGTATAGTCCTCAACAGCACTAAGAAGAGTTCTCAGTCCCTTCTTTGGAATCTCTGTCAATTCCTGTTAATTTGTTAGCTTGCAGCTCTCTTTAAACCGTCAGTTTAAGCAAGTCATCAACCCTAAGAAATGAGCTTGTTTGGGATATAGTTCCCAGACAAGGAATGTGTTTACTAAGAATCTATAATCTTGTTTATTATATAGAAATGATTTCTAATGTTTGGTCCTTGCACCAGGATGAGTTTAAACTTGAGAAGAAGGAAAAAAAAAAAAAACTTGTTAAAGATGTTTTAAAAACCTTCTATGTATGTGAGTGCTGCAAACTTTTATGGCTTATTGCAGCTTCATAAGAGTAAAAATAATGTAAACTATGATAAGTAGAATTTGCTATTAGAGATAAAATCCCTTGGAATTGTAACTGATGTTCTGTTGAGTTTTGAATTTGGGATTGTCTGATGAATCTTTAAGTCAGTAACCTAGCATTCAAGAGAAATGCCCTAAGTTACTGAGAAGGATGCCATCCTGACTTGTCACAGGTGGACGTCTATCTGGGCAAGAGCTGGGAGAACAACCCTGGCCTTTGCTCAGGGTTGGATCCCTCTGATTCAGTTTTCCAGTTTTGTTTCTTTTTTTCTTTCCCACATGGTTATTCCTGAGTCTGACTAAGATGTGCAATGGTATGATTGATTGTCAACTATGACTGTTACCTTAAGTCAAACAGAGCTAAGGATGCTTTATCTTGTTATGTATGTGCTCAGGCTGAAGCCTGAAGGTCCTGTTTTGATGCTATTATAATCATATCCTTGCTTTTCCTTTTATAGCAAATTTCTATAATCAGAGCAAGTGGTCAGTAAAAGCCATGAATATAATACAAGTATGTAAGATCTTGCCATTTTCAATCTGAAAATATGTAGTCATTCTATCCTAAATAATTAGGTAAATGAATATTTGGCCTAGTCATCGGCCTGTTACTAGATGCATACCTGTATGAAATTAGCTCCCTAAATTGATACACTGTCTACGGGACCTAACTGTCAGTCTATTGATTATTGAAATAAAATCTGAAACATTTTTGTAGTGCAGTTTTCTTAGGATATAATTTAATGGAATATTTTGTGTTACATCAATGAAAAAGCTGATTTTATTCAAGTTTGTTACTAGTGTAGAAATAACATCTGTTTGTACTATGTGTCCTATGGTACAGACATTGCTTTTTTGTTTTGTTTTTTTATAAATGACCTTCTTTGGGCAGCTAGATGGCACAGTGGATAGTGCCCTATTCCTGAAGTCAGGAGGACCCGAGTTCTACTCTGGCCTCAGACACTTAATACTTCCTAGCTGTGTGACCTTGGGAAAGTCACTTAACCCCAATTATCCTAGCAAAAATAACCATAAATGATTCTCCCAAGTGTCTACTTGCAAGGGTGTTGTTACTCATGTCTCCATGCCAATTGTTATCAACCTTTTCCTGAGCTTTGTCTCTTCCAGGCCACAAACTTCCAACTACTTATTCGACCTGAATATCGCCTGCTCTGAGACTCAGCCCCCCTTGGATACTGCAACCACCATCTTCAAGTCATGTGTCTTTCATGTCCCAGCTGGTCTGGACCCTGCTGGGCAGGGCCAGCTCTACATCCCTTATCAGCCTGAAGCAGCTCCAGAAGGTGAGATCTTTGTCCCTTTTTCCCAAATGAATTTGAGTCCCAACTGCTTGAAGGGGGAATGATGGGGTGCAGCTTGTAGGGGAGATGTGGGGATAACCCTAAGCTCCTCTGGCCACAGACACTGCTGGCTGTCAGATAACAATGTTTCAGGGCTAACAAAGTTTCTGAGAAAATAATGACCACTCTTCAACTCCACCTCTAAGCAATAAAATTAGCATATTAATAACATGAACCACCTGGTCTCTCTTACTTTTTCCTATACATTTATTTATCTTCTTGCTCCTGGTTCTTTGCTAACTTCTTTTGGAACTTAGCTGGCTTAAATGGGCTTTACAATTATAATAAACTTTGCCCCTTGACTTGAAGATGGAGCTGAGCCTGCAAATTTTTTTGAGACACCTCGTGACATCAATCTGGAACCCCAACTTTTTTGGAATTTCCTTTGAACCTCAATACTAGTCCCCCCACTTTACAGAAAAGGAAATCAAGACACACAGAGGTAAAGTGACTAGTTCAGGGTCATATAGTTAGTGTAGGGCTGGATTTTAACTTGGGACTTCTTGACTCCAGGTTCAGAGCTTTATCCACAGAGAACCTTGCTGCCTCAAATTCCTTTTTTTTTTTCTTTTTTGAGCATCATTTTCTTCTGTTTGTCTGTTTGTTTGTTTTTTAAGATAGGGGTGAGAATAGGAAGAAGTAACTAGGCAATTTCTAAAGTGAAACATTCTAGCTCAAGCATTCCTTGATTATAAGAAAAACTTTGAACAGAAAACTCCAGGATCTCAGGAATGGCTTGAGAGAACCAGAGCAACATTGAATTCATTAACTCATGCTTATTTTGGTAACAGCTTTTTGATTCTATCTAACCCAGACTTAGTCTGGCTGCAACCCAGAAGTTTGGGTAAATTTCAGGTACTCAGATCTTGCTAAAAATGACTTTATCCAGCCAGCCCAGAGTTGAAATGAATAAATTCCTTTATCCTTCAGGGAGAGTTATTCTTAGCTTACCTAGGGGCAGAGAACTTTGTAATAAGGCTTCTAAGTTTTGAGTTTTGTTCTAGTCCTAATAATTTAGAATATGGAATTTCTAATGGAGACTTTGCATATCTCAGTTTGCCTACTATAAATCTGATGCAAGGTCAAGTCAACTTTTCTTAAAAGGGGGACAAGAAAGCTACTTGAAAAAAGCTAATCTTGATGAATTAAAAACGATGAAATACTTACTATGTCCCAAGAACTGTCCTAAGTATTAGGGATATAAATGAACGCAAATTAACCCCTTTTTCAGGGGGGGTAGGAATGACTTGGACCTGCAGATTCTTTTAGGATTTTGGAATTCTTTGTCCATCACCTGAGGCAAGGAAATATATGATATGAGACTGGAATAGTGTCAAAGAGAGAATCTAAAAAAAGGGCGAGAGAAGGGAGGTTGCAGAAGAATTGATGATTTTTATCTCCTTTCTCTGCCTTACTTTGTTTGGGTAACATTGGAACTCATTTCTATGTATTTTCATTCCTTTATTCTATTAAGGACTTCATATGACTGATTTAATCTTATTTCTTATAAACACCTATGGTTTTCCCTGTTCTTTATACCTCTGTGTCCTTGGATCAAGCATAAAGGCCTATGACAACTTTGGAAACCTCAGAGGAAATATTGACATTTCCTAGAACAGAACTAGGATCCTCAAACCCTCTTGCTCCCAAAGTCATTATCTACAACTTTTTATTGATGGACTACTTTTGGGAAATTGTAGAATTTTCTTAAAGTTCTGAAACTTTTCTCTAAAGTAAAGTTAGTTTTTTTTTTTGTTTTTTTTTTTTAAAGCCAATATTCTTCTGGTGGTATTATATGGCTGCAGTCAGTCAGTGAATAAGTATTTATTAGGTACATATATGTCAGGCATTGTGCTAAGTGCTATCCCTAAGTGTTAGGGATACAAAGTTAAGCATAGAATAGTCCCCACCCTCAAGACTCTCAGATACTAATGGAAGAGATTATGTGCATAACTAAGCACATATAAGATATATCCAGAATAGATGTAAAGTAGTCTGAGAGGGGGAGACACTAGTAACTCCTATAAAAGGTGACTAAAAAAGACTATCATTAAGATGATAGTCCCCAACGAATTAAAGTTACATATTATCCAAAGGGCAATGGAAATGAGGGATAGAGTAGGCTTTGTTCAATCTATTACAAATAGGGAATTGTAAAATAGAGTAAAAGCATCCAAGAAATTCACATTAAAAAGATTGATCAGTCATTTATTAAGAATGAAAATTAGCCAATGGATAGCCCTTGTATTCCACTGATATGTTCATGATATCAAGATAGAACAAAGATACAAACAAGTTTGTAAGTAGATATAGGAAAGAGACCTACATGAACCATGATTCTGCATCTCTGAAAGGGAAATTTTCACATTCAAGATCCCAAACCCATTTGAGGATTTGAATATAGAAACCTAATATTGAACATCCACACAATGAATCAAACTTGTTTAGTAACTCCTTACATTCAATTTCATCTATTTTAAGGTAAAAATTTTTCATAACACTTTTAGCTCTCCCTGTAAGTCCCTAACATTCCCATTCTTTTTGTTACAGTGAATAGTCTTTCTTCTGATGTAACCTGGGCTGCTTTCAGCAAGCCAAGCTCACCTTGGAGGTGAGCACTTGAGGGACCTTTGAAGGATGTCCAGAGTGCCTAACATGGAGGTTTCTAACTTGTGTGTGTGTGTGTGTGTGGGGGGGGGATAGCTTTCTTTGGTGATACTGGACTGGTCACTCCCTTTCTGACACTGTTATTTGCTGTGTCCAGAGGATGAAGATCACAATTCATTCATGGCGTTGAACTGAACCTGAGAGAGGAAAAGGACTTCTTCCTCTTGCTTCCCTCTTTTACCTCCAGGAAATGGGCCTGTGGGTCTGTTTCCGTTCTGTGTTGTTGGCTCTCAGATTTAGGGGAATCTTGTGGGACCCAGGAATTTGAACCATGCTGCTCCTGAAGTCATCAAGGAAGCTCTGAGAAGCCAGAGTGCCTGGGATTGAACCAAAGGAGGTTTCATACATGGAACTGGGGCTTTGTTCTATAGGAACTGAGCTAAGTTATGAACCTATATTTTTACCTTCTGAATCCAATTCTTCCTGTGCAACAAGAGAACTGTTCGGTTCTGCACACATATATTGTATCTAGGATACACTGTGACATATTTAACATGTATAGGACTGTTTGCCATCTAGGGGAGGGAATGGAGGAAGGGAAAGGAAAAGTCAGAATAGAAGTGAGTACAAGGGATAATGTTGTAAAAAATTACCCAGGCATGGGTTCTGTCCATAAAAAGTTATAATTATTAAAAAAAAAAAGTTATGACCCTAATCCTCCCTTTTCCAAAGACTGAGGGGATAGAAGGAGGAAAGGAGATTATGGCTTCCAGCTGTTGAGGAATTAAGTTTGCATATTTTTTATTATGTCTTCTGAAGTAAGTATTTCTAAGCAAAAGCTGATCTGACTATTAATGACTAAATGGGACTAGTGCAGGGGACTACCTCCCAATACATGGGGGAACACTATCATTGAGAGCTGGAGTCATTTGCAGAGAGTCTAGAAACTGCCTAGTCCTCTTCAAGGTATTAGAGAATCCTGGGGGATGAATAAAACAAAACATATCTGGCCTTCAGGGTGGTCATGTTAGACTGATTTTCCTTTCTTTCTTTTTCTTTTTTTTCTTTTTCTTTTTTCTTTTTGCTTTATATGTTATTTCATAAAGCTTTCTTTGTCTTACATTTGTCCACCTTAATTACATCCAGGAATAACATGATAGGAATAGAAGATGGGTTTGCATGTGGAAAAAAGGAGGAATGATAGATAAGGGCAGAATTTTCCACTCCTACCCTTGCAAAGGTCGGAGGAATCAAGGAAGGTTGCCAGCACTTTAGATAGACCCTCTGTGGGAAACTTGCACAAGTTGAGGGGGAGGTCACACAGATGGGCTAGAATCTGTATGACTGGGAGAACACCCAAACCGAGGAAGTCACAGTGAAAGAATATTATGGATATAATGGGAAGATAGAGGAGTAGGTTGATAAATTTCAAGTTCCCCTGATTTCCCCCACAAATAGAATATATTTGCACCTCATGGTGAACACAGACTGTGAAAAATCAAGAGGACTTGAGGCAAAACTGGGGTCCTCCTGATATAACCTGAGAAGATCTGAAGTCCCCAGGCTGGGATTAACCAGTCTGAAGTGCGAACACCTCCAGCCCAGCTGGACAGAAACATCAAGGGGCACCCCTCCGCTAGCTGGGTGTAGCTGAAGTCCCAGCAGGAACCACGGAGATTTTCATCTCCCAGGCTGTTTGTGGAGCTGGGGTTTGAGTCCGGCAGGACTGAGTAAACCTGGACTGATTGGGAATGCCAGGCCCAGCTGTGCTGCTGAGTGAGAAGAAACCAGCCCCTGCTGAGTGCAGAAGTGGCAGACAGGGGCACTGCTGGCTGGGGGCACTGGCAGGAAGGTGGAGCCCTTGGTTTGGGGTTCCTGGTCAGAAGGGAGAGCTGAAGGGAAGCTTGAGGAACTATACCATGATTAGAAGTGCTTACACTAATACCTCTTATTAAAAAAAAAAAAAAAAAAAAAGTGAATCGGCAAAGAATAAAGAACTCCACTACTGAAACATATTAGGGAAATAGGGAAGTCCGGGATTCATCTTCAGAGGAGGACACTTTACTAAAAAAAAAAAAAAGTTTCTAGCCCAAAGAGTACCATAAGATGGCTCCCTGCCCAGAGAGAATTTATAAAACTCAAAAAAGAATTCAAAAAACAAATGAAAGACATTGAGGAAAAACTAAAGAAAAAAAATTAAAACCATCCAAGAAAAACAAGAAGTTTATGAAAAAAAAAAAAAAAAAAAAAGCTAACCAACTACAAGTACAGAGTTTCAAAGATGAAAATAATGATTTGAAAATTATAATTGGGGAAGGAGAAGTCAGTGAAGCTATAAGACTGAGAAATAAAGCAGAATAAAGAATGAGAAAATAGAACAGAATGTGAAATATCTTATAAGAAAAATGACAGATCTAGAAAACAGATCAGAAGAAAAAAATATAAGAATAGTTAAAACTGCCAGAAAGTTCTGACCAAAAAGAGAACCTTGACACAGTAATGCAGAAATAATTCAAGAAAATTGTCCTGAAATGATAGAACATTAGGATAAAGTAGAAATAGAAAAAACCCACCGATCACCAACTCAATCAGATCCTGTGTAAAAAATACACAGGAATATTATTGCCAAATTTTGAAACCCCAAATCAAAGAGAACAATTTGAAAGAAATAAGGAAAAAACTTCAAATATGCTAGAGATATAATTAAAATTGTAGGGGCAGCTTGGTGGTGCTGTGGATAGAGCACCAGACCTGAAGTCAGGAGGACTTGAGTTCAAATTTGGCCTCAGACACTTAACACTTCCTAGCTGTGTGACCTTGGGCAAGTCACTTAACCCCAATTGCCTCAGCCAAGAAAAAAATCGTACAAGACTTAGCAGTAGCTACAATAAAAGACTACAGGTTCTAGGATCATATCTATAACCAAAAGAATGAGGCCCGCAGCCAAAAATATCATATCCAGCAAAATTATCTATAATCCTGAATGAGAAAAAATGGATTCAATGAATTTGCAGATTTTCAGGACTTTTCTATCAATCACACCTGAACTTAACAAAAAATTTAACATATGAAAGCCAATAAGAAAGATTACTTTTTAAGAAACTTAATATGGACAAACTGTTTAAACATGGACAAATTATTTGTTTTTTATATATGTGTATACATGTATGTATATAAGATTCACATCAACAATAGGGTAGCTGAAAGAAAGATTGACAAAGTTAATAAAAATAACACTTGCTATACAAATGGGGTGTAGAAGAGTAGACACAGAAGTATTAGAGGGGGTACTAGGGCTCATGGTTCTGAAAACCTACTCACATCGGGAATGAGTTCAATAGGCAACATTACATATATATCATGAAGAGTATGGCACTCTCCAAAATCTATAAAGAAATAAGGGTTGGGATAGGATGGGTGAATGGGGAAGCAAAAGGTGAGGGAAGAAGACAAGGGAACAATCCCTGGGTGAGGGGAGGTTAAGTAATAGCAAGGCAAGTTAAGAAGTAGAATTTAATTAAAGAGGCAGTAAGGATAGGAAAAACATGTATGGGTGTGTGGGTGGGTATGAATGTATGTATCTATATATCAATATATGTCTACATAAATATATCTTTTTGTAAATGTAGCTTGCTTGGGATTGGGGAGGGAAATGAAAGGAGGGAAAAAGTAAAGTAAATAAGGTGGGCAGCAGAGAACCAAAGAATAATTTACAAGGAAGTAAAGAAAAATGGTCATTCATGAATATAATTTCTTCTAATAATATTAACTTCCCTGATCTAGTAATTTATTGTTTTGTATTTTGGATTCTCCTTGATGTTCTGCTGGATACATGACAATGTACTTTTTTGTTTTGCTTTATTTTATTTTATATTTCTTTTATGTTTTCCTTTTTTTTTTTTTTTACTGATTTTTCAGATAAAAAAAAAGTATCACCATTCATTTAACCTTCCTTTTATGATTGGGCATTTAGTTTGTGTCCTGGATTATTGTTTGTGTTTATTCAATTACAATGAATTCTAACAAGCAAATTGGCTGCATTGGAAAGAAGCTGAATTGTTTAGGAACTCCACAAGAGCAGGGATTGTCTTTTCTTTTTCTTTGTATCCCTAGAGCTTAGCATAGTGTTAGGCACATAGTAGGCATTTAACAAATGTTTCTTGACCACTAAAGATCTTTAAAATTATAATTCTTCCATGCTTGGGAAGACATGTTACTATGTGATGAGATCTATAGAGTGGACTTTTCCACTCTAGTGACAATATAAAATTGAGAGAGGAACACCAGCAGCAACAGATGGAGAATTCTTTCCAGGAGAATGACTTTAAAGCCTTTTTTTCTTTCTCTTGTTCAGTCAGTTGAGAGAAAACCTAGCAGGAAGTGACTGAATTATGCCTATTTAGAGAAACTGCTGGAAAAATGGTGAATTTACTCCATTCTCGGGTTACTCTTTTTCTGTTTTATTGTCAGATGGATTAAGTGACACGGTTCATTTGCTGTTTTTGTATTTTAAAATCTGCTTGCTAGTTATTTATATTCTTTTAAAGATTACTTTCTAGATAAAGATAAGAACTTTAATTGCATCCTGTTCTGATGTTTTTCTATAGCGTTTGAGAAAAGTTTGGTGGGGAAGAATGAGAAACTGTGAGTAATTGATTATTTCATATTCAGCTGGTTAGAAAAATCTGCTTTTTGGCTTGTGTAATCAAAAGAATTGCCTGGGGGCATAGAGCTTTATGGATTTTTACTAATAATTTGTGTTTTGAAGTCTTCTACCATTGCAGAGAACAGCCATGTGGAGCTGGGATTTTTGCCCTGGGCTGAGCTCATCTTTACCTCTTAGTCAGTCAGTTGCTTTGAACCTTTGGGCTTTCTCCATAGAGGGAAAGAGGAGAGAGCCAGAGCAGAGCCAGAGGAGAGCCCTGAGCTGGCACTCATTAGGGGGAGGTAGGTGGAGTCAAGGAGAATCAATTCCATCCATCTTTGAAAAGGGAGAAGCTGGAGGAAAGTGCTTGTCACCCTTTACTGCAACATCTGCTGAATAAATACTACTGCTGGGGAAATCTTTATTATTATTACTTTAGTATTTATTTTGTAACTTTTTTTTTCTTTTTAAATTTGAGTTTCAAATTCTCTTCCTTCCTCCCCACCTAGTGAGAAGGCAAGTAATATGATATCAATAATTCTTGTGAAATCATGCAAAATACATTTCCTATGGACATCTTTTACCAAATAGCTCTTTTAAAAACAACATTTTCCGGGTGTTAATGATCTGTCTTCATATTTAAGCTATGACAAAAATCACTTAGAAGTCCTTTTTATTTATTCTTTTTAAAAAATGAACAGCGGCATCTTAACTACTCAAAAGACAAACTTTTGTGGATGCTCCATTTTATTTCACCTATATTGAGCTCCCCCTATTGAGAACAGGGAACACATATCCTATCATAACATTTATTTTAAAGGAATACATTTATGAACTTTGTGCCTCACAAATGTTTTGATAGTGTCTTTCCAGACTGCCAAGCTCTGCCAGTGCTAATTACAGTAAGGTTTGTGAGATGACTTGGTTATGTTTGTCTACCATAAGCTTTTAATCAACTTTATTTTAGGGGGAGAAAGAATTTTCACCACAGCAGTTTGGGATCATTAATGTTACACAGATTTCAAAGTTATTTATGTCTATCTGAGGGGAAATGATGTGAACATTGTTTCCCTGGCAGATCCCATGGGGAACATGATGATTTGGAGGTACCAATGTGTGATAGGAATGGATGAGTGGACTCCATTAAAAGACCATGTTCCTGCTAGCAACTCACTATCTAAATGGGCTCCAATGAGGAACAAACTGACCCTGTAGAATTATCTTGTCCTGACAGAATTATCTTGTACAGACATAGCTATCCCATACTGACGTCCACTGTTAACCCTATACAACTGGAGGTTAAGCTATAGATGTCAGCTCCCAAGACTATCTTGTATAAACAGGATGACCATAATCACCAGTTGATTTACTGATGTACACAATTAGCATGGTTAGAACATGGTGCTCTGGGTCTTTTCCTACAAAAGATCTCCCCCTCCCCTTGTTAACTGAGAGTTCTGTTAGAGTTCTGTTTCTTAAAGCATTTTAATAAAGCTTTGTCTCTTGACTCCGAAAACTTATTCTCTACTGGGTCAAGCTAGTGTCTGGCTTTCTCCTCAATCTTGTTTGGACTCCACCCTGGTGGGGAGAACTATAAGTCTTTGATTAGATTGCCCAAGAGGTGATTTGGAAGTAAATGACAATATCAAAGTCACAGCCCCCAGCCCAGATCAGAATAGGTCCACCTTACAGTATAATATTCATTTTGCCTCATTATTTGTTAACCAATTAGAGTTGAGTTCTACTCTCAGAAACACTAACTTCCAAGGGCATATATTCACTGAATGTTTACCTTTACTAATAATATGCTACCATTATTTATAAAATAGTTTATTACTCAAAAACCATGTCACAGCTGGAAACTTCTAACTGGAAAGCTGTCAAATTAATAGGGATTTTCTCAGAAGCTAGAAGATCCTTTTCTCATTGAATGCATTGAATGCAGTAAAGATGTCACCCATCATCTCCCAATATGAAATTGTTTCTCCAAATCAGAAAAATGGAAACAGAAGAAAGTATACAATGAACTGAAACTACTGATATTGAGAATATTATAAGTTAAGAAGAGTATAAGATTTGAAGTCAATAGGGATGGAAAAAGCCATCTACATCCAAAGAAAGAACTTTGGAAATACAGATCAAAGCATACTATTTTCAGTGGTTTTTGTTTTGTTTTATTTTATTTGTTTGTTTTTCTTTCTTGTGGTTTCCCCTTTTGTTCTGATTCTTTTTCATAACACAAGTAATATGGAAATATGTTTAAAATGATTGTACATGTATAATCTATATCAGATTGTTTGCTGTCTTGGGAAGAGGGGAGGAAAGGGAGAGAGGGAGAAAAATTTGGAGCTCAAAAATCTTACAAAAGTGAATGCTGAAAACAATCTTTCACATAATTGGAAAAATAAAATACTCAAGTGAAAAAAAAAAGACTAAGTCAACAACTTGATTTTAGTTTCCCTCTGGCTATAGGACTCTGGGAAAATTGTTTTTAGTTTGCTTGTTTTTAATCCTGACTCTTTGTGACCCCATTTGCAGTTTTCCGATCAAAGATACTGGGATGGTTTGCTTTCTCCAGTTCATTTTACACATGAGGAAACTGAGACAAATAGAGTTGAATGACTTGCTCAGGCTCACACAGCTAGTAAATATTTAAACTCAGGAAGACGACTCTTCCCAGTTTCAAGCCCAATACTGTATTTACTGCCATGTATGCAAGTTATTGATTCCTCCCTCTCCCTCTCCCCCCCATTTTAAGATATATTGAGAAGAGGGAAATCAAAGAAAGAGTAGGATCCCTTCTTAGAATAGATGAGAAGATGACAACTGATGGTAACTGATTGGAGAGAAAAGGCTCAACTTTCATGTTGTTTCTTCTTGGGAAGGGAGAATCATCTTTGGACTGCATAGTCAGAATAAAAATAGCCAATGGGTCTTCCTTTTGTCCAGCCTACTAATGAGAATCATCACAAAGTAGGATGGACTGCTTTAATAAGAAGAGGGTTCTCCCTCCCTCGAGGTCTTAAAACAAAGGTTAGCAGCCAGCCACCGCACATTTTTGTTGTTGTATTCAGTCATTTCAGATTCAGTCTGACTTTTCATGACCCCATTTGAGGTTTTCTCTAAGATGCTGAACTGGTTTGTTATTTTCTTCTTCAACTCCTTTCACAGATGAGGAAACTGAGATTTGTCCAGGGCCACATAGCTAGAAGATTTCCTGACTCCAGAACTGGCACTCTACCCATTGGGCCACCTATCGCTCCCAAAACATGTCTGAAGATTCTTGTATGTGCCGGGTGCTGCGCTTGGAGGTACACTGAGGAAAGGAGTCATGGCTGGATTAGGGGCTTCGGAGGGTCTTTCCAGCCTTGAGATTCTTCGACACTCCCTGAACTTGCTTCTCCCCACTCCCATCCCCCCCACCGGACTGTGGGGAGGAAAGTGCTTGCAAAGGAGCATCTCCGTATGAGTCTCTTATTCTCCCCACACACTTTCCCACTGACTCACCTCCCCAGGGCCCTGGTGCCTCCATGCTGCTGCTGCTGCCTAAAGGAGACAGAAATGTATTCTGCTACCAGAAGGACCAATCTCTGTGTCCCGGATGGTCAGACTCTCAAGGTCACAGATTTAGAACTTGAAGTCAATCCAACCCTCGCAGATGAGAAAACAGGTCTAAGATCACCCAGCATCGAGGATTGGGCCCCGGCCTCCCTGATCCAGCTGCAACTCACTTTCCACCACACCGAGCTGCTCCTTCCACGGCTGAGGGGCCACTCTCACGAGGGACTGTTCCTGGAAAAGGCATCCAGGACTGCCACCCAGTGTTCAGACATCAAAGGCAGGAGGTTCGGCTCCCGGTGCCTGGAGCTAGGAGCCTCCAGCAGTCGGTGCCCTTGGTTCTAGACTCCGCGATCAAAGGGTACCGAGGCAGAAAACACCCACAAAATACTCCAATAGCCCTGGCCTCTGGCACAGACAGGCGAAGCCATGGAAGGAGATTAGTAGCTTCACTTAGAGTTAAAAGTCCCACCTTTGGAAGACAAATGTGGAGATGTGGAGAGGTAGTGACATAGAGGAACCAAGTAAGTCCCGAGTTCCAATCTCATCTCAGACACCTATTAGCCACGTATTCCTAGGTAACTGACTATTCCTTCTCGCCTCAGTTTCCCCCTTTATCAAATGAGAAAGCTGGATTTGATAGTTCCTAAGATTCCTTCTGGTTCTAAATCTACAAACTTATGAATCTGTTTAGAGATGGCAGCACCTACATCCTGGGTACAGAGTCAAATAAAATACAGAGTCAAAAAGTCAAGGGGCCCAAAGAATCTCGGAACTGGAAAGAGCCTCAGACACCATCTAATCCAGCCCATGATCCCTGCCTCGGTATCCCCGCCAAGCACAGTGCCTGATACCTAACATATTTTGGGGCTGCTGCAGTCTCAGCACAAATGAAATCAGGGTCTCTATTATAGCACAATTGTGTAAGAAAAGATTTAGCTAATAGGAGGCAGTGAGGCAGTTCAGTGAATAGAGTAAGGAAGACCCCAGTTAAAATCTGGCCTAAAGATACTACTTGTGTGACTTTGGGCAAGTCACTTAACCTCAATTTATCTTAATCCACTGGAGAAGAAAATGACAAATCATTCCAGTATCTGCACTGCCCAGCTGCATAAAAAATGCGCACCCACATACACACACATCCCCCAAACTAGCCACAGGCTGAAACGGATCAATAAATAATCCCCTCTCTGCTTTGATAAATCACTCTGTGGATATATCAAAGACGCAGAAAATAAAGTTCTCACTCTCAAGTCTTTGGTGCTGTCAAGATTCAACATCTGAAACTGATAGAATTTTATCATTGGAAATGAGGTTAAATAAAAGACATTATTATCTACATTGCTGACTACTCCCCGAGGACCACGGGACCCTTCTGTCTGAGCTGAAATCTTTGTCTACCTTCATTAGAATGAAAGCTCTTTCGGGGGCAAGGATTGTGCCCACTGTTCTCCTCTTTATTCTTTGTGTTTAGCACAGTGCTGGGCACATGGGACATAATTAATAAATGTTTTTATTTATTCATTCATTCATAACTAGGATTTCCCCCTTAAAAAAGAGATAAAAGGTTTGGTTTTAGTTCTGTCCTGGTAATGGTTAAGAAATGTCTTAAATCCAAACCTGGAGGTGCCTCTCCAAAGAGCAAAATATCACTAAGGAAATAAGGAATCGGGCCTCTGTCCAGCCTCCATCACTAGGGTAGACCTTTTTTCTGAGCGGCCTTCTCCTCATCTGTCTTTGATTTAACTTGATTCCCTCTCCTTGTAATTTGCTGGATTTGTGTCTTAGCCAGGATACACTCTCCAACTTGGTGTTTTGATTTCTTCTCCAGAGTTCCTGAAATGGGATTTTTCAGTACTGGTATTTTAGGTTTTATAAGAAAGTCCATGAAATTCAAAGCGACGTAATGAATAAAGGCCTGCCCATAGAATCAAGAAGACCTACATTCAAATCCCAGCATTGCCATTTTATTGGCTCTGTGACCCAGGTAAGCCACTTAACGCTTCGGTACCTAAAGCTTCTAAAACTAGTTACAGAGAGCTGCTGACTTGCATTAATGGCAGGAGTTTCCATACTGAGAATTCCTGATATCAATCAAATCATAAGTTTTGGTCCAAGAATGAGACTGCATGTTAGTGGAATAGGTTCTGGAGACTGTCACTTCTTAACTATTTGAACATGGACAAGGCATTTAACTTCTGAGCCTGTGGAATGGGAGTGAGATTTACACAATCTATCTCATAAGGGCACTCAGGGGAAGTGCTCAATTAAAACATGAGCTATCCTACCCTTAAGGGAAGAGGAATGATTGGGGACCTTCTCCCAAGGAAGCTTAAAGCCAGTGTTCCTAACCCTTTTGGGCATCAGTCTGAAGCTTATGAACTTCTTCTTACAATTATTGTTGTTGTTATTCATTCTTTGTTCTTGAGGAGGAGGGTGAAGTCTTGACATGAGTGTGAATTGGATTTAAATGAGGCAGAGCTGTACAAAATCATCACCCTTCAGTGGGAAGACAAAACACAAAACAAAAACTTTTTTAAATAATTAAAGGAAGTGCTAAATTTTAATTAGAGGTTAGCAAAAGATATATATATATATATATATATATATATATTTTATTTCAACCAAATTCATGAATCCCCTGAAATCTATGTACAAGTCCCTGTTAAGAATTATCTTACAGGGATGAATGATGAAGGAATCACAATGGGAAACATTGGACTTGTTACTGAAACCTTACTCGACTGCCTTCTTTCCCAGATAGTGCACAAAATACATTTTTAAGGACCTTAATGAGAAACAGATTCCATTTCTTGATCTGCCTAGGAGAGCTATCACTGATTAATATTGGTAGAGATTCCAGGAGCCATATGTGCTCTTCTTAATACATCTAGGAGCAAGAATGAGCTTGGGGAATTAGAGTGTGAGCTATTCCGGCCACTATTTATTTTTATGTGGAATAAAGATAAAAGAAAAGGAACTGGAACCCTTCCCACCTATACTGAATTTTTTTTTCATAATAAATCCAGCCATATTTGCCGACCTTTTTATAGGTTCTAAAAGGTCTGAGGATAAAACTTTTATAAGTGTAAGATAGCATATACCTGGGTGCCAGGATTATCGTTGTAGGCTGTAACTACCCTAAGGTCTCAACCATAGCAGGTCACTGGGCTGCAGGACCACTTTACAGCAGTGACCAGGTTACGACAAGTTTCTTTCAGCATTTCAATAATCCACATCTGTGCTCTCCCTTGGAGAGATACTGAAGACAGGGCTTCAAAAAATACCCTCGTGATACCCCAGAAGATTGTTCTTCACAGAAGCTGTTGTGAAACAAATAACTTTTCAAAATTGCTGTTTAAAGAAATAACTTTAAGAAAATCTCCATATGTAGCTGAAAATCAAGTTGATGTGGACTATCCCTAATAAAGAGTAATTTATTTTTGTCTAATTATTTGGGTCCAAGGCAGTTTAGCATAGTGGAGAAAGAGATGGCCTTGGATCAGGAAGAACCGAGTTCCATATCAGCCTCTGACACGTGATGGTAAGTGATCCTGGGCCAGTAACTTAATCTTTGGTTCTCTGGGCAACTTTCTTCTTCTTTTTTTTTTTCTGGGCAACTTTTCTCAGACTTTTAAGTTGTAAAGAGAACATGAAGTTGGGAGGGTTAGTTAACATATTGAATGGCAGAAAGTTCAACAAATAAACTGCCTGATTACAAATCTATGTATGGTTGGACATTCACTTGAAGGGAAGTTAAGGATCTTTAGCAAACTCCCAAATCAACATATTCTAACATGTAACCTTTCTAAACTTCAATGTCTTATCTGAAAAATGGGGGTAATATTAATGTCTGTAGTAATAATATCTCATAGAGTCATGCTGAAGCTAAAATATGTATAGCGTGCTTTACAAAACTTAAAGTGGAATAGAAATGTCAGTGATGATGATATGAAGATGATGATGGACGCCCAAAGTCCCACTCAGATCATAGACGACATTAATAAAAATGTAATTTGTAAAAGAAGGGATATGAACCTCCTAGGTCTGTCCTGGTCAGGTCGCATCGGTGGTTTTGTGTTCAATTCTAAGCACCATATTCAACAAGGACTTTGATAAGCAGAAGCAAACAAGACATCAAGGCAATGAGGGACAATGGAGAAGGCCCTGATGTCTTGGAGTCAAAGGAACAGAGTTTGGTATTGTTGAGTCACTCCAGTTGTTTCTAACTTTTCCTGATCCCATTTGGAGTTTTCTTGGCAAAGAGATTCAGTGATTTGCCATTTCCTTCTCCAGTTCATTTTTACCAATGAGGAAAATATGGTTAAGTGACTTGTCCAAGATTACATAGCTAGTAAGTGTCTGAGGTCAAATTTGAACTCAGATCATCCTGACTCCAGACTGAAACTGAGTTGAATCTATTTATTAAATGTGTAATCTTGAATAAGTAATGTAAACTCTCTAGGCCTAGGTTTCCCTTCCTGTAGAATGTGGGGGTTAGATTAAATGGTCTTCGAGATCCTTCCGGCTTTACTTTCATGATTTAAGAGACAAAAGTTACGGTGGTGAAGTGACCAGAAATCATATCATACAAACATTTGGTGGAAAAAATGGAAATATTTAGCCTGGAGAGAAGAATTATATTCAAATATATAAAAGGCTCTTCTAATAAGTGGAAGAGTATTAATTACATTGATTATAATTGTTCTGTTTGGCCCAGAAAATAAAATTAGGACAAATGAGTGGTCCTAATATAAAAATTTTTTTTAAAAATTAGAAAAATCTAAAGGTGAAATGGTTTGATTTAAGAAACACTGAGTTCTCTGTCCTCAAAAGACTTTCCGAACAGCTGGACAGTAATTTTCTTAGGAATGTTGTAGAATGGATTCCTGTGTAGGTACAGATCAGAAGAGATGACACGCTAGGACCTTTGAAATTCTAAGATACTATCAATAACAAAACGACCTTTTCATCTCAGTATAAACTGGCAATCCTAAATCAGAACACACCAAAATGAAAGAACAGATGAGAACAATGATAATCATATAGGGCATTTGATTGCATTATCTCTAAAGTCCCTTTCAGGCTGAACTGGCTGTCATGGCTATTCTCCTTATTCATATATTTTTATGTATTTCAACTAGGTACTACTAGGTCCCAGTTTAATTTAGAATTGCCTCAAAGAAATTCCTTAATATCTGGGTGAGACTTGTAGAGTTCAAAATCAATGTCAAATTATAAAAATTCCACTTTTACTGTATTATTTTGCCTTTCTCAAAAAAAAAAAAAAACTCTTTATTTCCAAACAGATAAAGTCTAAACTCTTTTCCTTGCCTTTCAAAGCCTTCTCAAAAATTTCATTCCATCATTGCTTCAAAAGTTCTAAGTTACTATTGATTATAGAAATGCAAATTAAAACAACTCTGAGCTACCACCTCATATCTATCAGATTTGCAAAACATGACAGAAAAGGAAAATGACAAATCCTGAAGAGGATGTGGAAAAATTGGGACACTAATGCACTGTTGGTAGAGTTGTGAACCCAGTGTAATCATTTTGGAGAATAATTTGGAACTGTGTTCAAAGGGTTATAAAATTATATACATCCTTTGACCCAGCATTACCACATTAGATCTGTATCCTAAAGAGATCAAAGAAAAGGGGAAAGGACCTGTTTATACAAAACCTATTTATAGTAGTTCTTGTGGTGGCAAAGAATTCTAAATTCTAAATGCAGAATAAAACACTTTTTAAACTTTATTTTTCTCTTTTTTTGTTTGTGTTTTCCTTTGCAACATGGCTAACATGGAAATATGTTTTGTATGACCACATTTGTAATCAGTATCAAATTGCTTATCTTCTGAAGGAGGGGAAAGGAATAGGAGGAAAGAGAAAATTAGAAACGCAAACTTGTTTAAATGATTAAAAGGTTTTTTAAAACATATAATGGGGAAAAGTTTAATAAAATAAATAAAATATGTTAAAATTTTAAAAAAATTAAAAGGGTTTCATGATAAATAGGCTAGCCTATTCACAATGCCCTCGGCCCCAAATCCCCTCTGTATGAGAGAGATGGGAACTATATTGATCACTTTGTATCCACTTAAATTCATTTTCATTCCTACCTCTCCTCCTTTACTCATGATGTTGTTTTGTTTATGAAATATTCTTCTTTCTTCTAGTCAACAGTCCCAATCCAAATTATTCTCCAAAGATGAGTTCACTTCTCATATCCTCTAAGGCTCTTTTCTGTTCCACCCTACACTGATGGCTCTCTTTTCTAAAGATCTTTATCACTTGTAACTTATGGACTATAATTGACTTCTTGACTTTTAAAAGCTCTCTTGAACTCTTCTCTGTTGTTTACAGATAAGAGATGTCCCACTGTGTTGGAATACTGGGGAGCCACCTGACAGTGGCTGCTGGAGACCCAACCCAGAATGGATCTTCTCTTGTGAGGGGATGCTACAAGGAGACTGAGAGGCAGTTGCTGTTCTCTGACCTCTCTGACCGAGAAGCCGTTGGGTTGTCTGACCTCCCTCCTCTTCCCTTTGCCTCCAATTTATCTCATAGTCCCCAGCACCTGTGTCAGCAAAGGCTGCCCTGAAGCTCCTTCAGATGCTTGTGATCCACAGCTGTGGAGGCTCTCGGAGAATTGACCTGTCCCCTAACAACTCTCTAATTGGAGTCTAACCTCCCCGAGGTCTGGAATTGCTTTTAATTCAGTAGATAGTATGCAAAATACTGTGACACTCCCCAAATCATCCAAAACAGTGTTTGTTGGATTCAATATTTAACTCGAGGGCAGCTAGATGGTGCGGTGGATAGAACACCAGCCCTCGAGTCAGGAGGACCTGAGTTCAAATGTGGTCTCAGATATTTAACAAGTACCACTAACTGTATGTCCCCAGGCAAGTCATTTAATCCCAATTGCCTGCTCCCTCCCCTTTATGTGTGTATGTGTGTGTTTGTGTAAAATTAGCTTGAAAATGAACAAGGATAAATTCTCAGAATATTGAAAGCACTATTAAAAATAGGGATATTTTAAAGTCATAAATCTAGAGAAAGCTAAGTAAACTATTCCAGAAACTGAAAGTTCCAACCTCTTATGGTTACTATGTCTTGTCTATTTGTCTGCAGTCTTCTTGAGTTTAAATTCCAAAGAGAAGGAAAGGAATGGACACATGTTGTTCTTTAGTACCAATAGATGCTAATTATTTCCTCGTACTTGCTGCAGTCCATGAAACAAGCATTTATTGAGCTCCTACTATGCAGCAGGTATTAGTGTAATTTCTTGGGTACAAAGGCAAAAACGAAACATTTCCTGACCTTAAGAAACCAGAGGAGCACACGGGGACAGGGGTTTGGATGAGCAGCTGTGGTCATATATGCTTTGTAGTCAGTTATAAGTGAAACCTGGCACATAGATCATCATTACTCAGCTTCCTCAAAGAAAGTTTGTATCTGGATTCTGAAATAGCCCAAACACTTAGTCATAGAGCCATGCAACGTGGTCTAGTTGTTTCATGAAAAGAGACTGGATTTGCCCGTTTCCTCATCTTTAACATTTGGGGGTTGGCTTAGATGACGTCTCTCCTCCAGTTTTAGAGGCTGTGATGAGGTGTAGATCAACATGCGCTATATACTTGTTCTCCGAGCTGTGTCACCCATGGGATTAGTGGCCAGCTGTATGAGCAGAGAGTGAAAGGAGAGAGAGAGAGAGAAAGAGAGAGAGAGAGAGAGAGAGAGAGACAGAGAGAGAGACAGAGACAGAGACACAGAGAGAGAAACAGAGAGACAGAGAGAGAGAGAGAGAGAGAGAGAGACAGACAGACAGAGAGAGAGAGAGACAGAGAGAGACTGAGAGAGAGAGACAGAGAGAGAGAGAGACAGAGACAGAGAGATAGAGACAGAGAGAGAGACAGAGAGAGAGAGACAAAGAGAGAGAGAAACACAGAGAGAGAAACAGAGAGAGAGAGAGACAGAGACAGAGAGAGAGACACACACACACACACAGAACGAGAGAGAGAGAGACAGAGACAGACAAAGAGAGACAGAGAGAGAGAGACAGAGAGAGAGAACGAGAGAGAGACAGAGAGACAGAGACAGAGAGACAGAGACAGAGAGAGACAGAGACAGAGACAAAGACAGAGATAGAGACAGGGAGGAAGGGAGAGAGAGAATGAAAAAGGAAGAAAGAAGAAGAAAATAGGAAGAAAGAAGGAAGAAGAAGAAAAAGGTGGGAAGAGGAAGAGAAGAGAGGGAGAAAGGACAGAGATGGGATGAGGGAGAAGCAGCAGGAGAAAGATGGGAGAGGGAGAAAGAGAGATAAAGGGAGAAAGGAGAGAGGCAGGAACACACAAAGAGAGACAGAAAGGGGAAAGAGGAGAGACGGAAACAGTAAAACATACAGAGAAAATTATCCAGAAGCTTAACAGACCCTTCTTTACAGTTGTGTTCCTTGTGGGAATTCACGTTTTTCTTACTCTTTTCTCAGTACAGTTATATGGGACAGTTCAAGGTCATCAGAACTGAGAGCCCAAATCCTTCCAGGGAATGGAAGACTGTGAAGACTGAGTTACCACCCTGGATGCCTTAGAATCAGCTGGAGTCAGGATAAGCAAAAGTTCTTGGTCTTTAGGGGTAGAAGTGAAGGGAATGGACACAGGATGTCCATGACCTCCCTTCTCTTCCTCTACCACCAAAGCGACTCTGGCTTGTCTTCCTCCACCCCTAATCCTTTCCACAATCCTCTGTATATACCAAAAGATCGAACCAGCACAGAATAGTGGAAAGGGCCATTTTTCAAGCATATGCTAATAGAGTACTGGCCAATCAGTAATTAGCCTTAAGTGCTCGGTTGTCTACCCCAGTGCATTAACTCAGAGTTTCAGCCCTTTTCTGAAGACAACTGAGCTCTTAACTCTATTGATCAGATTCCCCTTTTCCAACCCAGCAGTCTACCTTTATTACCTTTCCTTTTATGCCAGTACCAGGAATCCACTAATCTCTCTCATTTCCCTGAACTCCCTTTTGTCCTTTCTAGAGATCCGAAACATTAAGAGAAGGGAATGGAACGGGGAGAGACAGCAAAGCTGGATGAATAGCCTTACCATACCTCCTTTTCCTGACTTTGCTCTATATATGAGGATTTTGGTTCACAGGCAGACATTGGAATAAACACAGTGTCTTGATTATGGAAAACGGTTCTTCAACCTTTGTTCCTGGACTCAAAGGGAATCTAAACTTTATTTTCTAAAAATAAACCCTGAACTCTAATCCCCTGCCAAATGAATCCTAATATGGGTACAAGGACACAGAAGTGGTTGCTTTCACATCCTGAACATGGCATTGCTCTGGTATTTACATCCAACTCCTAGAGCCAGGAAAGAACGAAGGAAAATCTGCAGGTCAAAATTTGCCTAAATTGTGGCCGAAAATGGTTCACTCTTCAGAGCTAAAGGTAGCTAGAATTTTTGGCATTTGATCATTAGCTGTGATTCTCAATGGATCAGGCAGTTTAAAATTAGTGATTTGCCTGAGGACTGTGGTTGCCCATCTTGACAAGGTACAATGGATCTGGAATAAGGGAGACTGGAGGTCCTATCCCATCTTAGAAGTTAGTATTTGAATAGAGTGTGCTATTTATGAAGGCCTTCCTGAGCCTCAGTTTCTTCATGTATAAATAACAGTTGATATCTCAGATTATAAGGATCAAGTAACATAACGTGTAAGAGTTGCCTAGCAAACCTCAATGCTGTATATAAATGTGTGCTCTGCAAAGAAGCTGTGATTTCATGAGCTTTGGGGATTTTTGATGTAAGAACTCTTTCTACCAAAGGAGATTTGAAAACTTAGGACCACGTTAGTAAGTCAGTCAGTCAGACTGTAAGTAAGCATTTATTAAGTACTTATTATGTGCAAAACACTGTTCTAAATTCTAGGGTGTTGCCTGAGGCTTATAGAAATTAATGACTTGCCTTGATCAGACAACTAATAATAGTCAGAGACAAGATATGAACCTAGTTTTTTGTTTTTATTCTGTTTTTTTTTCACTCCAAATTCAGTGCTGTATCCATCATTACTCTTTCTAATTATGTTTGTTTGAGAGGATTTAGATATAAAATAAAAGAACTGGAACAATAAAATCAAGACCACAAGAGTAAATTCATTAGTCCCAGGACAGACTATCCATACTATTACTCATATACAACCATGATAGCAACCAATGAAAAAGTATTTATTAGGCACCTACTATGTTTCAGGCACTGGAAATACCAAGAGAAAGGATGAAATAATCCTCTAAATTAATGAAAACAGGATAGAGAAAAAGAGGAGCATCTAAGTTAATCCTAGATGGAAGATGAAATATAAAGAGTAAATTGCAAACATGGAGGTTGGCTTATGTACAGAGGTAGGAAATTAAATGTTGAATTTAGAAAGCAATAGTGATTCAATCCATCTGACTGCAATGTAGAGTGCATGAGGGGAAAATTGAAATAAGGCTAGAAAAGTCGGCTGGAGACAGATGGTAGATAACCTTGAATACCAGACTAATGATTTTTTTCCCCACTTAATAGTATTTTATTTTTTCCAATTACAAGTAAAGCCAGTTTTCAATATTCATTTTTAAAAGAGATTTTGAGTTCCAAAATTTTCTCCCTCTCTCTCCCCTTTCCTCTTTCTCAAACAAGCAATTTGATATAAGGTATACATGTATAACAATGGTAAACATTTCCATTTTCATCATGTTGTGAAAGAGGAGTCAGAACCAAAGGAAAAAAACACAAGAAAGAAAAAAAACACCCAACAAAAAAGTGAAAATAGTATGTTTTGATCTGCAATCAGACTCTACAGTTCTTTCTCTGGATATGGATAGCATTTTCAATCACAAATCTTTTGAAATTGTTTTGAATTACTGTATTGCTGAGGAGAGCTAAATAGATCATCACACAGTGTTGCCATGTTCTCCCGGTTCTGCTCACTTCACTCAGCATCAGTTCATGTAAATCTTCCCAGGTTTTTTTCTGAAAGCTGCATGCTCATTTCTTTTAGCACAATAGTACTCCATGACATTCATATACCGCAACTTGTTAAGCCATTCTTCAATTAAGGGGCATCTTCCTAATTTCCAATTCTTTGCCACCATAAAAAGAGCTGCTGTATTTCTGTACATGTAGGTCGTTTTCCCCTTTTTGATGTCTTTGGGATACAAACTCCACAGAGACACTACTGGTTCAAAGGGTATGCAGAGTTTGATAGCCCTTTGAGCATAGTTCCAAACCACTCTCCAGAATGGTTGGATCAGTTCACAACTCCATCAATAATGCATTAGTGTTCCAATTTCCCATATCTTCTCCAACATTTATCATTTTCTGATAGATGTGAAATGGTGCCTCAACTGTTTTGTTTTGCATTTTCTAATCACTTAGAGTATTTCTTCAATTTAACTATACATAGCTTTAATTTCTTCATCTGAAAATGTTTGTTCATATCTTTGACCAGTTATCAATTGGACAGACTTGCATTCTTATAAATTTGACTCATTTACTTCATCAGAATACTTCATCAGAAACATTAACTGTAAAAATTGTTTACAATTTTTCTTTTTGCTTTCCTTTTAATCTTGGTTGTATTGTTCTTATTTGTGCTAAACCTTTTTAACTTAATGAAATCAAAATTATCCATTTTGTATTTCATGTTTTCTATCTAATGCTTGGTCATAAATTCCTCCTTCTCCATAGCTCTGACAGGTAAACTATTCCTTATTCTCCTAATTTGCTTATGGTATCACCTTTTATGTCTAAATCATGCACCCATTTCCTTATCTTGAAATAGGATATAAGATGTTAGTCTATGCTTAGTTTCTGACATACTATTTTCCAGTTTTCCCAGCAGCTTTTGTTAAATAGTGGCTTTTACCTCAGAAGCTGAAATCTCTGGGTTTCTCAAATAGATTATTATAGTTATTTAACTGTCTTGTGTACTTAACTTTTTCCACTCATCCACCATGTAAAAAAATTTTTTTTACAGGCAGTAGGTAAACACTGCAACTTTCTGAAAATAACATGGTCAGATGTACGCTTAAAGAATATTACTTAAGAAAGCCAACTGTGCAAATGATGGATTGCAGAAAAGAGAAACAGGAGAAAGGAGGACTAAATGAAGAGTTCTTACAGTAGATCAAATGAAGGATATTGAAAGGCTTGAACTAGGATGATGATCCTTTGAGTGAAGAGAAAGGAATAGATGTGAGAAATGTTAAAGAATGGGTCTTAACCTGAGAAATAAGAACTTGTTTTTTGAATATATGTAATGACTGTATTTCAACATAATTGATTTCCTTCAAAATCCAATAGGTACATCCATGAAATGGAGAATGCCTGAACAAGTTGTAGGATGTGTTTGTGATGGAATAGTATTGAGCTCTAAGAAATGACAAGCAGGATGGTTTTAGGAAAAAACCTGGAAAAGACTGATATGGACTGTTGCAAAGTGATGTGAGCAGAACCAGGAAAACATTGTACACAGTAGTAGCAATACTGTATTATGATCAACTGTGCATGACTTAGCTATTCTCAGCAATACAATGAACCAAGACAATTCTGAAGAATTCATGATGAAAAATGCTATTCACCTCTGGAGAAAGAACTGATGAAGTCTGAATGCAGATGGTGTTGTGCCACAGTTCCCTTTTATTGTCCTGACTCAATTTCCCTAACTGTCCAACCTCAATTTCCCTAAATTCTTCTGCCTCAATCCCTCTGGTTGCAACCCCTCCCCCTTTTCTGTTCATTAGGACTGAGATAAATTAGGGCTGTAGCTGGCCATTCTGACATTCCAAAAGTTAAAACTCCAGATGTCCTATCTCAGATACCTAATTGGTGTCTTCTGAGTTCAGATTTCCTGGCTCCTAACTCCTCCTAAGTTTTAAGAATTTATGGTCCTACTTCCCAACCTGTCAGAACTAGACTGATGGTCAGTCACTGGAAATTCCTGCCATTTACCAGTGTTCCAACTCCATCCCTTCCCTGATCTTGGAGCCATGTATATAAAAACTATCAGAATCTCACATTCACTACTGGATTCTTTGAGACCAAAGTCTGATTCAGTCCTGGGACCAAAATGGATCCTTTGGTCCCAGAAAATCTCTCCCTCTCAGAAACCCAAATAAAACATTAATCTTGCCTCAGTTTCTCCAGCATTACAATGGAAACATACTTTAAAAACCCCACTATTCTTTGGGGGTTTCTTGGGTTTTAGAGAGCAGGGACTGTTTTCTTTGGCAACATGATTAATATGGAAATGTTTGACATGATAGCATAAGTAAAATCTATATAAAACTGCTACCTTTACAAAGAGTGTAGAGGGATAGCAGGGAAGGAGGGAATTTGGACCCCAAAATTTTAAAAAATGAATGTTAAAATGCAGTTTAAGTTTAGTTTTATTGTAATTGAGAAAAAATAAACTATAAATATTTTTAAAATCCACTTAGATCTCTAAGATGGTTTTATAGACTGTTAGGGAAAAACTAGCTTAGGCTAGTTTACATGGCAGGAACTTTAGCAGATGTAGCATCTACCACAGCAGTGTTGGCGAAATGGTGAAGATTTATGGCAAAGGAGGCTGGGATGCCTCTAAACCCAGGTATTCTGAAGCATACACTATTTTGATGTCTTCCCCATCCCCACATAAACTTCTTTTCTAAGTTTGAGAATCCCTTAATTTCCTGTTTCTCTAGCGCAAGGCTGAATTGGAACATTTCTGCAGAAGTTAATGGAGACTAGGAAGGTACTGAAATGATGAAACTTCCCAATAATAGGTGGCCTGGAGCCCATGTTAAGAGTGCCATCTTTTTTTGATTTTCAATTATAATCAATATCACACAGTTGAGCACTTAATTATACTTTTGTTTCACCTTTGTACATTTTGCTTCCTCAACCAGATAAGATCCTTGAGAAGGGCAGAGATCATGCTTTATATTTCTTTTATTCAGATTTCATGGTGCTTTGTATTGAGCAAGACTTGGTAGAGCTTAAAAAAAAAACAAAAAACCTTTGGATTTGGAGTCAAAAGACATGGATTCAAATTCTGAAACTGCTACTTATTACTTGTGTGATTTTTGACAAGTCACTCCTTTGCTGACAAATGAAAGTTAAATGAATTGGCAGTTCACCAAGTAGTCACTTATCTCCCGGGTCCTTGAGACCTCTGGAGGGTTTTTGAGGTCAAAACTATTTTCATGTAATAATTTTCATGCCTATTCTTTTTGAACTATATATCTATATAAGGCTATTCAACCAATGCAATGTATTGCAACAGATTGAATGCATAAGCAGATATGAAAATCTAATTGTCTTCTATTAAGCTGGATATTAAAGAAATTTGCAAAAATATGTAAAACAATTTCATTCTTCTTAAATGAATTAATATACATTAATAAACATTAAGCCCTTTGAGGTCCTCAATAATTAAGTAAAGGGATCTTAAATAATTTTTAAGTAGAAAGGGATTCCGAGATCAAAAAACTTGAGAACCACTCAACTGGATGATCCTCAGGTTTCTTCTAAGTTTTTAAATCTCATAGTTCAATAATGTTTGATAAATTATCTTGATGAGTTCAAGGGTTTAGTATTCTGCCAATTACCATTCTAGGTGCAGACTCACCTTCTAAGACAGAGAATTCTAAGCAATTTTCTAAGATATAAGCTTAGAGACACTGACTTCTATTTTGTTCAATGCTAAAGGAAAAGGAAACTTTGGATGGTACCACTGGCCAGTGATACTCTCTTGATTATTATAGTGTTTGCACTCAAATGTTTAACCCACTACAAGGTGGGTTACTCTAGGCCTCTCTAGAGATCCATGAAACTGCTACAGAGGTTGAAGGAAATAAGGGCATTAAATGTAACTGTAAAGAGCTTTGCTTCAGCTCCCCAAGGAAAGGGGATTTCAGTCAATCAAGTGTTGCTCAATGGTAATTAATTACCATTACTCCCTTGATAAGCACATTCTCTCTTCAGCCCTTTCATTTATGGAAACAAATATGGGACTTGGTTATCCACAGAACTTTTCAGCCAGATTAACAAGCAAAACTGAGGTTAACTAATGAGAGCAGGTACACAGTGGCTATATAAGCATGAGCAAGTCACTTAAATACTCAGTACCCAAGGCATTCTCTAAGGCTATAAATTGCAAATCCATTGTCGATGGAGAGACTTTCCTAATGGTGAATTCATGGATAGAAAAGCAAAAATTAATACCTCCTCTTCCCATTATGAATCTTTAATTTCCTGCTTTAAAAGGAAAATTTATCTTCTCTGAGCATTTATCTCACCTTTGGTTCTTTAATGAGGATCATCCATGTTCTTGTGTTCTTCACTTTCTCCTTAGTCTTGACAGATTTGGATAATTACAGTTGTGTGACAACTCTTAGTACTGAACATGCTCATACGCATTCTTACTCTTTCAGACCCTCACACAAATTCATTTCTTTAAAAGTTTATTTCTGGTGAATACAAAAAAATAATTTCTGTGGCCAGATAAATAGCATACAGACACTATGACATCAGGGATGGACCATTCCCGATTCCTTCTGGATTTGCAGCCTGAAGAAGGCAAGCTGCCAAGCAAAAGCCTGTCTCATACACCCTGGAACAATTGAGTCCGAGGTTCAGCATTGAAAACATGGATGCTTGTAAGAAAGGTAAGGAAGCAGATTCACAGCAAGAAAAGGGTTGAACTTCAATTAGGAAAAAAAAATCCCTTCATAGTGTTTTTTTTTTTTTTTTAAAGAAAAATCAACATAAAGTCCATTTCTAATGACATAACACATTACCATTTATAGAGGGAGAAAGATGGAGCCAGTGAAGGGTAGGAATCTTATGGGATGTCAAGAGCATCTTAGTCCATTAACCCAGAATGCAAAGTCTGTGGGAGGTTTGGCCCAATCCCAGGGAGAAGACATTTAACTTACTTGCAATATTTCTCGAAAGCAGAGAGACTCAGATACCACTGAGAAATGGGGAATTTGAGACTTTTATTAACTATAGAGAAATCTATCTATTGCATATTCATTTTCACCTTCCAGAATTCCAAAACTAGCAGCGGTGTGTTCTTATGCCATTTTTTTTCCAGTTGTAGAGTGGGAAAAATAATTTGCACTAGATAGTAGGAAAACATGATTCCAGAGGAACTTTTAATGAAGTTTGCTGCCCACCTCCGGATGGAGAAGTGATAGTTTTTGGTCTTGGTCAATTGGGGATTGATTTTTGACTTTGCTCACCTTTATAAAGGTTTTGGATTTCTTCACCCCTTGTGGTATTTCTCTTACTCCCATCCCCTACCTTCCTCAATAAATACAATTTATTCAATAAAAAGGTGGGACAGAGGGGAAAAAATGCTTGTTTACTGAAAAAAAAAAAAACTAAAACTAAGTAGTGGGAAAGATAACCCAGGCTGTAATCCGTAATTCAGAAAGCTAAATTCAGTGAAGTTTCCTACTATCTTTTGTTCTGTCTTTACCACAAAGAACACTAGCCCTTATATGGAGCGACCGGGCTCAATGAGTGCTCCAGCTTTTACTCTGAACAAATACACGAATTTAAGCTGTTTATATCTAAGGCTGTAGAGATATTTTATTTGTGTTTCCAGTGTTATCTTCTTCTTTGGGTTCTAGAAGAGCCCTTATTATAAGAGTATAACCTAAATTACATCTTTATTTTAATCTAGAAATTTGGTTTAAAGCATAGACAAAAAGTCATGACTAAAGGTGGAAGATTATCAACCCCATCTTTCAAGTCTATATACTAGCTACATATATCTCCTTTGGGAGAATGAATTTGCACCTTTCCCTTTCTGCTAAGCTTAAAAATGGCCCAGTGCAACAATATGGGACAGGAAACTTAATTAAGAAGAAGGCACAAGGTTCTGGGAGACACCCAAGGAAAAACCATCTCTTTGATTAGGAGAGGGAGGCTGGATAGGACATTTTGAGTTAGTGGATGCGAGGGATTTCTAAAAGCTGGACCTGGGGTCTAGAGTCCAAATTCTAGTGAGGTACCTTAGTCAGTGGTACTAGAAATACCAGCTGGCAACTCTGCAAATGCCTCTAAGACAGATAGACATTCTCATATTCATTCTCTTTCTCTCTCTTACACACACACACACACATACACACACGATAGAAATTTAAAAAAAAATCTAATTGTACATCTTACAGATCATAGTATCACAATAGAACCCAAATTCTAAATTTTTTTTTTCGGATTTTAAATTTTTAGATTTTTGTGTGGTTTTTCTCTTTTGTTGGTGATGGTAAAGAAGATTGTAAATTTGTTTTGTCCATACACTCACTGGGTATATATTAACAGGAGTACACTCTCAGAAAACCAGTACATGCAAATATAAGATGCCATTAAGAGTTCATTACTATAAATCTCATTTCTTCTATGAAATCAGTATGTAAAGAAGCTTAAAAAGATGTGTACTTCTTAGGCTGGACTCTAAGCAGAGCAGAGGCTCAGGACCTATCACAGCTGGTCTAACACTTCCTATCATTCTGTTAAAGAACAAATTTCAAAAAGCTATACTTAATGAATTTCCAGTTTTCCTCTTATTTTATGCACTGATACCTGGTATTGATTAGGAGATGAATCAATAATTAAAGTCTATGACTGAATATAAAACATTTAGCACCTGTGACTTTTGGACCTTTTAGCCCTTTGCCCAAATACCTTTTTGTAAAAAAAATCAGATTATCTTGGGTATCTTACTGACCATTTTCATCTCTGGGCCTAGTTTAGTTTTGGAACAATGGAGATCATTTTACAGAGAGAAACACTAAGTTGCTTCCTGTTATTCATTTCAAAGTGACTTTTTTTTCTTTTCTTCTGAGGCAATTGGGATTAAGTGACTTGCCCACGGTCACACAGCTAGGAAGTGTCTTCAAGAGTAGATTTGAATTCAGGTCCTCTTGACTTCAGGGCTGGTGCTCTATCTACTGCATCACCTAGCTGCCCCCAAAGTGACTTCTTAAATACTCAACAACAACTCTTCAGTTAGCAGGCCTTTGGACTATGGGGATCAAAATAAAACTCTAGGTCCTAACATAAGAAAAAAAGGCCAGACCAGCACATCTCACATTTAATAGGCAATGTAACCTTGTGTATATCTCTATGGGTGACCCTTATCTAAACCAGAGATTTAGAGAGCCTTGATTATCACACCTCCTTGATGACAGAACCGTCAAGATCGGATTTGGAATCAAGAGACTTGGACTCAAGTCCTCACTATTATTTACCAGCTATCTGACTTTTATCAAATCACGTCATCTCTCCCTCTTTTGACCTTAATTTTCTCCTAGTAAAATAAGGAGTGGGAAGTTGGATTAGATCAGGGTTTTTAAGCTTGGTTGTGAACTTTTATAATTATATTTCAATTTCTTATGTAATTCTATATATTTTATTTTCTGTATTTAATAAACAATCTGAGAAGGGGTCTAGAAGTTTCAAAGTGACAAAGGGGTTCCGAACTCAAAGATGATTAAGGACCCCTTCTGTGTATAGCTATAATCCTATGAAAAGAAAGTGATTTCTTGGAACAAAGACTCATATTTGGGGATACTGTCTTTCAGAAAACTCTGAATTTTAGGGAGAGGAAGGTGCTCTCTTAAAAATATAAGAGGTAAGATCTAGAGGGAACAACTGCTAATAATGTCTAAATCTACCACCAAGCCATATACTATTTTATGGATAAAACAGCTTACATCTAATTGCCCAAAATGAAGTTATTCACATAAGGTGTTTTGTGTGTGTGTCCTACACACATGCTAAGTGAGGAAAGCAGCAGCTAAGGCTACACTGCATGGGATAATCTATTCTGAAAAAAAAAAAAAAAAAAAGCATCCAGAAGGGTAACAGCAGCAGCAAACCCTGACAAAGGGGACATTTAGACTCTACAAAAATAAACTTAGTCTTTCTTTCCTGTTCCTCATAGCTGCAAAGAATTTGGCTTTTATTTATTCACTTCTGCCAGTTTTCTAAAGCAAATACATTAGGAAAGATCTATTGATATTTCAGACTCCTCTCACTAAGCTGTGTGACATGGAGGAACAATCTTCACCATCATCATCACATGTGGGAGGCAGGAGTGTAGCAAGGGGGGCTTCCCCTGAGAGGAGCCCTGAGGAGGCTCAGAGATGGGGCAAGCTCCACACAGACCAGCTGCCACACTCCGTGAGCTCTTTATCTTTTCCTGAGATGCCACAGTTCTATCTATTCATTGATTCTGGGGAATGGATTAAGCCCACTGCCTTCTTAACCCAATTCCCCATACACATTTTAAAATTAAAACAAAACCAAAAACAAACCTAGATACTATCATCTTTAAGTTTCTACTAGTCTCTAAAAAAACTTCCCTGATATGTATAGTGCATGCAAGTCTCTTAAATAGGGGAAGTCTTCACTAGCTAAATGGTACTTGAATACTATGAAATTGCTCTGAAGTCCAATTAACAAGATTTCAGGAGCAAGGATGGCAAGACTGATGGGCCAGGACTGGGGTCTGCCCTATGGTTGATTCATCTGGAAATATATTGCAATGTAACAGTGAAGCCTTTTGAAGGCTGGAAAGCCCATATTTTCCCATTCTAAGTGAACTTTCCACTCCACACTATGCAGAGCCAATGACAGCAAGGAAGGAGAGGGAAATAAAGCTCTCCAGGAAAGAGGCAGAGGGTGAGAGCTTTGTCTGACTAGCAGCTTTTGGAAACCATATCCCTCCATTAACTTTACAAAAGACTCTGCTTAGGATGACTGGCTCATCTTACATGTACCTTCTTTAACAGAAGCATCAGAATACTCTTGGGAATTCAGGGAATAGGTGAAGTACCTTATGAAGCACTATATTAAAAAAAAATTCCAAAAAGGACTAGGTAAGGGGGAAGTACTAGAGGACATTAAAAAAACAAGGTGAAAGTTATAGAAAGTTCCAATATGATAACTTATTTTATACTGATGCTCAATCAAGGAGATGGAGTTTGGGAGTTATTTCTCACCTCGACTCGCCTAAACAACTGAATTTCTAAATCTGGAAAATGACTTTTGAGAAAGTAGTAGTTTGATTCAGGGAAAGACTGGAGATGGGAGAAGAGGAAGGAGGCAGTGCGCAATTCATCCATTCACTCTCTCTCTCTTTTGCCAAGCAAGAGATCTGAGAAGTCCTTCACAATGCTATTAAATTTTGGCTATTATTTATCTCTTTCCCTGGTAACTTAGTCATTTCCCCAAGGCTTAGATGCAGGGGCTTTAGTACACCAAGGACACAAACTGTCCAAAAAAACTAAATTCCTCTCTTCATCAGTTATTCATCCATTCTGGATGAATGCCCCAAAATAACCTGCCAAAAGATGGCTTTCTTATAGCTAGACAGGAGAATGGATGGCTGTATTTATGTGAGCCTAAGCAGCTTCAGAAAAGTAATTAAGTATGCAGGTTTGATTACAATCCCTTACTTCCCAAGGTCTGACAGGCCTCTTTTTCCTTAGCCCACTAGAGAGGAAGAACAAAAAAACAAAAACAAAAAACATTATTTCACTTCCTGGGCCACAGAATATACAATTGGTACATATCATACAAGAAGATGACAGATAAGGGGCAAGAACAGACCCACAGACTAGTGCAATCGGGAGCAATGATTCTTCTAAAATTCGAGGTGAGTTAATTACCAAAACACAAAATGGGGGAGACACCCATCACTCTCCTGGAGTCCACACTGGTTTGCGTTTGTGGCTTAACTGTGTCCAAAACACTTCTGCCATCTTTTCTGGAGAAGGAGAAGAATCATTTACTCCATAGTGGTAGATACCTGTGACACGAATGCCTTTTCCTCAAACAGTTTTTTCTTTCTTCCTATTAAGATTCCCCCCAAGATCCCAATAACAGGCCAAGAGGAAAGGTTGACAAAATCCAAGTGTCTGAGAATGACATAATACTGATTTTTTTTTTTGAGGTGGGGAGGAGAGGGGGTAACAGTTCATAAAATGTGTATCCTCTCCTGAGAAACAGTGAATGAGGAAGGGGAAAAGAAGGAAGAATGGTGGATGGGGACACTGTACCACAATCATGCAGCTTTTGCTGTACAGATGAACAAGAACATACACATTGTTGGTGCTTGTTCTAAGCACCTGCAGGCAGTTTCCAGGGAAGCCCATGGCCCATTAGAATGATGTCAGTTCGGTTCTTTCTATAGCGTCCCCTGGGCTCTCAACCTCAGCTTTGGGATTTAGCCTTCATCCTCTCTCAACTCTGTGGGGAGGAATTTGTACTGCTGCTGGCGGATCTGAGCCAGTTTTTTCCTTGCTTCTTCTAGTTCTCGTTCTTTCTTCAGCATTTCTTCTTGGGCAGCGATGATCTAGAAGAAAAGCAATAAGGTTTGATGGGCTCGAAGAAGGTATAGGTGCACCCCTGCTACTTTTTCTTTGCCCATTGTCTTCCTTTCCCCCTCTCTTTCTTGCCAAACAGAGGGCAGAGCAGTCCTTCATAATGCTATTTAATTTTGGCGATAGTTAATCCTTTCCCTGGTAACTTTGTCATTTCCCCAAGGATTAGATGGACATGAACTATCCAAGAAAACTAAATTCCTCTCTTCAGCAGTTATTCAAATACTTTAGAGCTACCCCTGATAAATCTAGTATCCTTTCAAGTCTGAAGAAAGAGAAAGAGGAAGGGAGGGAGGGAGGAAGAAAAAAAAGAAGGAAAGAAGGGAAGAAGGAAGGAAGAAAGGAAGAAAGAGAAGGAGGAAGGGAGGAAGGAAAGAAGGGAGAGAAGAAGGGAGGGAGTGTGATCTGGTCAAGCTGGCTTTCTATTTCTCACTCTGGACACTCTGTTTCCCAGCTCCCTGCTTTTCCTCTGGCTGTTCCTCGTGTCTAGAAGGCACACTCTTCTCCCACAGAATACTTTTCTTCCTTCAAAATTCAGCTCAAGTATCATTTTCTAGAAGGTTTTTCCCTATTAATCTATCCTGCACCCTTCATCCCAAACTACCTTCTATATAACCACTTTGTATTTATTTGTGTTAATTCTCTTTTCACTTATATTTATGCAGCTCTCTCAAAAGCCTTAGTAAATGTTAAATTACCAAAACTTAAGGATACTCTGTATTATGTGTCCATTGTCTTTACCATTTGAATGTAACCTTGTGATAGTAAGGATGGTTTCTTTCTTTGTAGTTGTATCCCTAGAACTTAGAGGGACCTTAAAAATGTTTATTGGTTGACTGACCTTAGTAGACACTGTGGGAGCCAAGGTTAGAGGGTGTACCAAATCTTAGTCCCTGAGTATTCACTCACCTGAGCAATGCCGCCCACAAACTTTGTCTTCACCACCACATCATCATCATCGGCTTTGCCAAAGGCTGCTTTCTGCGCTGCACGGACGAGATTGTCAGATGCTCTTTTCACAGCATTTCCTGCAGCCTAGGGTGAGAATGAAAAATAAATCCTATCGTTAAAGATTAGACAAAACAGAATCTGAGAAATGGTCAAAGATGAAGGATTCAGACTCAGGGGAAATGCCAGAGTGAAGTAAACCGAACAAAGAAAACAATATTGATCATTTCAACACTGTTAGTGAAAATAATTAAACATAATGACTAATTGGTTTCAGAGAAAAGTTGAGAAAAAATTTATGTCCCTCCCTTTACTAAAAAAGATAGAAGGATATGGATGTGGAATATTGCTTATGATGTCAAACAATGTCATTGTATTTCTTTTGCTGACCTACAATCCCACCCACCTCTCTTTTGCCCTGCCCTTTTCTTTTTAAATCTTTGTTTAAAAGGTTAGTCTGCTGAATAGATAGGGAGAAGGATATCTTTGAAAGTGGCTGTGATTTAAAAACAAAAAGAAATTAAAATTTAAAAGATGAAACCAAATTAATCAAACAACTAACCTTAAATAGCAAGCATTTCTTTAGTGACTATAATGTGCCAAACACTGAAGAAATCATCAAAGACATATATCACAGAATCAAAGATGGAAGGAAACTTAGAGGTCATCTAACTCAAAGTCCTTGTTTTAAAAATGAGTATCTAAGGCCAAGAGAAGTCAAGAGACCTTAGTCATATTTACAGAGATAGTAAGGAGCAGAGCTGGGATTTGTTTTTCAAAGCATTTTTTCTAGCATTCTTTCTTTCTTAAAAAAAAAAAAAACAATTAAATATTGTATTTTTGTATTGTCTACATTTTCCTTGGTATCCTTCCCCTCATATTCTCCTCAAAGAAAATGGACTCAACTTTGATGGAAGGCAGAAGGGAGCAGTAGAAAGAATGCTAAACTTCATGGGAGCAAAGAACTAGAAACAAGATAGATGCTGATCAATTGAGGAATGGCTAAAAAAAAGTTGTGGTATCGGAATGGAATGGAATGTTACTGGGCAGAAAAAAACAAATGTAAGAACTACAGAGAAGAAGAACTACATGAACTGATTTTTTAAAATATGTTTTGTTATAAGGGATGGTTCTTTGAGAAGAATATGGGGAAGGATATTTATATATATAAAATACAGCACCAAACCTCTGAGGATGCTGAGATAATTATAGCTTAGCATAGTACCTGGCACAGAATAAGCATTGTACATAAGTGTTAGCTGTTGCTGTTGATAAAGGATGACTATTAGCATCTTTGACTGATTAATTTTTAAGCTTGCCTAGCTGGGTGCTGCCCCACACACGCCCCGACCGCCCAGGAGTGTTCCACCCCCCCGCCCCTGTGCCCTGGCACGAGGCCCTACCTGCAGCCTTCGCATGGCCTCTGAGTCCTGGTCGGCCTTCACCTTGCAGGCCACCAGCAGCTGGGCCGTGGAAGCTGCCACCTGCTTGGCGGAGGAGATCAGCTTCTCCTCGCTGGCGTGGCCCTGCACGGAGGCGTTGGCGGCTTCACACAGGCTGCTGGTCGCCGCCGCCACCATCCTAGCCTGCAAATGGCCAAGAGACAAAGAGTGAGCGAACGCTCTGACTTTCCTGCGAGAGCTCAGAAAGCCGAGAGAGAGCAGAAGCAATGACTCACAGCAGAGATCAGTCCCTGAGACCACTGTCCATCGTCGGCAGCATTTGCGGGGATCGCGCCAACCTAAAGGAGAGATTTAGAGGGATTAAACGAGAAACGTCAATATCCCCCCTCTCCTGCCAGCTACTTTTAGACCCCTGCCTTCTTCTCAATCTGAAACGAGAGCGAGCTAATTTACTATCACCTGCGGCACTGCCACCCAGAAATACGAGGGCAGAAAGCCCATTCTCATTCAGGGCTCTGAACATCCATAAAGGGTTTCCCAGGCAGGTCCTACCACTCGGGCCAGGTGGAGCAGAGGAGAACTTCAGAATGACCTCATCTGAGTCGCCAGACACCAGGTTTTCCAAGAACAGCTCAGGGAACAATAGGGAAGGACGGCCTTTTATACCATTTACTTCCTCTGACAACCCCTCTCTACTTGAAATGTGGGAGCTACAGAGTCCATGTATTCAAGGGATGAGGGAAGCAGAAATCTCCCCCAGTTACTGGGCTCTGGAAGAAGCAGTGTGACTTTCTAGCACATGTCCCAGGAGAAAAGCCATTTATCTTAATTGTTCATAAACTCATATGATTCTTTGTCCTTAAGAAATTCGGGCTGTTTAGTCAGGGAAAGAAAAGCCTGAAGACAGCTTGTTTCTGTAACAAGAGATACAACAACAAGGGGTCCGTAACAAGGTTTGGGGGAAATATTTTCCTTCTAGGCAGGTCCACCGGAGGTTAGTGGCAATGGAAAGAACTGCATCGACTTCGGGTTCATGTTTAGAAATACAGAGGGGCTGGACCTCAGTGAATTGTCAAAGCAAATTTCTCTAGGAGAAATTGCAAATGGGATCATAGGGAGCTTTTTTTTTTTTTTTTTAAAACTTTTAAATTCCAAAACATACGCATAGGCAGTTTTCAACATTCATCCTTGCAAAAATAAAAGCATTCTAATTTTTTCTCTCCATTTCTTCTCCCCACCTCTCCCCCGGATGGCAAACAATCCAATACAGATCATGGGGATCTTTAAAGTAATTTCAGACTTAAACACTAGAGGGCATTGCATGGAATTGCAATTTAGAAAAAAGGGAAGCTGCATTCCATATACACACATTTCTGATGATATTTTCATTTATTTATTTTTTTTAGTTATATTATTCTTCAGTGGCTTTGAAGGGTGGGTAGCATTTGGATAGGTGGAATCATATATCTAAATTACACATTTTTAGACTATAATTTTTTTTAGCAGGATATAATTATTAAGTAATATTATATTTTTTGGACAGGACTTGTGATTTCATTTTTACAGAAAATTCTCAAAGATAACCAGCAATTCCTCTGCAATTGACAGTCTCAGTCGCCTAGAGCCATTCACTCATCTGGAATAGGAGAAACATGTGATACAGAAGGAGTGATGTGTTCAAAGTCAAGAGTCAAGGTCAAGGCCAAACCTAAACTCAAGTTCAGGGGGGCATTGAGAAGGAAATGCCTTTCCCAGGGTGACACAGTCACTGTGTTAAAAGGCAGGGTGTGACTGAGGTCTTCTTGACCCTAAGGCTAGCTCTCTAAATTCTATCCTACCCTAAATTGTTATGCAAGGGACCCTAGCATCATGTTGATGGAAGGAATGCTCCAAGTCATTTAACCTCCCCCCCCCACCATTAGGTAGATGATGACACTGAGTCTTCTCAAATAAAACAAACAGCACCCCCAAAACCCTAACTGCCATGCAGCTGAATTTGAAGAGATGACAGAACTATTAGTCCTTAGGCAACCTAATCAAAGGAGAACTAAAAACTACTATTTGTGCTGAGACAGAAGGGAATGGGTAATTTATAGGTGAATCACATATAAGACAATTGGTATTTAGACAATTTACCAGCTGTGTGACTCTGGGCAAGTCATTTAACCCTCAGTTGCCTCAGTTTCCCCAACTGTAAAATGAACTGGAGAAGGAAATGGCAAACCACTCCAGTATCTTTGCCAAGAAAACGCTACATAAAGTCATGAGAGTCAGACGTGACTGAAAAACAACTGAACTCAGAAGAAAACTACCCATGTAAAGTTTGTCACTTATTCTGTAGGACTTAAATGTTAAAAGAATTAATGATACTGCTTGGAAGTGAGAATAGGAAAAATGGTTTTTTGACTTGCATTGGCCCCCTCGCTCTGGTGCTTATAGAGTCAGCCACTCACAAAGGAAAAAACAAAACATTGTTTATGATTCAAATAGTTCAGTGGTACAATGGGGATATACAGGACCCGTCTTTCTATTCTAAAGTGGAATGCCTCCTTTAACGAGGAGCAGCTGGAAGACCTGGAAGCCAAACACTTAATTATGCTTGTCAGGTTTGCATAAACACAGTTTTCGGCCAACCTGATCAGGGCTGGCAATTCGGTAAGTGAAGCTGAGATGTCTGACTACTTGGGCTCCTACCCTCAGTCACTTGGGCTCTCTCTCCAGGTGCTTCCTCAGCCTTTCACCCCTTGCCCACAAGGGGCTTACTCACCTTCCCCTGGGCCACCAGCTCTCTCTGGGCCGCCGATGCCGACTTGACGAGAGCACTCGTGGCTGCTGCGATGGATTTGGCTGCTTCTAAGATCTGTTCTTCAAAATCCAGAGTCTCGTCTGCTTGCTATAATTAAAAGAGAACACCGTCATATGTAATTCACATGCAAGGGGGGGCTGTTCCATGCTCTCGCTCCCATTACTGGGCTTATCATTGGTAGACTAGCCACCCTTAAGCTCTCTGCCATCTGGATCGTGCACATCTGTACAAAAACAGTAAGTGCTGACCCTGGCAGGTACTGCCAGATCTCAAAGGTGGGCAGACCGCAACATGCAGATTTCTAAAAGCCACATTTCCTTGCATGAATCTGTAACAGAAAGCACAGAATCACCCTGCATAATATCAGAGTGCATGCTTTTCCAATAAGAAACTACATGAGTTCTGGGGTAGAATATGAGGGTCATATTCCTGTGATTCTCCTCTCAGTAGGGCCCAGAATAAGGGAAGGATGGCTAGCTTCCATGTTGTACTGTAAAAAGGAAAACAAAGTATTTGTCTGATTTGTCCAAGGGTGCGCGTCCCCCACACACTGTAAAAACAACTAGTGGCAGGGACACAATCCAGAGTGCTGAAAACCTTCCCAAATGTGCTTCAGAGTGCAAGCTCTCGACTAGCAAGAAGCTGGGCCGAGGGATGTGTCACTTGAAGCACAAGATCAATGTTATCTTCAGTCGTTTAACTTTTGTGCTCTGATGCTAGTCTTAGCTTTACTGTGTCACCCGACAAGGCAGGGGCAAGCTGTATCCTGGGGGCTGAAGGCATGGCGGACACCTGACCAGGGGGAGTCAAGAATCCTTGCCAAATGCCTCATGTGGTCGGTTGGGAGACTTTGGTCAGTCCCTCAAGTCAGACTTGCATGTAAATCAAACCATAATCAAGGATATCAACATTAACATGAATGTTCTGAACCTGGCAAAAAATCCAGCTTTTGTTTTTACAATAAAAGGGGAATTTCAAAGCAAAACAAATCCTTAAAGAGGTAGGGGCACTTCTAAGAATCAGGGGAAGGATTTGGCGTGAGGCTATTTCTTTTGTCCGTCTTTCTTATCCTGGAATTCTGCTAGCTGTGTGTGTCTATAGTATGGAATTCAGATGAAGGGGGATATAACTTGGACTCTCATCCAGTAAGTGGATCAAAATAGGATCAAACTGTTATTTACAAAGGACTTTACAAAAATTATTTTTTATTATATTTATTTATATATATTTATAATTATGATATATATAATATAATATATGGATAATATTATCAAAGTTCTACTGCATAAAGAAGAATCACTGAGGTTAAGGAATTTTTTTTTCTTTCTTTCATCTTTTTTTGGTGCTTTGGAAATTCATCTATGGAGAGAATTGTGTGTTTCAGAACATTCTGATTCTGGGAAGTCTAGGGAATATTGGATCTGGAAAGGATCTTATGTGATCATCTAGACCCATTCACTCATTTGGAATGGGAGAAACATGTGATACAGAAGGAGTGATGTGTTCAAAGTCAGAGGTCAAAATCAAGATCACACCTGGAACTCAGGCTCCTAGTCTATTGCCCTTTCTATATTACTAGCTGGCTTAAGAGAAGAGCAGTAGAGCATTTGCTCAGTTGAGTTCTCATTTTCTTAAGCTATGAATTTTTTAACCGAATGATAAATCCATCCAAGTTAACATTCTTTAGGCATTCTTAAATGTTATTTCTAGTATAAATGGGGCATAATACTAGCTTCTAGTAGAAAATGGAGAAGTGCAATTTTGCCAAGTCTTGGTGAATTCAGCAAATTAAGCAAACACATCTTATTAAATAGAAAACTTTAAGAGACCCTCCAACTTCTTTTGTTGCTCTGGAATTTTATGTCACTAAATAACGCTTGAAATAGATTCTTCTGCCTGGGGAATTAGCAATCTTTTGATACACGAAATTTTGGTTGCCAATAATGTATGTTATCATGCTATTTGACCAGCACTTATTTTATTCCCATCTGTACATATTCTATAGCTCAAAGCTATTTTGGAAAGATAATTTGTAAAAAGCCATTGATATTATTCTCATTCTCCTAAGAAGGGTTTCAAATGGACGGTTTGATAGTCAAATGAAATATATAGGATAGAAGATAATTATACATTACACGTGTATAAAGCCTGTACTATTTCTACTTCTACATCTGTCTGGAAGCCAGTTTTATTAGTTAAATCCAGACCTACTTTGCTGAAAGCACACATCAATGAAAGGGCACTTAGGTCTCTTATATGGTGTATGATACCTTGCTTAAAGATGACATGAGCTCTCCCAAAGCCAGCATGGACTTTGCAGTTCAGTATTTATGAATGTGAAGGCTCTAACAGAGACCTTGATTACCCTCTTAAAGTAATTATTCCTTAACAATGGCTGCCTTCTTATGATAATAGCCAATGGAATCCCCTAGTGGGAAAGGAGAAAAACAATTCAAGTCATGAGCTATTCACACTCAGAAAAGTAGAAATACTTAACTGGTGTATCCTTCAAAATTCTGCCTTAATAAAGGGCCACAAAAAGATGGGGGCTTTTTTTTTTTTTTACATTGATATTCACCATAATTTTAATGTATCTAGAGGAAGCCCTACATTTCTCTTTTCATAAAATTTTAATTTATTTATTTGATCGCTTTTTTAAAAGAACAACTCACCATTCATGAGCAAGACATATAGTGCTAGGAGGCTGGAGGTGAACAGTAAGAACAATTTTCTTGGAAAAAAAAAAAAAATGGAGAGAACACTGTGACTTGAATCAGGAGACCTGAGTTTGAGGCTCAGCTCTACAATTAAAGAACTTTATGACATTGAAAATTTTCAACTTTCAGAATTTCTTCTATTTCTTCTTCTTCTTCTTTTTTTTTTTTTTATTGAGAGAAGTTTGGCCAAATTATTTCTAAGTTCCCTTCCAGATCTAATATCCCACTTAGACTTTTTATTCTAATAATGACTCCTGGCTAAAGTTCTATTCTCAGATGTAGAAGAAAATAAAAACAAAAAACAAACAAAAACAAAACACCAGCAACAAACAAAACCCTGAGCTCTGGTTTCTAAGAAGAATGACTATAAAAAGAAAGCCATGGGGTTTTTGTATGATTTTATTTTAAATGAAAATCTACTGTGACTGATCATACAAAAGTAAGCTAGCTGATCATAGATTGCTTCTCGACTTTTTATACTTACTGGGGTTGCACGCAGGACTTAAAAAAAAAATTAAATGGGATTTAAGTAAACCTATTTAAAGTTGGCACTGTGGTATAGTGGATAATGATAGTTTCAACATCAAGATCTGGGTTCCATTCTCATCTGACACATACTGGCTGTATGATCTTGGACAAGTCATTTAACTTTTCAATATCCTGGGCAACACCTAAGAGTATGAGCTCTGATAAGCATAGGAGCATTACTATACCAACAGTCCCACCCCTTATTTCTATCCCTAATTTAAAAACTATTCATTCACCACAGCCTGTTTAATATGAGCCACGAGAAGTCATGAATATGAGGAAGTCAGAGAAAAATGGGAAGAGTTGTATGAAGTGATGCAAAATAAAGAACTGAGAGAATATGCACAATCATTAAAGTAATGTATATAGCATTAAAAAGCAGTTGGATTCTGATAAAGTGCAATGAAATATCTCTGGCTTACTGAACCGACAAAGAAATTCACATTTGTCCTTTTGTTAAGAGAGCTGGGACTACAGATGTGGGAATAAGCTGTCAGACCAGTCTGTCTTGTAATCAGTTAATTTTGCTTAAAAATTTTTCTTTGTTACAAGGAAGGGCTTGAGGGCAGTGGGGGAGGTAGAGAAATTCAGGGAAAATAACTAGTATATATTTTTAAAGACATAACAAAGCAAATTAGATTAGAATCCTGTGTGATCTATATTCCTTCCCTCCAATATCATTAATGATCAAGGCTGGTTTTTTGTAAATCTATAATCATTTCAGATGGCTTTTTGTCCACTGTAATGAAAATACTGGCATTAAACAGTCTGTGAGACAAAGGAATTGGTGACATACAGTGGCTAAAGTTAAAATCTCCTACTTCCTCTACCTCCAAGTCAAAGATTACGAAAGGGTTTTCACTCCAGACTGACATCCTACACCTCCCCTCAATGTCTTTGCCAACCACTTTTTTGGGACAGAAGGAAGAGCGTCTTCTGTGGGATGTCTGTCCAAAGCTCTGCTTGGATGCTAGTTATACCAGTGGTACCTGATCTTGAAAGTGGTGACCATGATTTGTTAACGTACACATGATGTCAAGAAGAGGATGGGACATTGAGATCCTAATGACTGCAGTCACAGTCAATGCTATTTTGTAGTGCATTTCATACACAAATTTCGAAGGCTCTGAGCATATAAAAGTATATGACTGAGTCTAAAGTTCCCTTCTATGCTATTCAAGACCTAGATTTAAAACATGCTTGTATAAATGCAAACATGCTTCCATTTGCTAAAGGCTATCACTGGAGAAGAAACTCTTAAATAATATTGGGGGGGAATACAAACAGAAGCACAATTCAAGAATGTAGTAACTGCTTCTTCATTAAGAATTAGCTCTTCCGCTGGCAAATATAAACATGCACAACATCTTTTATGTCTGTACAATCTTTTAAATTGCTTTTTAACCCATCCTTGTCAAATTTATTACCGGAAAACTAACAATGGAATTTCTTCACTTTCCCATGTAAAACAATAAAACATAAAACAAGTGTTGTTTTATTTTTGCCTTAATGACAAAATGCACAAAAATATTATCATTCAAATGATTATGGAATCAAGAATCACCTTTACCAATTTCGTCTAGAAAAATAAGTATTAACATCAATCTTTTTCATGTTAAGCAATTCAATATGGGTAAAGACTGCCTTATTTCTTTATCTTCTGTTCCCCCAGCATCACTTTGGTTTTTGTCCTTTCTTTTAGGGGTCAGTCCTCCATCTATTCAGGAAAGTTTGGGACTTTATAGTACAGGGTTCATGTAGAAGAGTTCTAGGGATGGCAAGTATTCAGGTTCTCTCTAATGATGAGCTCCTCTGGTTCCCTCTCCCTTCTCTCTGCCTCTCAAAATACTAAAAGTTCATTATCATATAGGTCTGTTTTAATTGTGACTTTTGCTCTCCCTCCCCTTGCTGCTTTTACCCCAAACATCTCTGTTCCAATCAGGGCTTATATGGGATAGGTAAAAAGCAAACAGGAAAAATTTGCCTTTCTTCTTGCTCATAGCCTGAAGCTTCCCTAGGGTAAGACAAATGGAGGATGTTGCCCAGGTCACTGTTCTTTTGCCCCATCCACTCACTCTACCCAAGTGATTTTGTACCTGTGCCCAGTTAAAATCTTGTTTCTGGCTAAAGAGAAACGACGATTACTTTCCATAAAGCTGCCTGAAACAAAATTAGGCAGAAGAACAGCTCATTATGCAACCTTTCAAGTTAAGAATCCTTGTTTTATTTTGACAGTAAGACACAAAGGTTGAAGTCTAATTATACTAAGCTATGTCAGTATACTGAAATGTTCCTATCTTATGGGTCAGGTGAATTTTCAGTATTATAAGCACAGTTAGCTGTACTGAAGAATACTTGCTAATTAAAAATAAGGCCATGTCCTTCACACCAATTCCTTTAAAAAACAGGATTTAGTCTATAAAAAAAAGTGTGAAGATTTTGCATATATTTAAATGCATTAAAAAGAGAGAACAACATCTAGAACTCTCAGATATAGGCAAATGAATCATATTTCTTGCTGGTTCCAAGTGTATAGGGAGGCCCCCCTCTATCAAATCCTTCATTTTTGGCTTTCAGAATTATCAGTCATAGGGCAAATACCCCTATGGCCTATACCCCCAAACCCAGACTAAATATAATTCAGCACAAATGAGATCCATAAAACGAAAAAACAAAAAAACAAAAACCTTTTTTTTTGACAATGGTATTTTAATATAATTGGTTCTCTGAAATCTTATGTAGACATCTACTGATTGATGTTTTGGGAGGCTGATAGAGAATTGGTTGGTTCTAAGGCACCATCCCTCCTCCTAGTTCCTAGTAAATCTTTCCCTATATTTCCCTTCCAAGCCTGGAGAAATTGGAGTTCATCAAAAGCTTATGGAATAAGGAATCTCCTAAGTGTCTTCCTGTTTCTTTAGACTAAATTGGCTCTGGAAAGGAACTCAGAATGGAAGATAAGGGAAGGAGGTTTTGGGGACTGGTTATGAAGAGGCAGTATTACATGAAGCACTCTATGCCCTTTACATTCATATTTTTTAAAAGCAATGATGATTCTAATGTGACCTGGAGGTATAGAATTTCTGTTTGAAGCACAATTATTAAAGCCTTGATTCTGCTTTTAAAAGAAGTCACAAACACGTGCAAAATAGATGAGCTGGAATCATTAAAAGAAAAATCATAATATTGATAAGCTCATGGAAGATGAATCCTAGATACATCTAGGGTAAAAGTCACTGATGATAAAACTATTTCATTCATTAGGCTAAAAGATATGACATTAATTAATTGGAAGTCCCAAATTTGGGGATGTGTGTTGTTGATCTGACTTTTTAAAAGATCTTTTTTTCCCCTTCCAATACTACTCCTTGACGAATACCAATGAGAGCAAGGCAGAGGAAAAAAGTTTTAGGCGAGGTGATGGTTATAAACTTAACCATTTACAAAGCTTTCCCCAAAACATTTCCTTCCTCTTTGAGCTATTTCCATTCATCTTAGAAGCATTAAGGATACATGTTAGGAAAGTTAATTTATTTCAAATAAAAAAATCTTTCTCAGCCTTTCAACCTGATCTGTTAATTTTAGATTAAAAAAAAAAAAATAGTTCACCAGTGTTAATTCACTGCATTGATTTCAAATAACCATTTCCTCAAAGAATTTCATAGCAAAACTAATTGCTTTGGTCAAAAACTCAAGGAAGTTATTTATTGATGCAATGAAGAAGGATTTAAGTTTTGGCAACATAGAACGTTAGATGTTTGGAAATTTTCTTAAAATTAAAGAAATAAGGCATTTATTATTGTCTCAGTGGGGCTCAAGAAGTTTGGAAGGGCCATTTGCTATGCCAGGATTCAGGGAGAGCCAAGAATACATACTACTGAGAGGCCCAGTAGAGAGCACATTTTATAACATTGAGACCAAATAATTTCAGATGTTGAGGAATGTAAAAAGAATATTTCTATCTTATGCCATGTTTTTAAATTATGCTATTATAGACTATGTGTCACTTCTACTATCCAAATTCTTCATGAATTTTTTTTTTTTTTTTACTCTCTCCATTTTGTTTTGTTATTGGCAAACTGGATCCCTTTATACATAACATAGCTGTAATAAATTCCGAAGCTAATTCTGAAGAACAACCTTTCTTCTTTGAAAGGAAAGGGACCAAAGTTATTTCAAAGAGACTCATGTAAAAGGAAAAGAAAATTTCTAAAAAATTCAAATCCCCAACTGTCTTATAACAGATCACAAGCAATTTGTCAGCCTCTGCTTGGTAACAGGGTTACTAATGGTAAGCTATATCAGTCAAGGAAACTCTCAGCCATTATTAACATTGCACTATTTTTATTAAACTTATTAAAGCTTAACCCTGATCCATTCCAAGTCTGAACTTCTAAAATAATATGAAGATTCCCACTGAATTGTGATTGTATAGCCACAACATAATTCACAGGGTAATTGGATGTTTTATTTTTACTACCTGATGTTAAAAGCAATTAGATGTTTTTGGTTAAGTTTTTATTCCCCCTTATATTCTGGTTGAAATTTTGAGACTATAACACTCTGGAGATTAATCTAAAGAGCAGAAAAGGAATAAATTGAAATGGGAAAAATAAAGAAATTGCTTGTGTTTGGTGGCTATAATATTGATCTTTATCATTTGGAATAAGAAAGTGCTAGCTGGATTAATCCCACTATCATTTTTGTCACTGAGGATACAATCCTGAGAATTTGTCAATGTGTAGATCTATGAAATACAATCTCTTGAACCCTAAATTCTTGAGGAAGTTCTAATAATTATGTGATTTTTGTCTATAATAAATATCTTGCAACACTGATACAGTTCCCAAGCACAACCCAAATAAATGGAATATTCCATATTCCTACAACATAATATAAGAATGAGAATCTGAAGTCTTCTAAATATCCTTGTGACCTTAAAACACTCCTCCCTGTTGCCTTATAGACTATATTATGAACCCCCGGAGACAGGGCAGGACACTGTAGGAATATGTTTGATATATAGTTGGATTAAATAACAACCTAATATATCAAACATATCACACAGAGGCCTGCAGAAAAGGCATCCAGGTTTGATTGAGCTTGAAAATGGACACAGAATTGAAGACTATGACAGCAGGGAATGATCATCAGCTACTAGAGACGCAACTTCTTTACCTGTCTGTGGAGGCATAAGCCTATCTGTGAGTGTGGAAATAGCACTATTAGCAATATGGCACATGCATAAGCTCTCTAACATTTTTATTCGATCATCATACCACATTTCCAATCAAAAAGTTAATTCAGCAAGGTGTATTTTGTTTATTGATTTTTTTTTTTTTTGTTCTTCTTCTGAAAATCCAATGTAAAAAGGGATGCTTAAATTTTAAGAATCTGAGCTGGGAGTGTTCCAGGTAACATCTTCACAAGTCAAAGACCATTACATTCTAAAAATAGGCATTATGAGCATATGGCATGTAGAGTAATTTCACCAACATCACCTTCCTTAAGGTGGTTCATAAAATCAAAGGAAATGCCCAACTATATACATTACAATCACTAGTACCCATCAAAAATTCAGGACCTGTTATGGTAGACCAAATACATTTTCCTATAAACAGTGAAAATGAATATTAATCTTATACTATATTTCTTTTCCTAAAGGTAGAAACATTACAACAGCTGATTTAAAAAAATTAAAATATTTCTGAAAAAGTTTAAACTAAAAAAAAAAAAAGAATTAAAAAGAGAGAAGATGAGTAGAGTTGAGAGAGGAAACAAGGAGGTAGAAAATGAGTACAACAATTAAAAACTTAAAAGTGTATATTTGTTTTCTTCTTTGGAAAATCTATCTAGACAAAAATGTTATTTTATATAGATGGTAGTGAAAAAAAGCAAAGAAAATAGATGTTTCTCTAAAACAGATTAGATTATTAAGGTTTGGATATGCAGTTTCTCAAAAATGATTAGTCAGTTAACATAAGACATGTGAAAGGCATTGAATCAAAAGTTTCTAAATCAAAAAGTTTTTACTTGGAAAATAGAGACTGGCTCTGGATCACTGAAAATATAGCTATCCCTGAGTAACAATATACTCTTCTTATTGGGGGACCATATGTAAAATATATAGCATAAGAGTAAAGACTCATATCAACCACTTAATTATGACTTTCACTCTTGTTAAATCATTTTGTAACATGTTTGGTATGGAAACCATTACATTAAATATGACATCTGTAGCAACATATGCAAAGAAAATAAGGGCTAGAGGTCTGCACTACAATTCTGAGAAGCTTCTTAATTTGGTAACCAAAGATACTAAATTTTCTCAACCATGATATCTCGGACTCCCTCATATGCTAAATGGGAATTTCCCAAGAGACCTATGAAGTAACTTACACTTTTAACAGTTTTCTTGTGGATAGAAAGGAGAAAATCTCCATCTGTCATAACTTGCATCTTTTATAACTTACATTTTCTAGATCTGATCTGCTTTTTCTTCTTCTAAAATAAATCTAAAACAATGAGACCTTTAGGAACTTTGGTCCACTGCTATTACTAATAGCAAAAAATTAAAAATATAACTGGACATATGAGGGGAACAGCAGAATACAACAGTAGTCATATTGAAATGCTGTTTCCTTCAGCCACTTACTGGTCAACTGGACTCCTTCAGAGGCTGAACAGACATTGGCAACAGTCCCTAGAAACTTTCCTGATGGCTTGGTAAGATGGGCAATTATCTGACTTGTTTTGTGGAGGTTGTCCCACCCAGTCAAGATGAATTCCAATTGGTCCCACCCAGTCAAGGTCAATTCCAATTGGCTAGAACTCTGTTCTTATTGGCACTATGGGGAGCTCATAATAGAGCCTCAAATGCCATGGTTTTCAATTCAAAGAGCTCATTCTCCCTAAATCAAGTGAAATGACAGGTCAGGTGAATATCAATTAGATGGAGAGAAAAAATTCAGAACCAAAAAAGGATAACTCTTTACAAAAAAAACCAAAAAACAAAAAAACAGAGCAGATATATTTAGGATATATAAAATGAAATTTTAAAAAAAGCAGGCACATTTCTTTCCCCAAGGAATTAAAATGTCTATGGAAGTGGATTAGATGTTAATAGTGATTTTTTGAGTTATTAGACAGGTTCCCTCATGATTAGATATAGGAAAAAGTCAGGGAAGGAAGAAAAAGGGTCAGTGAAGGGTCTAAACTCAAGATTAACCACATTAACCTTTTATTTTTGACAAAATTGATAATTTTCAAGAAACTAGAAAACAAAGCAGATTTTTAATGTACTTTGCTGTGTGAGTTTGAAAGAGAAATTATAACTTTTCCCCATACATCTCCCAATCTCTTTGGGACAGAGACCATTTGGAGGAGATATGATTTCATGGAAAACTGAAGAAACTAAAATCCTATATTAACATCTTAGTAAAATATTTACAATTCTTTTGAAGGTTACCTTTAGGCCAGGAAGATAGTTCTTTGGTTTAAAAGAACTGTAAAAAACCTGACTGTTCAAGGAAATAATCTCAATAAATTCATCAAGTGGTGGTATATGTTTGTGTACTACTCTGATGAGTTATTTTTTCCTTGAGTCAGTTGTAACATTTTATACTCAAATATTCCATGAAAGGGTAGAGAGACAGTGTAAGAGTTGAGAGTATATTCTTGAAGCACTCAGGGTTGATTTCCCAACTTTTCTGTGGGGAAGCTAATTATTATTTCTTGGAGGTCTCACAGTTAAGGAAGTTAAAAGTATTGAGAGTGAGGACTCTCAATTGAATATATTAAACTAAAATGTTTTTAAAACCAGGCACTAATAAACTAATAAAAATAAACCATCATGGAGGTAGATCTGAATTAATAACATGTTTTTTGCTAGACCTGTCCAGTGGTTATTACTTTATGACAGAATAAGTGAAGTCAATTAATGAATTGAAGACTATATATGTAATCTATATACCCACATAGCTTTTCAACTTTAGATCTTCTTTCTCTCTACAATCCTTTTTGAATGAAAGTAGTTCACTTGTGAATTAGGTTTTCAATTTCTTTTCCCTCTCCTGTCCCCATCCCTCTCATACTCACAACATATGCAACCTTAAATTTTGATGTCTATTGATGAGCAAAAACATAACAGGAAAAACTTCAAACTTTAATCTCGTAATTTTTCCTTTGTGGAAGGAGACATTTTTACAAATGAATCATTTAGAAGAGCTCTCTGGATTAAATTTAAAGATAGATTTTTCAGCACTGCCTAGTTTCCCTCTATAGTGATGTTTTTTTCAAGGCCCTACTTTCCTTCTATAAAAAACTCATGAAAATTTTGGAATCCATAATAAACCTGGTACCTTCTGACCTTTCATTTTGTAGCAGGTACTTCCTAAGAAGGCATTCTGCAAATACATCTATGTATGAGATAGAAGTAATTCTATATTATGAAAAAGTTAGTGATAGATTCATAGTCTTGATGACAAAGAAATAGGTAAAGCAGACTTCTCTGTAGCACACCTGCCCTCCCTGTTCCTCTCCCACCTCCCCATTTCCGGAATCATGAAGTCACTGTGTTGATGTCACAAAAGCAACAGTCAATAGATACTCACTTTTGGTTTAGCTCTTGGCTTTAGTTGCTCGAGCTTCTTAGCTGCAGCCTCAATAGATGCTGCAGCCCCCAGTAATTCAGTTTCAGCAATGACTGTCGGGTCTTCCGGATCCACCCACTCTGTACCTGAAATGAGTCCAAAACACCATCATTTTTGGTAGTCAAGGTTCTTGCTCTACTGCCGAGACTCAACACAAACACCCGGAAATATGAGAGAGTATGATGTGGAAGAACTCTGATGGTCTCCCTGAAAGTGAATTTAGTTTCTTCTCATCTCATTTAATGCCTCTAATTTCTAAAAAAGAGCATTTAATTACATAGATATTTTGGGCAAACCTTTGTTTTTGATATCATTTGCTGTAGAGCAAGGAGCAGTCATCAGTAGGAACTTTGGCAAATAAGTTCACACAAACTACTACTGTCTTTTTGTGGAATCCTACTACTGCCTCCAGCTGAAAGTTTTAGCAAGTCCAGATTCCTCAACTCTGAATGAAATTGCCCCGGAATGATGGCAACAGGGGTCCAGGAATTCTTTACTGCCATCTTCCTCACCAGGGCCTGGGATGAAACTTGGATTTATAGTACATAAAGTTAGACTGAAAGTATTAAGTACAGAGAAGTCTGCTGCAAAAGCAGCACTCAGAATTAAGTTGGCTGGCATATTTTTGGTAATTTTGGTTTTTGAAGCCAATGTTGAAGAGTAGATGGAAAACTGGCCCAGAAGCCAGGAAGACTTGAATCTTGCCACTGACACATATTGGCTAGGGAGTTCAAATTTAGCCTCAGAATCTTTCTAGCTATGTGATTCTGGCAAGTCACTTAAGCTGCTTGCTCCAGCTTCCTCAATTGTAAAATGGGCATTATGAGGAGAAATAGGAATAATAGTACCTCTTTCCTTGGACTGTTGTAAGGATCAAGTGAGACAGTAATTTGTAAAGTACTTAATATAGTACTTAGAATATAGCAGGTGTTTAATAAATGCTTTTTTCCACTCTCCTTTCCTTTAGGTAACTCTCTATGATGACAAATTGCAGAGAAATGGCAATGGTGCAATAGTAGAAGGAAGATTGTTATCTGGTAGTTTCCTACACAATAAATTCACAAGTCTATTGCCTACTTTCGTTACTTTGGATGACAACATAGAAAATAAATGACAGAATCATTGGAAAGGGAGTTTAAAATTGGCTCTTCTTTACAAAAAAGATGCATGCAATACAGAGGGAAAGAAGAAAGCTTGTCCTAAAAAAGACATATCCAACCTTGTTATTTCTTACCTTTCTCTACTTATTTTCTATAACTGAGAGCTTCTGTTCCATAAAGGACATTCAGGAAAGGTTTGAAGTGGATTTTCTTTAAGCCCAGCAAATGACCAAGGCAAACCAACCCCCTTGATTATGAGAGTGAGTATTGTCAATGTAGGGTGGAATAATGAGAATCAAACCCACCTTTCATGGCTTCTGCTGCCTGGATAAGCTCCGTCACAGCACCCGCCACTCGCTTGGAGAAAGCAGCCAATTGATGCTTTAGTTCTGGTGTTGGTTTCTGCAGAATCTATGTATGAAAAGAAAGCAAGCAAGATTACATGTGAATGTTACAGAAAATATATTCTTCCATCTACCAAAGCTCACAACTGAGATAAAGTTATGAACTATGTTATAAAAAAGTCAAAAATTATGAAACAAAACCACCCCAGCTGCTCACCTATCACATCCAAATTCTAAGGAATACACATCCACACACCACTGAAGGCATAAGAACAAAAGCAGCAACAAATATTCAACAGCAAAGCAAATGTGTGGTCTAAATCTAATGGCGATTGGTACTTGGAAATCCAGTAGTTTGGTCCCAGGTGACAGGAATCCCTAAGAGTACAAGCATCGTAAATCCTAGACTTCCAAGTACAATTTTTTTGGGAAGTGAGGTGAAATAGGAAGGGGCAAAACTCCAATGACAAAAAAGGGAGAATCACTTTTATATATTTATTCAAGATTGACTTTTTCTTTTTAAATTGATGATTTAAAGATAGATAATTAATGAGTACTATTCTCCCTTTTTTTTTCATTCTAGATCAGATGAGCTTTTTCAGCTGAGTTTTTCACTAGTCCATCAAAGGAATTATTATTATTTAGTCATTTCAGTTGGGTCTAATTCTTCCTTGGGATTTGTTGACAAAGATCCTGGAGTGGTTGGCCATTTCTTTCTGAGGCAAACAGGGTCAAGTAATTTGCCCAGGGTCACACAGACAACATCCAAGGCCACCTTTGAACTTCTCAGACTCGTTCTCTTAAACTCATTCTTTTAGTCTGTTCCTTTATATTCATAGTGGCAACCTTTAAATTTGGAGAACTTAATAAATTCATAGATGATACTTAGATTTTTTTTTCCACTTGTACCGATAAACATACAACTACCATTTCTCTGAGTTCTTCTAAACAGATAAAACAAAACAAATCTTCCTTATGATAAAAATCGGCATTACTACTTTGGTGCAGGTAAGAGAAACAAACCCATTTTTCATAGCATTCTTCTTAGTTCTTCCTAAAGCCCTTTGGACTCATAGTATTCTGGAAACCTTAGCCCTACCATCCCTCCTTCCTTTTTTATCTATAGCCTATCCCTCATTTCTAGTTTGACTGAAGATGCAGAAGAGCAAAATCTCAAACTTTTAGGTAAAGTAAAATCAAGAAGTCTTAAAGTTTTAGCTGAATCAACTAACCACTAACTCATGTCACAAGCTGGAGAATCAAGATTGATTGCCTCTGGGTCAACTGACTAAAATATATTAGAATGTTCTAAAAATATTACAAATAGACAGTTCTAACCACTCAGAGTTGTTTTTATCTCTCTCTGTAAGATGCAATTTCTTTATCTCATCCTGTATTCCTTGAGGCTCTCTGTTACTGATTTGTCACAATTTAACACCATATATATATATATATATATATATCTCTTGGATTTTTTTTTTCTTCTCTTAGATCAACACTCCGCTCTTAATTTGCAACACTAATGAGAGACATATAGATATAAATAACCACTCAGGGTTCTCTTGGTGAGATAAACTTCCTCTCCATTTCCTTTATTAGTTGAGAGTTTGTACAGGTATAAAAACTTCATACCTGTCAAAGATCTTCACTGAAATTGTTCTAATTGATTTGGGAGGCCCTGATATTCTTTCTTCTACAATTATTACCTTCTTTTCCCCTCCCCTCACGCCCATCTTCATCTTTAAAAACTAGTTCAGTGATATGCAGACAATAAGCAATTGGGAAGCTGAATGAGTCCTCTAGTCAAATTATATTAAGACTGTTGAGTCTAGTTTTACAAATACAACTCTTTTAGTAGTAGGCCTGTTCTTCTAAACTGTGATGAGTAGAATTTGCTTTCCCTAATGCTTTGGGCTCTTCTCCAGTTTTTTCATACCTCACTCAACAATTTGGTTACTCCTTGTGTCACTGGAGAAACCAATGGATTTTTAATCATATAATCTAAGTTCAAATCCTAGCCATACCACATATTATGGGACCTTGAGCAAACTGCTTAATATCTCTGGGTCTTCAGTTTCCTTATCTATAAAATGAAGTTAGATTCAAGGATCTTTAACATCCTTTCAAACTCTGAATCTATAACCTTAGATTTTCTATAATCCTTTGATTTCAAAGAGCAAACAGAACAAATATTTATTGTCTATTATGTGCCTAGTGAATGCACTCACAAGGCAGGATGAAAAAACAAAGGGAAGTACAAGATACAATCCAGAAGGACATTACAGTCTGGTTGGGAACATCAGATTTATGTACATTATCACTGGGCAGCTCTAGACTTATAGACTTCATAGCCACAAGACTCCCAAACTTGTATCAGTGAGTATTTGCAAATTAGAATCTTGAATGTTACTGAGTCAAAGAAGTATAATTAGTTGTTGTCTGGTCATTCAGTCATGTCCTACTCTGTATGATCCCTTGGATGCCAGTATTGTCCATGGGATTGTCTTGGCCAAAATAATGGAGTAGTTTGCCATTTATTTTTCCAGTGGAAAACTGATTTTAATGTGTAAAAACCAAGTTATACTGAAATATAGTCATCAAAATATACATACTTTAAAAATCATAAATTTATAGATCCCCTCTGGAATCTATTCCTGGATAAAGGGACATTTTGTATGACTTCTGTTAAGAATCCCTTAGAGGTCTAAGTAAGCCAAATCCCACATACTCTCCCACATCCAATCCCATTCCCAACCCACACATTCTCTTTGATTTAAAATAATAGAGCAACTCCAAATCTTTTTGTCTATAATTTTTCTCTTGAAAACTAAAAGATAGTTAAGAAAACTCCAAACCTACACCAATTGTAATATTTACTATCCTTATCTAGATTTGGGTTTATAAAGTGAGCCTAGCTGTTTGACTCTTTGTGACCCTATTTGGGATTTTTTTTTTTTGGCAAAGATGCTGAAGTGACTATCTAGTAAGGGTCAAAGGCTACCTTTAAAGTCAGGTCTTCCATTCCAAGTTTGGCATGCTACCCATTATAGCTCATGGCTGGTCCAACTACCAGAAAAATAGTGGTACCTTAATTATGGCTGTCTGATATGAACACCTGAAAAAATGATGTTCCTCTCAGAAGGTAATAGAATTTTTTGAAAAGCTATTAACTATTTGTGGAAAGGTAGGGGAAAAAACCACACACTCAAACTGCTTCAGAGAAGAATGAGGAAACAAAGAATCATGGCTGAGAAAAAAGCAGTGAGGGAGAGAGATGTCACTTCTGTATATATTCTGAACTTGGAAGCAAGAAAGAAATTTTATTGTAAACAGATTTTGAAAGTGAAGCAGGATGGAAACAATTTCTATTTTTATATTAACATTTTTTTTCATAAAGACAGTCTGGGAACAAGGTGATTTCTAATGGAAGGAAACAGAACAAAATTAAAATTCTGCTGGTGGAAATGAGGGTAATTTCAGTGCCACTTAAAGATCATATATTATAGTTGTACATAAATGTTGGCCTCTGATTGCAAGAGACTATGATGAGTTCATTCAGGGAATGCTTATAAATGAGTTTACAGGTTGCCTTGTAGTCCAAATTTTGTACAAATTAAAGGCAAACGGACCAGGCAAAATGTAACACAAAGAGGTATCTGTGAACCCCAGGAAGTATGTTGGAGGATGTAAAGTATAAGAAGACTGGAGAGGATCTGAAGGGCTTTGAATATTAAATAAAGATTTCTGTATTTGATCCTGGAGTTGATAGGGAGCCACTGGAATTATTAAGTAGAGGGAAGTGGGGTAACTTTAGGAAGATCACTTTAGTAGCTGAGAGGAGGATGGACTAAAATGGGGAGAAATGGGGGAGTAGAAAACCAATTAATTATTAAAATAGGCCTGTTCCAAGTACCAGAGGAAAGAAAGGGTCACATACACATAATGATACAAAGGTAAAAATCGACAGGGCTTGGCAAGAGATTGGATATAGGGGTAAGAGAGAGTCAAAGATATCACCTAGATGGTGAGCCTGGGAATGGAGGATGTTGGAGGTAGTAGTAACAGGAAACTAAGGGAGAGGAAGAATTAGGAGGAAATAAGCTAATTAAGCTAAATTTTGGACATATTGTATTTAAGATTATGGAAATGTACAAGAAGCAGAAAGGTTATGCTGGAGAAGAGGATTTGAGAATCATCAGCTTAGAAATACTTTTATCTACTGCCTGTTCGTACAGCCATTTGTGTGTACAGAGGAAGAGGCAGTGGAGGTGGAGAAAGATGAAGCAAACAGACCCACCAGTAGTTCTTGTAACAATCCAGGCATGAGGTAATGAGGGTCTGCACCAGCATGGGGACAGTGTTAGAACAGAGAAAGGGGGATGTACAAGAGATGGTATAAAGGTAAAATCAACACATATTTACTTATTCCTGGTAAACACTTAAATAGACAACGAACTTGGCTCAGAATTAAACAGAAGAAAAAGAAGGTCTGATTTCTTCTCCTTGTAACCAAAATTTCTCTCTTTGCACCAGCAGATTCATTCTTTCAGTAATGATATAAAGATGTCAGTCACTCAATACAAAACTTTCTCAATCTTCCTCTATACTGAGGAATTTGTAGAAATGGAACTAAGAAAGCAAATTGATCAAACAGCAAATACAGAGTATAGCAGAAGTGTTAGTATGGTTTTGAGGTTAAGCTTTAATAGCTTAAATAAGTTCGGTAGGCTTTTGTGGCTTAAAACTGCATCAAAACTTTTGTCTGGATTAATACCTACCATGTTTTAGGCACTATGTGGGGTGATGAGTATATAGAGAAAAAAATCAAACAGTCCCTGCCCTCCAGTAACTTACAGTCTGAGGAAAGGGGGGCTGATGGTCAATATGAATATATAGAAAAAACAAAATAATTTAAATTAGATAAAAGATGTATTTTTGGATAAAGCCCCTAAAGCACTGAGAATAAACAACTGGCCTTAATCAGCAAGACCTGGATTAAACTCTTGCCTCTGACAGATATGTGGATGTGTGACCCTTACAAAGTCACCTAACCTATCTGTGTCCTAAGCCAACTCTTGAATTCTCTGAGCTGATCAGGAGGAACTGCTTATGCATTGTTTATTTAGAGTTCTTCAAACCAATAAAATCAGACTTGTGGCAAAAATGAAAAAAAAATACATAAGGCACTGCGTTATATAACTAGTTGTAAAAATATATATATATATAGCTCTTGCACTCAAAGAGCTCACTTTTTATTGATTTTTGAATGAATAGATTTCTATGATACTCTTTTCTCCTTCCCCTACTTATGTACACTTTAAAGGAGATACCATATATGCCACAATGGACTACTCAGAGATAACCTTTCTATAAAGACTGAAGTTTAAATAGAAACATTTTAATGTCTATTGTATAAAAAAAAAGGTTAATATTTTTGGTTTGATTCTAAAACTTATATTTCATGTCTTATATTCTTGCAAGAAACATTTTGTTTTCCTTGATTTTTTTTTTTTCTCCACAAGTTTCTTTTTTAGGAGACTTAATAAAAATGTATACTCTTTTTATGGAGCAGCTAGGTGGTGTGCTGGATAGACTTGCCAGCCCTAGAGTCCTGAAGAGCTGAATTCAAATGTGACTCTAGATACTTACTAGCTGTGAGACCCTAGGCAAGTCACTTAACCATGCTTGTCTCAATTGTAAAATGTATGTAAAATGAGCTGGAGAAGGAATATCTGCAGCCAAGAAAGTCCCATATAGAGTCACAAAGAATGAAACACAAGTAACAACTTTTTATATCATTCGCAAACTAACTCAGAAGATGGTATTCTAAATGTGAGATCTTTTATTAATAACCAGACATACTACTGGAGAAACTAAATAATTATAAATCTTGATGATCTCATTACAAATGAGCACATATAAACATACAACACAAACATAAATTTAATTTAAAATTTAATTAAATTTAATAAAAACAAATATATAAAAAGTAGTTAAATCTAAGGTGGGAGAGATAAGTTGGAGTCAGGTTGTATATAAACAGGAGTTTGTATTTCATTTTTTAGAATAAAAGGCAATATAAAAATAAATAAAATAAAAAAAATAAAAAGCCACATAAGTTGTTCAAGTAGGGGAATTGCATGGTCAGATCTATGCTTATGGAAATTAATTTTGGCAGCAGCATGGAGGATTGACTGGAGTGGGCAAAATCTTCCAGCAAAGAGATCAATTAGGAGACTTCTGCAATAATTTAGCTAAGAGGAGATGAGAACCTGGGGCTAAGATGGCAGCCATGTGAAAGAAGAAAGGGGTTGGATGTCAAAGATGCTACAAAGGTAAAAACAGCAAGATAGGGCAATTGGATGGTTATTTGTAGTAGAGAGTCCAGGACAGTGTCAAGATTACAAATCTGAGGCACTGCAAGAAAAATGGTTCCTTTGTCAGAAAGAGGGAAGTTTGGGGGAAAGCACTGGCTAGAAAGAAAGAAGATGAATTCAGTTCCAGACAAGCTGAGTTTAAGATGTCTCTAGGACTTCAAGACTGAAATGTCTACAACAGAGAAGTAATGATGTGGGACTGAATTCACCTGGAGGGAGGTGATGTAGCTGGGTGTATAAATTGAAGAGCCATCTATATAGAGAACAGTAAAATGCACAGGAGCTGATGAGGTTAACAAGAGAGAGAGCAAAGAAGGCCCACCAGGACAGAAGTTATCCACAGTTAGGAGCAAAGGAGAATGAGAAGAATGTGGAAGATGTAAAGGCAGAGTAATTTTTCAAGAACTGAATTTGTTGTTTAGTTGTGTCTAACTTTTAGTGACTCCATTTGGGGTTTTCTTGGCAAAGATACTGGAGTGGTTGGTCATTTCCTTCTCCAGCTCATTTTACAGATGAGCAAACTAAAGCAGAGGTAAGTGACTTGCCCAGGGTCACATCGCTAGTAAGTGTCTGAGGTCAGATTTGAACTCAGGAAGATGAGTTTTCCCGACTCCATCCAAGCATTCTTCCCATTGTATCACCTAGCAGACCCAATAACTCAATAATCACCTTCAAACTAAGTCAACATATAGCAGAATACTCAGTGAATTCAAGGCAAATGGAGGAACAGTTGAGCATGATGAAAAAGATTAGAAAATATGGACAAACACTAAGAAAACACTAAGGCCAAAGAGACTTGTAGACTACTCAGAAACCTCATAAACCATGAATATTTTCTTGAAAATAATCAGGAGGCCCTGGGCATGGCAAACACTAAACAGCAAACATAACAAAAAAAAAAAAAAAAAATTAACTTTATTGCACAAGAATAATGTAATGCACAAGAAGCGATTCACTGATGTGGAAGTCATTCCTGAATCAATGACTTAATAGATCAAAGATCAAAATTAGTATGAAGCTGAAAGAATAAAAATGAGAAAAAGATATTATATGTGTGATGAAAAGAACTCTAATCTGACCCATATAAAGAAGGAAATGAGGCTGAAAAAGGGAGAAATGTATGGAGAAGGCATCAATAGCAATGACAACAATTTTGTATTGAAGTTTTAACTGCATTGTTGGAAGGAATGCCTGTACCAATGAGATTGCAGAAATACTTACGATGAGGATATGGTTTCAAGTTTTTGTGGCATTCTCATTTATAATTCAAACTCTTAGTCACACTGGTTTCTTCTTTTGTTACCGGAACTATAAGCACTATTTGCAATAGTAAAGACTCCAGGGCTTTCTTCATCTTTAGACTCTCACAATTTTCTGCTTTAGGAAATCAATGTTTCCAAAACTTAAATTAATTCAGTGTTTTAGTTAATTTAACAAACATTAATGTAACTTTTTTTTTTAAAATATGTGCTGATAAGTCACAAGCTCCCCAAATGCATAAGTGGATGTGAAATCAAACAGATGAGGAAAAAGGTCTAGGATTGATAATCTTAGATTATTAATAGGACTTAAAATTTAAATGTGCTTACTGTTAGCTACTGGAATTCTGGGCTCTTTTTAAGAGCCTATTTGATAACTTTAATGATATAAACCAGGTTTTTGAACATCTTTTTTTAATGTCATGGGTCTTTTGGCAGTTTGGTAGACCCTTTTTCAGAATAATGTTGTTAAAGGAGTAAAATAAAATAATGTAGGATTTCAAAGTAAACTAATTATACTGAAATACAAATCAAAATATTTTTTAAAAACCCCACAAATTTGTGTATCCCTGATCTAAACTGATAGGAAAAAAGTAAATATTTCCATTTAAGGTTATCTTGAAAATCAGTACACAGATTTAGGGAATTTCACACATTTTTTTTAAAGGCTCATTTTAATTTCATTTGCTTTTTGTTCTGTTTAACAGTTTTCTTTTTAGAACTGGCTACCTCCATATTACAAGTCTACAAACTGTCAAGTAAAAACGAAATACATTTCCTCTGTAATTACATGTTACAATGACAATAATTGTGTTGAAAGATGAAAAAGAAACACAGGTGGCAGGCTTTGAACAGACACATAAACTGTTCAATTTTGCAGAATTTAAGGTTTGAAAGAGCTGTCTCCATAGTAAATACAGGGAAAAATGAACCCATAATAAAAAACAAATTAACAGAAATGCTAGCAACTACTCAAATAAAAATTGATGTTAGCATGGTAATACTGAAGGATACCTATCTTTTAAACAAGACTCCTCATGTAGGAAGAGCCCACAGTTATTCCCTGACTGCCTGGCCCACCCAGAGCTAAAAGCCACTAAATCGAAGACATGGAGATATAGCCTACAGGCCGGCCAAGAAAAGTGATAAATAGTGGAGTAGAAAAGAGTGCTGGTCTGGAGTCACAAAGATCTCAGATACCGAGTCTGGGCAGGTTATTTCTGTTCTATCTTTTGTGGAAACTTTGTTAAAAACAAAACCTTAGTGGCATTTTGTTCCACTAAATAAAATAATTTTTCATAATCTACCAACAATAAGCAAGATAGGATTTATAGTCTCAGTATCTTTTAGTCAAGGACAAAATAGCAAAGATGAGGTTTATGTTTAATTATCACTTGTCGCTTCTTCCTTACTAAAATCCTCCTCATGGATGATCTTGATTTATATATAGACAAGTTGGATGAAGTTTTTGCCTAAGTAGGAAAGTAGGTAGGTGAGTCACTAAGTTTTTCTCAGTTGCTTTTTTAGGGATATATTGATAAAGGGCCATGATTTCTTCCATGCCTTTGGTATCCTCATTTTTAACAACCATGGATCTTTCTATCATCATCTTCACAATTAAGGCTCCTCTAGCATGGATCTCACTTTTATTCATCTGGTTCAGTAGAGTTGTTTGACCCATTTTTACTATCTATTTATAATTCTACTTCCCTTATAAACATACATGGGACCGTAATCTTAGGTATTAATGGTAGTTCCATTGCTTTTGCTGTAGAAAACATTTGTTTTTAATAATTTTTATAGATATTTTCCATTTTCCTTCTATGTGACTTGCTCCTTCCATTCTTGTTTTTTAAAGGCATTTGCACTTGAGATTACTTGCTTAGTTTATACTTCCTGTCAAGCTTTTAAAAACAAAACTAAACAAGCAATAACCCTGGTATTACTCTTAAATGCTTTTCTTTACTTTATGCAATGATATTTCTTCTCATTATCCATGATCCTTCATAAAATTTTACAAACGAATTTAGATTTTAAATCACTGTTGGCTTTGGCCACTTTTTCTCCTTGGAAACTATATTAAGTTAAATGTTTGCTGATTAAGATGTTTTCTGGGCTTCTCTGGTATTCCTGTGGCAATATATTTACAATGGTTAGATTTTGGTACAAAATAACTGTAATCAGTGCTGATGTCATTTCTAATATCCATTTTTCATTATTGTTTTCTTGTAATGTCTTGAGGATAGCCTTAATTTTTTTTTAAATCCCTCAACAATACATACAACAAGATTCTATTTTCTCTATACCCTACAGTCAATTCTGTGGCAGTAAAGATGGAGTCCATGGGAATTCTCTGTCCCTTAATCTTTTCGTGTTTTCATAAAGAAATCTTCAATTCATGTATTGAGTCTTTTTTTTTCTCAGCAATAATTTTGGAGGGGTTTGGGGAGCAGGTAAACGTATCATCTGTGATCCTTCTTATTCTTTTGAATACTTTTTTCTATTTGAGAGATTTTGAAAAGTAAACTACTTTAAAAACTGTGTCCACTCCAACAAGACATTATGTATCAATTTTCCACACATATCTGATGAGAGCTAGGAGTTCTTTTGGATGATATTAAATGTCATTATTGAGACATATCAAATGTAGTTATTCTATTATTAGCATTGCTAATAAATGTGGATCAATATAGTAACAATAACAGATCTGTTTTATTTTGTGTCTTTTATCCTTAGTTCAATTTCATTTTCACATGGTATCTAGATGACTGGAAATAGCCAGATCGCATGCAAAGCTGACTGTAGGTTTATTTTCCCTTTAAAAACTTTTCACTATTTTGTAAGAATATACTGCTCAAAGTGTTCTATTTTCCTTCCTAATATATCCTAAACTGATGTTATTCTTTGTTCCCACGTCTCTCCACTTAGCAAGAAGATTAAATGTTTTCTCTAATACAGCTCATTTAATCTTGTTTTGGTGACTTTAAAAAACTGATGTGACAAAATCAATATCTTTACATTTATCCATTTCTCATTTAAAAAATTTGACAGGAGTCAATATCTTTACATTTACCTATTTCTTATTTTTAAAAAAATAATAGTCTGTTTAAATAGGTTAGGTCAGAGTTACCATAATCATGTATGATATCTACTCTCTAGTCTTTATTCTTCTGTTTGACTTGTTATTTAATCACATTTTAAAAAAATCTAACCAACTGATGGTCTGATTATAAATAGATATGATTTTGTCAACTTCAAGTTTTCTCAAGGAGAATCTAGGTGACCAATTAGTCAATAAGTATTTATTTAGTGCTTCCTCTGTGCTAAGCACTATGCTTACTTATTACTGCTGTCAAGAAGCTTACAGTCTAATGGGTAACATGCAAAAACTATGTAGAAATAAGATACATAGGATAAATTGGAGATAACCAATATGGGGAAGGCACTGGCATTATGGAGGATCAGGAAAGGTTTCTTATGGGTGAAATTTAGCTAAGATTTGAAAGAAGCCAATAAGATGGAGATGAGGAATGGGAGAATTCTAGGCATGGGAGACAGCAAGTGAAAATGCTTAAAATTGGATGAGGGAGTATTTTATGTGAAGGAGAGCAAGGAGACTGGTGTTATTGGGTTATAAAAATGTTGAGGGGAAAGAGGAGGGAGTTAAATGTGTAAGCTGACTGGAAAGATAGGAAGGGACCAGGTTATGAAGAACTTTTGAATATTAAACAGCATTTCTCTTTGCTAGGATTATTTAAAAGGGGAGGCATGGATATGAGTTGTCTCAGGACAGCTTCTGAGATGTCTTACAATTCACGAAAATCTAATGCACTCATTAAACTAAAACTTAAGTCTTATGATTTCAATTTTGCTAATATAGATGTAGTTCAGTTATTTCTACACAGCAAAGTTCTGATTAATGTAACTCACATTATTTGAAATTTGCACTTTTCCAAGTAAATTTATATGTAAGTTAGGATAATTAGGTCTGGTTCAATGGAAAATTCAAATAATGTGACCACTTAACAGGGATTCATTATCTGCATTAGTTGACTTTAATGTGTAATGTGTTAAGTCAACTTATTTTTGCCTGAATAAAGATCACAAGAGAGAAGTTCCAACAGTAAATTAACTTTTATGAAGAGTTTAAGAATTGCAATTCTTAGCAACCTTTGCCACAATAATTCTGTAAGCAAAAGGACCCTCCAGGACAGATCCATTTTGGATCTATTTTGTGGGTTGCTTTGACCAGAAAAAATTCATGACTATCTGACTGATAATGAACCTCTTCAAACCTAGGTAAGCTGGTTCTCAGGCTAATTAGTCCCAAGAGAAATCAGAGTCCCTCCTGTACCAAGACAAAGTACTGAAAAAGAACCTATGTGATAGCTTGTGGTGCACATGAACTAACATTCCATAACGTAAGGGGATTTTCATGGAGCAAATTCTAATAAGGAAATCTCACCTATTTTATTTTTCTTAATTTGGTTCCTTTGCTATGTATGTATCTGAAAAGACTTGGTTCCCTTGTTTTATTTATATTCCAAAAGTTAACCTAATTTAAGCAAACATTAAGGCCCTTGCCTGGGAACAAACATTTGCAATTGTTTCCTTTCCACTGGCACTCCAGCACAGAGGTTTCTGCTCAGGGGGATTAAGTACATCACAGCCTACAAGGACACAGGCTATCAATTTCTTATTATTTTACAGGTTCAAAGGAAAAAAGGATTTTAGTTCAGGGATCTTAAATATTCTATCATTTTCTCATCTTCTTCCTATCCCCACTGGGCCTATAGCTAGAAAGAGAAGAGTTCAAATCTAGGCTTAGACTAGTTCTATGGTTCCAGGCATGTTTTTAAACCTCTATCTGCTGCATTATCTTCAACTGTAAAAGGGAATAATAACAGCCCCCCACCCACCTCCTAGGACTGTAAAAAATCAAATATGAATGAAGTGCTTGGAACAATGCCTAGCCCAAAGGAGGTGCTTAATAAGAAAGGAAACAAACATTTTTTTAAATGTACCAAACTTGGGAGGTTGTTTTTATTATTATTATTCCCATTTTACATTTGAGGAAACTGAGGCAGGCAGAAGGAAAGTTACTTGTGCAGTGTCACACAGCTAGTGAGAATCTGAAGCTATATTATCTGAACTCAGGTCTTCCTGACTTTAGGGCCAGCACTCTGTCCACTTACCCATCTAGAAGCCTTAATAAATGATTTTTTTCCCTTCTTTACAGAGGGAAACCAAGGAACAAATTAAGAAACTTGCTCAAAAGCCATACTAATTAAATAAAAGCTATTTAAATTCATTTCACTTTTATTCAGTGTTGATTATGTGAACAACACTGGACTAAGTGATGGATATGCAAAGGCAAAAATCGGATAGTTTCTGCTCATAAGAAGCTTACATTTTCTGGAGGTAATCAATATGGACACTGAAGAGTAGCTAAACAGCAAAAACATCTATAAAGAAAATATAAAATAATTGGGAGGTGGGTGGGAGGAGAGCACTGATAGAACTTGGATCTCTTCTTTCTCGTGGCACCAATCTCCCCCATCCCCCACCCTCCGGGTTCCATGTTGTCTCCTTTGCCAAGATCAATCAAACAATCTCTTCTATTTTCCCTCAGATAGCTGTCATTTTGTGGAACACCCTTATATTGATAAGCAAAACAGAAATTAGATTAAATATCCCAATAAATTTGAAGTCCAGAATTGAGACTTTTAAAAATGTCATGCAATAGAAAAGGGAAGAGAATGCCAGGCTGCCTGTAAGTCAGATAAATTACCAATCCTTTTTCCTTCTGAGTTTTCTTAACTGAAAAATGGAAGTATTATCCTTTCTTCTTCCATCCTCACAGGGCAATGAAGCAACAAAATGAAGAATGCAAATGCAAAAGTACTTTAAAAAGGTATGAAAGTAAAATAATCTCTCTTTTTTTTCCCCACTGTATGAGACTGTCTGTCTCCAGAAGGAAAGCATACAAAGTCATTCATTTTAATTACCAGGGAAGACAAGTTCTGAAATAATCTACTGTGAACTGGTCTGAGAAAGTGAGGAAAAAAAAAGGGAAAAGAAGAGAGATAGAAAGGGAAAGGAAAAGAAAGGGAGTGAGAAAGTAAGAATGGGAAAGAGATATGAAGGGAAAGAAAAGAAGAGAGAAAAAAGATAAGGGGAAAAAAGTAAGGGAAAGAAAGAGAAACAGAAAAAAGAATGAGAGTGAAAGAAAGAGTGAGGGAGAAGAGAATGTAAAAAATGGAAAGAGAAAGAAAAAAGGAAAGACAGTTGAAAGAGAAAGAAAAGGAGAAAGAGGGAGAAACATGGGGAAGAGACTAAGGAGGAAGAGAGAGAAAGAAGAAGAGAGAGAGACACGCATAGAAGGAGGGAGGAAAAAAGAAAGGGAAGGCAAGAGAGAGAGAGAAAGAGAAAGAGAGAGAGAGAGAATATGAATACGGGAAGGGAAGGAATGAGAGAGAGAGAGTCAATATATTTTTCTTACCACAAGGACATGTTCCAGGAGATCCAGGTATCCTAAAGTACATTCAGTCCCATATCGCAAAGCTCTGGCTTTCACATCTTCAGCAACATCAGCATGATATGAAGCTTGCTAAGGAAAGAAAGGAACACAGACCTTAAGCAGGAAGAACCAGTTCTATACCAACTAAAGCAAGGAAAGGAAGTTTTCTACCCATATTCATAGGTTCACAGAGATAGAGCTGGCAGGAAAAGAGATTTCAAAGATCACTTAGGTCAACTCTCTCACTTTAAAGAAAAGGAAATCGAGGTCTAGGGAAGATAAAATGCTTTGTTCCTACTCCCATAGATAATATATGTCAAAAGCAGAATCTGAAGCCAGTATTCTGACTCCAGAGCCAGTAATCTTTCTACTGGATCACAATGAATTTTAAAATTTAATTTCTCAAAGATATTACCACTAGGGGAAAGGGGGAGAGGGGAGGAAGGAAGAGATCTTCAAGTCTTATTTTGAATTATTAAGGAAATGATTCTTAAAAGTGAGGAAAATAAAGGGTTACTCTGCAATTATATGAATGGTCAATCGCTAGCTGATCCTGATACTTAAAGATTTAAATCAAAAGTCAGAAATAATTTAGAGAGACTCAATGGCCTCCTGTGTTAGGAACAGGAAGAAATTAATCATCTAAGATAAAATTTGTTATTTTTTTGGTTCAGAATGTCAATAAATATATATAGAAACGTAGTAATTACTCTGGATAAGGGAATCCTGGGCCAACAGTAGATTCTGAGGTTGTTCTCTGAGTCCCTTATCTGAAATCTGATGGTGTCTGATTCCCTTATTTAGTTCCTATTACAGAAGTAAATAAAATATCAGCTTTCAAGAGAGAAAAAGTAGTGTGAGTAAAACAGACAGTTTCTCTCAGAGTTGTAATAGTGGGTGCAAGGGCTCATTCCATTACTACATGATTTAGTTCTCACTTTCTTTTCAAAGTGAAATTGGATGGTTATCATGACTCTAGTCATTTGTTGTTACGCCACTCACCTTAGTTTACTGTCAACAACCTGAGTCTGGGGAGTAGGCTAATTAATGCTTGCTCCTTCACCCACTTATAGTACTAGGAAATCTCTTCATCTCTTTCTATAACTTGCCTTTTAAGTGGGGGGTTGATTTTTGCACTCCCTCAATGAAGCAGGCAAAAAAAAAAAAAAAAAAAAAAAAAAGAAGCAGGCAATGGAAGCTGGGTTGGGCCCAGGAGTAAACTGGTAAATGTTTCATAACTGTCTCTCCAGAAAAAAGAAATGTACACATGATACACTTTTAAATCTGCATTATTTATATTTTCTCCATTACTTTCTTAAGTCCAGACAATCAATAAAATAATGAATCAAGCCCAGATTTTTAGCATTTGCTTATTTCTAAGCAAATACTGACACTAATACCCTGAAAATTGAAAAACTGAGTTTTCTGGCAAATGACTCCAGTACAAGTTGAGTGGGACAATAGTACCACAGAATGTAAGAGCTGGAAATACCCTTAAAGAACATCTAATTTAACCCTCTCATTTTATGGAAAAAAGAAATAGAAGCCAGAGAAAGTTGGAATAGAAGCATAGACCACCCAATGAGCTCTGAAAAACAATGTTGGTTTAAAGATTCTCATATACAGGCAGAGAGGCATTCAGGGTACACGGCATAGGATATGGAGTCAGTCGCGCGTGGGTTCAAATTTCAGCTCTGTAACACTCTGGTTATGTGAGTCTGTAATCTCTTGGGGGTTTAAGATTATATGTTAATGTTTGCTTTACTAGAAGGAGTCTCTCCAATGGGATTTCTTGATATCTACTAAATCACAGGTTTGGAATAAACAAATATAGATTATAGAGCTCAAAGGGACCTTAAAGGTTAACTCATTCACGTGTCATTTAAGAGATTAGGTACCTAAATTGAGCAGTGGAAAAGCTAGCTAGATTAGGAGTCTGGAAGACTTAAGTTTAGTTTCTCATATATATGAGAAATCAAACTTTTTTCAACCTCAGTTTACTCATCTTTAAAATGAAGATAATAATAGCACCTATTTCATAGGATCACTGTGGAAGATCAAATGAGAAAATGTTTGTAAAATGCCTTGCCAACCTTAAAGCGATAAATGCTACAATTATTATTATTATAAAATAGGTACAAGGTAATTAAAGGCTTTTCAAGTTTATACCAATAGTAAGTGACAGAGCTGGGCTATTCTAACTTCAAAATTAGTTTTATTTTTTTTTCTTCTGTGTCATGGAGCCTTCTAAACATTTACAAATAGAAGAACTTTAAGTATAAAGGCTTCTTTGGGACTCTGATCTAAGTAGCCCTGTGGTTTTTTTTAGGACATTCTCTCCAGTTTTACTAGATAATTCATGAAGGATGAATGATTTCTTAAAATGTAATACAAAATATAATCACAGAAAAGATGGGAACAAAGAACAATTGGTTCTTTTTTTTTGCAATAGATGTGCTTCTAGATTGTACATAAATTGAATTTTTATAAATTGAATCATAGTTGAAACACAGTAGAGAAATTTGCTATTTGAAAAAAGAAGCTAGTGAAACATCTTGCCACAAAATAGATACTCTTTGCAATGCAAATAATTGTCCCTTAACTTATTCATTTTCTAAATTCAAGCTCATGTATGATAAGTTTGCTTAAAGCAGGATGTGCCTGCAAAATAACCATCAAAATTGTATTACTTGTGTAGACAGAAAGGGGGTTTGATTTGGTTTAGGATTTGATTTTGGATTTCTGCATTTGGTTTCATTTGAAGTTTTTTGTTTTATACAATGTTATGAGATTTTCTAGGCAATTGATTTACCTTCCTTGTGACATTTCCTTTGCTTAATATGAACATTAGTTTGATATAACAGAAAGACTACTAGACTGGAACTTGAAAGAGTAAGATTCTGCTAACTTGGTACAGTTGGCAAAGAAATGGCTCAGTGGATAGGGTGCTATGTCTGGGGTTAGGAAAACACAAATTTGAATTAAGTTTCAGACACTAATTGTGACTCATGGGAAGTCACTTTACCTGCCTGCCTCAGTTTCCTCAACTGTAAAATGTAAGAATACCTCCAATAATGAGGATCAAATGGGATGATTTTAGTAAAGCATTTAGCACAGTACTTGGCACATAGTAGGAACATTGAATAATTGCTTCTTTCTTTCCCTTCTTCCTTGGGTATATTAAGCTGATTTTTCAGTCCCAGAACCTTAATTATAAAATGGAACCATCTTAATCAATAGTTTCTAACATCTCTTTAAAATATCAAGTAGAATAAGGAGTAAACTAATCTGGAATTTGTTACAGATAAGACATCTAATTTAAGTCATGTATGATTACTGGAAAAAAATTGACTATGCTGCATTCAATTAAAAATAAAAAATCATTTAGAGAAACTCTTGTTAGATTTTTATATTAGGAACTTAACTTAGATGAAATTAATCAGCTATTTATAAATTATGTTTCAGTTACTACAGGGCTCCAGTAAATGTAAAAGGAGATAAAGTATTTATTCTAGGTAAGGAAACCCTAGGCAAATAGTAGATTAGGTTGTCTTATGAGACACTATTAAGTCTGATGGGGTATTATGCTCTTAATGATACACTGTAGAGGTGAATCACAAAGCAGGTTGCCTCCTCTATTCTCTTTCTTCAGTGATATCCAATACCTTCATTCTGCCTGCAGGTAGCAAAGGTGCCCCCTTCATCCAAGATGTTCTATCTTGGGATAATTAGTTTAATCCATTATCCTTTACCAGGAACATATCTGCATTTTAACAAGGGCCATCTGGATAAAGAACATAAATAAAAATACCCTGCTAGCTCAAGGAGGGGGGTTGGGGATGAGGAGGGGAGACAGAACCTTCAGTGCCTCTTAAATCACTTCTCTAGGTAGAGCCAGACATTACCATTGAGAGATTTCACACCTAAAAGACAATGGAGAGGCTCATGCTTGTCAAGAATATTCAGACATGTTACAAACTAAAAAATTAGCAATCTAAATCTCCAAATATTTATATCTATTTATCCATTTAATATATATATATATATATATATATATATATATTACATATGTATATACATACATTAGAAAAATGGAGATTTTTCTTTTCCCCTCTTCCTATACACAGTCCCTTTTCACCATAGAAGATCAATATGTCTCAACATCCTTCTCACCCTTTCTCTGATTAGTTACTCTCTGAACCTCCATTTTAAGGAATGTTCCCTGACATTCATTTATTCTTCTTTGGCAATTCTATTCCTTACTCTTTGGTCTTCTTTTTCTATCACCCACCTTCTTCCCCTTGCTGTACTATTTTTTCTTTATGTACTGTCTTCCCCTATTAGAATATAAGCTTCTGGAAGGCAAGACAATCTTTCGCTTGCATTTGTATTCACATCGATTAACAGAATGCTTGCTATATAGTAAGCACTTAATAAGAGCTTGTTGCCTTGAAAAGAAATCGGTCATTTGGCAAGAGTGAACAACAATGGGTGCAGAGTCTATAAAGTCTTTTGGCATCCAGCCAATATCAAGGGAGCTAGAACATCCTGACATGTTGGATGAATGCTTTTTGGATGATTTGGTGGAAACAAAAGCGATAGGAGAGTATAAATAAAGAATAAGAGAGTATAAAGGATAAAGGATAGGAGAGTATAAGTGGGAGAATATAGAGTATAAAATCAATCACTTTTAGGCCATTGTCAATCAATCAACAAGCATTTATGAGGTGCATATTATATACCCAAGAGAGCTTACATTCTATTGACTTACATGGACGAGATTCATGTGGTATTATACTGAAATAAGAACCCCCTTTTCCTATGTCCGAATTGATGGCTATAAATTCCTTTATAAATTCACAATTACTATGAATTCCTTACTTCTAGCGGCTTTTAGGGATATGGCCACATCCTGAGGAAAGCCTTTTATGATCAAAACCTTAGTTATTACCTTTGATTCTTTTTTCCTCCTTTCATCTCACAGCCAAGTAATTATGAGGACATACTGATTCTGTTTCTAAAATATTTCTCATATCCAACTCTTCTTTATACCCAGTGTCACCACTTTACAACAGGCCTTCATCATTATCTTTCATTTCAAGTATCAGAATAACCTTCAAACAGATATTGCCATCTTACTCTTTCCTCCACTTGAATTTCCACTGGCAAACTAATCCTCCTTAGGAACAGAGATCTAGTCCCATTATTCTTCTGCTTAAAAATCCTTAGTGGCTCCATATAGTCAACAAATAAAGATCTAACTTTTGCCTGGCATTCAAGGCACACCATAATTCAATGTTATCTTACCCTTATAATCCTGTCTTGTATTATTCACCATTGCTCCAGCTTACTTAGATAACTGCATCCTCTGAATATACCTTGTTTTTTCCTAGTGTTCTCTATATCTGGATGCCCTTTCCCCCCTCATTACCTGACAAATTCCTATTTGCCATGGAAAGCCTAGCTCAACTTCCACTTTCTCCAAGAAGCCCTCACTGATTCCCTTCCTACTCCTAATTACCAACACCTTTCCTCCAACATCCTGCCCTGCCCTTTTCATAACTGTATAATTTTCTATTTCTCAACTTCCTACTTATTATGATAATTATTATTAGGAGTCATTATGATGACCCCTGTGTATGTGTGTGTGTGTACATGTGTGCATAAAAAAATTAAATCTCCTAATTATGCCCTTGCTCCTCAAGGGTAGGAATTGTGTTCTATCTGAATCTTGTTATCTGCCCAAATTAGTACCCAGAACAATAACACCAGGCACTGAATGCTTTCATGGATCTAAGTGATGTTACCAGACTTGGAATTTTATCCAAATTTCATTGAACTGCTTACATTCAGATAAAATTTTTGTTTTAGCTGCGTCGATTATTAAAGCTTTTAGTACACAAGACTATTATTTTTCATTATTTATTAGCTAGTGCCAGTCAGCTTGTTGTGATGTAAAATTTTGAGCACTATGAAAATTTTCCCAGAAAATCCAGTCAGACTGCCTTCCCAGATCACTTTGGCAAGACTTCATTGCCAGATTTCTGGATCAACAATTCTGATTACCAATTTTTCATATGTATATGTATATGGCCATATATTAAAAAAAGTTTAGATTTTGTTATATGTAAGAATCAGGCCGATACAGGGTTTAAAACTTGCTTCTGACACAAACTAGTCTTGGTAAATCACTAAATCCTTTTAGCAAACTCTAAGGCAGAGGTCCTCAAACTATGGTCGCGGGCCAGATGCTACAGCTGAGGACGATTATCCCCCTCACCCAGGGCTATGAAGTTTCTTTATTTAAAGGCCCACAAAATAAAGTTTTTATGTTTACTATAGTCCGGCCCTCCAACAGTCTGAGGGACAGTGAACTGGCCCCCTATTTAAAAAGTTTGAGGACCCCTGCAAGGGATTCTTTAAGACTGTCTCGAGAGAACAGTCAATCTACATTAGAAGTTCCTTATTGGGAGCTCTCTATATCAGTGGAGTCCTAAGTTATATCCAAAGATGGCAAAATATATGTGCAACATGTATATGTACACCTAGGGCTTCACTTCTGTCACCTGGGTACTTTTAAAACCTCACCACTAGGCCCACAAGACATCCCAGCTTTCCATCTGCCCTGCAGCTAAGGTCCTTTTTATATGCTATCTCCTCCAAATTCTGATTCACCTTTCCTGTCTAGCACAGGGCTTGGCCTAATAAACAATACTAATTATTGCTTAATAATAATAAACTTGGTTTAGTAACTGCTTAGTAATTGCTTTTTCATTTATTCATATTCACAGGAACATATGAAAACATTTATATACATACAAACACACCTTAAAGTTTCTTCCATTTTCTTAGCACAATAAAACAAGGAAGACTCCCAGTACATTGGATAAATCTTTTGTGATAAACTTAAAGGAGGACATGGACAAAAGTCATATTAGATGAGCAGATGTGGATGGACTGAAATCTATATTATCAAAGGGGATACTATTCATGTTGATAAGATCAGACAAATTTGCAATTTTTGAATATGTTTTATATGTATGATAATAATAACAATGAACATTTACAAAGTACTTATTATGTGTCAGGCACTATGCTAAGCACTTTATAAATATTATCTCATTTGATCCTCACAATAACTTTGGGAGACAGGTGCTATAATTATCCTCCTTTTTACAGAAGAGGAAACAGACAAATAGGTAGAATAATTTGTCTAAGGTCACATTGCTAGTAACTGGCTGGGGCTCGATCTGAGACTGAACCCCATCTACTGTACTACCTAGTTGTATTTATATTATATTTATATGTATTATTATATAATTTGCCTCTTATATTTATATTAAAGATATGTATCTTATGCTATAAGGACAAATGACATCTACATACAGAGAGAACTTTAGCTAGGAGTTGTGAGAGGGCAGGAGACTCATTCATTGTCCTAGAGTACACTGTGGATCATTTACCATGCCTCTCCTTCATACAGCAGCAACAAAATTTGTTGAATTCAATTAGTGAGCATCCCATCCCTCAAAATGTTACAAATATGAAATGTTATTTATATATTCAATTCCTAACATTTAATTCAAGCTGTTTTTATCATAATCCAAAGAATATTCAATACTCAAGAAATACATTTTTATGCTTTCTAAATATTATCCAAGTCTTAGTTTAACAAAAGGAAAAGTCAGTCTTAGAGATGAGTCCTATGGATCCGGGAATCTTCCCTAAAGACCAGTTGGTCTAAGTCCCTTGACCCTATCACCTTGTTAATGTGACACCACTTGGGCTGGTGAATCCCTCAGAATCCTGTTCATTATTTAATTCTGGGCCACACAATGCATCATGGTATAGTGGAAGAGCAATTTGATTTTGGTCCTGATTCAGATATTTTATGGACGAAACATTACTTGGAATAAATTATGGCCCTTCTCAGCTGCCTCATTTAAGTCATGAGATCTGCCCAGGTCTTTTCTAGCTCTAATGTTCTATTATGCTGTTAGCAGAGTAGTTTGTATTTGATCAGGAGCCACTATAGCTTGTTGAGTTCCGGGTGACATGGTTAGACCAATGCTTTAGGAAAATTACTTTGGTGACTGTATGGAGGAGACATAAAATAAAAAATAGCTTAAGGCACTGAGAGGTAATAGGAGGCTATGTCAAATAGTCTAGGTGAGAAGGGATGAAGTAGCCTGAATTAGGGTAGAGCTACCTATAAAGAGGAAGGGGAAACATATATGATAGATGTAGTAGATATAGAAATTAGGATACATGAAATGGGTGAGAGTGAAAAGTTGAGAATATATACAAAGCTTATGAACTGAGATGAATGAAAAGATGATGCTCTTGTTGACAGGAAGAAAGACAGGTTTAGGAAGAAAAAGTTGAGTTTGAGATACTTTGAAAATCCAGCTTAAAATATTTGACACCTATGAGAAGTTAGGTAGCTCAATGTAGAGTGCTGCATCTGAAGTCAGGAAAACTCATCTTTCTGAGTTCAAAACTGGCCTCGAAGACTTATTACTAGCTGGGTCATCCTGGGCAAGTGACTTCACTCTGTTTGTCTCAGTTTCCTCAACTGTAAAATGATCTGAAGAAGAAAGAAGCAAACCACTCTAGTATCTTTGCCAAGAAAACCCTAAATGGAGACAAGAAGAATTAAGAGGCAGAAAGTCAATGATGAACTAGCAAAGTCTGAGAAGGACCAGTCAGAGAGGCAGGAAGGGAACAATGTCAGGGAAATTCAGAGAGAGCAGGAAAGCTCCAGAGGAGAGGGTGATTAAGGGTGTCAAATGTTGCAGAGAGATCAAGGAAGACGCAGGGAGAGAAGGTTCCATTAGAGTGATTTATAAGGCACTGGCAACTTTGGAGAAGGCAGTTTCAGTTGAGTGAAAAAGCATGAAGCCAAACTGCAATGGGGAAAGAAGACAATGTGAGGAGAAGGAGATCAACAGGTATGGCTGGAAAGATAGGGATATAAGACAAATAGTTTGGAGGGATGGTGGGAGCTAACAAGAATTTCTGAAGGATGAGGAAGACTTGGGCATTTTGGAGGTAGATATCAGGGAAGAAACCAGTAGAGAGGAAGATACTGATGCTTAGAAAAAGAGGAGGAAAATGGTGAAGACAATCTGCTAGAGAAGGTGAGAGGAGATGGGATCAAAGGTGCAGGTGAAGGGACTTGACCTTTGGCAAGGAGGAAGGCCATCATTACATCAGAGACTAGAGGAGAGCACAGAATGACTGAGAAAGTTAAATAGGGATAGGATTAATTAAATTTTCCTTTTATTCCATTTCTCCATTTCTGGAATAAGGAGGAAGAAGTTTGACCTAATAGAGAAACAGATGGAAAAAACTGAAACCTATTCCATTTCCATTTTAATCATCGAATCTATCTCTGTTTCAGAGCATCTTATTCATGGAACAGCATCACTGGGGAGTAAGGTATACGAAGACTGCAAAATGGGGGTAAATACCTTCTCTTTTCCTTCAGAGGTAGATCAAATATATTTGAAATAATAAACATAATAAACAATATTATTTTAATAATAAATGTTTTACAGCTGTCAGGTGCTATTATGTGCATATTGGCAAAATAATGAACAGGAGAGAATGAAAAATCATGCTTTACTCATGAGAAATAATACCCTAGATCCTTAATTTTGGGTCACCACTGACACCAATTTCTCAACCATTCTACCTCTCTCCCACCTCCCACTTTTCTCTATTCTGCTGTCATTAACACTTTTTTCTACATCCTGTTAGCTCCTTCACTGTCCCTCTCCCAGGGACATGTACCCATGGTAAAGGTACCAGCCCCTGTGCAATGCTGGGAATTTTTTTTTCCATTAAATCAGTTTTATCACCAAGCAGCACAGCAACAAACCCAACTGTCTCACTGATCTGCAATTCATACTTCCTATAACATCATTCCATATGAGGCACTGACCAATCTTAATAAGGAAGCCCAATAATTAGAATCCAAAAAACTTTCCAGAAATATATCCACCCAATCTTCAGAAGGGTCCAATGTTTGAGGCAAGCATACTTTGTGCAGGTCTGCCTGGAAAGCACAGCTTTGCTATCTCAAGTTTTTTGGATTTCTAGAGAAAAATGGATAAACAGGGAAAAGATGGTCCTCATCAATTCCAAATTTTCATGGTCACTGAACACAAAAACACTTTTTTCAAGTGAGGCTGAGGGAAGGCACTTGGAGACATTAGAGAGATGTTTTAGAGAGAGAAACTCTGAGTCAGCAGACTGCCTTTCTCTGTGCCTGGCTTTTCCCAATGGATGCAGAAGGTCAGGAATTACTTGGCTACTCTCACATAAAGCCTTCCTGGCCTGCTTTTAAACTGATAACCAGGGTGGACTGGCCAGACAATGATCTGTACTGATGGGGCCCTGTGGGAATCTAACTGAACTTGATCACAAAGGATTAGAAACAGGATGAACAGTTTTCTACAGAAAGAGTAAGGGATAAGAAGAGCCAGTACACTTGGATAAGTATTCCCTATGGCCAGGAACACAATGTTTCATAGCTTTCATTGTGAATTCCTCTTTATTTTTTTAAATAAGCTATTTAATATTTTATTTTCCTCCCAATTACATGTTAAAACAATTTTTAACATTTGTTTTTTACAAATTTGAGTTCCAAATTCTTTACCTTCATTCCTTCCCATCTCACCGAGAAGGCAAGCAATTTGATAGAGAAAACTTTTTTATCTTAAAAAAATGATGAATGTTTTCAAATCACATTTCCTCATGTTATTGCTTTTCACTAATTCAATTTTCTTTCCTATTTTTATGAGAAAAGATGATATTTTACGACTGAACTATATAAAGACTTTCAAAAAAGCAAAGAGCCTTTACATTTCTCATCTTTCCTTCCTTACTCCACACATTTCACTTCAATTAAAAAAAAAAAAGATTTTAAAATTGAATAAAATTTTTAAACAAAAATATCCTCTTCCATGCTAATGTTTCCTATTCTATTATCCTGGTGCTACTTAGGAATCTTCTAGAAGAAATTATACAACAATTTGGGTATTCAAGGGCTTGGAGTTTGAGTATTTCTTCTTCCTCACCTCTCAACGAATGGCCATAAAACTAATTTTGGTAACCTTCTAGCTGCCAAAGAATTTAAATCCTCTTGAGTAAGGGGAGTTCTGACCAACTCCACCTGGGATGAAGTGGAGGTTTCCAATCTCCCCTCCTCCCCCAGTTTAATTTTCCTTCCACTCCACTCCCTTTTTCTCCCTTTTAAAGACCTGGACTTGAAACAGCTCTCACAGTGGGGAGCAAAGAGCTAATTTTGCAAACAAGCTATAGACAAGTAGTTTATCTGACTTAGCTTCAACACAGCTCTTCAAAGTTGTTTTATTCATCCAATTTACTCCCTCATAGTAATCATGAGATCTGTACTATAGCTAAGGGCTTCTCTACCTCTGTAGGAAGGATAGTTACCAAATAATTTTTAAATTGGGAAACCTGGTTTGGAAAGCAGTTAAAACCTGTTTACTACAATTCCCTGGGTTTCTTCAGCCTGGCTCTTTTATAAGAAGTTTCCTTCTTAGGAAAGAACAGAAAATAAGGAAAGTAGAAGAATTAAGTCAGCAGGTTAGCAACACAGCCACTCTCAAGTACGAAACTACCTCAAAGTCACCAGTAGAATGTCCACGTGCCGGACACCTGAAGCTAAAGGTTTAAGACCTTCTGCCACCTCCCTCCAAACTCTACACCCTGAAAGCTAAACTAAATAGCTCAGTCAAAAGTGAAAATCGCCTATTGATAAAAATCCCTGCCAAGTTAGAAGCAAGAGGAAGTAAATCTTTACCTTACAAGCTGCTAACATGTCAGACACCGCTTTTCGGCTCAGATTTGCAGTAGCAATCACATCCTCTTGTCTGCACGAGTTCCCAGCGGCCACGGCTTTGGCGGTTGCCATAGTGATGCCTTTCGTCATCCTTATCGATTCTTCAGGTGATGATGTCTTTTCTGGCACTTCCTTTGACTGAAATACCTGGAAGGTAAGAGAAGAAAGGGGGAAAAAAAAAAACAAACCACAACTTATTTCTCTCTTTGCCAGGCCACCGCCCGGTGCCTCAAAACAGATGCAGCAATTGGAAACAACCTTGAAATGGCAGGAAATTAGAAATTTAATTTGAGTACAGTAATATCATTCTTGCTTGTCAAGACTCTAGCCCTGATAAGCCTCTAACACCTACACAAGGAACAGGCTGTGGAAGGCATGCGTAAAATATTAACCCATTCAGTTGCAGGAACTGACACCCAATATTTTTAATTTAAACTGTCCTGGGAAAGTAACTGTTTTAGCCCCTCATCCTTTTCCTTCTTCCATACTGATGTCCCAGCAGCTCTAAAGACCGAGCAGTCCCTTGATTTGTTTGTGGATTGAAGGGCAGAGCTGACCTGGATGCATCTCAGAGGACTCATGTATCTCTCTTTAAAGGGGTGTGGGGTTGGGGGAAATGAGGCATTGAGCTCGCTCTATTCTTAGCCTCTCTTACAAATATAACTGCATAATTGTGCAGAGGAGCTCAAGTCGAGTGAGCTATGGTGACACTGTGAATTATTTAGCAACACATACATCTTTAGAGATGCTGAAATAAATTAACCATGGTAAATGTATATCCTACTTTAAAGCTGCACCAATCAATCAAATCAAAGAATACTGGGTGGGTGGCCGGCTGTTTCGGGGTTGTATTTCTATGTCTTTTTTCTCCCTGGGGTTGATTATAAATGCCGTTCCCTCTGTACTGGGCATTAGTTACTGAAGAAAAGGACCAGCATCCAGACAGTAAGTACTAGATTTGGGATTTTCTTGGCAAAGATACTGGAGTGGTTTGCTATTTCTTTTTACAGCTCATTTTACAAGTTAGGAAATTGAGGCAAAGAGGGTTAATTAACTTGGGCAGGGTCATATAGTTAGCATCTGAGGGGGGATTTGAATTCAGGTCCTTCTGACTCCAGGCCTGCCAGTGTATCCACTGGACCACTTGGTTGCTCTAATTCCAGATTAGTATGAGCGTCTCCTAGGAACTTCAAGGAAGCAGCTTTCTAGAGGGTTTCCCTTAGGCAGGCAGAGGGAGAGAGAGCTGCCTATCAGAAGATCTAACTCAAGAAGCATGGGGGGAGGGGGAGGAAGATGGGTCCAGGAAAATAGCAGAGGATTGTAAGTGAGGGGTAGAGATATTTAGGAGACAATTTGTATATGCACAGAGCCCTCCTTTTTTTGACTCTCTGGGAAACTTTGGGCAAGCACAAAAGCTCCAAAGCTCTGGCATGATTGGAATGAGTAGTTCTGAAACACTGTCTGGTTGGAATAAATATTGTATTTTGATTTTAATCCTTCAAGTACAAACTAATGCTAAATCAACTAAGATCTAAACAATAAGTCAACAGGGTGGAAGTTAGTGCCTCTCAGGCAAACCCTAATGGGATTTCTCCATTCTACTAATAGGTGCGAGTTGATTTTATCATAGGTGAATGACCAACTCATAGAAGAAGGAAGAGGAGAGTCACATAACTACACTTGAATTTATGACCAAAATTCCTTTAAAAAAAAAAAGGTTCCAATAGATTGTTGTCCATTTTCAATCAATTCCTTAGGAGAATTAGGATAATGAATGACAGGACATAATGAGGAAAAAGAGGAGGAGGAAGAGCAGTAAAAGTACAGATATTAATGAACTAAAATCCTCTTTTCTGCAGTGTAACATCTGAGCATATTTCACATTTGAAAGACATGGAACAGATTAAGTTAGGTGCACTGTATGATAGCATTATCTACAAATAGAAGGAAATGAGTTTTAAGGATAAAGTTTGTAGGGGGCAATTATATGGTTCTTTACCGTGAGCTCTTGTTTTATGTACTCAATAGTAGCTTCCAGAGCTCTCGTGCCTCTGGTGGCTTCATCCTCCACAGCTTTCACTGTCTTTAGGAGAGATGTGACATTTGTTACCATCACCTAGAAAGGGATTAAGAAAAAGAGAGAAGAAATAGTATGTGGGTTGAAGACTTTACCCTAAATCACAGATTTGACTACATCACAAATTATTTGAAATATTGAAAACTGGCAAAAAACAAACAAACATCCAAACAAAAACAAAACCCCAACAACAACAATAAAACTTCAATTAAGGTCTTGCTTTCATTTAACAATCTTCAAATTGGAACAAATATCAATCCATTAATAAAGATTTTTTAAAGTGCCCACTTTGTGTCTTGCATTGTAGTAAGCACTAAGTATTCAAAGAAAAATGTTGAAATTGTTCCTGCCCTCAAAGAGCTTACATTCTTTTTTTTTCCTTAGGCACTTAAGTTACTGCCCAGGGTTACATAGCTAATGAGCTTTTGAACTCAGGTCCTTCTAATTCCAGGCCGGTGTTCTACCCACAGTGTCACTTAGCTGCCCCAAGGAGCTTACATTCTAATGAGAGAATGGAATCAAAAGAGGAGGTATGAGGCAGAGAGTTCATTCAAATGACAATGAACCAAGTGAAAGCTCCCTAAGGACTTAATTAGGGTAGTATTTGCATGAATAGAGAGGGAAAGGAAAATGGGAAAGATCTGTCAATTTACTGGATATTCAGGGTGAGGAATTTGGAATTGAGGAAGCCACTGAGTTTCTGAAGATGAGTGAATGGAAAGCACCCTCAGCTATGACAGGAAAGTTCAGAAGAAGGGTGGGTTTGGGTAGGAAAGATGACAGATTCTGCTTTGAACATATTAAGTTTGAAATGCCTTTGGAACATCTAGTTCAATAGTTTAAAAGGTAGTTGATGATGTAGGTCTGGAACAAGAGTTATCTGAATAGATGTTGAGTGATTTCTTAGCTGAGAGGGAGAAGGTGATAAGATCACTGAATCAGACAATGACCAGAGGAAAAAAATGGTCCAGAGCCTTAGGGAACACTGCAAGCAAAACAAAAGCAATAGAACATCCCAGACTCATTGCTTTTACATTACAAAAAATGGAGATGTGAATCTTATTCATTCATGTATTCATCATCTTTCCATCTTACTATGAGAAAAGTGATTTTTTTTTTCCTCCTGTTGCCTAATTCAGTCAATCAACAAATATTAATTATACATGTTATGTGGCAGACACTATGCAAGGTGCTGGGGATATAAATATAAAAGGCAGTGCCTACCTTCAAGGAGACTGAATTCTAGTAAAGGGATACAACATGTTCAAAGATAAGCAGAATATATGCAAAATAAATACACTGTAAAATGAAATAGGAAGCGAGGTAATAAGAACTGGAAAGGCCATGAAAGGGCTCTTGTAGGAGGTGGTAATTTGACCTGGGCACATGGAAGTCAGGAGGGAGAGCATGGAAAATAAAAAAAGTCATGGAGGCCAAAGCAGGCATCAGGTAATGCCTTATAATAATTCTGGGAAATTTCACATTGAGAAGTCACAAAGTGAAAGATGGACCAGATACAGGTGTATCAGTTTGGCTTAATAAAGGCATACAGCCCATGCATAAGAGTCAGCTAACCTGCTGACCTAAGTCAGCTAAGCCTGACTTAAGCCAATACTACTCAAAGCCCTGGAATCATTCAAAGAAACTAAGTGGCTATCAATCTTTCTGGGACAATGGGTGACCAAACGTGCTTCCTTTCTGATTTTCTTCCTTCAGTTTTCAGTTTTGCTCTTTTCAAATATGGTATGCTTCAGTTATAACTATTGATGAATCTCTAACAGTGACCAAGCAAGAGGTCATTAACTGGATAATGAAAATATCACTACTTTTTTGTATATGATAAAAGGCATCTGAGTTGAGGATAAGTGAAAGCCAATGTTTTGGTCTTTTTTGGGCTCTTAGTTTTCATGTAGCAAGTTGATAAAAAAGGAAAATGGCAAGTGTTAGAGTGACAATGTTAATGTAGCTCTGAATTCATACTGTCACCCTGGAAAGCAATTTAAAACTATGCCCTCAAGGTTAGTAAATTTTACATGCCATTTGATCTAGCACTATCACTATGAGGGTATAAACTTTAAAGAAATAAAAAAAAAAATAAAAATCTCATATATGCACCTCTCTTTTGAGGTAGCAAACAACTGAAAATTAAGGGACAAATTATGGGAGGTAATTGTAATGGAATACTATTGTGCTATAAGAAATGGCAAAGGGGACAACTGGTGGGTCATAACTGGACCCGAGTGAAGGACTTAAGCAGACTCGTATGAATTGTTGGACAGTAAAGAGAAAAGAACTGGAAAATAATTTATACTATAACAATATTGTAAAAATGGATCTCTCAAAAACTTAAGAACTCTTAATGATCATTCATGACTCCAGAGGTTGAATAATAAAGAATGCTTCCTATGTCCTAATAGAGAAGTGATAATCTAAAGATACAGAATGAGATATTTTTGGATATGATCTATATGGAACTTAGTTTTGCTTGGTTATGTTTAACTTTGTTACAATAGTTTTTGCTTTTTAAAAATTTTGTTGAGAGGAGAGGGTAGAGGATCTGGGAGGAAGAGGAAAAAAATGTGTTAGCTGAGAAAAAAGTTTCTATGCAACCTCCTGATGAAAATTATGACACTATTTTATGCTCTCATTTTCACCTGGCATCAAACCAAGGATTCTAAACCTTAAAACTGCAAATTCAGTGACTTGACATCCTCACTGTTCACTTTGAAGGGCAGAGAAGATGGTACTGGCATCTCTTGAATAGCAAAGCGATGCTTGTGACAGAACTACTGCTGTGTTAAACTTGATATAAGACAGGCTGCTACATTGACAGAGATCACACAAAGTGCTGAATAAATCACTTTAACGGGTTATTTTTGTCACCAGAAAGACCATGTTGCTAAAGATGATTTCAAACTCATAGAGAACAAAACTGGAAGGGTTTAACCAGGTAATAATAGCATGCTACAAATAACCAGGTCGTGGAGGGAAAAAAAAAAAAGACCTTTAATATGAATAAACGCTTGAGTGAACTGCCATTTGAAAGACAGGTTGGGGAAAAAAGAAAGGCCCTCCTCTCACCTTGGCTGCACCCTTGAGTTGGTACATGGATGGATCATCAGCTGGCTTGCTGGCAGCTCCTTTCGTAGCACCGATAAGATCAGAAAGGGCCTTGGCCACATCTTTTATGGCATTGATCAGCACCACCTAAAAGAAAGGAGCCACAAAAAGAGAAGGAGGAAATCACCTCACAACCTTATCTATCTTCATCTCTCAAATACAAAGAATTAAGCTTTCTTAATGACCATGCATGACTCCAGAGGTCCAATAATAAAGAATGCTTCTGACCTCCTGACGGAGAAGTGATGGTCTACAGATACAGAATGAGACATTTCTGGACACAGTCAATATAGGAATTAGTTTTACTTGATTATGCATAAAACACTAGCATACGGAAGATGTCATGAGGAATTGGGCAGAGAGAAGGATTATCTTTGTAAAATAAAAATGTTTTGTTGGGACCTGTGATTTTAATGATCTGAAGAACTTTCAAAATGGAAATTAATCTCTCACTTCTAGATTTCAGAGAAATGACTGGAATACCGGGAGGTAAAAGTGCATTGCCCACCAGCACTCAGGCAGCAGGTATCAAAAGTGGGACTTTAAACCAGACTTTCTCAACTCTAAGACCCACACTCTGCTGCTTTTTAATAAAAACAGCCCAGCTAAATATGTTTTTAGCCAGTGACTTTGTTGATCTGGTCTCATTTCCTACAAAGGGATTGAGACAGATAAGCAGTCACTCTGACTCAACACTACCTTTACCTCATGAGACCAAATAATTCAATATATACACTAGCCTGCCCTTTCACAAAATGCATTATCTTAATCTGTTTTACTCCATGGTAACTGTGACTACTGGATATAACAAGCCATATTTTTGCAGCATTTCTTCTCTCACTTTACCCAGTTTTCTATCTTTCTTTCATAAAAGGAGTACCAAGTTTCTGGGAGTGGAGAAAAGATGGTGGTAGACGTTTTGCCTCTGCTGCCCATGTGCCAGCTCCTATTGTCATGGAGCACTGGGTGGTGGTCTCCCTGTGTGGCTGGAGACATACAAAGAAGTGGGCAAAAGGCACTTTCCTACTTTTCCTTAACTAACGAATCCTTCCCAACTAGCTGGCGATGAGCTCTGGGGAGAAATCAGGACAATACCTCCTGGATGTTTTCAAAAGCTTGAGAATCCACAGAAAGACACCAAAGTACTTTGAGCAGCATTTGCAAACTGTCATCATCTACCTTAAGCTCAATTCTCACATTTCACCTTTTAAGATAGTCTGGCCCTTTACTTTCCAAAGTTTAAACACACCAGAACACTGTGGCCAACGTGTGGCTCTACTTCTAGTTATCAAGTTATAGTCTTTCGGTCCTCCACGGGGTAAAAGCAACACCACAGGAAGGAATTGTGCAAATACTTAAAATTCCACAGGGCAGCCAGTTTGGATTCTGATATTATCAAAAAGAAATCCAGCGGGGAAAAAATCTGCAATCTAAGGAATGTTTCCCTTCTGAGTTATGCTCCAGTAGAGGATGTCAGAGGAAGAAAGGGGCACGGCCATTGGGGGAAAAGTTGCTAGTGTTTTATTAACTCACTTCAATCACTTATTAACAATGCACACAGCACCATTTGCTTTCTCATACGAGTAAAAAGTTTTTGTCTGCTAGGAGCCATCCGAACTGAAGGGATGGACTTGTGTAGAAGTTGTAAGAAGCTAAGTCTGAAGAGTTCACCACCTGATGGGCTAGAATGAGCCAAATAAACAGGAATGAGTAGTAACTTTTTGGGGGAAGCTTTTAAATGGTTAGCTGCTCACTAAACCTGCTTGTATTTAAGAGAATATAAGTGATAATTCTAGCTGGAACAGAACCTGCCACCGAGTTAATTTCCATCTCCCAAAGTCAAATATGCATGAAATCATATGTTTATGCCTTGTTTTTCTTTGAGAAATCTGACTGGAGTCAGTTATTTTGTCTAACTACAAAGACCCTGACCACAAACACAAGAATAAGATTACAAATGAAGAACTGGAAGGACATCTATTATTTTACAGCTGATGCAACTAAAGGTCAGAGAGGTTAAGTTTTTATATTTAGATACCCCTAGTCATTCTCATACCTGGGTCTCAGGGTCATCAGAACCTAGGCTGGCTGCTCCCAGCTTCACCACTTCAGCTAGTTGGGTGATGGTGGCTGCTGATGACTGAGCGGCTTGGGCCAGTTTATCTTGAGTAGAAGCAGCCCCCGACACCAGTAGTTTTGTATCTTCCACCAAGGCCTTTGCTGTCTTTAGAATGTTCTCCCTGGGAACGAAAATAAGGCATTAGAGAATAAAGGGGCAATGGACAACTTGTTGATTATGTAAGGCTGTATGGTAAAAAGTTGAGATGCCCATCAGCCAAACCATGGTACCCACAGAATCAAGACTTAAAGAAGGAATACTTGAAGAAAGTTGTTGTCAAAGAAGGTCTCTGAATAAAAGGATTTCCTTATTGAGGGAGGGGAGAAAGAGAGAGGAAGGGAAGGAAAGAGAAAGAGAAGAAGGGAAGGAGGGAGGGGGGAAGGGAGAGAAAGAGATGTGAGAGTCTTCCTCTGGAAAGAATGGCAAAGCTGCCAAATGTCAAGGAGCAAAATGTGAAAATCTTGGATTTTAGATCTCTCTGACTCTCTCTCTTTGTTAAGTGACTAGCCCAGGGTCATAAAGCTAAATATGAGGCCATATGAAAACGCAGGTTTTCCTGATTTCAGGGCTTGATGTTCTATCCCCTGCATCACCTAGCTGCTCTTGGTTGTCTCTTTATAGCCCTACATTTTGTGTGTGTGCACGAGTGAGGCTTTCTTTCTCATGAGCTAAGAAATCCAGCAGAAAACACTTAGCTCACTGTATGAAATCAGACAAATGGGGCTAGAAGAAGTTCTCCACTATATTCTATGTTGAGATGGCACTGGCAGGAGGTGAGCTTGGGAGGAAGAAACAGCTGGAATCCCTTTCTCTTTCCCTGCCCCAGGATGCAGGGTCAGAGCCAGAGGGAGTACGGAGCAGCTGTGGGGCCGGGATGGGGCCTCCAGCAGCACGCACGGAATTCTGACAGTTCTAATTTGGGAGGTGGCACAGGAATGCATATTCCTCAGCTGCTGGTCAAGGTCCAAGCTCCTGACCCAGGCAAGGAAAAGAGGTCAGGTCGTGAGCATCACTTACCCAATGAGCTAAAATCCCAGCTTTTTGGCCAGTGCATTTCTCTACGTACAACTGCCATGTGGTTAATAAGAGAATGGGTTACAAGAGTGATTTCCTGTTTTCCTGAGTGAGAATGTCATCCTTCACTGGAGCAGGCTTTATTTGGGTTGTGAAATGAAAGGCTCAAGAAATGATTCTACTTTTAACTCTAGTCAATAGGATTTATTTTGACTATTTGGCTTGTTCCATTTCTCTTAGCTGCTTGCTTTTCCAGTCCTTTTCAGGATTGCCATAAAGCTTTTTGCCTTCTGCTCCTGCTTCTCTGGAGTGAACCTGGGAATGTCCCTAACGCAGCTAAAACTCCATCTTGACCTTCGCCCCTGGCCACTCTGAGATGGTCACCTTCTGTCCGTCTCTGAAGCAGCCCCCCCCTCCCCTCTAACCGAGCGCTGACCTGTGGTCTGCAAAGGTTTCATTGTTCTCGGCATTGAGGGTTCCGGCTGTCGCGAACATGATGGTCGTGTCCAGATCTGCGATGATGCCCGACACAGCGCTGGCGGCAGTGATGCAAGCCTGTGTCCCTTTGTTCCCTGCTTGGAGCGCAGACAGAACCAAAGAAACCTGGAAACCAGAGACAGAGGAAATTACCCAAAGACCTTCCAGGGCGACATCGAGGCTTGTCGTTGTCTCCAAGGTCTCTTCCTGGCCATGAAACCATGCAACGGGCTATGACTCAACAGCCACTCACGTCCCACTTCGGGTACTCACAGCCCATGGGCTAATCATTTGTATTTCCTGGGCCTAAGTTTTTTTAAATCTTTAAAACAAGGGGATTGGCCTCCAGATAGCCTTCTAAGTCCCTTCCAGTTCTACAGCTCTGTTTGATGATCAGTCTATGGATTTATGATCCTAAATCACATTAAAAATGTGTCAAGAAGAAATATTCACAGCTGGGATAATCTAATCTAATAATCTGGTCATTTCATACTGGGGGGGGGGGGGGGGGGGATTAACTTTTTTCTGACTTCTTTCATACACCTCTGTGCCTTAGCCAGTGCAAGGAGGTTTCCTACAGGCTGGCACTGTATTTTGTGTCTTAGGATGCCTCTTGATCAGAAATGAACTCTGGTCAAGGAGCACCCTGCATCTGCTTTGGGTGTAAAGGACCAGCCCTCCCCACCCCATGGGAATGATCAATATTCTAAGCACTCCCCTTTCCTAATAGCCAAACAAAAGGAAAAAGATCTTCTGATTTAATAAATAAGAATTCCAATTATCTACCATATGCAGGGTAGACAAAACAGGAATCAGCAACATTTATTTCCATAGTACCTCGCTTTTTAAGCAATCTATGCTGGTACTCAGTAACATGGTAGTCATCTTTTCTTTAGCTATTTCTCAAACAGATTCTCTCTTAAAAAATTTTTTTTAGGTCCAAATCCTCTCTCTCCCTAATTCTCCTTATCCAAAAACTCCTCCTTGACCAATTGAGAATGGAAAAAACAAACCCTTGTACAGTAAAAAGCAAATTCCTGCTGTGGCTATGTCCAAAACACCTTCCAAAGGGCTCAATCTACACTTGAACTCATCACTTCTCTATCAGAAAATGGGCAGCCTGTTCATAAGCACTCTGGAAATGTGGTTGGTCATGAAGAATCTCTTTAAAAAAAATCTTCATTTTACTCCCTTTCCCAGACAATCCCAGACAACAAAGGAATTAATGTGTCTTTTTAATCATAGATTATTATAGGAGACACAATGAAAACATAATGCTTATCAAAACGAGCAGATAACATTCCACCACATATTTAACTTGTGTACAACATAACCCTTTTATAATGATAAGCAACTTCCAATTAAAAAACAAATGACAATGAAAAGTATAAAGGTCTTAAGAAAAGACAGGAAAGTATCCTGGAAAGAGAACTGGTTTAAAGTCTGAAAAATTGGACTCAAATCTCACCTCTGAGTTTGTAAATTATTTACCTTCAAGCTTCAGTTTTCTGAAGTATAAGAATATGTATACTGCCTATTTCACCAAGTTAGAAGGATCAAGTGAGATAACATTTATGAAATTATAATATAAATGCTAACTATTATTAATGAGAAGCAGTAAGAACACTATGGTTCTCCAACCCTAATGTCACTATCTACTGCAGTATTTTTAACATTCACTTTTTAAAATTTTGAGTTCCAAATTCTCTCTCCAGTCCCTCCTCCACCTATGGAAAAGGCAAATAATATAATATTAATTATACATTTAAAGTCAACAATTCAGGGATTTTTAACCTAGGATCTGTGAAATTGAAATAGTAGGTTTTTTAAAAATTGTTGTTAACTGAATTTCACTATAATCTGTTTCATTTTTAATTCCATGTATCTTAAGTATTTAAAAACATTCACCCAAGAGGAGTTTATAGGCTTCACTGCTAAAAGAATCCATGACAAAAAAAGACATAAAAAAACCCAAACATTAAAAACTTCAGGTTTACTAGAATAAATACATGAAAGGACTTAACTTGATACATGCAGTTGACAATGGTCATTGCACGCTTGGGGAATGATGGCTTACTAGTCACCATAGCAATGACCAATCCATCAATGAGAACATTGATCAAGTACTCTGTGTACAGAGCCTTGAAAGAGATGCTGCATCCAGGTAGAGAATTGTTACCTTTTCTCATGTTTCTGACCCTAGTTCCCCAGTTCCCAAGTACCTTTGTAGCTATATTAAAAAAGACAAGCCAGATTTGAAGCAAATGGACATTATGCACGAGATGTTATAAACAAGAAGTCTATAGAGGGCTCCCATATGCCAGGTTAAGGTACAAGGAATACAGAAGAATAATTCACAGCCAGAGAGGATGGTTTAAGAAGATCATAGAAATGTCAAATAACAACTGAGAATGCAATAGGAAATTTTAAAAGGAAAAACTATTTCAGAAAACACCTAGAGACCTTTCAAGAAAATTCATAAAGCTGTTGATTTCCTCTGATCTAGTGGAATATAAACTGAGAACAGATATTATATATTTTGCTTAATTTTTGAATGACTAGTGCTTAGCGCAGTGTTTTATATTTAACAGTTACTTAAGGACATATCAGATTGGCTGGGGCTTACAAAAAGAAAAGAATCATATGTACAAAAGTCTGTATAATAGACTAGTTTAATATAAAAAGTTGGGAGTAAATTCAGTGTCCAAAGATTAAGAAATGGCTGAATAAATTGGTGTTAATATCACTAGTATTGGTAGTATTACTGGTAGTTGGTAATAACTTTGCAGGGTTGTTGTGAGCATCAAATGAAATATTAATTGTAAAGCACTTAGCACAGTGCCTGAAACATATAAGGTATTACAAAAACATCAGCTATCGTTATTATGATTACTGCTATTAATAATAGCAATGATAACCTTAATGATAACTAGCATTTATATGGCATTTGAATGCTTAAAAAAATGCTTCATAATTATTTTTTTAAAATTGAATCCTCCCCAACATCACTGACAAGTAGGTGCTATAATTATCATCATTTTATAGATGAAGAAACGGGCACAGAGTGGTTAAATGACTTGTCCAGGGTCACACAGAAGGTAAATGTCTGAAATTGGACTTGCTACACAAGTGAAATGTAATATTGTTGAGCTGTCAGCAAAGAAGGATATTAAGAATTCAGAGAGGGTAGCTAGATGACACAGTGGATAGAGCACCAGAGTTGGGAGGATGTGAGTTTAAATCCAGCCTCATTTAACTAGGAGTGTGATCCTAAATAAGTCACTTAACTCCAATTGCCTTGCAAAAACAACCCCCCCCCCCAAAAAAAAAAAGAGAGAGAGAGAGAGATTCAGAGAAACATAGGAATAAAAATATGAAATGATATAACGTAAGAAATAAAAATGAAGAACCAAAATATCAATGGAAACAATGACTACAGAAAATGTAATAAAAGCAACAGCAAAATGCAACAAACTCATATCAAGCCCAATGGACAATTCTGCTTCCAAATGATTAAAGTGTATATTTGTTATTCTTATTTTCTGTTCATAATTGGCAAACGGCAAAAATGGAAAATAACATGATTTATCAGTTGCAATCACTCCATTAGGTAATGTCACAACTTTTTTTGTTAAAATGTTTTCTTAAAGGGGAAGGACCTTTTGGAGATGAGGTAGAGTTTGTTACAACATGACTGTGAAAATTAAGGAGAGCATTTTGTCCTGGCGGACAGAAGAATGGAAGGTGAAAAGGTATGTGCTAAGAATATATTCAGATTTCTATTTTTGGATGTCTTTTCCAACCTACTCATGATCACCTTTGATCATCTTAGCTGAAAAGAGAAATCATGTCTAGGACAGAATGATATGTACATTGTCAATGTATTTATAGTATTAGATGTCTAATTGTTTCACAAGGAAACACAAGGAAAGGTGCAATCACAGGAGCAGTGAAGGTGGAGAGGGCAGTGTTTCCTGCCTAGAAATGAAAGTGAGATGGGCAGCCACAGTGCACAGAGATCTTGGGTCCAGAGTCAGGAAGACTCATCTTCCCAAGTTCAAATTCAGCCTCGGACATTTATTAGCTGTATGACCCTAAGCAAGTCACTTCACCCTATTTTCCTCATCTGTCAAATGAACTAGAGAAGGAAATGGCAAACCACTGCAGTATTTTTGCTAAGAAAAACCCAAATGGGGCTTCAGAGAGCCAGACACGACTGCACAGAGATGAAGTAAGTGCATCAAAACACAAAATAAAAGAAGTCAGGCAGATAAAGGCGAAATTTCTTAGACTATTACTGAAGTATAAATATATTCTCTCCTCTAAAAGGGCTGTTTTATCTCTTGGGACAGCTCTCTTCCATCCTATTTCAATTTCAAGTGGCCTTCCAGGGGGAAACTTGGCAGCTACAAATTCAATAACAAAGGGAAATAGTAAAGTCCTTCAGGATATGGATTCATTTCCTGGTTCTAGCATGTCTTTGGCATCCTAGACAATTATTTCAAGCTATAGGAACATACCTCAGGCCAGGGACTTTACTACAGGGTATAGATGGAAAACACCCTCTCCATGTATGTATTTTCCTTATATTAAGTGGAAAGATTAAGAAAAATTTCCAAACAATGGTAATTTTTAAGTTTTAATTAACAACAATTAGATGCCATAAAGCATTAATAACATAGGATGGAAGGGGGCCTGTGTATGTCAAATTTACCAAGGTTCAGAATCACAGCTCTAATAAACCTGGTCCAGGCCAATCAATACCTTTATTATGCTATCTGCCAACATAATCCTTAGCAGTGTATTGGTCACAGAGATTGGTTTAAAGCTGGAAGAGACCTTAGAAGCCATTAAAGCCAACCCCTTCATTTTACAAATGAGGAACCAGAAGCACAGAGATGTTTAACAACTTGCATATAGTCACTCAGCCAGCTTTTCCTGACTCCAAGACCAGAGCTTTATCCATTACACTGCCCCTCAAAATAACAATAGCTCCACTGAGATTGGTTCCCTAACTTTTTGAGTAGGAAGATTTTCAAAATACCAAAGAAATTTATAGACTTTCTCAAAATTATATTATCAGAGGAAAGAGATGATGAAATTGCAATGCTTAGTGCGCAAATGGCAACTCTTGTAGTTACTCAATGACAATGAATGAAGAATCTACTGGTCTAATGGGGGGAGAGGAAAGAAAAGTAGGCAGAATAGCATCTATGTAATATATAACAGATAGAAAGAAAATAGATAGAAAGAAATCTTTTAGATAGAAGAAAGAAATAGAGGTTGGCTTCTACTAGACTGTGCCATAATTAGGATATAAAATTCACATGCACAAATACCATGACTCAGATCATGGGAACATGGGAAAAAAACTACTTTCTGTGGATTATAAGAGTTGCTGGGAATAAAGAATTATTACAATGGAATGACGGATCAGGGAAGGTTCCTTAGAGAAGGTACATGGTACCTTTGAGTGGATGGAACAGCAGAAGTAAACAGATGGGAAGGAGGGATGAGCAAATTGTGTTAGTGTATGTGTTGGGACTGAAAAGGTAAATTATGGCAGAATTTGTGTGTCTGACAGAATCGTGTTAATTATGAGCAGCATCGAGGTCACTGTGAATTTGGGGGGATATGTTAGTGTCCTCCCAGGAACAACAGAAAGGAAAACAAAGCTACCATCGCCCACCCTGCGTTGCTGCCAGTGCCCAAGTCATTAGACAGTTTGCCATGGAGCTCAATGCATAAGAATACTTCAGAGACATAACCCAGATGAACACAGAGCGCTCAGAAAGAACCGCCCCCTCCTAGACCCTAGAAGCTCCTGTTTTCCCAAAGGTTTCACACGGCTCTTTTCCTTCCCCCCTTCCAGCGTGTGCTACTCTGCAGCCCCACGAAAGCCCGTTACGCCCTCTGCCTCCACGGTTTGTCTCAGGCAGCAGCTCCTGCCTTTTGTCCTACAGATCAGCCACTGGCTACCTGATCATGGTGAAAGATAAGAGTATTGAAGTTGGCCGTAGCCCTCAGTGATGGAAGGACCAGAGTCACTTTTCTAAACCCCACCTTCCACTTACCATGGACCTTGTGGCCGTTGCGGTCCCTGACCATCTTAGAAGTTTCCAGGAGCACCTTTCTGGGAGGGAGGAGGGGCTCTACTCCTGATAGCCACACTCAATTGCCCCTCCTCCCCTCCTTTCCCCAGGAGAACAAAGCTTCACAGAGGATTTTTTTTTTTAAATCCATAACTGACTCAATTATTCAAGGGAAGAGAGGATTCAGTCTCTTTGCTAGGTTATCACACAGTTATTTAGAAGGAGCTTGTAACTTTGCTCTTTGTTCATTATGCATCAGCACCTTTGCCAGGTGACAAACAAGAAACTATAGGAGCAATAAAATACTAATCAATTGGTTTGTCCAATTCATTCTATGGGGAGACAGATGAAACCACTGGATTAACAGATTTTTTTTTTTTTTTTTTTAAGTATTTCACTTACCTGTGTCATCATCCCTGTTGCTAAAGTTGCAGCAGCTGGGAGCTGGCTCTGTTTACTCATCATATGACCAGAGGGTTAAATTTCTTACCTTTTCAGTGACTGAGCGGGCACATTCTATCAGCTCCCTCTTGGTGTAACTGTCAGTGGGGCAGACCTGAAGAGCTCCTGCCTTCTGGACGAGGAAGATACAGCCATGGCCAAGATCCTGAACACGGGTCCGGATCTGGAATCCAATCTGAGAAGGAAAACCAGGGTGGGGAGGAGGAGAGATGTTATAGATCTTTTCATTTATACTTTCTCATAGCATGGAAAATTTCTCTTAAGTTATAGGTGACCAAAGCTAGGAAAATTCCACTTCTATTGGGATTCCATATCTCGTGAAGTGTGGGAGGGGATACCAGTTAAATTACATTTTACAGATTCCAAAGGCCACCCAGATCCCATAAAGTATGTCTACATTTTGTGGTATTATTTTTCATTCTATTTCTATTTTGCCACATACAACAGGCAGCCAAGGCTGACCCTCTGAAAAGTTGTTAAACAGTATGTGGATGATTTGGGGGTCTCTAGCTTTTCTCTTGCTGCTCTTCAAGCCATTTTCCCCTTCTCTCACACGACCTCCATGACTCCCCCTTTTTTATCTGTTAAGAGTTCTAAGGAAAGACTCAGACATTAATCACTTACATTTTAGTGTGAGCACAAATTCAATGTTTAGTATAACACCTGGTATATAATAGGGATTTACTAAACTCTCTACTGACTGATTTATATTTTCCTTCCTGATTTTTGTAATTTAATCCTGACCTAGGATTATGGACAGAAGATTTGGTTCTCTGTTAAAGGAATTTCAAGCAAAAGCAATCAGTAGAGGGAGCACCTTCCAGGTACTTTATTAACCTGTACTACACAAGAAAAAAAATTAAGGAACATAATCATAACCCTACAGTCCTCAAAGATCCTGAAATGCTTTCTGAATTATCTAAGGCCCCATGTTAGTCACAATTTACATAAAGCACATTTTAGCTATGATATTTTTCTGAAAACCAGCATTCCCTTCTAGATATATTTAACTGTCCTATTCAAGTTCCCAACTAAGCTGAGAAAGAGAGTTTACTATCCCAAGAATGGGTGCTTTAAAAAAAAAAACAGATTTTTAAAAAAGTATTTGTTAATTAGTATTTATCGCTTAGAGCTGAGTTGGTACAAATTCTTTTAAATGAACTTGTTCCTTGGATAAGAATCATAAAATTCTCTAGGCTATGGCTGTGCTTTCTGTGCCTGCAGCCAAATCAGTTTTGCTGTGGAGAGCTGCCAGTCATCTGATTTGAGTTATAACAAATAATGCTTCCTACCTTAATTTGCATCCCTCTGGGCCAGCACAAATCTGTTTCACATCAATTTTTATTTTGGTTTCATCAATAAATCTGTCATAAATAATAGGCTGTCCAGTTCAGCTAGGCAATTTTAAAAAAAATTTTCAAAGTATTAAATCAATATGTATTATTTTCAAGAATCCATACTAAGACCTGTGGATTACATTTAAGGAATTCCGCCACCTCATTTTTGAAAATGTCTTTGGAGGCATATAATTACACAGGAGCTTGTGTGATCACTTGGATAGAAGTCATCTTCCTAGATAATCTCATTTATTGGATTATAGGGAAAGGTATTTGATGCCAATTTGACTTTGTAATAACCATGATAGAAAAGATGCTATTCACTTTACCTTGTCAACAGAACATATTAAAGTCAGTGGGAAAAAAAAAAGATAAATTTTATACTTTATGTTTAAGCATGTCTACTTGTGGGATCAGATGGAGATAGTTTTAAAAATAAGACACTTCAAATAGGAGGCTGTGACATTTTAGATCCAAAACTAACTTGGAGAGGAATTTCAGACTCCTAGGGCATCCCAAAGCATTCAGCAGCCTAAGGAAAATGTTCTGCAGAAGCCAATATTTTAAATCTGAAAATTTTAGGAAGTGTTTAAAAGGAAAAAGAGGAGGAAGGTGAGGTAGTGATAAAATCTTAGGCTTTTTAAATTGGAAGAATCTTGGGAATAATCTATCCAAATCACATACTTAAATTTTTTTTTTTTTTAAAGGGAACTGATTTGGAGACCGAATGATTTCCCCATAGTCATAGCTAGTAAGAGAGCTGAGACATTATATCAGCTTTCTTTATATGATTCTTTATATGATTTATATGATTATATATTCAGTTCTTTATATGATTGATACCTTTCAGTGTCATTAATATAATTCTGAATTGACCAGTATTCTGCCTGAAAAAAGAACTCTAGTATGAGATGCTATAGGTTCATCATGGCAAGAGCTGCCTAACCCCTCCTTGTCACCTAGAAACAAACACCTCAAACTAAAACCCTCTTCCCCTTACTCAAGGAATTCAGTGTCTTGTTACTTCGGAGAAACATAATTACAGAAAAAAATTTATAATTCTAATGCTGTAAATATGATTTCAACAATGTTCACAGATCTTTACTATCTTCCCCTTCCCAATCCCCCCAAATTAGAATTGACCATATTTAGCAGACAAAGCAAAACTCTAGTTAGGCAGGTCCCAAGACAGCAAGTGACCAGGCAAGGAAAATGGCAAGGCTAAAATAACAGTTATGAAATCCCTTTAAGAAGAAGCATAAGCTCAAGGTATTAATGTTGAAGTAAAATCAATAATTCATTTTTAGACTCAGAAATTCCTGAAACCTGTTGTTGAAATCTCCTATCTGCTTCATTGTGCTATTCTATTAAGATGATATTGATAATGTCAATAAATGATAGTGATTTGGTAACATTATTATTACTAATAAAGAGTTTCCTCACTGGATTTTTGCATATCAGAAAAATCACAGTTCTGAATAGTAATAATAATGGTGACTTGAATGTCTGTAGCACTTTCAGGCTCATAAACGTTTTTCTGATAATAATTCCATGAGAATGGTAGTATGAATATTACTACTCCCATTTTAAAGATAATAAAACCAAGCTGTAAGTTTTTTTTATAGTTGCACAGCTAAAGTGTAGCAACTGAGACAGGATTAAGTCCATCAATTAATCAGTTAATTAAATCATTAAGGACTGACTCCAGATTCCAACTCTAATACTTTCCACTACATCAATTTAAGTAAGACTTGTCTCAAGTTAGTTTTGGAATAAAAGTAGTTTCACCCTGAATTCTTTTCATGTTTGTTAAGCATGGGAAGAGGATACCAAAGGCTCTTCCTGTCTTGCCCCTGACATTTATTTAAATCTAGTATGCCTGAGCAATGTCATATTCATGTACTGATCCATGTATAGCTATTGTGAGAACAAAATATTATGTTTAAAGTACTTTACAAATCTTAAAATACTTTAAATGTACTTTGTGCATCTAAATGCTAGCTATCATTACTAGAGGGGATTGGATAAGGCCAACAGTTCTTAAAGAATGGTTTATGGATTTATGATCATAGATCATAATTTTTAATAAAATTAAGATGTTATTTGCCTATTAAAAATACCTATCCCTTTTCTAATTACATATCTGTGTGAGGCCATATTTTCATCAAATACTTCTACCAAAATAATATACTATAAGAGATTGAATGCAGAGACATAAATGACAATTCAGCTGTCTTCTATTAAGCCAGACATTAAGAGATTTGCAAAAATATGCAAAACAACACCATTCTTCTTGATATTTTTCCGTTTTGGAAAATGTAGTGGTTTTTAAAAAATAAATATTATTTATGTTAACATGTTAACAGATTTCAAATTTATTTAAAAATAAAATACAGGAAATAAATTTTCATTTAATTTATAATATGATGCTATTCATCCCTGACCCTTAGTTTGCTAATTTATAAAATAAAAAGGGGCTGAGGCATCTAGGTAGTGCAGTGGGTAGAGCATGACCCTGGGAATCAAGAGGATCTGAATTCAAAATGAGAATTTACTAGTCATGTGAATCTGAGCAAGTACCTCAATTCTGACTGCCTCCAAAAAAATTGAAAAATAGTTATTCTTAATATAGGATATTCTTAATATAGAATCTTAAGATTCTATGATCTTATTAATGACAAGTTGGAAAAAATTAGCAGCTTTAATGTATTACTTGCTGACATTAAGAGGAAAAAAATAACTCTACTTTTCTTCCATGAACAAAAAGCGAAAAGAGAATGTTGTATCCCAATTAATTTGGGCTTATGTTAATGAAATTAAAACTTCAGTCTTTATAGGATTCTAAATGATATTCTATTTATTGAGTTAAAGAAACATATGGTCATTTTCCTTACTAAATACAACTAAACAAATGAACTTTTTCCCCTTAAGCTAATATTTTTAAGAGCAAATTTACAATTTGGATAAGATTAAGCACCATTTTTACTCCCAAAAGGATAGTCCTTGGAAGATTATAAACTAGCAAGAGGAGCTAGAGTGGTGGAAGGCATTTTCCAATGTCAACTTCAATGTTCTTTGATGAGTATGTGGTGCTAAAAACACTTTGAAAAGAGTTAGGAATCTTGGATTTGAATTCTAATTCTTACAATGACTGTGGGATCTTAGTCAAGTCACTTCATTTCTAAATCAGTTTCCTCATTTTTAAGATGAAGGGGTTGCATCAGATGACATAGTTCTAAATTTACAAATGTACAGCCACAATCTATCACTTAACCTTTCTGATTCTCATCCTTAAAATGGGAATAACAACAGATGAGAATTACTTCTCTTCTAAGGCTCTAGTTGGGCAAATACCCTGTAAACTTTAAAGCGTAGTAAATCTGATTATTAGAGAGACAGTCTGGTATGAGAATGTGGGCTCTTTATGAGAGTGAAGATTCTTTCATTTTTCCCCAATATCTTTCACCATGTCTGTCTGGCACATCCCAGCCACTCAATAAATGCTTGTTGATCTTAATAAAAAGTTCTGGTTGTCATTACTAGCTGTGTGACCTTGACCAAATAATTTGGCTCATTTGAGGCACTGTTTTGTTATTTGCAATAATTGTACCATATACCTCACAGGTTGAAATGAGGCTCAAATAAAATGATTTATGTAGGTGGCTGTGCCTGTTACTTCTTTTAAGACTCTAAAGTGAGGGCTTCTAACCTAAGGCATATGGACTAAAAAAAAATTTTTGATAATTATTTTAACATAATTGTTTCTTTGTAGTCCTACATTTTATTATTTTATGCATCCAAAAATGTTATTCTAAGAAGTCCACTGGCTTCATCAGATATACAAAAATTTAAGGACCTGTTCTCTAAAAATAGAGAAATTGATGGCAACAGGGAGAGTATATATGAAGGATGGAAATAATTAATTTTACAATTGTCAATGAAGTATCTCAGAGCAAGAAACTGATAGAGAATTCTTTTGTAGGCATATTGTTCATTTTGAGAAGGCTACCTAGGAATAGGGAACATAGCAAACTTAAATAAGTGCCTGCTTTTAATACACTGAATGCTAGAAAATTGCTAGTTATCCTCAGGTTTTCAATGTGATATTCTGAAATAAACATGAATTTTTCCAATGAAAATCAAGAGGGTAAAGCTTCCTTTTGCTGCCCAAAGGAAGTCTATTCCATTCGGTTTGATATAGTCGTGGAATAGGATGGAATGCTTACACTGCAAAATGTCTTGGGACTCTGGAGAACAAGGTCCTGGGGCTGTTTATTTGGATTGGATTTAAATGTTTTCACATGCCATGATGGAGGGCCCTCTTAGGCATATGAATGTTTCCCAGTTCTTGGGAACAGAAAGCAGTGTGGCTTTAGGGATCTCCCAGCCCCCTCCTTTTAATATATGTCTGGCAGGCACACACAAGGAATTTCCCTTAGCAAACCATGGGCAGTATTATATTCCTACCCCCAGCTTCTTTTCACTCCAGATTACATTGTTCTTTTGTCTGGAATGCAAAATACAACTCAAGATGTGATGGTGAAAAAACAACAAAATGAAAAGTTAATGAAAACATCAGCCCCTATAAACTGAAAAATATTTGAGAGATCAGTATCTACAGTAATTTGCAGCTGCATTTTTAGCAGATAATTTCCTTTCCTGACTTTTTTCATTACTTTATATTTTGCTTTTTCCTGACTGTTACAATAAAAAATTGTGCTCATTTTTTTTTTTTTTTTTACAGAGGGTAGGTGGTTTGTAGAATCTTAGGACTGCAAAAGTAATATGTAATCGATATGTATGTGATCTATAATCATATGTAATATGATCTATAACCCAATGCCTTGGAAAGATTTATACTTAAGCTAACTAGGAGAGATGGTGACTGATAGGTGCTTTTAAAGGTCTTTGGAAAGAGATGTTTCAAATCTCTTTGAATAATATAATGGTTAAAATTCATATGAAGTTTTAGTTTACAAAATGGAGTTATGTGTTCCAGGTAGCATTAGCTGCATTTTAAAAATGAGGAAACTGATGTTTACAAAGATTTTTTTCAGTCTCACAGCAAGAATGACCAAAACGTAGGTACTCCAGGGCAGATTTTCTGACTTCCAGTTCAATGCTCTTTCCATCCTACCCCACTGCTACTAACCACTGTCTTTTGTTGTTTTGGGCACAGCAATTAGGGTCAAGTGAGGCTGGATTTGAACTCAGGTCCACTGTGATATCTAGTTGCCTCTACTTACCACCTTCAATATTCAATTTCCTTTCAAGTGTGGTAGTTCTTAATTTTGCTTAACCAAGTCTTCTTTTACTGCAATTTTGTTTTTTTGCTCGTTTTTACTTTATAAAAGTCAAACATATTATGTTCTAAAGACTGGTCGTTTTTCTTAAAATAATTAGCCACCACAGCAGAAGTATCAACAGAAGTCTGATGCATAAATCTGCAAACAGTTTAGTCTTGGTACTGACTTGAAAGAATCACTGATTCAAACCTGCCACGCTCTTTGTGGTGGGAGATGGTGGGGGTGATGAGCTTATATTAATGTTATTCTATTATTAACCTGTTAGAGCTTAATATAGGAAAACTCATGTTTAAGCATCAAAATTCAGGCTATGGTTATTCCTGGAATGCTGAATTCAATTAATTTTTTATATTACATATATTATAAATAATACATATAAATAAAAAAATTGGAGCATACTGGACATAATTATAGTGGAATAAGGAATTTCCAAAGAAGAAATTAACTACCACTGCCACTCAGCACATTCTGTACCTTTTATTTTTAATGAATGGATTACTAGTTAAGTGACTTGCCCAGGATTACACAGTCAGGAAGTGGTCAGAGGTGAAATCTGAATTCAGATCTTCCTGATCCTGAGAGTGGCTTCCTATTCACTACGCCCTTAGTTCTGAAAGTAAAGGCTACAAGAGTTCTTCCTTTAAAGGGGGTCTATGAGGTCAAGAGTATTTTTCTAACTTCTGTATTAATACTAAAAGATTTTAATTTCTACTATGGTAAATATCAATGGATATAGACCACATAAATAAAAGCTCTTTGGAGGGGATCCTTAATATTTGAGAGAGTGAAAGCAGTCCTGAGACCACTCTGACATGCTGCTTTTCCATGCTTGCACAAATATAATTACATGCCATTATCATGCCATACATTAGACAGCAACTTTTACTTAAGTGTTTATTTCTGAAACATATTTAGGTATATGAGTTAACGTTTTAAAAAGAGGTGGGGAAGAATGCTAGTATCAGGAGATACTAACCTTAATCATAAAGGCAAAAGGAAAGATAATTCCTAACCCTCTGCCTCAGGAATATATTTAGTTACTTTCATCTTCCCTACACAGCTGTAATCTATACCATTTTGTTATATTACAGGTTTAGAATATTTTCCCTGAAGGGAACACTGATTGTTAGGGTTAAACTCCTGCCAGGCTTTACTTCCCAAAATTCTGTGGGTCTTTTCTCTTTAAAAATCTGGCCTATTTGCATTTTCCTAAAGGGTCCTACCACCTAAGGCAATCCCTGAATCCACCAATTAGACTCTACATATTAGGAATGAGAAGTGCTTGGATTTCATATTAGGACAGGTCATTCTACAAGCCATTCACTGAGGTTCTTGGGAGCACAGCCACCATGGGGAGGTGACTTTTGAGATGATCAGGGAAGACATCTGACCTAATATCCAGAAATTCCAATTACTGGGATGGCAAAGATTTGGCTGAGGACAAAGAACAAATCAGAGTAAAGCCAAAAATATACTAGTATGAGACAAAGGAAGAGCCCCCACAAAACTTGGAATGTGAGTCTGATGTAGATTTTGGAAACAGCACAGTTGGTGACTTTGGTGCTAACTTGTTCAGGGAAAATAGGTCTCATAGAGCTGGAAGCAGCTAAACTCCATCTCTCAGGGCTATTTCATGGGTTCCTCTAACTGCTACTGGGGAGAATTCTGCCATATTTGATTAGCTCCACATGTCAGAATTAGGAGCTATAGAAAGAAGCTGCAAAGGGACAAATTTGGCCTTGATATCAGGAAAAGCTTCCTTATGATTAGAACTATCCAAAAGTGGGATGGGCTGCTATGGGAAGTGACAGATGATTTTCCCTGTCCCTTTAGATCTTTAAGCAAAGATGACCATAAATTGGGTATGATGTAAAAAAGATTTTTTTTTTTAAGGTAGAAAGCATTTTTTTTTATAGGTAGAAAGGATTTTTTTTTTTTTTTTAGGTACAGGTTGAACTAGATGGTTATGAATGTCCCATCCATTTATGATTTTATAATTCTTCCATTTTCTAAACTAAAGGTACAATGCTGAGTGAGCTAAGTCAAATGATTCTGGAGAGAAGGAGGGAGAAGATCATAGTGATCACCTTGGTGTATATGTCTAGATAGCAAAGGCTTTTATCAGGCATGTGTCACACGCTGGGAGAGCCAATGGTTCTAGATGACATGGATGAATATAAATAAGCAGACCTCTTCTATCTGGGAGCTCATATGCTATGCTCAATTTATCATGGAGGTCCGAGAGTAGGGGCTACAATAGAAGTCAGATTCAGGGAAATCCTGCAACTGTTTTATCCAAGACTCAGGGGAAAAAATGGGAGAAAGAAACCTGGCTTTGACTCCCTGGCCCCGGTCTCATATGTGACACTGAGCTGTGAAGAGTAATCTGGGTATGAACATCAGTATTATACATTCACTAATTAAAACAGAGCTCATAAGATGGCAGACCTCCTCTGGTTCAGCTGTAGCTGCTGCCATCTGGCCCTGGAGAGCCAAATGCCCATAGTCACTGGTCATTTGTGAAGCAAGTCCTCCCAACTCCTCCGGGTTAGTAACCGACTTAGTCATCTGGAAAAAGAAAACAAGCAGAACACACAAACACACATATAAAAAATGCATCAGAATAATGGGTTAATACCATTTGGAAGCCAAATGATCTTCTTTTTTAACCCTGCAACAGGTGCGTTAGGGTTACGGTGTCTGAGAATAACTGGGTGCAAAGCCAAACCTGGACAGGCGTGCTTTGTTTGCTCCCCCTCCTCTCCCCGGGGTCTGGCAAGCGGAGGGCCCGGGACTCCACAGCTAGCATGCTCAGCATTGAGAGTGTGCAAAAAGGCCAGTAGGGTTTCCAGTTAGGTGGCTGGAATCGCTTTGCCGGGCCCAAGGACAATGCGACCATCATCAGCAGCAGCCAGCTAGCTTCTCCTGCTAGCCCCATAACAGGGTGGAAATCCTTTGAGGAACTTGCAGGGGGACACACGGGCATGTGACAAACTCTCATTTCCTTCCTGCCCCTTAATTCCTCTCCCCCATTTACCAGAGGCTGTCCATTAATGGCTCAGTTCTAGAGCTATCCAGCCTTTTTAGCATCAGATCAATCACTATTCCACAGGAATACTGGGAGAATAGTATAGAACTAAGCTAGCTATGAACCCAAATTTCAATGAACACAGTGGGGCTTAGCCTTCTCATTTCAGCCAGATGGAATACTAAGCATGAGAAAACGGGGGAGGTGAGGAAGTAAAGCACTGGAAGGTTCAAGACAAATAAGTGCTCTGGGGGGAAAAACCCCCAACAAACCCAAACCTAAAAAAGTTCTAGATCTGGACAATTGGAGGGAAATAATTAAGGAGAGAGCTTAAAACAGCAAACCAAAATAGTCCAATTCCACTGTTTTGCATCAAGAAGAGCAAGCATTCTCTTCCAAGTTACTTTAGTTATAGAAAAACTTCATTACAATTTGCTTAGCTTAAATAAGTTTCCAGTTACTTCCCTCCCAAATTCCTTTTATTTCCCCCCAAATATTGTTTTAGTAATCCCTCTCATAAATGACCTTTCATTCCTTTTTCCATTAGGAAAAGCTGTTCTACATTCTGTTTTCTCCTTTTAGTTTTAGAGATAACAGCCATCTTTCTATGGTATAAATAATAAAACCCTTAAGCAAGAGAAGCTGTACATAAAAAGGACTGCTGCTTTCAGACCTACATGTGGGTCACCAAGAAATGAACATTAGGTCCAAAATGGAACAAGGAGAGCCAAAGAGTTGCTTCATTTCTGTTTGCGTCAAAATGAAACCCAATGACTCAGGGGCTAACCCTAAGGCATATGGCTATAATTTTCTGCAAACTCAAAGTATTTGCACCAGCTGTCTAATAAATGGGGACTAAGCATAAAGCTAGGGTTTCACTAAGATCGTAGACATCAAGAGTTAAGTCAGCAGGACACTTCGGCTATGGAGATACTGCAGGGGCAAAACTACAACTAGTTAGTAAAACTAATTCCTTTAGTTTGTTGTGCTTCTCTCCAAAAGTCAAGCTTGAGAACGGTCAGATTCAACTCATCTTCTGTCAAACGATCCCTTGAGAATCACCACCTCTGGCCTGGATTTCCAAATGTTTTCCATTACGTTAGGATGAACACTGCCATTCCTTCCTACCCTGAGGGGGAAAAACAAACCTACCACGCTGCAGACCAGGCAGGTCTGTGAACTGAGCCGCTAGAGGGAGGGGAAAGACTTTAGTAGTCGTAGGTCAGCCTCTAGTGGACATAAGTTCACATGACAAAATCTTTTGGAGACCTTAGACCTTATGCAAGACCAGGTCTAGGTTGAGAATGATTTGGGTCTGATTAGAAAAAAATGCTAGGTGCTCAAATATGGCCTTTTGTACCAAGCAAATAAAAGGATATATGAGAGATATTACTGACTGAATGTAATTTACACCTAACATTTAGACTGTCATATTTACATTGGCTGAATGTAACCCTTTTCTTGCATATAGTCTTATTTATTGTTTAAATAGTAGTCACTTTTATAAAATCAAGGCCTACCTTGATGAAAACATTTTCTATTAGGATATTCAGCTGTCCTTTATATAAGGACCTTTATGATTAATTTCAACTTGAGTTTAGTTCCAGATAAAGTTTCATTTCAACAGATGTGTTTTGTCTTGTCAAAAATAAAACAATGTATACAGTTTTCCTTTTAGCTTTGGCTGACAAAAAACCTATAGTAAATTGTACAAGGATTGTAATTTGTTTAATTCAGGTATCTGAAAAATCTACTTTTTTCTGCATCCTTAATTTTCCTTTCTTCTTTCTTTTTCCTTCCTAGCACAAAATATGTCTAATAAATAATAAATAAATGCTTGCTGACTGACTTTCTCCATTTTGCTTCTCCTGTTCACCTCACTCTCTCCCCTTAACATATCCATACCATAGATTTCTCTAATTCTGATTTGGGGAATCTGTTTCTGAACAAGATCAAGTCTAGCAAATAGGACTTGGTTCTATAAAGCAGAGGTGTCAGACTCATAGGCCTGAGCCGGCTCCTCAAACTCTTGAGTGGGGGTGCTTTTGGCCTGAATCATTAAAATGTAAATGACGAAAATTCAAATAGCAGCTAATATTAAATAAAAATAAATAATAGCTAATATTAAATTGTGGGTTTTCTACATTAATGTGGATCTGTTTCTGTTTGAGTTTGATATTACTGTTCTAAAGTGTCAAATAACTAGAAGGACAACAGATACCTACATGAACTGTCTTTTGCTGGTTTAATGAAAGAAAAAAAAGAAAAAGAAAGGAAAGAAAAAAAAAAAAAAAACAACCTGGAGAAAAATATTTCCTCTGCTTTCCCAAAAGAGAAATAGACTTTAATAACTAGGTGATAAAGATTAGGGAATTAAAACAAAACAAAACAAAAAAATCCAGGATCTCCCCCACTTACCATTTCTTGTGCAGTTATAGCAATGGCTTTAGAATATTTCACCACTGTTGTCTGGTAGTCAACGAAAGTTCCCTTTGGTTCTGGAGGAGTGCCTTCATCCAGCTAGAGGAAGTGAAAAATAATTTAATTAAATGATCATCATCATTATGAGAAAATTTATTTCTCTTAGGATGCAGAGTTACAGAATCATATCATCATGCCCTAAAAGGAATCCTAAGTGACCCTAATAGTTTTATTAGTAACTGCCTTTGACAAGAGTTTTAGGCAAATAATGTGTGAGAATGAGGTTCAGTTTGTATAAGGACACATGAAGCTGCAAAGGGAGATATTGAAGACAATCAGAAATTTAAGTAATATCTCTTCTTGCAAAGATCTTAATGGTATCATTAGTATAGAATGCTCACCTTCAGGAAGAGGAGAAAAAAAAAAAAAACCAGTGAAGAAGAGCGGTCAGACAGGAAGAAGAAGGCCTACATGTAAGGACATTATAGGACTCCCTCCACCAAAATAAGGTCAATGTAAGTGAGAAAAGGATGTGATCAAATTGTAGATGGCCTTGAAAAACTAGGCAGAAGAAAACAGACTTGATGTGTGTGTCTGTGGATGGGGGAGCATCATAGACTCTTAAGTGGGAGAGTAACAAGATGTGAGTAATATTTTCAGATGGTTAACTTGGCATCTGTGTGCAGAATGGCTTTGATGCAGAAATAAAGTGGAAGCAGAGAAAGCATTTAGAAGCTTATTAGGTAAAAGGCATTAAAATTAGAGCTGTTATTTAACGAGGAATAAAAAAATGGCAGTAGAGAACACTGAAAACATGTGGTATAATATAGAATATATAATCATCATCACTATTTGGAACGTAATCATTACTAATGTCATCAACATCAACTCCAGCTGGACCATCCATTTTCCTATCAAAAAATGGAGACATCGCCAAATAGCTCTATCCCTGACGCATTGCAATGTGTGAGGAATAAGAGATGAGGCTAATGTAGTTTAATCATTCAAAGTGGGGATAACAACATAGCAGGGGAATTGCTTATATTATTAAAAGTTTAAATAACCAGTTAAAAGAAACTTTATAAATTATTCTCACATTCCAGTGATAATAATTTAATTAGAAAATTACAGCATTAGGCTCCATCCTTTCTCTCATCCTTACGAAAAAAAACAAAGAGAAACTATGTGACATTCTGGAATTATGTCACTAGATTTCCATAAATTAAATGATTCAAATGAACATACATCTAGAAACATAAAATATGTGTATATATATATATATATATATATATATATATATATATATATATATATATATCCTTTGACTACATTTTTCTAATCAATTGCAGAATTCAATGATACTACAGTCTAAAGGGCAAAACTCTCTTTTATGAACATGACAAGTTTGAGGAATACCAAAAGTCATCCCCTCTTCTTATCTTCACAACCAATGCATGAAATTACCACCCTTAAAGTCAGCAGATCCTATTGAAATGTCAATTTTATCTTGATTTAACCAAGTGGTATCAGAAAGGATTCTGAGTCCTGATGATGTCTTAACTGTGTATGCAAGAAGAAGATGGCAGGATGAATGATTTTGAATACTTTGCCAGAACCAACTTCAGATACTGGAAAAATTTCTAAGTTCATATTTTGTAAACTGATCACTTTTATTTTAAACAGAGATTTTATATATACACACACACACACACACATATATATATATTAAAAAAAAACTCACTGAAAGGATTCACTTATACTAATGGTGGTAGTTGCTTTGTTGTTCTCTTCCAGTGGAAAGGTTGTGATAAGTGTGCATAGGGGGATTAAGCAAACATTTATAATAATATTAGTTTGTCCAAGTCCTATAATGTCAAGTAAACTTGAAAACTTTCTACAAACTTGTTGGTTACTTCCTCATTCTTTCATAGATTCCTGGGTCCATAAAACAGGCTAATGGTCAGACTTCTGGCATTAGGGCTCAAGCAAATAAACTGATTCAGGTAGATAAGACTCTGAAATTAAGAGAAAGTTTAAATAATGTTTTTTTCGTTTCTCAGAAACTTGTAAAACATTTTTTTTCAAATCACTGGAGAGGTACCAAACTTGGGTTCAATGAAGAAATAAAAAGACATTTAATGCTACATTCCTGAATGCTATTTCAAGATATATATATATATATATATATATATACGGTATATTGGATACTAGGAGTGTTCAGTCACATGGAAAGCTTGTCAAAACACTCAAGGACCTTAGGAAGAAAAATATCACATTCAATTTCTGTAAAACTGACCAACTTTAAAACAAGATACCAAATTAAAACTCCAGAAGGTAAATGAATGCTTTGACAAGACATGTAAGTGAGATCCTCAAAAGGGAATCATAACACCCTAGTTCAGGCTTATTACTTTGTCTGAACTATGAGGAATAATTACTGCATAATGTTTAAGGATAATTATTCTAATTAAGATGCTATCTAGTTTCAGGGTATATCCACTTTCTGATACAATAGCAACAAATCTTCTCTAAATTAACGACCATTTATTATTCTGAAAAATCTTATTAACGCACTCATAATAGATGTTTCAAGACAAGACTTCCATTATGGTCGCCTAAATTTCTTGGCTATGATATCAAATGATAGCAATTAGATAAAGATGAACAATTGTTAGGACTAATGAATGTCAACCTGATACAACAATGCAAGTGCTAACTTCTGGAATTCAGCAGGAGACAAGTTGCTAAGAGTCTCTGAATATATTCTCTACTTAGCCACCAACTCAACTATCACCATTTTTCCTTATGTAGAATATAGTGATCCACTACAAAAAGAGTATGTTTACAGAAGGAAGATCTGTCGGACATATGATTTGAAAACAATAACACTGAGTGGCAATCAGCAATAAAAAGCTGGAAATCTTCAAAGGCAAAGTGTCTGAAGGCATGAACAAAAGAAATACAAGGGAAGTTAATGAGAATAATAATAAATAATAAGAAGCACATTTATATAGTGTTTACTATGTACTAAGCACTGTCCTAAGTGCTCTAGAAATACTGTCATTGTTGATCCTCACAACAATCCTGGAAAGTAGATATTATTATTTTCCTTCTTTTTTATTTGAGTTAACTGAAGGAAACAGAGGTTAAATGAACTGATGTGAAGTGATAGAGCTAAAATGTTCAGAGGTTGGATGTGGAATTTATTGTAGTTTTTCAGTCATTTTGATTGTGTCTGACTCTCCATGACTCCCTCTGAATTTTGTTTTGTCTTTTTGGGCAAAGATACTGGAATGGCTTGCCATTTCTTTCTCCTGCTCATTTTACAGATGGGGAAACTGAGGCACAGTTAAGTGACTTATTCAGGGTCACACAGCTAGTAAGTATTTAAGGCTGGATTTGAATTCAGGCCTTCCTAACTCCAAGCCTAGGTTCTACCCCCTGCACCACATAGCTGTCTCTAATCAGGAAAAGGTATTAGTTTCCAGAGATTAAAGAGAATCCACCTTGCTCATGGCTTCTGCAATCGCATCTACCATTCCTCCCACCATTCCGACTTCACTGGCAGCTTCATTCAAGGTGACCATAATATCATCCACTGCTTCTTTCATTAGCTGGGCAGCCTCTGTGATGGCATCATGGGTGTGCTGTGCCTAGGAAGAAAAAGGAAGAAGACAAAAAAGGTTGTTTAAATGGCAAAATCATCTCTTAAGAATGGCTTCAAGGATTGCAGCCTTGAATTCACAGGACCCTAGATTTAGGACTGGAAGAGACCTTAGAGATGGGCAAGACTCAGACACTTAAATAACTTATTCATTGTAAAAGGTATCAGGATTTAGCCTGAGGTCCTCAATGCTCTATCCTCTTCCCTACAACTCCTCACTCCTGGCCCTTTTGGTGAAGTGAGAGCTAATTGCTGCTATTTCAATATGACATAAGTCCTCCCCACAGTCGGTCTACATCAGTGGGTGTAAAGGTTTAGGTGTTAACATCTCATCAGCAAGCAATATGACACAGCTAATGGTATATGCTACTCAAAGAATTAGGCAACTGTGAAATATGTCAGTTTAATGAGGTTTTCAACAAATGTTTGTAATATCTGTTGTAACTTTTTTCTTCCATTTTCCCAACGCTGTCATTTCTGTACAAGAGCTAACAAAATCTAGGAATATGTTTGATGATTATGGTATGCATAAGAAAAATAAATCCTGAGAAAGTAATTGCAAAAAAAAAAAAAAAATCCTTGAGGATATGTCAAAATATTATATCATTGCATTTAGATGGTATGACATGATGTAATAGAGATAGAATAGTAGACGTGGAGCCAGGAAGTTGTTCAATTGTGTCAACTTTTCATGATCCTGTGAACCATAGCACACTAATACCGTCTGTGGGGTTTTCTTGACAAAGATACTGGAGTGGTTTGCCATTTCTTTCTCTGGGGGATTAAGACAAACAGAGGTTAAGTCACTGGTCCTCAAAGTGTAGTCCAAAGAATTGTTGGAGTCTCTGAAACCCTTTCAGAGGGTCTACAAATTCAAAATTATTTTTTATTTCTAATATAGTAAATAGCTATAAATATAATGCATGTGAACAAAAACTCTTTGAACAGATCCTCAATAGTTTTTTTTTGTTTGTTTGTTTGTTTGTTTTTTTAACAACATGAAGATATTGAGAACAAAGGTTTGAGAACCACTGGGTTAAGTGATGTGCTAGAGTCACACAGCTAGTAACTGTCTAAAGGCTGGATTTAATTAAAATCCAGTCATCTTGACTCCAGGCTTAGCACTCTATTGACAGAGTCACCTAGCTGTCTCCAAGAACACCTGAGTTCAAATTCTGCCCACCACTTATTATTTGTCTGACCTCAGACAAGTCATTCTGAACATATCTTTATACTAAGAAGGAAGAAAGAACACATGATCTCAAAATTCCTTTCCAGCTCTACATCTATAACATGATTTTTTTTAAACATACAGGCAAGATTTGCTACATGGAGACTTACTTGTGAGGATCAAATGAAAAAAAAATTTGTATAGCACTTAACACAGCATCTGTCACATATTAGGTATTTATTTAATAAATGCTTGGTTCCTTTGCATGTAAAAATAATCAAATCTAAGGACTAGAGTGAATGTGGCTGGGACTTACGTAACAAAGGAAAGATCCTTGATTTAAGAACTACTAAAATCCAGGAAGGAAATTAGATCTTGGCTGGTCTACTAGTCCTGGATGATTCTTAGTATCTGACAAGCATGAATCACATACTCCTGGTGTCATTACATCCAAGATGATTTGGGCTACAATATGCACTTGGTTATTAACCAATATGATTAATATTGGCTAATGGTTAGAATTAATAGTCTTGTCAAAGATTCCTCTTTATCAAATGAGGACCAGCCAAGCTAAATTCAGAGAAACCCATGACTAGAAAGTCAGCCATTAGGTGATTTTTTTTTTTTTTTTTGCTATAGAGACTTAGAAATACTATCTACCTTTGTGGAGGAATAAAATGAAGGATCCTTGAAATAATGAAGAAATAAAATACATTGCTGATAGAAGGATAATCAATGAGAAAACTGATGTTTTCAAAAATTTAAATTACAAATTGCTTTCCTGGGACATGTCCATTTTATGAGAAGCCCTCCTGTATTCACACACAAATATCTGGGAGGTTTTTCATTTTTCAATCATCAGAAAATATCAAGATTTGTGCCTTTACTCTATATCGTCAGAGAGCAAATTAAAAAAAAAAAGGTACTGAATGAAGTGGAACGAATTTATATTTGAAAAGCTACCTTTTATTATTAGCACTTATTAACAGCACCAAAGGAGAGAGACTTTTGTGTTTAAATAACACCTCTTGGGTGAGATTTTCCAAATGCTTTATGAATAATAATTTGCCCTATTTTATAGATAGAGAATCAACAACAGGCCTGCGCAAGACCTACATTCTAATAACTGTTTAGAAATGGGAACACAGCACAAGACTTGGAGGTCAATGTCCTGACTGCTATTACTTTACTCTATTCTGATGAGATTAGGGTAGAAGATTTGACCAGCAAGAAGCAGAAACAGTAGCAGTTTTCCCAAAAGAATAGAAAGTCATAATTCACAAAGCAGTCTCCTTGGAACAGTCTTACAGAGATAGTTTGCAAGTATTATGCAATTAAGGAAACTGATTTCAATACATATCAGAACTGGGACTCAATGCAGAGGCTCAGGCTTGAAGCCAAATGACCCTTCTCCTATGCCCAACTTCCACTTCTAAGATTTGTTCTGATGTTTAGCTAAGCTGGATAACTTTTAAGTAAGGAATATTAGTTATAAAGGTGGAAAGAGTGTACCACAGCCTCAGAATTAGACCACTTTTCAAATCTGATCTCTGACACATACAGGCTGAGGGATCCTCGGCGGGTCACATAATTTTTCCGTGCTGCAGCTAAGTCTCTATAACTATAAATTGCAGAAGAGGTGCTCCTGGAATTAGTATAAGAGTTTCTCTCACTGGGAGTTCCCTATGTTGATGAAATCATGGGCTCCTAAAAAATAAACTTCAAAGTAGGATGATGGGGCAGCTAGGTGGTGCAGTAGATAAAGTGCAGGGCCTGGAATCAGGAAGACTTTTTCATGACTTTAAATCCAGCCTCAGACACTTATTAGTTGTGCAATTCTGGGCAAGTCTTTACTCCTGTCTCAGCTTCTTTATCTGTTAAACAAGCTGGGGAAGGAAATAGCAAATCAGTCCAATATCTTTGCCAAGAAAACCCCAAATGAGGTCACAAAGAGTTGGACATGACTGAAATGACTAAACACATACAGGATGGATAGTACCACAACTCTTTTTAAATGAGAGTACATTCACATACCCTTGGTCTGGATGCATCACCTCAACTGAAATTCAGTGTTGTTCTCTTTCCAAGTGACAAAATTAAACTGTACTAAATAATGGAATAGCTTTGATGAGATAGGAACATATCTCAGAATGAAAACTGGAAGGGAACTCATAGACTACCTATTCCTTATTCCTACCCTTTTATTTTACATATGATGAACCTGAGGTCTTGAGAGGTTAAGTGGTAAGCCACAGAGCTTAAGTAGGCATCAGAGGAGAGATCTGAACCCAAGGCTTCTGATACCAGAACCACTGCTGCTTCCCTTTTACTATGCTGCCTGCTTATCAATGAGAAAATGTAAATACTAATTGACTGAAGTTATTCAACCAAAAGAAGTGAATAGTTCAATAAGAGAGGTTATTAAAAGATCTAGAATTCATTCTGCTCTTGAAAATAATTGCCAGATCATGGGAATCAAGAATGATTTCCTCAAATGTGACAAATAATGAGGTATGAAATGTGATAACAGTAGCTGGCTTTGCTCGGGGTGGCTGTCAGTGTGCATAACACTCTCTCACAGGGACAGACTGATAAACCAGTAATTTAGGGTGATATTTCATTTCATTCAGACCATGTGACTGAGTAAGGGCAAAACAGAATTCACAGTTTATTGTGATTCAGAAAATCCTACAGTACTCAATCTACCTCAGGAGAAAAAAAAATACATAAATTTACTTACAAACTGAAGGCAGAAGGCAAGAGTTTGTATATAAGATTTTGGAGATTTCAAAACAATCAAAATGAGATGGATGCTTACAACATTAGTGACACTAACAATCCTACATGTCTATATCAAAACAAAACTATTCAAAACTCCTAAAAATAGTATTTGTACTCCCACATGGACCAAAAGATAGGGCCCAGATCAGATGCATGAAGTTTGGTATGCAGATGGTCAAACTCAAACATATACACTAGGATCTCATAAATGGAAGGGACTTCAATTAAAATTCTCTCTCTAAAGCTTATTAACTGAGTGAGTCTAGGCAGATTACCTCTCTCCTCTGGCCCTCAGTTCCTCAAGTTGGATAAGATAGCTTTTGAGTTCTCAAGCTCTGGTTCTGTGCTGCTATTTCTTGATTAATGGTTATCTCAGCCTCAGTGATGGAGAATTTAATAAATGTCAAAGCAACCCTCATTCACATTTGGACAGCTCAGTTTCTTCTCATATTGAATCATAATCTGCCTTTCTACAATTTTCATTCAATTGCTCCTAGTTTTACTTCCTATGAATGATCAGAAGAAAAAAAAAATCCAATTTCTCTCTTATATGACAACCTTCCAAAAACCTGAGGGTACTTCTCATGTCCCTTCTAAAAAATTTTTTTCCAGGCTAAATAACTTCATATCCTTTTACCATCCTGTTTGTTTTTTCAAGATATAATTCAGATTATCATTATCCTCAGTAAGATGAAGCATCCAGAAGTAAACATAATACTCTAGATATAGGTGGAGGAGAGCAGCACTCCCATCTTCCCCAGGCTGAATACTGTAATTACTTCACAATGTAGCACAGAAAGCATCCATTAACAAATATTTCTCTCCTTTTCTACTTCTGACATTTATTTTTTAACCATATTTAAAACTTTATATTTATCCCTATTAAATTTCTTTGAATTTTTAGCCTATTCTAGTCCATCAACATCATTTTAGCTTCTGAATGTCAATGTTTTTAGCTATACATATGCCATGTAACCCGGAAACATCAAAATAAATACATTGCATTTTTTCCAAAGTGACTGATGCCCAAGAAATATATACCATCTTCTACTCTAGTAAGGTCAGCTTCTTCAGCATCCCCTGTTCATGCCTTTCTCTAAAATTTCTTACGTGTTGTTCTAGTCATTGAAAAGGCTTCCTTTCTTCCTACTGGACTTTCAAGACAGAGTTCAAGTGAGATATTCTCTAGGCTCTTCCTTGATGCTTTCTTTCACTGTTTTCCCTTTCCCAGGGATCACCAGGATATCTCTGGCCTCCTTCACAAAATTGAGAACTTAAATAATGTTGTGTTGCTATATGCAATTTAATGACAGTTTTATGCATCTTAATCTTACCTCTCCAGGTACACTGCTATCTCAGTAGGGGAAGGGACCTATATTATGTTTTTTAAGCATCTCCTACAACACTTGGCATAGCTAGGCTGAACTTTAAGGAAAAACTTTCTGACAAATAAAATTACCCCAAGGGCAAAGGGCTGTTGCATTCGGGTTGTGCATTTCCTCCACAGTGGAAGTTTTTAAAGCTGAATAATCACTTGTCAGCTCTGTTATAATTTAGTTATTTTTCCAGTCGTGATTGATTCCTCATGGCTTCATTTGGGGTTTTCTTGGCAAAAACACTGGAATGGTTTACCATTTCCCTTACTAGTACATTTTACATATGAGGAAGCCAAGGCAAACAGAGCTAAATGATTTGTCCAGGGTCATACAACTAGTAAGAATTCTGAGACTACATTTGAACTCAGGTTTTTCTAACTCTAGGCCCTGCTCTATCCATTTTTATCACCTAGGTGTTATAGAGAAGATACTTACTAAGATGCTGATGCTTCTTTTGCTACTACAGCTACCATTAATACCACTACCACATACTATTACTACTGCTACTATTATATATATATATATATATTTGTATAGTTTATATTTATTATTTATATAAATATATTTTAAGGTTTAAATAGCTCTTAAAACATATGTCACTTAATTCTTATAACTATCTGCAGAAGGAATCATTAACACCCTCATTTTATAGGTGAGTAAACTGAGGAATATCTAGGTATAGTGAATTTTCTGGGATCATATACCTAGTTGGTTTCAGAGGCACACTTTGAACTCAGGTTTTCTACTCTTTTAGGTTCCTTTTAACTGGAAGATTCTACTGCCATTTCATTTTTCATAATGCTCCCAAATTACATTACTGACGAACTTAGTTATTTTTATGCTTATAAACTCTTCCCAGTGTCTTATTCCCCACTGCCAAATAAAAAAAGTTTTAACTTTACTCAATCAATTACACTATTATTTAAAAGACTCTCAAATTATCTCTGAAGTTTAAGGGGTGTACTCCCTAAGACAATGGTCATATCAGTCCTAATTTGTTCAAGACCTTACCATCCCAGACTTACCTGATTTTGGAAGATCATTCCCTCTATTTCCCCCCTTCTCCTCTCCTCACCAATAGGGAGACACTAAAATATCTACAGTTTGCTGGATGCTCAGAAAGAAAGGAAACAGACACACAGTTTCCTTGACTACCTTCCCAAGGGGCAATGTCCTGAGTGAAATATATAATGACACATTTGTATCAGAGAAGTCTCCAAGGGATGCTAACTGTGTATCCACATCCTTTTCAAATCCCAGAGGTTACCTGGGTCTGAGCTGCTTTCTGAAGGACAAGAACACCGCTACAATGTATTGTAATCATAACTATCCTTTTTAAATCTCCTCCATCACACACTGTCTCCACTTTCCCACAGAAGCTGAAAAATTAAATTCAATGCTAAACCTTGCAAACAAACAAACAAACAAAACAAAACAAACAAACAAACAAAAAAAACCAACCCAACAAAAAAACTAGCATGTTTCTTGTCCACATTAATCTTAACCAGGGGGATGTCAATTAATTACTGTCCTACCCTTGTCATTCTTTCCCCATCAGAGGATACTGAGGTAATTTTTTGAAATCCATAATAAAAATAAATATAATGATAAAGATCCCTAATAAAAGATAGTGCGCATGTTACAGAATAACTCCTATATATGGTATTCTGGAACATGATTCTGCCAGCATCATAATTTATCTCACACCTCATGTGTTTTCTCAACTCTACTTACACATGTGGCAAGTCATTCTTGCTATCACCAGGAGACTTTGAAAGAACACGCTGTTTTAAGACATGAAACATGAGAAATCCTAAATATCTACCATTTTAAGGCCATGAGAACCTCAACAGCAAGAGGCACACGTGATTGTCCTAAACTTAGCATCTGTGTTTCCATAATGGAAACTCTGTTTTCTGTCAGTCTCCCCTGATTCTGTGCCTGATGGGTGGCCTGGACTCACTTTTGCAGGTGATTTCCCCAGCTCTGCAAGTCTAACATTTGTTGTGTCTTTAGTACATCTACTAGAACACATGAAAAGGAGACACAGGCTACTTGAAGGGGTGAGAATATTGAGTTTTCTTGCAAAACTTTAAGCCATTATTAGGAACAAGACCCCATTCTGCTGCAAATCTCTAGACTAATAAAAAAAGTCATGCTTAACACCTTGCAGATCCATTATGTATAACTTGATATTCCTTTCAAATACACAACAAAATTATCATGGAACTTTTTTTTATTCTCCCTTTACACACCTCTCCTCTTTCCCAAATATTGAGATGGCTACCATTAGACACAAATCTGCATGTGTGTATATGTAGGTATACACACATAAACATGTATTTGTACACACACATACATGTCAGTTCTTTTTCTGGATTCAAATAGCAACTTTGTGGTATTTATAATAAAATGAACTGGTTGCTCAAAATCATTTTTAAAAGAATACTTCTGACACTGCATACAATGTTTTCTTGGTTCCACTCATTTTGTTCTTCATTATTTCATAGAGATCTCTCCATGCTTTTCTAAAATCACTGAGCTATCATTTTTTATATAGATAATATTCTATCATGAATAAATACTACAAGTTGTTTATCCACCATTCACCAATTGACAAGCATTCTCACAATTTCCAGTTCTTGCCACCACGAAAAGAGATAGTTGCCACAAATATTTTAAACATATAGGTTCTTTTCCATTTTCCCATATCACCTTTTTACAGGTTAAATAGTGGTATTGCTAAGTCAAATTGTATAAGCAGTTTAATAACTCTTAAGAGATTCCACATCTCTTTCCAAAATGATTGAATCAGCTCAGACCCACCAAAAATGAATTAAGGTCCCAATTTTTCCACATCCTCTCTAACATTTGTCACTTTCTTTCTATCATTTTAGCCAATATGATGGGTTTAAAATATCTCAAAGTTGTTTTTTAATTTGTATTTCTCTAATCAATATTGATTTAGAGCATGTTTTCATATGATTACAAATTGTTTTTATTTCTTCACTGGAAAAAACTGTGTGTTAATATCCTTTGCCCATGTATCAGTTGGGGAACGACTTGCATTTTTTTTTTTTTTTTTTTTTTTTTGCTTTTTTACTGAGGCAATTAGGATTAAATGACTTGCCCAGGGTCACACATACAACCAGGAAGTGTTAAGTATATGAGGTTACATTTGAATTTAGGTCCTCCTGACTTCAGGGCTGGTGCTCTATCCACTACACCAACTAGCTGTCCCAATGATTTGCATTTTTACACATATGACCAAGTTCTTTAAATATTTGAAATATGAGAACTTTATCTGAGGAATAGTCTCTAAGTCCCCCCCTCCCCCACATCTTTCTGCTTTCCTTCTGATTCTAGTTACATTTGTTTTATTTGTACAGAACCTTTTTATATCTCACAACACTCTCTTGCTTTCAAAAATTGCTCATTTATCCATGTCTGATAAGTAATATATTCCATGTTCTTCAAATTTTCTTGTAATATCTCCCTTTATTTCTAAGTCACACATCCATTTTGACCTAGCCTTAATCACAGATCGAACCTTGCCTCAGTCAAACTGAGACTATTCAAGATCTTAGTTTAAAAAAGCCAAGGTCTCCCACTGCATCCAGGGCCATCTCTAGTCATTGTGATGTATATCTTGCCACTGGACCCAAAAGGCTCCAGAGGAAAAAGTAGGATTATGACAATCTGCTCTTACTGAAATCTGATTCACTTCCACATCATAGTATTACCTCCCTGATGCTGTGATTCTCTTTGAGGAAAAAGAATGAAGAATAATCTTAGTAAATGGTGTAAGATATTGATCCATGTGCAATTTCTGCCAGAATGCTTTCCAAACAAGGTTTTTGTTTGTAATTTAATAATTAATATTTTAATTATTTAATTTAATAAATTAATTGATAATTTAATTGGAATGGCATTGAATATACAGATGAATTTTGGTAAAATTGCCATTTTTATTACACTGGCCCTAACTATTCAAGAACAATGAAAATTTCTTTATTTAAATCTGATTTTATTTACATACAAAGATTTTTATGATTTTGTTCATATAGATCCTAGGTTTGTTTTGGTAGTATCTTTTCTCAGGTTGTTATCTTTATTTATGTTAATAGTTTTCCTTCTGTTAAATCATCCTTGAATTTCTAACATGAATTCTTCTTGGTCACAAAGCAAAATCTTTGTAAAACATTGTTACAATCTTTTAGCTGGTATTTTATGGTCCATAATTATAATTTATTTACTATTGTAATTACTTGGCCTTTAAGTGTTTGACAGAACTCACTTGGAAATATGTCAGGTCCTGGTACTTTTTTCTTAGGAAGCTTATTTATGGCCTATTCAATCCCCTCTCTCTAATCCCTAAAAATAGGTCTATTTAGATATTCTATTTCTTCTTATGCTATCTGGACAATTATTATTCTTATAAGTGTTCTTCCATTTCACTTAAATTCACTAACTTTATTGGCAAATAACTGGACAAAATAACTCCTTATAATTGCTTTCATTTCAGAAAAAGAACAAGTTAAAAATCTCCAATTAAACACTAAATTGGAAATTCTAGAACTTAAAGGTGAAATTAAAATAAATGTATCTTTTTTTTTGTTTGCTTGCATTTTGTTTTCTTTCTCATTTTAAAAAAATTTTTCTTATGCAGCATGATAATTGTGGAAATATGTATAGAAGAACTACATATGTTCAACATACATTGGATTACTTGCCTCCCTCTGGGGTGGAAGTTGGGGGAAAGGAGGGGGAAAAATGGAGCACAAGATTTTGCAAGGGTGAATGTTGAAAATTATCTATGCGTATGTTTTGAGAATAAAAAGCTTTAACAAAAATTAAATTTATTAGGAATAAAATAAAATTGAGCATAAGAAAACTATTGAATTAATAAAAAAACTAAGAGCTGGTATTTTGAAAAATTCAATAAAATAAACAAAACATTAGTTAACATGATTTTTTAAAACAATAGGTGAGAATTACTAGAAAGGTAGTATCATAAATGAAAATGGTGACTATGCCACTAAAGATGAAATGAAAGCAATTACAAGGAGTTATTTTGTCCAATTATTTGCCAATAAATTTAATGAACTTAAGTGAAATGGAAGAACATTTGTAAGAATATATTCTTTAAGATAAAGTCTTTTAGTCTCTAATTTATTTTTTTCCTAGATTTTCATGGTCTCTTATTAAATACAAAATTTATTGCATTATGGTCTATAAAGAAAGTACTTAAGTTTTCTGCTTTTGGCTATAAAAGTTTTCTACCCTAATATATGGTCAATCTTTTTAAGGTACCTTGTATGCTGAGGAAAAAGTATATTCATTTGCATTTTCATTCAATTCTCTCCAGAAATCTAACATATCTAGCTCATCTAAAATTCCATTTGCTTCCTAAACTTCTTTAATATTTTTTCTGGTTAGATTTATCTAGTTCTGAAACAAGAACATAAAAGTCCCCTGTTGTTATCTTTTTCCACCTGTAATTCATTTATTTTTTTCTTTTAAAGATTTAGATGCTATGGCATTTGATGCATATAAGTTTAGTATTGATATTATTTTATTATCTAAGGCAGAGGTCCTCAAACTAAGGCTCGTGGGCCAGATGTGGCAGCTGAGGATGATTATCTCCCTCACCCAGGGCTATGAAGTTTCTTTATATAAAGGCCCACAAAAGAAAGTTTTTGTTTTTACTACAGTCTGGCCCTCCAACAGTTTGAGGGACAGTGAACTGGCCTCCTATTTAAAAAGTTTAAGGACCCCTGATCTAAGGTATCTTTTATTATAATGTAGTTTCCTCATTTATTTCTTTTAATTAAATCTATTTTAGCTTTGACTTTGATATCATGATCATTACCCCCACTATTTTTGCATCAGCTGAGATATAATACATTCTACTAGAGCCCTTTCTTTTAACATTTGTATATCACTTATTTTTAGAATGTTTCTTGTAAGCAGTATATTGTTGGGTTTTGATTTTTAATCCATTATGCTATCCACCTTCAAAGGTATAATTACTATTTGGGTATTTCCCTTCATCCTATTTTCCCACACTATTGTCCTTTCCAGCCTCTCTTTTTATCCTCTCTCTTCTAGTTTACCATTCCCTACATATTATATACGCCTTTAAAGAATTTCTCTTATCCTTTCGCTTAATCCTTCTTTTCTTTACCCTGCTCATTCCTCTAAGATAGGGTTTCTCAAACTTTTTTCATCAATAAATTTTTACATGACTCCAAGCATATAGGTATAGAAAATACAAATCAAACATTCACTAATAATCAATCATAATTTTGTGAACCCCCTTCCCCACATTCAGTTATAAAATCCCATATAAAGTTGCATACACTCAGTTTAAATAACTGAGTTCTAGAATCTCTTCCTTCCCCCTCCTCAAATCTTAATTTACATACCCTTCTAAACACTTCTTCTGTTATCTTATTCCCTCACCTTCTTATTTCTTTATGAATTTAATAGACTTCTATATCCTCCTAGATGTCTATATTGTTCCTTCTTTACCCCCAAATGATTTCTCTGAATCAGGTTTATTGTATCAAGACTTATTTCAATATCTATATTTGTCATATTCAATGTAATAATAATTACAATAATTGTAATATTTAGTGCTAAATCAAGATTCTTTCACACAGTCTAATAATTCTTATGTTTTCTTTTCTTGATCTGTTCTCTAGATCAGTTGTTTCTCACGAGATGTTTCATTTTCTATTTTTTCAATTTTGTTTTATTATTTCTTGATATTTTATAATGTCATTCACTTCCCTTTGTCCAATACTAATTTTCTTTTTTTTTTTTTTACATGACCAAACCGTTATTTTGCTGTTCAAAAAGAATCAGACCCTGAAATCCAATACTAATTTTCAAAGAGTTGTTTTCATCCTTAATATTCTGAAGCTCTTTAACCAGTTTAGTAGACTTTCTCTTCATGATTTCCTTGGTTTTCTTGAATTATTCCCCCTCCCCCTCACACATTTTTTCCTCAATTTCTTTTATTTGATTTTTAAGTCCTTCTTAAGCTCTTCCAAGATCTTTTTTCAGGCATGTGACATTTGAGGTTACTCTTTGATTATTATTATTTTTTAATACTTCAATATCCTTCTCTGAAAATGAACCAAGGACTTTTCTAGCACCATAATAGCTGTTTATGGATGAGTTCTTTCTCCTTTCCTTACTCATTTTCATTTATTTAGTTTTAGCAACTTGTTATTATAATCACCTCTGGTCCTGAGGCATGGAAGATGGTGCCTCTGGCTTACTGTTATTTTCTAAACGTTGGCCAAGGCCCAACTATAGCACTCATTTTCCTTTCCAAGCCCCAGCTAAGGTCACCAAGTACATTATGCTGGGGATGTTCTTGCTCCTTGAAGATTATCTATCTAGTTGCTGTAATCTTCAGTTCTCCCCTCTGGCCTGGACCCAAATCAGAAACTTAGCTTTCCTGTAAGTGCCCACCAGCAGCAGCAGACGGCACCTTCAGCTGCAACAGCACAGGGTCCTTCAATCTTTCCCTGCTCAGATGCTGGACTTCCCTACTAACTGTAAGGTGAGAATGCCTGTGGCTTAGGCTGAAGCTGAGGCTCCTTCTTTGTAGTTTGTTGTTTCAGCAGACATAGATTGGAAATGCTTGTACTTCACTCAGGCTGAACCGGAGTTCCTAGGGTCTTTGCTCAGATCTTCTCCAGCTGTCCCGGGGGATCACTGTTGTATCCCAACTTTTTTTTATTTTTGTCACTCTGTCTTCACAATGAGATACTATTTTCGTTTGTGGAAGAAATCTGGAGAGTAACAGATTTATATCTGGAAGGGGATCTTGAACTCTGCTGAGAACTAGCCTTAAACTGCTACAATCTCCTATCAGAGGGTTCTCCTCTTTCAATTTAACTGAAAGGGTCTCCAATTTCTTTATCTTAAAGACCACCTCATGATTCAGGCCAATTCCACTAGACTCGTGATGGAGAGCCATCTGCATCCAGAAAGAGGGATATATGGGAGCTGAATGTGGATCACAACATAGTATTTTCACCTTTTTTGCTGCTGCTGTTGTTTGCTTGCTCCCTCCCCCCCTCCCTTTTTGACTTGAATTTTCTTGTGCAGCATGGTAAATGTGGAAATATATATAGAAGAATTACACATGTTTAACATATATTGGATATTGTTGTCTAGGGAAGGTAGAAGGTGGAGAGGGAGGGAAAGAACTTTGGAACACAAGGTTTTGCAAGAGTGAATGTTGAATGTTTAACATGTATGACACTGCCTGCCATCTAGGGGAGGGGGTAGAAAGAGGGAAGGAAAAAGTTGGAACAGAAGTGATTGCAAGGGACAATGTTGAAAAATTACCCATGCATATGTTCTGTCAATAAAAAGCTATAAAGAAGAGTGAATGTTGAAAACTATTTTTATATGTATTTTGAAAAACAAAAAACTATTTAAAAAAAAGACCCCACACCTCAGTGTAGTAGTTGGTCTACCCAACATAGAACACGGGGCTTGGAATCAGGATAGACCTGGGTTCAAATCCAGCTTCAGATTCTATCTGTATGACTCAGCAAGTCACTTATCTTTTCTAAACCTCAGTTTCCCTACCTGTACTTCACAGGATTGTTGTGTACACTTTCACACACACTTAAAACGATTCCAAAGAGTGGTTCTTCTGGGGGTGGCTCTGACATCCCCCCAGTACAGCCATCCCCTTGCCAAACCCCATAGTCACCCCTTCAAGAAGCAATTGTAATAGGTAGCACAAGAATACTACAAGCAAGGCACAAGCAAAAGGCATGTACAGTTGGTTATAGAAGAAAAGGCTGTGATAATTAGCTTCTCTTCAAGACCTGGAATATTTCTTTCCTGGCTAGAAACAAAGTAGCTTACCACTATTCAGATGAAGGAACCAAGACAAAAATCACATTAAATCTCACACAAACTATCAAACTGACATGGTAAGTACAACCCATTCCTGAGTATGTTTCTTCATATGACAATATTTTGTCCAAGCAGCCGAGCTATGGTACTTTCCTCTCTCTGACTGGACCTCTGTTTTCCCTCCAGCTCTGACTCTGCATTTTCTACAAATCACTGCAATAAACCAGATGAAGACAACCAACTTATATAAGCTAAGCAGAATATTTCATAGAGAGTAGAAACAGATTATTAGAGCTGGACCACTTAGTCTCTGGAGTTACTTCAAGCTCCAGGTCTAAGAACGCCTATCAAATCCATCTCCTCCTTTCTCCTCCCACTGCTACAGCTCAAGTTTGAGACTGTTTTTGCTGCCCCCATTTTAATCCCTCTGATTCATGTGGATATCAGGTATTACTCTTTCTATATAGAGATTGATCTGTCTTACACTCATTTTATTGTCTCCCGATAGAGTTCTTATATTTTATTATGAGTTTGCCTACAGGTTTTATTCCCCATTATACTACAAATTCCATGAGGATATATATGCTAATTTGCTTTGTCATCCTTCTCGGGACCTAGCACGGTACTCTGCACATAGTAGGTGCTAAACACGTGCCTTGTTGGCAAGTCATGTTGTCGAGCTCTTTAGGATTCCACTTTGGGGTTTTCTTGACAAAGATACTGAAGTAGTTTACCATTTCCCTCTCCGGTTCATTTTATATATGAGGAACTGAGGCAAAGGGGGTCACAAAGATAGTAAGTATCTGAGGCTGTTCTTGAATTCATGAAGACGAGTCTTTCTGATTCCAAAACCGGTGCTCTACCCACTGTGCAATGTAGCTGCCTCCATAATATATGCCTAGTGGATGAATAAATTTGCTGAAGGTCCATACACGGTTGATCTGCATGTGGCAGTTCACCTGCCTAGAGTCAGGAAGATCTGAATTCATATTTATTAATCACTATATTTAATACTTATTAATAAATTATAATTACTAACTTAAAGCTATTAATAAGTTAAGTTACACTAAGACTTTTGAGAAACCCTGCATATTTAAATTAATATAAACTATATAAATATAAAGAAAACAGTTATGTTAGCAGTTCAGTGGAATTAAGACATTTGGTATCAAAACCAAATCATTACATCTTATTTTCTGTCAAATGAAATTGCCTATAGAAAGATGCACTGAGATCCAATGTAATCTGTTGTCATCAGCCACTTCATAGCTGATAACTTCATTTAAAATTTCATTTCTAGGATCTGAGTCCGGATGAACTGAAGGCACTTGTTGTTTCTTTAGTGAAATATTTTAACATAAACATTACCTCTTAAAGAAAATAACACATTGCAGTCCTTGACCACTCAACGTAACAAAAAAATACTAAAAGCTAAAGATATATATCATTTGCAAATGAGCCACAGCATTTCACACACCCTGTCCTTAAGATAACAAAAGCTGCTGTCCCTAAGATAACAAAAGTCAATACCATCTGTGACCTTATGCCACATTTTGCTTTGTGCTGCAGGAAATGCCTAAATACAGAGATGTATCTACAGATATGTCACTTGCTAGAAAATAATGGAAAAAGGTCCCTTGTACTCTGTGCAGATGCCCAGAGATAGTGTTTTTGTTCCTGTAATAATCACCCACATCCCAAAAGAGACTTGCCTGCTGATGTGCAGCTATAGCATGAAAGAAGAAGCCAACAAAAAAAGGTTTCCATCATGTAGTTTTCTTACTCTTTTCCCTGGTGAACATTAAGAATACCAATACCTCAGACTTTCTTGTCTCACACAGTTCAGCAGCCAAATATCAAGAAGAAAGGAAAGATTTAGTGATTTGGAAAACCAAAAATTTCCAAGCAATGCTCCACACAGCAGGAATGTGTGAGTACTTCAAAATGACCCCACTGTGAAGTATAAAGGGGGAAGGGTCCCTCAGAATATACCTTGGGGTTGCCTCCACCTTCTTTGGCAGCATACAACATCTGTAGAGCAGATTCCGCCAATGTTTTGGTCTGGTCCAACACCGTCATCTGCTGTTGATGGTCTAGAATTTTAGATGCAACACCGACCGCAGCTAAGATCAAGGGTTCGAAGTAACTCGCCAGCTGTGTGACCTTGCAATGAAAATATCCACAAAAAAAAAAAAAAAAAAAAAAAAAAGCATTCAATTTAACATGTCTCAAACCATAGTTTGCAGGGAAAGACAGAAGTTTAAAAAAAAAAAAAGATCAGATGATTCTCTAGGAAGATATGCAACTTAGCTTTTGAAAATCCATCTTGAAAGGTGGTTCTGAACTGTCTTGAAGAATTCTACCTTCTTTTTGTATTTTTTTACAGGAGTATACAGAAACTTGTTCAGTAGTATGGAGTTTAGATGTATCTAATCTGGGAATCAGTTATTTTAAAAACAAGAAACTTATAAGGGCTTTAAAAAAAAAAAGGGACAACTGTTTCTTCTACTATGTAAAGAAAGTTTAATTATTAGTAGATAAGATTCCTTAATTTTGTGATGGAACCAAAAGACTTACATCCCTGGTACCCATTTCAAATCCCATCTGTTTTCTAGCAGAGTCCAGGTACCTCTGTGAAGCTTAATTGAAAGAAAAAAAAAAGCAAAAAAATCCTTTATCATTATCTTCAGACATTTAGCTTTGGATTTAGCTCCAGCTGATGAAAAGCTATTTACTGAACTGGCAAGGGGACAGTGATTGATTGGGTTCTATTCTAAGGCTTTACTTAATGCTTTAATAAGGGAAGCAAATTGTTATCAGGTCCAGGTCTGTAACCTGGAGACTGGAAAGAGAAAAAAAAAGATGCTTCATAAGATTCCATAGAGATGAACCCTCTTTGTCTAATCTATGTGTTGTCCTGACAATGAACACTGACTGTGTTGTTGTTGTTGTTGTTTTGTTTGTGTGTGTGAGATAAATAAGAGGAATCTTGGTCTGACCATTTGGGTTACACAAAGATGGGAGAGCATAATGAATGTTTAATTTTCTTGATGCTCATTTGTTCAAAAACTGGATTTTCAAAATAAAGGCAGTTTTATAATCTTTTCTTTAAGAAATGTATTGTTGTTTAACAATGTTCAGTTGTATTTGATTCTCTATGAGTACTGGGCAAAGGAAATGGAGCAATTTTATATTTCCTTCTCCAGTGTGTTTCCATTTTACAAAAGAGGAACTGAAACAAACAGGTAACTTTGCTCAGGTTCACTTAGCCAGTAAGTTTCTGAAGCTGGATTTGAATTTAGAATTTCCTGGTGTTTTAGCCATAAAGACAGAACTGAGCTTCAGGAAAATGCTGCTAAAATAATTTATGTAAGATTCCATTATCCATGAAATAATTTTATATCCCTTTCTTATATCTATAGTTAAATCTTTTCTATAACAAATGTGAGATAACTTTGCAACTTGGAAAGTTAGTCAATAAATATTTAACTCCTGTTGTATTAAGTAAAAGGGATACCAATTTCTGCTCTCAAGCTTAAGGTCAAGGTGAAAACAACTACTTTGTCTTTTAACATTCAGATCTTGGATGCTCTTGCTTCTTAGTCTTTTAAAAATTATTATTTATTTTGTTTTTTTCCTCAATAGTATTTTATTTTTCCAAAAACACAGAAAGATACTTTTCAACGCTCATTTTTTATAAATCTTTGTGTTCCAAATTTTTCTATCTCCCTCTTTCATCTCCCCACTCAAGACAGCAAGCAATCTGATAAAGGTTAAATATGTTCTTGCTTCTTAGACTTAACAATACATTGGTATTAATTTTGCATTTTCAATATACCGTGTGAATCTATTGCCAGACATGATTGTGAAATGTCATCAGAAAATCAAAGACCTTTTGGAATACTACAAAGTTTTTGCGGCATTGATGGGACAAGTAGGAGCAAGATTAAAAATGTATGTATTTCTCAAAATTTAAAAGTCAGAATGGAGTCTCTATTAGCTAGCAATGACCTAGAAATAATAATTTTGATTTAGGATAATGATTCTCAAATTAAGAAAAGATTATCTTGCACATAGCTTCAGAAAGACTAGTGTCAATTTCCAGTCTGTTCCCAAGGCAAAAGATTGTTGCTCTGCAACAATTTTGTTTGCACATTGGGTGCTGAAACCATGAGGCATTTCCTATATTTACCAGAAAGAGATGCATAACACCTCTGAGGAATATGAAAATTGCAAGCACTCTATATAAAATGTCATTCTAAAAGCTTATTTCATTAATTTAATTGATGGATTAAGACAGGAATTCTTAATCTTCTTCTTCTTCTTTTTTTTTTTTTGGCAGCATGTTGAAGCCCATAGATCTCTTTCTCAGAATGTTTTTAAATGCATAAAATAAAATGTAAAAATTTCCAGAAATCAAACATATTGAAATAGTTATAAAAATATTTTTAAACAGCAAGTTTGAGAACTGTATAAATTCTCCAGATTTAAGAGAATATTGATTATTAAGAGTTAAATACAGCATTTTAAGAGAAATAATAGGTGTCTTTGTGTCCTAAATGAAAGAAATTTTTTTGGTCCTAGGTGGTGTACCACTAGGGCCGATTTTAAATTACCAGACTTTAGAATTTCAAAGCCCTGTGGGAGGCTTTGCTTCTCCTCTTAAGCTTTTTGGTCTACTATATCTCTCAGTAGACTATGAGCACTCTGAGAATAGGACTGACTTTTTGCTTTCTTTGTATTCCCATGGATTAGTACAATGCCTGCCACTTAATGATGTGCTAGTTGACTCACTGACTGATTAGATGGAATAATGAATGCTGTTCTTTAATTCTTATTATTGCTAAAAACTACTGAAATAAGTCCTCAAAATATATGAAAATAGGACAAAAAACAATTGGGAAGGAGGCAAATGTGTAAATAAATGCAAATGGCAATTTTTATAGAATTTGGTACATTCAAAGCATCACTGATATGAAAGCCAGGATTTGAATCAGTATCTTCTGAATCTAAACTTAATATTTTTTCTTCTATTCCACTCTTCCTGAGTTCATAAGGAGGACAAAGAAACACTATAGTGGAAAACTTTGTCATTCATCAATAAACACCTTTAGGTGATTTTAGAATTTAAAAAAAAAAATCATCAAAAGTGCTAGTGTTTTTCACCTGCAGAGATTTTGGATACTAGATTTCTTTATCTGAAGAATATGATCTATAAACAAAATCACAAGAGAATTAAAATTGACATCTACTATGAATATTTCCAAAATAAATTAAATACCAGTGAAGAATTTGCATAATTAATTCAATACAGTTTATGTTTTAATAAGAATTTAAACTAAAAGGAATATTAACATTCTTAAGCAAGTAAGGGAAAGGCTATTCCCCCCTCTAATTTCAGAATAAGGATAGAACTTTCCTGTTAAAATAAATTGAAATGAGGTAAACTTAAATGATGGGGGAAAAAAACCAAAAACATCTCCCCTCCCCAAATCAGAATTGGGCTTACAGTTCTGGCTTCAATTTTACTAATGGCTGCTAATTCTAGGAAACACTATCAAAGAAGGATGCCCACAGGGAAGGGTCCTAGGTGCAACGGCTAAGAGTAAGAAGCCCAGAGCACAAATGATTCTGCCAGACCTCAAGGGGAATGGTAGTGCTGAAATGATTTAATTTCTTGAGTACATGCTAGGATGAGGGCAAGTGATCTTTTCTGTAGCTTCATGCAGTGTTGGAAGCAACCATCTGACATGGCTGACAGCATGATGGGAGAGATTTTTGAGAGCATAACCACTTCAAATACTTCTTCTCTAAGTAGATACAGATGGGCAATGTGCTCACGCATCCATGCACACACCGATACACATCCACACTCAGAAGAAACAAATTAGGCCAGAATACCTTGTGTCCCAACTGAGCTGCTTCTCCCCTTGCTGCTGTAGCAATGGGATCGATAAGGTGCCCGATCTCCTGGACCACGGATGTCAACTGTTCCTGCAAAGCCTGATAAGAAAAGACATTCTCAAGTTCTCCTGCTACAATTTACTCACTGGGCTGCCCCCGTTCATAGAAGACAGGGGTACATGTATCAAGTGGATGATCATGAGGGTGTCGGCTCTTTAAAACATTTATCTTTGTGGCAAGGGTTCACACATTCTGTGGCTAGCAGTTTCTAGAAGCATTTCTCTGTACAAGATCAGAGGTAGGTCTCCATTTCTGCTTGATAGCCCCAAATTGTCTCCTACTTGTTTCCAGCCCCAGTTCATGCCTTCATATTCATTTTGGTATCATTAGATTATTCAGGAAAATGACTGAAATTACCGAATTAAACACAAAGGAACCCAGTAAAGCCAACCAAAAGATGTAAAAACAAAACAAAATAAAATCTGGGCACAGAAGTTAGCCATCTTGGAACTAATTTGCAAAATATCAAAGGTGATATTAAAAAGAGAGAAAAACACCTATAAAAGTTGAGATTCATTTCCAAAATACTATACTAGAAACTGTACCAGTAACGTGTCAATCATGGATTGTTAGGGAAGGCACAATAAATTTTTACATGAAGTTGTAACCACTAAAAACACCCTAATGTAATTATTCCTAGGTTTTTTTTTTTCCCCTAAACCTCAGTTTCAAAGATTTGGACTGGATTCTGGAAAAATTCCAAATTTAGAACAAGATTTTGCTGTCTTTTTTTTTTGTAACCCCAGAGAACCCATAAAGCAAAGACTCCGTTGTTGATGATTATCTTAGAAGTATTAGATTACTAAGCAAAAATTTTCACTGAAAAAAATGCATGTCTTGGATCAAAAACACTGTACATTCATTGCTTGCTTTCCTGCACACATGTGCACAACGCCAGATGATTCAAGGCAAAAATACATGGTGACAATGAGCTGTTCATCAGAAATGAGACTGGTCTTTGTGGTTAGCAAATTTGCCAGAATGTTGTTGTATATGAGCCTTATGCTTAAGAGATCTGCTCTCATTGGAAGTAATGAGAAAAACAGCCTATGGAACGACCACAAAAACATTCTGGGAAAGAAAAATGGCTTCCAGGAGGTTTCTGCTAATTGCTTGTCACCACAATGACAAGTATATCCACAATCTGACTCTAGCCAAGACAGCAAAATATTCCAGATACATTGAGTTGCTACAGATGGGTTATGAAATGGACTGGGACATAACAGTGGAGAATATGCATTTGGAGACATTTTTTTTCTTCTGTCCGAAAAAGCTCCAAATCCCAACTTTTTAAAACCTTTCATGACCCTGATTTAGAAAGTCAATTAAGGCCTTTCAAACATCATAAGCTGCCAGTCTTCACCTGGGAATTGAGGACCAAGAACTTTCTCTTTAATTTTTGTATCCCAAGCACCTAACAGTGCCTGGCACAAACCTGATGAATGAATGATTGATTTAGATTGAAATGAGAACAAATGTAAGCTCAAAAGCCAGGATCTGGTTGGTATCTTCCTAGGGAGGACTTTCCTGATCCCTATATAGTACCCTTTCTCTCAAATAACCTTTTGTATTTACCTACTTCCTACATAATCAAACTTTAAATTCACCTTCTCTATTTTTATGTGGACTTGCTTTTCCCATTAGAATGCAAACTTTTTGAGAGTAAAGCTTGTTTCATTCTTGGTACTTGTGCCTAGCACAGTGTCTGACATATAAAAGGTACTTAATATTTGGTTGATTGATCTACTGACACAAAATGAAGGCTTGAGATAAACAGGAAAACTAATTGCCAGGACAAAGATCCAAGACCATAAAGTCCATATTATATTAGGAAGCCAAAATACAGGCAGTAATCATTTGCTTGCCTCAGTTAAGATTCTCCAGAGTTTCCATCTATTTAATGACAACTTCTTCCTTTCCTGATCCTCACACCTCTAGGGACAGCATACTAAGACTCTGTACTAAATCTGTACCTTACTCAACTTCCCCTATTGTACTATAGGCTCATATACTATCTCCTCCTCCCAAAATGCCTCCTCCACAATGCTTCTTAAGTAAAAACATTAAGTGATAGGTCCACAAAGAATTTATGCTAGCAAATGTCAACACATCCCCCAAGACAATACTTCAATTTTTCTGTATTTGATTTTCTGTCATGCTGATCACAGCAGCTATTACAAACTTTTTCTTCTTTTAAACTAATCATACCATACTTAACTTCTCCACCTTTTCCCTAGATCCTCTCTGAAGAGTACCTTATTATATACTTGATTTTAAAAGACATGTCTGAAGGATCTAATCACTTTCTTTTCTAATCCACACTCTCTCACTAATCCACTCAACTCTCAAGGTAATTTTTCTAATATGTAGCTCTAACCACACCACCTTCCTGCTCAATAAACTTCGGTAGCACCTTATCCATATCCCAATGACCCCTCTAGCACAAAACAGAAAATCTTTTGGTTTTTAAAGGTCTTCATCAACAGGCCTCTTCCACCTCTCCAATCTTTTTACATTCTACTCCTCTCCACATACTCTATGATTTAGTCATACTAGCCTGCCTGCCTGCCATTTTTGTAAATGATATTCCATCTGCTACCTCTGTGCCTTGCACTAGCTTCTATCCCTGGAAGGCTCTTTTTCCCAACCTTTAAATTTTGGAATGCTTGGCTTCTTTTAATAGCGAGCATTTTTATAATTCCCTAAGTTTCTCAAAGAACTTTACATAGATTAACTAATTTGATACTTATATTACCTTCATGAGGTGGGTAATATTATTATCCCCATCTTACAAATGAGGAAATTCAGAGAAATTGCAGAAATTATACAAAGGAGAAATAAATTGCTTAGGGTCATATAGCTTATTAATGGTGTATGAAACAAGATTTGAACTCATGGCTTCCTGATTCCAAGGCCTAAGATCCGTTATAACACTTCTCTATCTTTATCAGTTCAAGCACTATCTCCCACAGCAGATCTTTCCTGGTCCCTCTAATTGCTAATGACATTTTCTCATACTACATTCTTTCATCTCCTTGTGTTAAAAGCTTTATATGTTAGCTTTCCTATTAGAATGTAAGTTCCTTTAAGACAAGGACTGGTTTTGCTTTTTCTTTATATTTTTATATTAAGTACTTAATGAATAAGGACTTAATAAGTATTTACTTAAAAGTATTAAATAATCACTAATTATATAGTAAAGAATATAGTAATTAATGATAATTAAGTAGTAAATATTTACTTATTAAATCAATAAACAAGCATTTACTAAATACTTACTATATGTTCTTACTTAGTACTTACTAAATGCTTACCGACCGATTTATAATGATTCCCATGTCTTCTCCTTAAGTTCATTATCTTGCCAATTCACTAGCAACTTTAATATACTGAATAACATGTTTTTTTGATTCATTCTGTTCTTCTACAAGTAGCAGTAACAGAGAGTAGAGTTAGGGGGTCAAGTTTGGTTCTTATTCCACAGGATGGCACTAGTTTTAGGTTATCAGACTACCTGATTGATGGAGAAGAAACATATTACTCTTTCCCTTAGTTTCTGGAAAGGTCTTGGAATACACAAGTTGTGGAAGGAGAGTTCCCTTTGCTCAAAGACACAATTTGATAGGGACAGCTAACATATTGGATAAGACAGTCAGGTTGCAAAAATAACCTACTAGAAAAGACCAATGGATTGAAATGAATTTAATAAGATGAAACTGAATAGTTATAAATGTAGGATATCTTATACTTGGGTGCTTAAAGTCGCCTTTTCAAGAATAAGACGAAAGGATATGGATAATCAGGAGTTTCTAGAGGATGACAATCACAAGTTGAAGGCCTCAAGTCATTTGAAGGAATAGATTCCTTCTCACTTTGTATCTTTGAATACAGTCCAGATGACCATTTGTTGGGAATGTTATAGCAATGATTCCTTCTCAGACCAGAGTGGGAAATGGAGAACTACTGAGGTCCCTTTTAATTCTGGAAGTCTGCTTCACTGCTCAGACTTAGCTCTGATTACTAAGTTCAACTCTCTCTTATTTTTAAATTTTCTTCCAAAAGTACAAATTCTATTTTGTTTTGATATAAAAAGTTCCAAATAAAACCTTTTATAAACTACACTTCCAGTCCTTGCAATGCTAGAAAACCTTCCACATTGTCCAACAGTGGGCAATTATCAGTGAAATAATAAGAGTGTACATAGTTCAGCAGACAGACTGAAAACATGAAAATCAACTTGTCCTAGTTCATAGAGAATCACTGAGGATCAAGGCCCACAAACAAGACAGAAAGGGATCAGGAAAAAATTATTAATTAAAAAAAAAAAAAAAAAAAACTGGTCAGGTGCCAAATGTCTACCAGGCATTAATGTTGGGGATACAACAAAAATGAGATAGTACCTGTCTCTTCAAGGAGCTTACATTTCTATTAAAGGTCCCTTATTCACTTGGCAAAAATCTGAGCAGTTCCACTGACTCTAAGTACTCCCTAATCCAGATTCTTTAAAACATGCTTGTTCTTAGGTAAATTCCTGGAGCAGGAGAACGGACAATCTTTGTTTAGGACAGATGGGGCAGAATCAAAATTAGAAAAAAAGCATGTCATTCCCCAAACCTATTTAACTGAGTATCAAAGTATTTGTAAAGTAGCGATATCCAAAGAACTGAGAAGAAAAGGAAGATGGTTAGTCAAAGTAGGGATTCAAGGGCAGGGATTCAGTAGATCAGAAAGCCAAAAGACAGAGAGGATCAGAGTCTTGACTACTTTACCTTCAGAGTACTTGCTAACTGAATGCTTAATGGATAGTCAATTGGTTGAATTCATTATGAGTTCTAGGAATGTGGTTTACAAAAGGTTTTATTTGGATATAACAAAAGAAAATGGAATTTTCACTTTTGGAAGAAAATTAAAAATAAGAGTTAAATTTGGTGGCCAGAGCCAAGTCTGTTCATTACATCCTCTGCCCCCACTGGCCGTAATGAACCAGCATCATAATAGGCTGCTGTTTTCTGTATATTCAGTGATAATACAATAGGCTCATGACATGGAAAGTAGACATAGTTCAGTTAATGCACTGCCACTTATAGACAAAGTCCAAGTGCTACTGCCTCATCTGAGCAAATTAAGTAGCAGGTAGAGATGAATCAAAGGAAACAAAGTTAGGCATTAAGAGCACTTAGAATGAAGATGGAAAAAACAACAACGAAAAGAAAGAGAACTGGCTGTCTCCAAAGAAATGGGGAAAAAAAATTTCTACCTCCTAGATTTAGGAAAAAAGAGCTCAATAATTTACAAGACTGATAGTGTAAGTGGATAAGGGTAATAGTAATAGATGAAAGGCTGTATAGCTAATAATCTTAGAGTAAAAATGTTTAGCTCAGTGAGGTCTGCCTGTATTTGAGTTTAATGCAAAATCAGATAATTTGATCAATGCTTTTTTCCCCCAGTTAATGCACACAGATACATTCAAAATTTATGTTTTAAGGTCTGCTCTGTTGAGCTTCTAAATTGAATTTAGAAACCCAGGTTGATAACACACTCCATCTTTTCTTCAATTTTTAATGTATTTGCTGTTTTCCAATCTTGCCTACCACTGGTAGGCGCCATCTTCTCAACTACTCAAAGAGAAATCCTGCTCACATGTTAATTTCAATTTTTTACAATCAGCATACCTACTCTCCTTCCATTCATGATCCACTGATCATTATTTAACAATATCTACTCTATTCTCTCCACTCCAGGATTAAGCATCTTAAATTCACAGAAGAAAGATTAATTAAGACTCAAAACATACATATTTTTGCTCTTCACAGAGCAATACAATTTCAAAGTGAAAAGTGACTTAAAGGGTCATCTAGTCTAGTATGTCTCCGAACAGGAATCCACGTTCCTGTTCTCCATGAATCATCTCCAAGAAGTGATTGTAGAATGCTTACTTATAAAACGCCAACAATAGAAAACCCACTGCCTATTGAACTTTTAGATTGCACTAATTATTTTTTTTCATATTTTGAATTTTTTCCAGATATGGAGCGGATATCTGTTCATTGACAGCTTTTGCCCACTGCTCCAAAATCTCTCTGGGGCCACAAAAGAACAAATCATATAGCGGCTCTTTTAATACATGAAGAAAACTACCATTACATATCCTATTACTTTTTCATTTAAAAAAAATAAAAGAGAGAATATTTGTTAAGCATTTTGGAAACCTCAAATTGCTATATAAATGCTAGTTACTATATAATCAATAGTATTATAATTACTGTTTCCAGAAACCCACATTTCCTAATTCTTTTAAAAGTAAACATATGAGCCTTGAACATAATTGCTACTAGAGGAGGCTCTATGTTATACATACATCAATCATATACATATGATTTCATATATACTGCCTTCAATTATAAACCTTCTTTACCTCAGCTGACAATTTTGATGAATCATGGCTGGAAAATATTATCATTCACTGGCTAGCCTTCTAGAGACGAGTCTCTCTATATGTAGCAAGACTATTTTAGGCAACAAATATGCAATCTGCTATGAGAGGGCACAATGGATAAAGCACTACCCTGAGTTCCAATCTTGCCTCAGACACTTTCCAAAGCTGTGTGATCCAGGAATAATAACCATATCTATCTCACAGGTTGATAGACACATAGATAAGGACAAATGAAATTATTTAAAGCATGTGTAAAGCACTTTGCAGACCTTAAAGAATTACATGCAATATCAGCTGCTGCTGCTACTAATACTGATACTACTGCTACTAGAACTGCTATAAACTTTTTCCAGAGACTGCACTGAGCTGGTACAGTTCTGAGGGCCAACTCAGAGGATTTAGGTTCTCAATGCTAGATCACTACAGCATTCTCTAGCCTGCAGGGGATAGATGGAGCAAATTACCTTTGAACAGCAATCCTTACCTCCACTGAGATGTCATCCCTTGTGGCCAAGTTCTGGCTGACTGCAGCCAGAGAGGCTTGCTCAATATCTCGGATGCACCTATTGATGCCATCAATGGAATAGTCACATTCTCTCTGGCCCGGAGCCTTATCCCTGAAACCAAGAGAATTTTATTAGGAGAAAAGGAGAGTCCAGTTTGCTTTGGGACATCACATCAATGACTAGTGCATTGGGAGGCTCTGACCAGGCGACCCCTGTCATTATGCTACTTAATTAGCTCCAGGTTCTCTAATTCCTACTTTTACATCTGACTTACATATGGGACATCCTGCCTCATCAAAGTGAAGGAAATTGTAGTTGTTCAACTTGAGAGGGGATCAATATCTGAAGAATACACTATTATTTCAGGAAGTAATAAAAAAACCCTTTAACCTTAATTGCCCAAATATTCCATGAATTGCCAAAAACTGGGGACTTGGATTAAGGCTTCTTACTGCTTAAGTATAATACCATCATAAAAAAGCTGGTTCAAATTCTACTTCAGAGACTTACTGGATACAAAGCTGTGGGCAAATCCCTTAATCTTTGAGCCTTAGATGCAACTTCATCTGTAAAATGGGGATAATATTAGGACTTTTCTTATAGGACTGTTCTGAGAATCAAAACAATATATGGAAAGCAATTTGTAAATCTTAAAGTACTATATGTTAACTATTATTATTGTTGTTATAAAAGATGAGTTCTATTTCCTGCACAAATGAGCAACATTATGCACTACTGAAAGAGCCCCTACTTATATTAAGGATAAGAATAATCCCTAATGGATTTTTTTTTTTTTTTTTGCATGGGCTTCTAAATTTCACAATGATGATTAAGAACATTAAGCAGTAAAGTGCTAGTTAATTCTATGACCTTCCCAAGTAAATGAGAAACAAAGTATAATTGTGTGAGTCCTTCTGTACAGAATTATATCTAATTCTGTAGATAATTGTAGATAAGAACATTTCAAGGAATGTTCTTAAGAATCCTAATGATACTGTAGATGGCAGAGACAACCACAGCTTTAGCAGGACTCAAAATATTCATATGATTTTTACCATTGAATTAGATTATACCCCAAATCGGTTTTAGGGCAGAATAGCAAATACTGGTTATCTTTGGATATTTAGGTGACACAGGTGATAGATAGCATTAGAACTGAGATAAAACTACATCACAGTTAAAATAATAAACCTTATGCATTTGGTGTAATGGGAAGGGCAGAAGATTTGGAGCTGGAAGACTGGGATTCCAGTTTTAGCTCAATCACTAATCAGCTGTATGACCTTGAGCAAATCAGTTGACCTCAATCTCCCTAACCTACAAAACAGAATTCATAATGCCAGCAGGACCTATAATATAGGATTGTTTCAAAGATCAAATCAGGTAACGGAAATAAAGTAATCTGAAACTGTAAGTCACTATATAAGAAATGATTACTATACTGTTGGAAAATGAAGGTGAATGCAAGCCATTCAAAAGACACTTACCTAATGGAAGTGATGAGGCTCTTGATTGAATCTGATACAGTATGAGAATGTCCAGCAAGGACAGACCAGGTGGGTGGGTCTTTAGGATTGATGGCCAATGAGCGAGCAGTCCTGATCAGGAACGAGGAGCTCTCCAACATGGTCTTAGCTGAGACTAGGATGGGTTCCTGTGCTCGAGATCCCTAGGAAAAATCAAAGTAGTAGAGTTGTTGCTAGTTTGGAAATAACAAAGTCAAAGTTGGAGGCAGAAAAGTATTCCTTGAAGGTGATACTTATTAAATAGAGGTATCTAATAGTCTTTCAGGATTTGGGAGAAAACAGTATGTTTGGTGGAGTTCTGAATTCCTGAGGACAAGGTAGCCAAACTGATTAGGAAGCTTTCTTCTTATGCCTGATAACCAATTGGGTCCAGAAAAGTATGAGGGTATCAATTGAGTGGGAGTCAGTAACCAAGAAAGACTTTTGCAGAGTTATCAGCATAGCAATCCATGCTAGAATCTTATTGAAATACAGCTTGAAACATCAGCACTCAATGGATGTACAAAACTTGTGTGCATGTTCTTAAAATGGTCCACCTTAAAGTTTAACTTCATGTGTTCAAGTATTTTTAGTAATATCTAGTAGTTTTTAGTAAGCATTCAATTTAATTAAATATTCATTTGGTTATCTAGGGCATTTAGATTTTATAGTAGATAGGACACCCCGTCTGGAGTCAGGAAGAGCTGAGTTCAAATCCAGCTTCAAACATTTATTAGTTTTGTGACCCTGTTTGTATTATCTTTCCTTTTCTGTAAAAGGACCTGAAGAAGGAAATGGCAAACCACTTTTTGATAGTATCTCTACCACAAAAACCCCAAATAGGATCACGAGTCAGACAGGGCTGAAATGACTGAACAATGACAAATGATTGTTTTTGGGTTTTTCCCTCCCTTACTACTTATTGATATCTAAGAGGAAAAAGTAAGAGGTTGAAAACAAATGTGATAGTTTTACTATTTGTTAGTAGCAGTTGTAGAGGTGAGAAACCTCAAAACTCCTGTATGAAAATGAGGGGTTTGGATTACCTTTGGATTTCAATGGTTTGTACTTTCCCCAAAGTCTAAAAAGATTGAGAGATGATTATGGTCACTTGAATAGCAATCTACTTGTAGACTGCAAAGTTGCAACATGATTATTCTATTTTCCTTTTATTTCCCAATGTCCTAACCCTCCTTCTTATCTTTGGAGAGTAACATCAGAAAGTTTGTATTCCTTCAAGTTGGGATACTGAGAAAAAGTTGCCTGAAGGCCATAGAACCAAGAGACAGGAGGAACAGGATTTTACAGTCCAAGACTTTAGTCATGGAAAAGAAAGTCATGAAAAAATTAAGAGGAACAGAAAATAATCTACAATCATGTTTACAGGCAAAAATTTCTTGAGAATTTTATTCTATAGCAAAGATCTTTGGAATTTCACTAGTCATTCAGATTCCACTGTGGTATTTTTTCTTCATAGTCTTGACACTTTTTTCATGTTCTAGTGAGGTTCTTCTTCAGTTTTCCTCACATAAGTTAAAATACTGACCTCCAGAATATCACTTCCTTGACTACTGATATGCAAATTCATCTCTGAGTATGACAAATTTGTCTTTACTGAAGTCTGATAACTGAGTTCATGAGAAAATTAATTTATATAGCTCTGGCTTTCCCAAGGAAGGAAAGAAAACTACTGACTTTACAAACGATATTCTGAACAGAATTATCATATGTTTATGTTGTTTTACCCCTAATGTTTTGCAGTTCTTATCACCTCCTTTAAGAAATCTCCAGTAAGAAGACTTATATGAACTGATACAAAATCAAAAAAGGAGAACCAGGAAATAAGGTACTCAATGACACACACACATTTATTAGAAAGGGCTTTTTTTTTCTTTGAAAGAACTATTTTTTTATTACCTACTTAGGCAAATGGGTACCCCAGAAGAAGTATATGAATATTAAAGCCCTAGAGGGTAGAAGATTTGAAAAAAGCCTTCCTGGTAGATAACAACAAAAAACATTTCTGTACAAATTGTACTCTTCTCTCTCTTTTGGAAACCCTTGCAGTAAACAAGGATAGCAACATGGAAGATAAGAGTATGATAGAGCAAGGCATCTAGTCAATAAAGTTCTGAGATGTGTTGGGGAACCCAGAGTCTTTAAAAAAAAAAAAAAAAAAAAAAAGACAAGTAAACACCACAAAGCCACAATTTGTTTCTTTATATTAAACGAACAAACCAAGCCCACATCTGAATACTTTTTCTAACTTCCCTATTTAGAGATTGAAAATTCAAGGTCCAACAGTCAATAAGCTATAATAATAGCTTTTTTTTTTTAATTATTCAGTCAAACTGGAATACTACTTCTTTCATTGATAACAATAATAAAATGATACTTTGTACATATTTAAGTATTTTTAGCTATTAACTTCATATATATGTATGTATATATATATATATATATATATATATATATATATATATATATATATATTTAACAGTATAGACAACCCCAAATCCAATTTTTTCTTGCTTCCTGGAACCCCCAAAAAAAAAGAAAAAAGGCATACATATCCTACCTCAGAGCTGATCTGGGCTGGAATGCTTACGAACTCAGGGTTGGAAGCAAATGCTGTCAGATTTTCAACTGCTTCAATCAAGGGCACAGTTGCAATTCGACACTTAGTGCGATTGTCTTCAGAGAAATCTCCATCCAGAGCCTGGTGTGAAGAGAAAATACAGAAGTATTTTCTGTATAATAATATCTAGTGTCTGTCCCTAGGGGCTAAAACCATCTTCTTCCAAAAGAATGTGGTCTGATTTTATTCAGGATTCTTAAAACATTTGTAAATAAAAGCAAAACGTACAGGATCCAAAACAATTTTAAGAAATAGAGTAAAATATGCATCTCATGTAACAGCTGACCTCCTGAATCATATGAACTATCCTTGCAATAAAGGATAAAATGATACATTTTGAAATAATATTCTTTTCCTGGTTTCATATATCTGGAGTATCTCCAAAAAGCAGAGCCAAACACCTTAAAAATTGAATGGAATCCTCTGGAGGCTCAAGCATCATATGTCAACACTAACTTTCCATCCAAAGAAAGTACAAATGTAAATATGCCTACAGTTTAAAGGCAGAAGGTTTCCATTCCAAGGAAACATTTTCATAACTGGCTTTATATTAAAGTGCCTAAAGATTATATTAATAGGAGCACCAAATATCCAGGTCATTTCAGTCATTCTTGTCTCCTGTTGCCCAGATTAGCTACTTTGATGAGAATGGCATTCCCTTTATATCTTAGATTCAAGACTTCTCTTAGTCTAATCTGTTTGTTAATCTGTTATAATAGGTTAGGAATCCCTAAAAGGTCAGAAGGAAATAGATATACTTAGAGCTAGATGGGACTTTAAAGACCATTTAATCCAAACTCTCAAGTTATAGTTGAGGACCGAAGCACTGAATGGTTAAGTGGCTTTTAAATATATGAAATAAAAATTATAACATTATAATATAAACTAATTATATTGAAATACTTACTAAAATAGTTTAAAAACAAATTTGTGAACTTCAAGCTAAGAACCTCTGCTTTAGAATTGGTCCCTCTCTCAGATAGAATAGTTGAAACTATAGTTTCCTACTAGTCATAACATCCCCTCCAGTACAATCTTTACTTTACCACACCTCTCATCTCTTAGAACAGAGTTCTTAACCTAAAGAATGTAAATAAATTTCAAGGAGTCCATGAACTTGGACAGGAAAATAATGACATCTTTATTTAAACAGTTGATTTCTTTTAAATCCCCTACATTTTATTTCATGGAAATTAAAACAGTATCTTGAGAAGACTCCCATAGGCTTGATCAGACTGCAGAGGAGTTTATGACACACATTACATGATCAAGCAATTTTAGTAGAAATTAGTTTTGACAGAACTCACAGATTCTTAGAAAACAAGATTTGGAAACTTTTTCATTTTAGTGGAGAAGAAATGGAGGCCCAGAGAAACAAAGTCATTTGTCCAAAGTTACAAAGATACCTGCTAATAGAGCACATTGTAGAACCTATCTTTTAAAGGCTACCAGTAGAATGCTCTTTTCTGCTCTGTCACACTGACTCAGAGACAACTGAAACAAGGTTCAAAATAAGAAAAGACCACAGTCAAACAAAAAATATTTTTTTGGGTAAAATCTACTTTAAAAAGGGAAAGCGAGTGAGAAGAGAGTATACTTACAGCCAAGCCAAGTACTATCAAAGAAGAAACAGAATCATTTGTTTTGAGTGTACAGTGATGATGTTTAATCCCAAGGGAATGAACTAAGTATTTCTTTACAGGGCAAGGCCATGCTCTGGCTTCTTAGAAAAACAAAAGCTACTCTTGCACAATTTTTATTTGGCATCCAACCAGTGAAACTGCCCAAGTTAAAATAACATTCCATTCCACACATCTGATATGAAACTAGAGTAACAAGCTGAATGAAGGAAGAAAGAAAAGACAGCTATACAATTTTCTTTGAGGAGAGTGGGTATAACTGGTAGTATGTCTTCCATATTACATTATCCAATACAAGAAACAGTCAGGATTTAAAGATTCAGGGTGGCCAACAGATAAAAGGCTTGGTTTCAGATATTCACAACCTGACAACCTCTCATGGATTCAATTTCTTGGTGCTGCTTCTACTTTCATCCTCCTTCTCTCTATTATTCCAACTGCTGACATTCTAACACAAATTGGATGTAATCTCATAAAAAAAAAATTTATGACAAAAAACTTTTTTCTTCCTCCCACTACCCCTACCCTATCAGAAACAACAGCAATAAAATTCTTGTAATAAAGTAGGCATAGTTAAGCAAAACAAATTCTCCTAAAAGTCTCATTATGTATCACCATCTCTTTCTCAAAAAGCCAATAGCATATTTCATAATTTATCCTCTGGAATCACATTTGATTATTGCTTTGATCATAGTTTTTACAGTTTTCAAAGTGGTTTATTTTTAGTGTCATAATTGTATTGTATAGATATTGTCCCCCTGACTTTACTGTGTTATCAGCTCATACAAATCTCAGATTTCACTGAAATCACTTTCATCATTTCTTATGGCATAATAGTATTCCATTACCTGATATACCTCTTATGGTACAGTAATATTCCAATGCTATCACAAAACATTTTTTCCCAGCCATTACCGAACTAATAGGGATCCTCTTAGTTTCCAGGTTTTTGATATACTACAAAAACAGTTGTTACACTTCTTTTTGTACAAATGCATAATGTTTCTGTTTTTTTTAATCTCTTTGATGTACAGACCTAGCACTGTATATATATATCCTCATTATTAAAAGGATAATCAGGTATTAAAAATGGGTGCCCCTTGCTAATCACTGCTATATAATCCTGAGCAAATAATCTTCGGGCCTTAGTTTTTTTATTTGAAAATAAGGGAATTAATTGGACCAGATAATCTCAAAGGACCGTTTCATTTTAAAATCTATGATCTAAGTTCAAGAAAAGATCTAATTGAGACTTTTTCACTGATGTAATCAGAATAAAAGTAATAAAAAAGTGAGAGGTCTGGAAAGAATGTACTTAAGTATATGTTTTCACATACTTTAAGTGCTTTAAGTGAATGAAGTCAGAAAATTTTAAAAAGCAAGTTTTTCCTTCCCAGGGATACTATATAAGTCTATACTCAGTTGTAATCTGTCCTGAATTCTAATGCTGCATTACCACCCAATTACAACACTCAACCTAGTTACCTTAAAGGAATCTCAAAAATCAACATGTACAATAAGGATCACCTCCTTCACCAAACTTCCTAATTTGTTTTTGAAAGCAGTATCTTTTTTTTTTCTCCCCTTTAGGCAATTGGGATTAAGTGACTTGCCCAGGGTCACACAGCCAGGAAGTGTTAAGTGTCTGAGGACAGATTTGAACTTGGGTCCTCCTGACTTCAAGGCTGGTGCTCTATCCATTGCCATCACCTAGCTGCCCCAATATCATCTTTCTAATCACCAAGGTTTGTAATTCTGAAGTTACTCAATCCCAATTCTAATTATTTGCCACATCTTGCTGAGTCTAACATCACTTCCTTCTCTCCACTCACATAATTACTTACAAGCTTGTCTTTTAGGACATTACCAGTCTCATTTACTGAAATGAGTTGCTGTGAAAATGTGACATTCCTTGAAGAATCTGAAGAGAACTGAAGAATTTGAGAGAAATTTTGTATACAGATCACTGTGTTTCAAACTGAGCAAAAATACAAAGAAGAGCCACTGGAATCTAAAGAAAAAAAATCCTCTTCAATTCCCCATAACTTAGTATGGCAATGTTTTAAGTTATAAAAAATATATACATTTAATTTCATTTTTTTCCAGGTTAGTTGATTTCACAGCAGCAAAAGTCAACTGTGAACACCAACAAAACACAAGGAAACAACCATATAAGGAAGATTTGACTAGATATGATTTGGAAGATCCTACCTGTGGAATTGATCCCCTCCACATTAGGAAAGGGATTACAGACTTAACTTAAGATCTATAGGCAATGCATTTCCCTGTTAAAAAAAAATTTTTTTTCCTCTTTTCTTCTTTATATAATTCCATTTACTTTAATCTTTGTTCCAACAGAAAGAAAACAATACTATTTCTGGCATATTATTTATTTCAAGAAAGATCCTACCTGCCCTTTCAATTACACTTTACTATTTTATATCTAATCTTATGGTCATAAAGAAAGAGAAAACTAACTGGCTTTCAAGAAATTCTGGGATAACATTTTCCTTTTCCACTGGAATGGGATTTGAGGCCTTTACTGTCTCTGAGCTTCCCATCACCAATAAATGAGAAATCTGTTCTCCTGGGTGACATATTTTCTACACAGATATACATCATGGCCCCTCTTTAAAAAATATAAAACCTTCAACTTTTTAAATACATTTAAGCAGAATTCTTTCTAATTTTCAGTAAAAAAGAAAAAACACACACTGATTTCTTTATAATTTCCATCCTCTCCATTATATAAGGAGACACACACTCAGACTGTTAATTCATCAAAAGTGACCTACATGGATATGCAATTAATGCATGCCCCATTTGGAAATAAAACAACTTTTAATGGGTAAAAATATTAACACAGAGAGCACAACAAAAACCTGGGATTCGAGGTGGAACTACGTTAGGGGCGTGGGGGAGGGGAAGAAGCCAGTTGAAGGACCTACCTTGATGGTTTTCACCAGGTTGGCAGTGCTATTGGCGACCTCCTTTGCCGACTGAACAAAATGCCTCTTGGCCACTGGGTTGGCTGTCTTAGATGAAGCGATGCGACAAGCGTTGCACAAAGCGGAGGTGTGCTTGGCAACAATTGTGGCAGCTGACAAAACCTATCAAAGAGAGAACCGAGAGCTGCAGGGAATCTGGTTCAAAGGCTCGGCTTTGAAAATCTAGAGTTCACAGGAATCAACTCAGGTATCAAAGTGGATTTCAGGTCTACTAAAATCAGGTTCTATTGTTCCACAGGCTAAAGGGCTTCCAAAGCTTTTTTTACATACATGTCAGCAGGAAGGATGGGAGTATGATAACAAAGAAAGAGGGGAAAAAGGGAAATAGGAAAAAAAAATATCTGAAGGATGCAATGAGGGAGAAACGAGTAGAAATGGTAAAGATTTTGACATGTTGTAGAATGGGGCTATGGAGAGTGACTTAGGCATCTCTGAGAAACATAGGTGATTTTCTTTCTTTTCTACTAGAATGGGGCCCGAGGTCTTTCCTATTTCTGAGTTCCTAATATTAATTATTGAGAAATCTGCATACAATTTGCTACCCTGTGCTACATATATTCAGTAAGGATACAGACCTTGTGTACCCCCCCCTCATCTCAAGGTTTTTTATTTTTATTTTTGCGAGGCAATCAGGGTTAAATAATTTCCCCAAGGTTATACAACTACTAAGTGTCAAATGGCTGAGGATGGATTTGAACCCAAGTACTCCTGACTCCAGGCCCACCTCCACCCCCCAGTTTCCACTTTTAAACAAAATATGTGGAACTATACAGATACAATGAGGTTAAACGAAATAAAAGATAGTAATAAAAAAGAAAAAGAAAAGAAAGAGATATTCACAAAAAAGGCAACACGTAGCTTTTTAGAGGTAGATATGGAAGGGAGAAGACATGATGTTGCTAAACAGACATTATGGTAGATTTGATTGTCTTTAAATTAACTGATATTCAGTCATTTTAGTTATGCCCAACTCTTTGTGATCCCCACTGGGATTTGTGTTTATTTTTGGCAAAGACACTGAAGTTGGCTTACTAGTTTCTTTTCCAGACCATTTTTCAGATGAGGAAATTGAGGCAACAAGGTAAGTGACTTGCCCAGGATCACACTGTCTGAAACTTGATCTGAATTCCAATTCCACCCTGGCACTCTACTCCCTGAGCCACTTAGCTGCTCCCAATGCTCTCTAAATATACAGAACACAATCCACCCTCATCTTTTACTCTCCACTGCTGATTTTATTTTATTCCAGCAATAATATAGGCTCTCTTTTACCTAAGATACAATTCTCTAATTTCCAATCTATAACAAGTTTCAAGGGCTCCCAAATTCTTTATCCAAGCCCGGGATGTGCCCAGTCTCCATCCCACCTTCACCATTCCTTTTACCTCCCCCTTAGGACATGCTGAAGCAGGACACAGAGCATTTCTCATCCTGCCCAGGTCGATTACCTGTGACGGACTGCTCCCTGGATCCACCAGGTTCTGACAAGCCATCTGGATCGCCTGATTAGCCCTGGCAAACTGGATGTGATCCACAAGACCCTGGTGCCCTGCCTGGCTGTTGGGATCAGAGATGCCAACGAGGTAAGCAGCCTAGAACAAGAAGGAAACAAGGTACTATTATTATCTATTTTACAGCTGAGGAAACTGAGGCAGCAAGTGGCTAAGCAACATACCCAGCTCACCCAGACAGTAAGTGCCTGAGGCAGGATTTGAACCTGGGGCTTTTGATTCAAGTTCAGTTCTTTGCACTATGATGCCCACCTGGCATGTTATTGTACCACAGTATCTGTATTTTTTAGTGTAAGACCCAGATGTATACATGGCACTGAGTATTGTATACTCAGACAACTAGAGGATTTCATTTATCTGCTTCAACTTTCCAAATTCAGGACTGCCACAAATCCTCTCTTGGGAGGACCCATGACACTATTTTGGAGTTGAGTAAATCAAACAGTTATTTTAAAAATTCACAAGATGTCCATAGTAGGAGGAGTAGGGGCGACATCTAATATATTACTGCTGAGGGTCCCAACCTTTTCTCACTTGAGCTCTACTTTTGAACACCAATTAAGACCTTATGATCCTAAGGCCAGAAACAGAATTCAAACAAGTCGTACTTATTTTAACAAGAACAAAGACACGTAACAGTAATTGCAAAACCTCAAAAACCAAATTTTTTTTTTTTTTTAAAAAGGATAAATCATTAGGTTGAGTATATATGTTTCTGTGATCCCTATTCTCAGGCCACTTGCCATCTCCTCCATAGTCTTACCACACCAGAGACAATAAGCTGAAAGACACACCCACTTTAGGGTCTCCCTGAATTGATTAATAACTGCTTTTCTGGACCATTATTTCAGGAATGTCTCAGCCAATATATTTCCACTCTCATGATATCATCCATCTCTTACACAGCTTCAATGGCTTTGCAATTGCTACTCCCACAGCCCACTCTAAAACAAGAATAAATTCAAGTCTTCCCTTGCTCCTGGATGATGTGACAGCCTGCTTCCTAGGACCTTGTTCACCCTCACAGTAATATTCTAGACTAGTGTCCTTCTTTGGGAACCACTTTCTATATTTTCTTCATGTAAGAATGTAGGATCTTTGAGAACAAAGACTTTTTTGCTTTTCCATTTCCAGTACTTAGAACAGTACTTGGCACATAGTAAATACTTAAATGTTTTATTTATTTATTTATACATTCATTCTTTTATCTATTTTGGCCAAGCATTTCTCTTCTTCTCCATCATTTTTCCTACAGACTCAGACAAGAAACAAACAAACAAAAAAAAAGTGGAAGGTACCATGGTTCTGTTGAGTTTTCAATTTTGGGATATTACAACTAGTAAGAAATTATAGTTTCAACTATTCTGTCTGAGAGAGGGACCAATTCTAAAGCAGAGGTTCTTAACTTGGAGTTCACAAATTTGTTTTTAAACTATTTTAGTATTTCAATATAATTAGTTTATATTATAATGTTATAATTTTTATTTCATATATTTAAAAACATTCTAAGTATGGGTCCATAGGCTTTTACCAGGCTGACATGTGTGTCTACGATATAAAATATATTAAAAACTGCCTCCAGCTTCTTTCCTTCTCTCTCCCCCTCCCTCCCCCCTCTCTGTCTGTATTTTTTTTTTAAGCAGAGACTGCTTCTCTCCAATATTTTGTCATCTTCCATATTAACTTAGAAACAAAAAATGTGGAAAGTACCGACACCCTTCCTCCCTTCTTTTCTTCTTTCCAAAATACAGGGGCTACGCATGAATTTGGCTTTATATTGAAGGAACTAACCTAGTTTCCCTCCCCACTGCTGGAAGATCACATTTAATGCTAAATTTAGTGTACATACCCAATTGCCTTAGCTACTGCAACATGGAACTCCTGAGTTCAAACGGTTCTTTGGCCCCAAGCTCAGCCCCCCTAGCAGTTTGAATTATAAGCATGTAGCCCCACATCTGGCAAGAACCCTTTTAGAGACAGTTTCTCTGGATTGGATTAATTCCAGTCCTCTTTTCTTACTATTAAAAAAAGCTGTCAATCCTTGCCTTGTGATTAAAAGAGAGGTCAGGTTCACATTTCTTATTTTTCCTCCTGGATAATCTTCAAGAATTTACCATGGAAATGTTCATTTGAATCTCAAGTGGAGGTTGGCGATCAATGCCTTACCATACTTGGTCAAAACAGACTTACCTGGGCTGCAGCTTCCGTGAGGCCACAGAGGGCCTTGGATGCAATTCCCACACATTCTCCAAATAGAGGAAGGTCACCTGTCTTGGCATTTTGAGATATTCCTGCCATTGATTCACCCAGAACCTAAAACAAAGAAAGCACCATTCTAATAACACTAAGTGCAAGATCCTAATACTGACTTAAAAGTTTAATCTCCAAGGAAATGTAATTCTATCTTCTTTCTAGTCTTCTCCCTCGTTGCTAACCATTAAAGGTAGATAAATGATAATAAATCAGTTTTAAATAGAGAATAAATTCATATTTTGAGCATGAAACTTTCACCTCTAAAATGTCTTTTATTCTAACAAAAGGGGGAATATTCATATAGAGTATCAAAAATACATAATATTTGGGTGTCCCTTTCTATGATTATACCTAAGCTAGGAACTCCTAGAGCTGCACACTTTTATAGCTTAATGTAAAGGAGATGAAACAGTTTAGTAAATAATTGTTTCAACAGAATACATGCTTCTTGAAGGCAGCAATTGTTTAATTGTTGTTTTTGTATCATTCAAGATTAGCTCAATGCTTGGCAAATGGTAGATGATTAATAGATGTTTTCTGATTGACTAAATCCAATTTAACATTAATTTATAAAGTGTTTACTATATGCCAAGAAGTAGGTAGGTGGGTCAGGAGACAGAGTACTGAGCCTAGAGTTAGGAGGATATGAATTCAAATCCAGTCCCATTTACTAGCTGTGTGAGCTTGGGTAAGACACTTGCTCTGTTTGCTTTAATCCATTGGAGAAAGAAATAACAAACTACTTCAGTATCATTGCCAAGAAAATCCCATGGACAGCACTGATATATAGTGAGTGGCCCACAAAGTCATAGTGAGACCTGACTGAATATTATATGATGAAATTTACTTGGTAATATCAATATGAAAGAAAGTATTTTTTATTAGAATAAGTTTAAAAGGAAAACATTTCTATATTTTATATTTATACTTACCTTCTTTTGGACAATAATTTACTACAAATTTTATATGTAAACTCAAGAGAGACATGTTGGCTAATTCTTCAAGAAAGACTACTGGGTAGGTGTGTATATATTATGATTAAACCTGCTCCATACATAGTGAAAAGAAGAATAAAACAATAATTAATTTGCTTTTTCTTAGTAAGATGGTAGCACCACCAAATCTATAAAACATTATAGTAACAAAGATCTCCTCAGTAGTAATTTCTCTGATGGTGAAACAGGCATATGATACTTTCCTAGGGAAAAAACCCTTCAATTCCTGGATATGCAAAGCATATTAATTTATATACGGAAAAATAGTCTTAATTTTAATTAGAAGGAAGGAAAGAAGGAGGGCATCTCTGAAACTAACTTCAATGTGGCTGGAAAAACATCCTCTGCCTAGGAGAGTCCAAAAATCCAAGTATTTATATTCTCATATCTCTCTCTCTCTCTCTCTCTCTCTCTCTCTCTCTCTCTCTCTCTCTCTCTCTCTCTCTGTATTTATGTACACATGTGATATGTAGAGTAGAGGAAAATAGCTGGAAGGGACCTAAGAGACCAAAGTATTCATAGATTCATATACACACGTGTATTCAAACATATAGACACAGATGTATGTGTCCACCCACACAGTTATGGAAGAAGTGATCACCTGTACGTATTACTGCAGATTCTCCCAGCTTTGGTGTGTTTGCAGACACATGTACACACCTCTATCACACATGTGAATCACACGTCAACACACATGGTTCCTTGTTTACACACAAGAAAGCTGACAGCTACTACAACAACAAAAGCATTCTTACCTTGGAATTTTCCATTACACTCTCAATACAGTCAAAATAGGAGAGATCACTAACGGGTTCATTGGGATTATCCAACATTCCCTTAACAGTCTGCAGAAAGAGAGCAAAACTTAAATGTAGAATAAATATAGAATGAAACCAACTCACTATAATACTGTACACAATTTTTTTCCTATACATAGAGCTCTGATCACTATTGTTCATTTCCCTTTTAAGTAGATAAACTTTGAATTCTTGATGCAAGCATATTAAGTAGAGACCAGTTTTGTTAATCAGATATGGTACTAATTAAGCTAGAAGTTGATTACTTTTATAGCCAATACTTATAAGGGAGAGAAATGAAGGACTTTATTTAAATCCTGAGAAGCTGTGTTTAAATAGTTTCAAGGAGAAAAGTCTAACCTAGATTTCGTTCTATTGAGTTAGTGGTGCACATAATAGTTATAAACAATAATATAATAGTTATAAATAAATGGACAGATAAATGTATGTATATGCATAACATACATATTAATATATGAGGGTTGTAGTGTTTAATGAAGTAAAATTTTTCTTCATAGGATGTCTTGAAGATGAGGGGCTTAAGAAGCATCACATAGGAAAGTTGATGAGAACATTTATAAGCATAACAGAAGGGACCTTAGCGGCTGTCTAGAGCACTTTACAGATAAAGACACCAAAGAGGTAAGGGTACTTCACCAGTCACAAATGGAGTGCTCTTTCCACTATAACCCCAATGGCATCCATATTCAGTTTAAGCTAGAAGATTAAAGGACACTTTAAAAAGAATAGTGGCACTTAAAGGGAGATGATCCCTTTGGACATCCTAAGAAAATCTGGAGAATGGAAAGAAAATTGTTCTTTTAACATACTATCTCTTTTTTTAAAAACTTAAAAAAAATTTTTTTAAAGTACTTTTAAGAAATACTACCTCTCATGCTATATTACCTGAATGACCTTAAGCAAATCACATAAAAATATCTAGGGTCTCATTTTCCTCATTTATAAAAATGAGAAATATTAGAGTAAATGACTTTTGTATTTCCCTCTGATCTATGATCCAGTTAATTTAAAAAATAGATCCTCCCAAATAACTGAAAATTTAATCAGGTATTGGTTATTAATGGCAAAAATGACTCATTTAACCAGCTTGCATTCTGAGCAGTTTATAAATGTTTCAGATCCAATATAACAAACTTTTTCTGTTTTACTTGGAGTACAAGAGCTTATTTGCTATTAACAAGATCACAGAATATCTCCATTGTCTCTATATATACATATATACACAGACAATTCCCTCAGCTTCAGCTACCTGAGAATCAATTATAAATGTAAAAACATGCCAAATCTCAACTCAGAAGGACAATTAGTGAGTAAAATCTCTCTATGCTTGTTTTAATTTTTCCAATCAAAAAGATTCTCTCCCTAAAAATAAAGTATCAATAGGCATCAAATCCTTTGTAGAGTATAACTCATTTCCCCTTATTTGCTTTCAATTAATCACTATTTCTGTTGTTTATAACCTCAAAACTACAGTCTATTTGACTTAGCTTCAACTATTTTGGATTCAGCTAACCAACCATGAAAATTTCTTCATCTATTATTAGTCTGACTTTTTCTAAAGAATTCACCTTAAAGCAAGATTAGTTTAAATAGGATTTATTTGAAATGGACTATTTAGAATCCTATGAGATTTTTTTTCCTTCTTAAAAAAAAATAACTATCATTATTTTAATTTTGTTTTCCATCCTCCCTAATGAAGGCATAATTCAGGCATGAAATACATTATAAAGTATAATTTATATCTATTCTTTCCTATGTAAATGGGAAACAAGCAAATATCTGAACATTTTTGTCAAACAACAGGCAGATTCAAACAAGATTTATGTCCTTCTGATCATTTAAAAACACAGAGTAGAAGGAAAAACAGCTAAGGGGATGTAATACTAGGCCACTGAATCAGACAAACAGCTAACATATTTAAGGTGATCAAGAGAATGCTACTTTCCATGTAAACAGTATAAAATTTTTTAAAACTTAAGGGTTCTGGACATTGTATCGCACTGGCAAACATGGGTGTTAGTTACTCAGAGTCCTTAACATTCACCTCAAGCTTTTCTCCTTTGTATTGGCAGTGAATGAAGTGACCTGAGCTCAGGTACAAAAGACAGTGCCCCACAGCTTATCATTAAGACCTATTGTCTAAAAATGGCAGCAGAATTCTAATGTCTGGTGTTACATTGTGGAAAAGGCCTAAAGACGTCATCGGTTGTGTTGAGAAATATGTAGATTTAAATTCAAGGCTCGTGGAGAGGGGTCTAAGCAATTTTTACAAAGTAATTGTACATTCTGGGTTCCAGGCTACTACTCCAATGCCAGGAATAAAAAGTCAATTTATAAAGACTACATCATGTGCAAGTGGGAAGCCAGAATTATTTCAGGTTGGTTGTGGAATGTCCTCTAGGTACCTGTATAATCCCATGACGTCAGAACTACATGGACTGAAGAACACAGAAATACTCTAAATGACTACCAAGCAGCATCTCTGTAGGAAAATCAAGTGGCCATGGAAATACAACCAATTTATTTTTCCTGAAATATCAATTTGGTCTGTTTAATATGCTCTGCATCTTTGGAACTGCTGGCTTGTCAAGGGCTGGGGAGGAGAAGGCTTTCGTTCATTTTCTGTCACAAACATTTATATTCTTATACTAAGATATAAGAGTTAGAATTTTAAATATAGCTGAAACTATAGTTATCAGGTGATAGGGAGTCCCAGGACTCTGACTCTGCTCTAAACTTTTTAGTCAAGTATGTTTAACATCCTGCCTAGACAATGTCCCAGAACTCCAGTAGGACAAAATGCACAGGTGAAACATTCTTTATTCAGTAAGTAGTGTGTCCCAGGCAGGCTGTCATTTTCAACTGCCTCAGGATAAAACATTGTCTTAAGTTGCCTTAACCAGTTCAGTTTTGGTCTTACATCCCCAGTGCCAGGCAAAGAGCTTTGGACAATTCCTCCCTGTTCTTGTAAATATGAGACTTTTTCTACAAAATATACCTGTGGTATAAGGTAGAGGCAGTACTGAGGCTTCCTTGGGACCCACCAGGAAGGATTCCTATCTACCAGGATTGGTTACAATTCCTTTCCCAGAAAGAGTAGGAGATAAGAAAGGCACAGGACAGTAATCCTACAAGAAAATGGAAGAACCATACCAATCCTTCCACCTTTTGAAATTTCTAAGCCTCATTTCATATAACAATACCTCAAGTTCCCTGAGGGCATTGTCACACTCCTTCTGGCCCGGTGCTTGCTGGGTACACAGTGTGATGAGTTGGTTAATGCTTTCTGTCACAGCTCTAGAAGGGGGGGAAAAGGATTTTTTAAAAATAAAGACTGATGATGAAATTACCCTTATTTTATTTTTCTAGTTCATAAGAAATTCAGTTAAATAAGGTACAATCCCCATTCAAGGCTTTTCTGTAAGCTATAGGTTCTAAACAAGAAAAAACAAAAGAGCAAAAAACCCAACATAATTGAGGAAGAGAATTTCTCCCTCAAGCAAAGCAGAATAATTACCTTATTTCTGATGATTGAATTTGCTTCTAAGGGGAACTTGTGTTTCTTTTCAAAATTAATGACTGTCTAAATATATACACAAGCAAGACTTTGCAATGGAGTTCAAATATTAATACAACCACATTAATATTGCTTTCAGGATCTTTCATTAGCCACTTACAAGTAATAATCTGGACACCTCACCTTGCAATTTCTAAGATTTTAATAACAGACTACAGATTACCACAGACATGCTGAGAGCAATGCAATGGAAGTTTGAAAATACTTTTAATAAAATCCCACATGAATTCATAGATCTTAAATGCAGGACTATACACTGGAAAAACAAAATGTTATTTTCATTTGAAGATTGGGCACACAGAACACACCAGAACCTTAGATCCAATCTTGGCACTGTTTCAGGACCACCATGAACATTTGGGAAAGATTTAAAACTTGGAGCATCCTGGGTATCCAATTCCTCTTAAGCAGCTCCTTGTAGAATGGGAGGCAGATATTGATACCTACTCTAGGTTCTGAAGATATTCACAATTCAGAGAGCCAGATTATTTTAAGGGCACACATTTCATTACTATGTAGTGTAATAAAATTTGATAGACTTGCAGAGATGACTGTCGTATTTCAAGGTAAAGCACAGTTAAGAGAGAATAAAGATAAAACCCAGAGACAGAGAATTGGGAGGGTGTGAGTCCAAGTCAACATGTTCCTTGGGTTGCTACTTAAATTACTGATATCTTTTATTAATATGGAGTAGTAAGTGGGGTCTGGAGTTCAGATTTGTCCTCAGGCTAGCTATGTGATTCTGGGCAGGCAGATTCTGTTTACTGAGAAGGCAGCTAGGAGTTCAGCAGATATAGAGCTGGGCCTGAAGACAGGAACACTTGAATTCAGATGATCTCAGACACTTACTAGCTCTATGACTCTAGGCAAGTAAGTCATTTAACCTTTTTTTTTTCCCTTTCTTTTCCCTAGCTCATCACCTTAAGTAAATTTAAAATTCAAAGTAGAGTTTTTTATTGGCCTTAATCCACTGGAGAAGGAAATGGCAAAGCACTCCAAGAAAACCCTATGAGCAATATGGTCTACGGGGTCACAAAGAGTTGGACACAACTGAACAACAACGTTAGGAGAAGGAGAAAAAAGGAAAACGAATCTTCAGCTTGACTTTCAATTCTCTTCACAATTTGGATCTTAGCCAACTACCCAAAATGACATCTTAAAACTTCCAATATAAAGCAAATCAATGCATAAACTCCCTTCCCCTCACCCCCCACCTAGTCCCCCAACATGTCATGCTCATTCCCACCCACAAGCTTTTGTTAACAACATTCCCCTTTGTTTGCAATACTCTTTGCATTTATATAAATTAGGCCCATCTTTGAAAAGATTGTTATAAGTAAGTGGCTTTGTGGACTTAGTGAATCATAAAGGAAATGTGAGTTACTCTTCCTCTTCATGACCCAATTCGAGTCCTGTAATAAAAGTGACAATAGCACCTGAGACCTATTTTTATATCATTTTCTGGTTTACAAAACTCTTAACATATTTGGTCACATTTAGTTCTCCCAGCAACCTAGGGAGGTAGGGTGTACACGTCTTACTTTTGTAGATGATGAAAGGCCCAGAGCACCCCAATCAAATCCCAGGTCTTTGGGCATCATATCCATTACTCTTGGGACAATACCAAGGTGCTGCTACTTCAAAATCCCTTCCACAAATGCTAGTTTAATGGAAAGGACAAAGGATTTGGAGTCAGAGAATGAATGCATTTTACTAATAAACTACTTTAAGTTTGCCAGAGAATATGCAAATTGAATGAAGAGATTTTTCCAATGTACAAAGGACAATCAACTTAATTATTTGATGAGAAAACTCTACTTTGAATTTTAAATTTACTTAAGGTGATGAGCTAGGGAAAAGAAAGGGAAAAAAAAAAACCATACTGAACTTTGGTTAGGGAAACAACTAAAATCCTCCTCCTCCCCCAATCCAATTTGATTTAGATCAAATTCATTCCTTTGTCCAAAGATTTTCCTTATAAAAATTTTAGTATCTCTAACTATGAAAAACCCAACATTTGAGATAAGTACTCAATTGGGATAACATATGACAAAATAGGGCTATTTTTTCCTTCACTATATGCAATGGAGAAACAATACACAATAACTGCTGGTTCCCTCTCAAGGGCAGGCAGGGACTGTACCTTATATTGTGGTTGGTGCAGTATCATTCAGGGGAAGAGCCTATTAGGGTTTAATAAATCAATAAACCAGTATAAATTAATACACCCAATTAATAGTGGCACAGCAGTTGTGTGGTGAGATCAGGACCACTTGGTATATTTGTACACAAATGTTTCATTTAGTATTTTGCTCTTTCCAATGTGTCTGCTCTTCATTTGGTTTGTTTTCAACTCTTGCCAATGTCAAGGTTACTTGGTTTAGAACAACAGACTCTAAAACTAAGGGCTTGTACCTGTCTGTTCAAAAGACAGGGTAACACCTTATGCATGAGGAATTCATTGGGCAATATGGACAGATACTGAATAGCCTTGATTCGGCTATTAGTCACACTTATTTATTCCTTCAGAGTATGTAGAAGGAATAAACAAGAAAAGTCAGGGTGCCCAACGTGAAAGGTTGTGTGAATCCAACTCAGGACATCGCCAACTTCTACAGAGGGCACTCAAGAGATTATCAAACATTAAGCATATTGGAGTTAGCAGCTACCACTGGCCCTGGAGTAGCGTGACTGATAATGGAAACACAAACCAGGGACATTCCTGTATTCAAGAATAAAAGCAAGCAGACCTGAGCCCAAGCCCCAAAACACTGAGGGGCTTTATAAACTCAAAACTGTTCAGTGACACTAAAATGACCCAAATTAGAGTATCTCAAGAGATACAACATGAGGGAGAAAATCCACAGTAAGTATGGATAACCACTTACTACATGCAAACCATAGTAGGGGTTTAATAACAGGGTGAAAATATTGTTCCTGCCTTTAAATTACTTAAAGTCTAGTGAAGATAAAAATATTACTGACCAACAAATATTTATTGGAATGCCCATTATTTACATGTACAGTACTAGGTGTAGGGAAAGAATTAAAACTCAAAATGTGGATCCTTGTCCTTGAGTAGTCCTCATTATGGACCAGACTAATGGGGATGGAGATGGGGTCTTGAATAAATGTCTGCTGAACTGAACTGCAATCTATTTAGGGATATTCAACTCATACCTACAAAAATGTAAATAGAAAAGTAACAAAACTAGAAAACAGTGACACAAAGCATTACCTAAGAGGTAACACACACAATTTGTGTCAATATAGATGGATTATATATTTTCCAAGTTTAGAGGGTGGAGGCAGAGGACCGTGGCTGAAATAGTCAAATGCCAATACAAGATCAAGAATGACAAGAAAGCAATCTGTGGGTTGGAGTAGCCAACAAAGTCTTTTAAAGAAGGTAGGAGTTGATTTATATTCTAAAGAATAGTTACTATTCAAACAAAAAGAAAAAAGCAGGAGAGTAATTAGGAATGAAGAAGAATAGTATGATCAAAGGCAAATGCAAAAAAGACCATTTTTTTTTCATGCACATCCCAATTCTTTTTTTTCCTTCTCTTATACAAAGAGAACTGCTGTTCCAGCTTTGGTCTCTGAGGAGATCAGATAGGCTCAGCAGGGACCAACAGCAAAATACAAGTGGCAATGAGGGAGACAGGTGTTAATTAAATTGCAGGTTCCTAGCAAGTCAATGCTAAGGTTGGGACAGAAGTGGAAACGGGTCCTATGATCCCCAGTATAACCTCAGTAACTAGGGCAGTTTTGGAAGGGAAGAAGGGTAAATTGCTTCTCAAGTTGTCGAATATTTCATGCCACGGGCTTAGCAAGGTTGCAGTGTCAGCAACAACAGCAGAGAGAGTGAATAGAGATAGAGCCCCTTCTTCTTAGAACTGAAAATTGGTTTCTCAGTTTCTGGACCCAATCAAAGAGCACCAACTTAGCTACTTATCCTGTGACAGGGATTGGCGGAAACCTGAGAAAATGGTTCAACTCAACCAGGCTCATGAGAATCAGCAACATTCTGAACCAGAACAAATGAAGGAAATAAATAAGTTTTTACATCCTTAATGTGAAATGAAAGCAAATGAATATAAAGTAAAAATAAAAGCCAGGCCACTGTAGACATTTGAAACAAAATGAGCTCAACTATCCTCTGCCCTCCCTTCCCCTTTTATCCTGAGGAAGAAATGAGAGTCCATTACACAAAGAAATGTTCCATTTTCTATTGAGAAGAAAACTGGCTTTCCAATGAGCAGAAGGAATGAACAGTACAACAAAGAACAAACAGACTCAAGTTTGAAAATATTGGGAGTTTGGGGGAGGAGAGAAGAGAGGGCAGGAAATTCAGGATCAAGACACTGGACTGGCTTGTTCACACCCTGAAAAGCAGCAATGTCACTGCCATTCAGTCATATGACAGCCATATGAATGACCAAGAGATACCAGGGTAGATAATGAAAAGGGCAATGACCAGGAAATCAAGAGCCCAAAAAACTAGTCTTGGGTTTTCTACCAAGTGCCCCTAAGAAAGAGATTGTTACCTCTCTGGAACTCAGTTTCCTCATTTGTAAAGGCATTGTTTCTAAAGCAAGGGATTCATACTCTAGAATCTATGGACTTGTTCTTTAAAAGTATTCTGTTAACTGTATTTCAACATAATTTGTTTCTTTTATAATCCTATGAATTTTATTTTATACATTTTAAAACTTGATTTTGAAATGAGGCCCACAGGCTTTACCAGACTATCAAAAGGGTCTAGTACACATAAAATGACTAAGAATCTCTAGTTCAAAGGTTGTGACAATGCTAAAATTGTGACATATAAATAACAGAAGAGTACCTCTCCATAAAAAGTGACCAATATGAATGCTATGAAGAAATATGATTCAGAATAAAGGACAATCAGAACAACAATCATATTGACAGTAACTATGCAACAATAGGAGGAAAAAAAATATATATATATAGATAGATAGATAGATATGTGTGTATACATATACACACATACACACATATATGGAAAAGAGTTCAAAAGGGGACATGAAAACCAAGAGAATATTTAGTAATTATCTTTTTAATGTCATTATGCACTTCAAATATTATAAAAGGTTTACAACTTTGTGCATCATGTCCCCCTACTATTTCTATATGTGAATATTTTCTAATAGTTTAAAACAAATGACAAAATTAAAAAAAAAAAAAAAAAGCAAATCAAATGAATGCTTTTACTAGATTGTGTCCAGGATCTATTGGGACTTTAACCTCAGTAACTTAATATTCAGTAGAAGTGGAAAGAACACAGATTTTGGATCACTTTTGTGATCCTCGGCAAACCATTTCATCTCAATACTAAGACTCAGTTTCCTAATCTATGTAATTAAATACTTGGACTTCACTGGGTATCAAGCTCAAGGAGAAATGGAGCCCGTAACCCTTATACCAGGATACCTGTAGGCTCAGAAAACTACATACTACTATTCCCTATGTCTATTTTTATTTATCTTGCTAAATATTTCTGAATTACATTTTAATCTGATTTGGGCCCCATTAGAGTGCTGTGGGCTGTGTGTTCAATCCCTAAGGACTAGATGGCCTCTATGGAAGTTCCTGGATATAGAGATCTAGGATGTTCTCCTTCTGTAATGGGAGGAGCAATAAAGACTGGAGTGCTGAAGATGTCTGGCCACTCTGATATCCATGACCATCCTCCTTGGTTGGGTCCTTCTGCCAAAGTCTGATTGAGATAACTCTGACAAGACCAGATCCATTCTACAGACTCCACCACTTCTACCTTGGACAACAAGTAGGGAGGAAAATGCATAACAAAAGATGCTGGGTCCTTGGGGAGTAGCTACCAGCATCCGTTCAAAAGTTTGCTCTTATAGAAGGAGCTAATTCACTTTGATCACTCTTATCTGATTAATTTACAGCATGCACAGGAGGGAGTCCGATTCTGTGACCCCATTTAGGATTTTATTAGCAAAAACTGAGGTTAAGGATAAGATTAAGTGACTTGCTTAGGGTCACTTACGCTAGTGTATGAAGCCATATTTGAACTCTGGAAGATATCTTCCTGATTTCAAATCCTATACTTTGTCACTGCACTATGGTAGTAAATGGTAAGGCTTGGAATTAAACTCAAGTCTGATGTCTCCACAGTCAGTACTCTAAGCTTCTTACTCCTTCCAATGTACCATACTACCTTAAAGAGCTTTGGTTTCTTATTTTTTTTTTTTAAGTATGTATGATAATTATGTTTGCATTATCTATCTTCTGTGTTATGTTGGTTACTTAATTTTTCTGGCTCTCATTTCCTCATCTACAAAATAAGGATTTGATTAGAGGGTCTCTCAAGGTTCCTTATTGCATCTAGGTGAGCTATTCAAAGGAGAAGCAATGCAAAGGATAGTTCCCAAATGTCCCTGGGCTTCTATGATCATTTTTACTGAAAGAAGCCTTTGGATAATTTATTGAGTCCAGGAAAGATTTCTTTTAAATTTTTTTTTTTTTTTTTAAGGTGTGTGACTTTTATCTTCAACTTTTTTTTCAATTTTCTAAGTAGGGATTTGAAGTATGAATATTATGAATGCTGATCATATTCATTTGGAGTAACTCTTTTATTTGATACCTGGAACTTTAAAAGGCCAATTTGATCTTCCCCTAGGATATTTCAGCTCTGAAAACTAGTTCTACCTTGCTAGACTTTCTCATGATCTAAGGTGATAGATGGCATGTTCCAGAATGGAAACCTTTCAAATCACTGTAATTTTTGGTCATTGAAAAAGTGCAAGATAATGTAAGTCATCTAAGGAAAGATGCCTGGGAAGAGGTTTATCAAAAGGGCTTGGCAATTTAGGGATGTGGAAGAAGAGTAAAGAATCATCAACAGCTGCTAAAAACCCAACTGGGAGAACAATAGATCTTCAAAGTGAAAGAGTTCTTAACTAGCACAACTATGGATATGGAATAGCTCTTGATCAAACAAAAATAGTAAGGACCATAAAAGAAAATATGGACAATTTTGATCACTTGCATAAATTAAAACTTGCTTTCATGGTCAAAATATTTGGAATTAAAATTAGAATGGAAATAGTTAACTGGGAAAAAAATCATTATAATCTGTTTCTCTGATAAAGTCCTTATATCCAAGATATAAAGAATGATTTATAAGAAATCATATCCTAGAAAAATGGGCAAAGTAAATGAACAAAAGAAGAAATTCTAGTTATGAATAAGCATATGGAAAAATATTCCAAATCACTAATAATTAGAGAAAATTAAGTCAAAATTCTATCTCATAACTAGATGATTGATAAAAATGCAAGAAAAAGAAATTGACAAATGCTGGAAAAGCTAAAGAAAAAAGAGGAATACTAATGGACTACTTGTAGAATTGTTAAATACTCCAGCTATTTTGAAAAGTCACTAAAGTGTGCATCACCTTTAAACCAACTATACCACTGTCCTATATCTCAAAGAGATCAAAGAAAGAAAAAAAAAATCTATAAATACAAAAATATTTATAGTAGCTCTTTTCATAGTAGCAAAGAACTAGAAACAAAGTAGATGTCCATGAATAGAGAAATGGTTGAAAAAATTTTATATTTTTTTTTATCATGCTATGAGAAATAAGAAAAGGGATGGACAGTTTTGGAAAAACTTAGGAAGACTTGTTTGAAGTTGAGGAAGAATGAAATAAGCAGTATCAGGAAAACAATATATACAATAACATTATAAAGAAAAACAACTCTGAAAGACTTAAAAACTGATAAATGCAATGGCCAATCATGATTTTAAAGTACCAATGTGGAGCTTTTATTCATTTCCTGGAAGAAAGATGATGGCCTCAACATTCAGATTAAGACATATAGTTTAAGATATGGCTACTATAGAAATTTATTTTGATTGACTATGCAAATCTGTTTTAATAGTTTTGTTTCTATTTTTCCATTTCTCTTTCTAGTGGTGGTGGTGGGAAAGGGAGTGAAAAACAAAAAGAAAAAGAAAAGGAAAACCAGAAAAAAAAACACAGATAAGGAGGACAGTTATGGTAGTCACATTCAAGTTTATTTTAAAAAGAAAAACAATCTGTACAGAAAAGAGATTCATGATTTTGGGCACGATCCTATTTTTCTGTTCAATTATGTATGCAGAAATGCCCGCTTTATTTGGTATTCATTAAGTTCAGAATCAAACAAATGGAATTTGAAAGATTTTAACTTATTTGTTCATTCTCTGGTAGCTCTAGTTGTAAAGCAGGCTGAAGAATCATTTAAGAATAGAAGAGAGGGAAAGTTTTTGGTTAGAATCATAAGTAGACTTGATAGCTCCACAAGCAAAAGGAAACTTCAAAGGTAGTTTTACAAGGAAAAAGAAAAAAAAAAGTCAATAATATTACTCTTCTGAGTGGAACAATGACAAAATGTAATGGTAAATATAGAGTCTATCTACATTTAAAGCTTAAAAAAAGAGGAAGAAATGGAATGGGTCATGTAGTTATCCCAGGATCAAGTAGTCAAAAAAATCACTTTAAATCGGAGCCTGCAAAATCAATGAAGTTGGGAATTTACTAAAGACTGCGACAGATTTGGAATCAAGAGATTTGGTTCAAATTCCAACCCAGTCACTTACGTTTAACCACTTAGAGACTAAGCTTCCTTAGCTGTAAAAGGGGAAAACATATTTTGAACAAAATAATATTTGTATTACCTACCTCTCAGGACTATAGTTAGCAAAATACTTCTCAAATTTTAAATCATTGTAGAAATGTGCATGATTAGGATTAAAAGGAGAAAAAAGTCTTGTGCAAAGAAAACTGCAACTGAAAATTCAACCCAATAAACCATTATTAAATGACTATTATGTGCAGGAGACACATTCATTTAAAACATAATCATTCAACTTTCATAAATTACCAGTAGTCTGATCATTTCTGCTACTTACAGGGAACACACACACAGTACACGTAGCAACAAGAGGCTAGACCAAGCATTTAAAGACATTATAACAGAAAAGAATTGCCACAGTGACACAGTATAACCCTTCATTTTCCCCTCTTACCTTGCAGCTGCTGCTAAGAGATTTTTCGCATTAGGGGCCCCTGGATCAACGGAGAGAGATTTAGCAGCTAACAACAGCTTACTGGATGCCATGGAGATATTCTTGAGGTTCCCTATCACTTGGATCTGGTCCTCTTTAGTCTGGAAAGTCAAAAGGAACCAAACTAACTAACTGTTTATCAGCCCTGGAACTCAAAGGGCCACAGGGAACATTTTGAAATAAAAGTATAGATCCCATTTTGCAGACCCCGTTTCCAGGTGCCTGTCTCCGTAGGACACTGACCAGTGGCTCCACTTATCCAGAAAGATGCCCCATTACACATCACGTTCTAGGTTCAGGAATCTACCCGAAGCAACTGAATATCTGACAGGAGCTGTGTTCCCAAGCGCGTGCATGCAGACACACCCCCCCCACAAACAATTCCAGCAACTTGCTTAACAAAGCCTGGGTTGTCAAGCAGTTTGCACATCTCAGCCTGGCACAAATGACCCACATTGTCTCTATTCTCAGGGCTGATTACATTCTGGCATTTTCTACACACTAAAAAGACATTTCTCACCTGGCCTAGCATCTGAAAATTAAAAAAAAGAAAAAAAAGAAAACATCTTTTGTAAATAAGAGGGCAAAAAACACCTTTACTCTCTCTTAGGGAGATCACTGGAGTTCAGGAAACAGTGATACTACTAAGGCTTGTCATGTTCCCTTGCTCTAAAAAGGTTTATCTATTCACTTGTAGGAGGGAACATGTAATTGTTTGATACTAGGTTTCAAAATGATAGTTTTAAATGGGCCAAAGAGCACAATATAAATACAAATTTTTACTGAGCTATGTTAAATTCCAATCTGCTACCCTAATCTCTGTTAAAATGCACCCCATATTTCTACCCAAAATGGTACAAGAAAGAGAGAAATTTTTAAAGGAAGGACAAGAAAAGAAAAACTCATTCTCTGGAGCCTGGAAATACTTCTTTCACTGGCAAAGATCCAAGTTTGAGACCACTTTCAGGTAGCACCATTCTAAGGGGCTTGTCCCAGATCATGGATCTTCCCTTTAAGTACACAGAACAGAGACATATCTAGAACCCCTGAAGCTTGTCTCTATCAATGTACACAAGGAAACTGAAGTCCCAAATGTCCAGTAGAAAGGTAGATCTGAACTCAGCACTAAGCCCCAATTACCTGAGCTTGCCCAGCCATTTCAATGCCGGCATCGAGGAATTCATCAAAGTCATCACTGAATTTTCCAGAGGCAGCTGCTAGTTCTCCGCTCTGTCCCCGGGTGGCGTGGACTACCTCCCCTGCTGATTGGTTCAGGTCAGCCGCAGCCTGGTTCAATTCACTTTGAGCTTCCTGGAAAGGCTTGGTACTTGGTGGTAGCTAGGGTAAGAAAGCAGAGAGGAAAATGTGATTCATCCTGGATGGAGGTGTCAGTACACTACGAAGTGTGTAATGGTAAAATTAAGAAAGTCTCTGTGATCCCACCCAAGTTAAACTTGTCCTTAGACATGGTTAGCCTCAAGACCAAAGCAAATCTAACATTAGGAAAATAGTATAAAGTGAGGAACCTAAGAGATTAAAATTTTAGATGCAAAGAAGCTTCAATAATGAACTTACTGTTAGTCTTAAGAACTAAGAGTAGGGGAAAAATAAAACCACTATCATATTTAAGGCCTTCTGGTTTTCTAAACCACCAATAATTAACTTTGGCAATAATTATCAGGTTTAGAGAACCCTGCAATAGTTTTGTTGGTGTTAAACTTGTGATCTTTGCTAGTAATAGACAGCTTTTTCATTTCCCCAGTGGGCAACTGACAAAATTGTCAGATAGCTACAAGTGATAATATCCCTTAAGTACGGTGGGGCTGTATCTCTTTTCTCTTTTTTTTCTAATGCAGGAGAGAGACCACCAAGAGATCAAAGTTGTCTCCCCCACTAACTTTTCTCTGCTAAGAAGACCTTAAAAAGCAATGAGTTATGGATCCACTGGAAAAGATATTATGGCAATGCAATAAAGGAATTTAGTATAATTATGGAAATTAGTTCTGCCTCCAAGTGACAAGAAGAAATAGAAGTCTGCTTAACCAAAAGAGAAATATCCTAAGAATTAGAGTTTCTCCAAATGACCTTCTCAGGACAAAAAGACTTCATATTTTACTCTGGAAAAAAATCCAATACTTAAACATCTTCCCCAATAAAATGATTCTTCTCACTGAATCAACAAGCAGCTTCTTGCTGGATTCGCCAATGCTCTTCAGGGCCACATCCACATCCTTCTGCCCAGGAAGGCAATTCACACAATTGTTCAAAGAGTGTGACACAGCTTTGGCCACCTTGGAAGGAAAAACAAAATAATAAAAGAGTTTCTCGAATCTCACTTTGACCAAATTATGTGTCCTTTGAATGCAAATTTTGGGTTGCTAAAATGAAGTAGAATGGACATCCTAATCCTGCTGAAACTGCAGTGTTTTACATCCCCAAAAGGTGCAAATCATGGAAATCATCACTATCTATCTAAAATTGTAGTGTGGTGAACTGGATAGAGAACTGATCTCTAAGGAGATCTAGTTCAAATTCTCCTTCTGATACATATTGGCAATGTGATCCTAGATACTTCCTCTGAGGAGTTCATCGAGTCTCTCCAAGATTATATATGGCAAAGAAGTGTCAACTTGTATTAGTAGGAGTTCATTACTGGGAACTTCCTATGCCAATGAAATAATGGTTCCATTAAAAAAATATTAAAAAATAATGCTACAAAACTACTAGTTCTCAGGAAAGATTCTGGGTCTAAAGCCAAGGTGCCCAAGCTACTTGGGGATAACATTTGGTGATACAATGTACCTAGGTAGATATCCTAGAGCAAATAAATCCAAAGTGCTTTTTGATTCCAACAGAAGTCACAACTAGTTCAAGCTGTGTGAAAGTTTAAAAAAAAAAAATAGAATCACCTTTATCTTTGCTAAGGTCACAAGGGTGAAAACTCATTCTGAATAATCCTTTGAAACAAGAAATTGAGTTGAGTGACTGTATCACTTGAATAATTCCATATTCATTTTGGGATGTGTTATTTTGCTCTGGCAGACACCTCACTTGTTGCTTCAGCTGCTTGATAAAGGTACTATTCTGTTCTCTTAAACAGAAAGTAATTGGGCATAGTGGTTTACACATGATATTCCATTATTGGAGAGGTTAATTAAGGCTGTTACACTTCTTGAGCTTAGAAATTGTTAACTGCAAGGGGCTCTTGCCTTCACTTAATATGGTGCGCATCCTCCTCAGGGCTCAAAGGACCAATAGGTTATTTAAGAAAAGAATGGAGGTCAGAAGTTGACCATCGCTTATATCCCAAAGAGATTATAAAGAAGAGAAAGGGACCTGTATGTGCACGAATGTTTGTGGCAGCCCTGTTTGTAGTGGCTAGAAACTGGGAACTGAGTGGATGCCCATCAGTTGGAGAATGGTTGGGTAAATTGTGGTATATGAATGTTATGGAATATTATTGTTCTGTAAGAAACGACCAACAGGATGATTTCAGAAAGGCCTGGAGAGACTTACATGAACTGATGCTGAGTGAAATGAGCAGGACCAGGAGATCATTATATACTTCAACAACAGTACTATATGATGACCAGTTCTGATGGATCAGGCCATCCTCAGCAACGAGATCAACCAAATCATTTCCAATGGAGCAGTAATGAACTGAACCAGCTACGCCCAGAGAAAGAACTCTGGGAGATGACTAAGAACCATACATTGAATTCTCAATCCCTATATTTATGCCCACCTGCATTTTTGATTTCCTTCACAAGCTAATTGTACAATATTTCAGAGTCTGATTCTTTTTATACAGCAAAATAATGTTTTGGTCATGTATACATATTGTATATCTAATTTATATTTTAATGTATTTAACATCTACTGGTCATCCTGCCATCTAGGGGAGGAGGTGGGGGGTAAGAGGTGAAAAATTGGAACAAGAGGTTTGGCAATTGTTAACGCTGTAAAGTTACCCATGCATATAACCTGTAAATAAAAGGCTATTCAATTAAAAAAAAAAAAAAAAAAAAAAAAAAAGAAGTTGACCATCAAAGCCCCTCAGACGATTGAGAGTGGACCCATGAGTAGTCCTACACTTTGAGGCTGGGAGAAAGGAGGAAAATTAAGTCTGAAAAAAAAGCAAATAAAATCCAATCTACGAGAAAGAAAAAACTGGATTTTTCATTTCATAGATCTCTTTCCATACTGCTGGTCTATCCCAAAATATAGGGTGTCAAGGCAAACAGATTAATTGGTTACTTTTGTTGATCTGAATGGACTGAAAACAGTCACGGTAACAGATCCAGTTTTCCTCCAATGTATCAGCCAGACTAAACTCATCAAGGACAGAAAGGCTTAAATAACCTCCAAATACACATTAGGGAAAGAGTTAAGGAATGGACCTGTGATTTCATTGTTATAAAGTTTTAAGCACATATTCAGAAAATTTTATGCCTTTTCACCTAATTTTTTTGGGAAGTAGTAGGAGGCAAACTAAACCTTTTTAGTTGGCTCTAGAAATAGGCGAAGTTAACTGCCAAGTCACATAAGAACCTAATGGCTTTTAGAATGATTTTTTTAAAAAATAAAAGCACACATTCAATGTCAAAAAAAACTATGATTCCTACTATGTTGATTATTTGTCTTTTAAGTTATAAATGTTACAGTGAAGGCCCCAAGGCTCTGATAACACAAGAGAATACTGTTTTGTACCTTCCTTGCTTTCTGCCAGTTGTGTACATCAATGCCATGGCTAGACAGAAAATTATCTTATACCATATATAGTTGAAAGAATTGGAACCTTATTCTATAGTTAAAGTGTTTACTGCACAGATAAGCTTAGTAAAGTCAGAACCAAGTAACATAAAGCCTACCCTGAGGGCCCACCTGAGCTAGTCTCTGTTGACTTTCTGCATCTCCAGGGGCAATCAGGGCCTGCTTAGCTTCTTGAATGAGCATGGCTGAGCCCTCCATCACATCTCTGGCTGAATCCAACATAGCGTGAGCTGCCACAGGATCATTGGTGGATGCTGCTACTCCTCGAGCTGCCTGCGCCAGAGTTTTCAAAGCCTGGGCTGTCTCTCTTGCAGCTACCCCTTGAAGGAAAAATCCACCAGACTGTCTGTTAGCATACCATATATAAAGCCAGTGTTTAAAATTACAACAAGCAACAAAATTATGATGGGGCATAATGATTATTTACATTACTAAAGGTAGAAGGAGACTTCCTTTATTTACTGGCTAAAAGGGACCAGTTCTTTAGGGCCTCTGAAAAAGGGGTCTGCCATAAGCTGGAGATGAGTTAAGAAAATGACCACATGGCCATGGGGAATGACTGATGTTTTTTCTAAATTACAACCTATTACTAAAGATGTTGGAAAGAGCCAAAAGAGACTCCAATGAAGAATATTATGACAAAGCCCCAAAGTGTTCAAAGCCTCATTTTGCTACAACTCTGTCAAGTTGCATACATAGCAAAATGGTACCAGAAATCTGGATCATAAAACTGACCCACCATCTTCTCTGAGAACCCATCAAACAAATCAATTGTCCAAGGCTCATGAAAATAAAACCTATAAAATTAGGGTCTGCATATCGACCCATCATAAGGAGTCATGACAAGGGTGTGATTTTACCCTGATAGGTGCAAGTGCTGGAACTGACAGTGAGGGTGAGGAATGAAGTAGGGAGGGTGAATGTCCAATGAAGGGGAGACAGTACACTCAAGAGTCCAACCAAGCAAGCAAAAGGACCCGGCTCACTTGGAGGTAAGCAACTAGACACATAAGTGGGTAAATGTGCTCACATACTTGGCTCAAGTTAGTATGGTGCTACAGAGCCTGGATCCATGTCCCACTGCTATTAACTACTGTCTGTGGGAAACCTGGAGGAGTCCCTTAACCTCTCTCACAGCGAGTGAATTTTCTCATTTCCAAAATAGAGATAATATGTTCAACCTACTTAGTTATTTTGATGGAAACTTTTTGGAAACATTAAAGTAGTATACAAATAAATAATGATTAAAAAATTTTATTCTGAACATTAGAAATAAAGCAAGCATTTCCATAACATCGAATAGAGAAAAAAAAAAAAGATTGCAATGAAACTGAAAATCAATTATGTACAAGTTCCTATTTGTTTTAAATATATAAGAAAATGATCATGTAACTTCTCCCCCCACCCCTTTCTATTCTTTCCTCCCTCACTCTAGACATGGTTACCATTACATACACAGAGCCATTACATATGTGTAAATTCACCTGCCAAGAGGAGATAAGAATGTAGCAACAGTAATAATATGGTCTCTGAGAAGCAAGACCACGTCACAAAATACAGAATTCCAAGCCTGTCCATATAGTAGCTCTTTGCAGGCTGGCCGGCCCACCCCAGTACACTGCCCCAGCACTTCTAGAGAAGAAGCTAATTCTACCATGCTGGTGGATATGGGTAGAAAAAAAATAGGGGCTTTTTGCAAGCTTTGACCTAATTCTTCATGGAACTGGCCCTCCACCTCAGGAGCTCAGTGTCCAGCTCCAAGCCACATCATTGGTGGACCATCCTTCCTGTTCCCTCTTTATGAATTGTCTTCACTCTTTAGAACAAAAGCTCCTCCAGGAGAGAGATATGTTACTTATGCCTCAAATTTTAGCACTAAGCTGGTACACAGCAACACCTTTCATAAAGGCTTATCGATCTGCTTTTTGTCCCTCTGATGATGTTGTAGGACTGCCAGCTCTTTCTAGTCTTAAAAGGTTACTTATATGCCATTTAACCTATTTTCCTACTTATTCTCGGTGAAGGCAGACTCTTTGACCTTGATTCTAATTTATCCTCTGGAGCACTTATTCACCAACAACTTTAAGCTCTGACAATAAATATGAAAATGCTTGCCTGGCAAAGCTAAGACATGAATTGATAGGAAGGATAGAATATACTCATGTCCATCTGAAACTCATGAAGAAGACAAATTCATAAAAACTCCTAATAAGTGGTTTACAGCTGCAACTCCAACCTTCATGTGATAATTTTCAGACAGTTCAAAGTTGAACTCTGTATGTACAGCAGGGAAGTATTATGGCTTAGTCTGAGTCAGTAGGTGGTCCTGTCATTTCAGAGTGAGGTGCAGTAGTGCAATAAAGAGACCAGAAGAAACTCAAATACATAAATGAGACAGTGTTGGTGTATCTCAGGCAGCCTAATTGTAAATATTTAGGAAATGACACAGCTGGGATATAGCTCTGTAACCTAATGAATGCAAATTACAAATCTCCCAATCCCTACTTTATCAAGTAAGCTTCAAACGTAGTTTATATAGGCTGGAACACTTTTAAACAAAATAATTTGTCGTCGTTGCAGTTTGGGGTTGGAGCAGATTTTTGACAAAATGTGCATGAGAATCTGCAAAAATAAGTGAGGCTAATGTGAATAAAAGATATAAAATGAGTAAGAATGGACATTTGATTTTAGACATAAGCCTCTTCTTTATAGACAAAAGCAGAGTGTAGTAATACCGGGAAGGAAAGAAGAAGATTTGGCTTCTAGATCAAAATCTGACAATTACCAAAAATGTGAACATAAGAAAATTAGTTTCTCCAGACCTCAACCTCCTCAGTTATAAAATAAGAAGGATTAAACTAGATGATCTGTAAGGTTCCATATATTTTTGTTGGAATGCATTCCCAGAACCTATTATAGTGCCTGAGACAGAGTGGGTGTTTAGCTAGTACTTTCCTATTGATTGATTTCAGCTCAGAATATCTTCTTTTTACCTCCTTTATTTATCACCTATGATAGAATCCAACCTAATTTTACATCAAGAGCACATAATGGTTGTTGTTGTTTACCCTTCACTGTTAAAGATGACCATGACATCAGGAGGTGAATGACACACAAGTGAACTGCTTTTAAGTGAGGGAGGGCTGGGCAAGGTCACCTGCCTTACCTTCTCCTCCAGAGCCACCTGGATGTAGCGGCCAGATAGAGATCAGGAAGACTGGAGATGGGCCTGGATGCAGTAGGAGACCTGAGCCTTTCTAAGTTAGTCTTTATTAATAGGTTTCAGTTTGACTGAGGCAATGCCCAATCAGTGATGAAGGCTAGGTAAGAAATGAAGCAACAAATAGCCTCTTACCTAGTCCAGGAGGGGAAAAAAAAAATCAATCTAGGAAAGAGAAACCCTCCAGGTTGTGGCCAAAATAGAAACAATTGTTAATTACATTTACTCTGACTCAATCAAGATCCATACAATGACCAAGTAGGGCTTGGCCTGGGACCAATCAATGAGAGCCAGTCACAGTGACTTGAGTTTAAGGCACGCTACTTAAGAAAGAACTCTAACCTATAAACTCCAAGATATCTTGCCTGATAGATGGAAGGATGAAAGGAAGGAATGGAGGGAGGGAGGAAAGGAAGGAGGGAAATGAAAGAAATATATTAAAAAAGAGCTGTATTAACCAGCTTGGTAAAGGCAGCTAGAAAAGGCACTTCTATCAAGACTCATTTGATGCAAAACATATTTTTATAGATAAAGACCATATTTAGAAAGCAATGGAGAGAAACCAACTCAGTAAAAAGGAAGCATATAGGAAAACATGAATTTCAAAGATTTAGGTACATTCATCCCAAATAATTTCTGCTCGATTCCTTCTGAAACTCATAGCACTTGAGGATCTACAAGGCATGATTCAGTTTCCAATCAAGAGGAAACTCCTGATAAATGTCAAAACAGGCCACCAAAAAAACCTGGCAAAAATCTAATGTTGTCCAATGGTTGAATTTGCAATAACAATGTAAATAGTGACCACCACGGGGACAGGCTTAAAAAGCAAAACAAAACAATTCTATGATCTGAATTCTATTGCCAGGACTAAGATTGGGAAAGCATTGCAAAGGGATTTTTAAAAACTACAAAAAAGCATATGAAGCCATAAATTACTTCAGCAGCTCCCTCACCATCTGGATCCTAAATTATGTTCAATAGCAGTGTCTGGAAAATATGCACTAGTGAGATTAAATACAGAAGAAACCCCTTATAATGGCTGATCTTTATTATAGGGACTTCTTTATCCTAAAATTTCAGATCACCATTGGACAAATACAACTATGTAAATAAACGTCAGCTACCACATGATTAAACTGGGGGTGGGGAGAAAAGATTTAAAACTGTCTCAAAATTAATTTTAAATGAGTTCCACAATCTCTCTATACAGGGACTGGTAAAAACTTTATACACCTGAAAAATAACTGATATTATTTGAATTACTGAAAATAACTTCAGGATGACAAATTCCTTCACTCAAAATATATTGACCAGTTGCTATTTTTGAACCTAGAAGGAAATATGAAGATACCCCAGCCTTAATTTATCTATAGTAGCTATACAAGAAAGTGGTGTTGTGGGCCTTCCTTATCTCAATATCTTCCATTAGTACTGCCTTCAAATTACTCAATTTATTAAGCACCTATTATGTTCAAGGCCCTAAATTAAGCTACTAAATACCTTTCTTTTTTAACCCAAAGCTTTAACCCAATACAAGAAAAACTTGTATTGAAGAGAGAAAGAGAAAGCTTCAAATTGTAGAGGCAGAATCCTGCCCAATGATGGTAAAGAGAGTGAAGTGGTTATATTGGTTACAAAAGAAGCAAATGCCCTCCAAATCAAAATGCATAGTGCATGAATGCATGCACATGCAGAAAATAAGATAACACCTGTCTTCTGTGGTGCTCTCTAAGGGAGAGTAAATTTGAAAACACAAAAACACAAAAGAAAATAGTAGTTAAAGAAATGGGATAAGACCTTAAGTATGTATGACTGTTAAAGATGACAACAGTAAATATTTCTTTAATTATAATTATAACTCAGACTTATAATACAGATAGATATAAAATGGTTACTAATTTTACTTTACAGATGAAGAAACTGAATTTCATTCAGAAAAGCTAAGTGACTTGCTCAGGTTCACACAGAATTTAAATGTTAGAACTGAGATTTGGCCACAGTTCTCACAAATCCAAGTTCAGTGATCATGCTATCTTTTCTACCTTTTCCAAACAACCAGAGAGACCAAATACACAGAAAATGTATGGAATACAGGACAAAGATAAATACTGTTCATAATGAAGATTCTTAGGTTTGTATAACCTAAGAATGTACCTTCTAAGTTTTGAAAGAAGGGAAAATTAAGTTTAAGACTTTTTCTGTGATAAGAATTTTCTTGTACTCTAATTCTCTGAAAACTAGTTACCAATATAACTACATCTAGACTAATTGTCTGTTAGCCTATTCTATAAGAAAGAATATCCCCATCATTCATTTTATGGGGAAAAAAAGGCCTCAATCAGCAAGTCTTTAAGTGCCAATTAATATATAAAGCTAGGTGGTGCAACAGATAGAACCCTAGGTCTAGAGTCAGGAAGGCTCATCTTCCCAAGTTCAAATCAGCCTCTGACACTGTGTGACCCTGGACAAGTCACTTAACCCTGTTTGCCTCAGTTTCCTCATCTGTAAAATGAACAGAAAAGGCAATGGCAAATCATTTCAGTATCTTTGCCAAGAAGAACCCAAATGGAGCCATGACTGAACATAACGGAATATATTCAAGCACTAATCTAGGCACTGAAGAGAGAAAGACAAAAATGAAATCATCGCCGTCCTCAAGTAGCTTATATTCTAATAAGGGAGACAATATGCAATTAATGTCTAAGTAAGTGATGTATAAGCACTCACATTTGGACCATTATCTGATAAACAAAATATAGACAAATTATTGTGAACACTTGATTTCTGAAGAATATATAAATCACATTAAATCTTATATCAAAGAAAATGCTTTTAAAAAGTCACATCAATTAAACATGAAAATACACAACAGTGGTGGTAATTAATTCTTTGTCTTTACTGACAAGAAAATAAGTTGGTTTGCTTTTTTAAAATCACCATGAAATTTTTTTTTTCTTAAGGAACATCTGTTAAAAAATTATTATTTGTTTTTAAATTCTGAGTTCCAAATTATCTCTTCTTCCCACCTCATCCACCACCCACTGAGAAGGCAAGCAATAAATGCAACATTCAATTTTTTTCCTAGAATGAAAAATAGATTACATAAACTAATTTCCAGAACTTTGGCTTACACATTAAAAAATAATTTTAGTTAGATCTGAAACTAGAGCTAGGAATAGGTAGGGAAGGAGGAAACTTTAAAAAAAAAAAAACAAACAGCACAATACAACACAGACAGAAGACTGATGACTACTGTCTTTCCAAAGAATTAATTAATGTATGTGCCTTGGATTCCCTTAAAAAATGGGTGATGTACTACATAATCAATTTAAATAAAAGCCAGGGCTCTTAACCACTGACATGATGCACATTTCTATGTTTTAGTCCTAGGAAGCACAATTCTGTCAAAAAATGATTTGGAGACATTTTCTAAATTGACTAGAGTGTGCCACTCTGGAAGTTCATTTCAGTAACTAATTCAGCTACTCCTCTAAAAACAAATTTCTATCCATGATGGTCAGTGACACCTGGAACTCTCACCATCAGCATGAGAGAATTAAAAACAAAATCACTCAACAAGTAAAAAGCTACTGATATCAGAAATGAAATATCTCTGTTCATTGCTGGTTATAAATTTACTATATGGCATTATGAATAATGAAGCACCTACCTGTGTAGTGTTCATTGCCTTGAGCAGCACAAGTCAGTAGTTGGGCCATTGAAGACCCGACAGCTTTCGAAGTACTTCCTAGGTCCTGGGCACACTTTTCAAGCTAAAACAACAGAAATGGGGAATATTATTTTGAGGAAATGAAAAACTCCACTAAGTTCATATATTAAAAAAAAAACACAACTCACAAGGATTGGCCTGTGCCTTAATGATTTCTACTTAGAAACAATAAGGCACAGAATATAGTACATTGGAAGTGAAATCAGATATTGATGTTTTAGTGCTTATTAGTTGTATGACCACATACAACTAATGATTCCCTCATTTATAAAATGGGGCTAATAAAGCTTTATTCTATATCTTTCAAAGGGGAGTTGTGATAAATGTGTTTTTGTAAATCAGAAAAGGCCATATAAGTTTATTATTAATGATAATAATGACTCTTAAAAGTTTTTTTGGAACATTCATTGCAAATCCTTAGAATGAGCCAAGGACCTCCCTATCAACTAAGTGGGCAGAAGGATTGCTCCTCTACCTCACCTGGATGAAGGATCTCTCACGATGGTTAATTTCATTATTCTATTTCAAACTGTACAAGTAAAACATTAAAGGAGAATTTGAGAATGGTAATAAACTGATGCAAATGACATTTAAAAAAAAATTCCTTAATAGTATATAAGCTTTCTGAAAGCAAGCGCTATTTTATCCCTATTTATTATAAGTATCTAATACATTATCTTATATATTAAGTAGGTGCTTCATAAATGTTGATTTTTTTCATCTAAGGCACAATAATAAATGCACAATCTTATTATTTAAAAGTAAAATAAATGCAAATTTATTTTACAAGTCAATTAGCTCATTAAAGGATATGGCAAATGACTAAGTTAGGATCATTTTTTGAACGCAAACCTTAAAAAAGCTTAACAGGATGTCTCAACATTTAGTACAGACTCTCATATATAGGGTTGGGTTTATCCTGCCCCTCCCTCCTTTTAAATATAGTTGCTACATCCCAGTTACCAGTGGAAAAACACAACAGATTTGGAATGAGAAGACTGGAATTTAAATTCTTGCTCTATCATGATATCCAAGGTCACCTGGGTGATCTTGGACATATCACCTCTCTGGGATACATATAGTTCCTCATTTGTAAAAAGGTAAGGGGAGTTAGAGCAGATGTCTTTTTGGTATAATTTATGATTAGGGAAAGAAAGTAGAGACAAGATCTGTGATTTAACTGATAGAAGGAGTTCCTATCTGAGGAAACACCTTTTCCTAAGGCAGGCCAGGATTCTCTCCATAATTTATTGTTTTAAAGAGCTGCCTACAACACCAAGAGGTCCCAAAACTTGCCCAGGATCGCATAGCCAAGTACATGTTAGAAGTGAGCCTTAGATTGAGGTCGTCTTGGATTTAAGGCCATTTCTCTTTTCACTATGATACAGTGTCTCCTAAATCTAGAATCCTAAGGAATATTGATGCAAAGACAGAATTTCTGGGTTCTTGGTATGTTTAGAAAAATCTGGATAAAAAATTAATTTTAGTAGCAACAGTAGAAATACATACTTCCATTTTAGAAAGGCTTGCCAGTAAAACTCATATTTCCAGATAAAAATATAAAATTGCAATTGAGATGCATCTGCAATGCAAAAGGATTGCTACATTCAGAAAATGTCAGCTGAAACTGAGATGGAATGTGCCTGAGGGCATTCAACTGCTTTCAGACTATTTTGAGTAAAGCAACTTCATTTATAGGAATACACAATGGGATATCTCAGGCTTGGAAATACTCCCTTATCAATTCACCCAGCAGCAGCAGCAAAGAGTGCTGTTTACATGCTTTACATTATCAGTATATGTTAATGAGGAAAGGCAGCCTGACACAATATATAGGGACTGGTACATTTTTATAGGAGTTAAATCCTGACATAAATCACCTTGCAGTATCATGAATTCATTTATATTATGGACCCAAATCATATCCGTAGTAGAAATAATAATATCACATTGCTTATGTATAGTATGTTCTGCTAGCCTTCCTTTTGAAGCTTTTACAATATGGTAAGACAGAAGAGGGATCATTATTTTAGGAAAAAAGTGGCTGCGGAAAGGATGTCACACAGCCCAAGGTCACGTATCTAGTCGGTGGCAAAGCTGGGAAGAAAATCCAGGTCTTCTGGACGTAGGGTTATAGATTCAGAGTTAGAAAGGATCATGGCAGCCATTGAGTCCAACGTGGAGATGCTGATCACCGATGAGGAATGTGACGCTCAAAAATTAAATCACTTGCCCAAGTTCACAAATGGAGCAGATGACAGAAACAAGCTATGAATTCAGGGCTTCCTGATATTAATTCCACTGATTACATTTAATGATTATCTATTTTTGTGATTTTCGACAATCAATTATCCCTCTCTTCAGGATGCTATCATTTTTGCACTATCAATTCTCTTATAATAACAAAAAGTCTGTCACAAAACTTTATTTCTCAACTACAGCATGTTAATGTATGTTATTTCTTAAAAATACATTTTTATTAATCTTATTTTTACATCATCTTCTTTCACCTTTTTCTCTTCCTTAGAGGAGAATAAACCTTTATAAAAGTTCAGAAAAGCTAATCAACATATTAAAGGAGTTGGACATTATATGCAGTGCTCCACACCCATAATTCTCTCTGCAAAGAATATTTGGGGAGGAAATATGAATGTTATTCTTGCATTCTATGAAAGAGGTGACCATTTTCTGCCAAGCCGTGTTGCTAGGAAATATGTACAGAAGAACTAGCCAGATATTTAGCAAAGTTGTCTAGCTCTCTGCTGCAATGGGGTCAGTCTAGATCTGTACATTCCAGGTATTTTTGAAAGCAGAATTCTGGCCACCAGTGAATTTGAACCAAATACACCAAAGGGTTTTTCCACAAGTAGGACAAAAGCCCACACTTTTTTCTCTTTAGATGTCACTTTAATCTTCTTCCCTAGAAATGGGGGGAAAAAAACCTTCTGACCATGCCCTCATCCCTTCTTACAGTTTCTCCAGGGAGTGGCTTTAGTTGACTCTCCACAGCTGCCATTTTGGCGTCCTGTAGTTCATTTTTGAGAGTCTGTACGGTGTTCAAAGCAGAATCAATTTCCATTGGGCCACAGGCTTCATGTGCCTAGACAGAAAAGAACAAATTAAAGCAGGAAACATTTACATCCAGATAAGGAATCCCTGAATCTTGTGGAGAAAGAGCATCTGGAGGCAATGGAGAAGGAAGACCCAGAAAACAAAGTTCTGGGACTATGGCACTGTCAAACGGTTCAGCATCAGAAACTGATGTGACTTAATTAGCCGAACTGACATTAAAGAAGAAGCAGGACCATTTGTGTCCTGAGGACCTTGTGAATTTTCCATGTGACTTGCAGCTGAAATCTTCCACATGCGTTATCAGAATGAGAGCTCTTTCAGAGCACGAGCTGCCTCTTCTATGTGTATTTAGTGTTGTGTGCACAGTAAGCCTTTCATAAATGCTTCATTCATTCATTCATCTATATGACAACAGAATCCAAGAAAGACGGATTCTATGGCCAAGTCAGATGTTCTAGTACAAGACTTACAATCATTTTCCAACAAAGGTAGTAGAAGAAACACAGGAAGATAAAATGACTCAAAATCTTCTCAGCTAGTTTACCAAGTTGTCATGTGAAAAACAGGAACGAACACATGTCAGAGACCAACAACCACCTCAAATGACACAAAATTGTTGTCAAGGAATGCTAGAAGAGATCACTATAAATCCAACCTTAGAAATATCTGCACCAGCCAGTTGCAGAGGGAGGCAAGAAGAACACAAGGCTTTCTTACCCAAAATTATCTGAACTGAAGGAGACAAATAACTAGATGACATAGAGAGGAAAACTTAAATGAAAGGAAAAATCTGACTATATTAAAGGAGGTTTCCAAAGTTTCAAAACACACCCTGAAATATCTATTCCCACCCCTAAACTATCCCAAGGAGCTCTTATTTTTTTTTTTAAATGCTTTTCGGAACTAACAGATCTAAAATGTACTTACTTTTTGGGAGGCAGTTCTCAGCTCCGCCAGGCTGGTAGCAAGGTTCTTGGCACATTGGCTCAGCTGCATAGCCGCAGCCTGATCACTGACAGTAGGTACCGCGGCTTTGGCAGACGCCACCATTTTGCTTCCCGGCTAAATATGAACAGAAAGCAATTGGAGAATCTATTGTGTGGTCATGTACTCTTCCCTATTCAGAGGCCCAAAAGGTAGTTTCTTGCTTAGTCCTCTAATCTGTTGATTTTGTTCAGTTTTATATCTTAGTCACGTTTCCATTCAGTACCTTAGTATATAGGGACCGCTCTAAACTAAATTTCTGATAGATTGCTTGCTATTTGGAGAATGGCTAAACAGTTAGTTCCACAACTTCTGACTCAAATGGGCAGCATGACTGTGGACAAGTCACCCAACTTCTCAGTTCCTCTGGAAATGCTCTAAAACCCTAAGCTGCAGAATTGTTACTCATCTGTATTAGTAGAGGGGTTTCTTTTACCAAGAAAACCACAGGTTTGGGACAAAACAGCAGCAAAGGAGGGAACTTTTTTTTTGTTCCAGACCTGTGACTTCACTGGACTTTCTATGTACATAAATGATCTTGTCTAGGGGTTCTATTGCTCTTTTCTTTAATGCTGATTTTGTAACCTCATGAGCTATAATGTTAAATTTCAAGTGTAGTTTTCCCACAGTTATTAAGTTACCTAAGATACACGAGTACACAGGTGGGGGGATCTGGATACACATATGTAACCAGGGTGGCTCTAGAAGGATGGATCTTTGGCCACTTTAATGGACATGGAAGTTATTTCATGTAGATATATATGTGATCTCTAGCATTTAAAAGGGAAGAATAGTGAAAAATGACAAAGGTCAACATGTGTCAGGTTCAAAAAGGTTGTGATGTCTTGAGAAGGAAAGGAATATGCATTTACATAATGCTCCAGCACTGCACTAAGCATATTACAAATATTTATTTGACCCTGGCAATAATCCTGAAGCATAGTTGCTGATATTATTCCCACTTTACAGTTGAGAAAACTGAGGCACATCAAGGTTAAATGACTTGCCCAGGTTGCACACCTACTAAGTGTTTAAAACTGGATTTTAATTTGAGAATGAGAAAATCCCAATAGTGTTTCCTTAATCACCATAGGTTCTCTACAAAGACTTTAGCCTACAGAAAGAATACTGAGAATGTTTGGATTCAGATCTTTAGGAACATTTAAAATTAGCAAAACTATGGAAATGGTAGGAGGGGAGAAAAATCATCATCCTACCATGATACAAGTTGGGATTAACTAGTAATAAACAAGGGTCTTCTTAGAAGAGCCAGATTCACAAATAAAATGCACTGAAAAACTGACAAGAATAGGGATAACTATTTCATTATGAAAATGGCATTTTTTTTTTTTTAAAGAAAGGCAACATGGCATAATAGATAAAGAGTAGATCTTGGAAGAAGAAAGATCTGGTTTCAACTGCCTCTTCTAACACGAAGTGGTTATGTTATTCTGACCTGGCCACTTTCAGAAATCTAGGCTGTTCTCTAAAACTATAAGGTACAGAGAAAATGTTAACATGCATTGCTAGAAGGAATTCCTTCAACCAATAAATTCATGGAATCACTCCCTATCCTGTATTCCTAATAATTAGATTATATCTATTGTACAGACCTCATAGTAACAAATAACCAAATAATGTGTTTCCAAGGAAGAAAATGAATTATAACTATTTCTTTGCATCCTATGTTTCCAAAACAAATTTCTCTCTCTTTCTCTCTCTCTCTCTCTCTCACACACACACACACACACACACACACACACACATTCTTTCTCTCTCTCACACACACACCCCTAGAGAGCCAACTGTTTTTCTTTCCTTATATGAGAGAACCAGCATATCTTTGAAGGGGATACAAAGATTTGAGTCTCATTCACAGTTTTTGACTGACTACTTTAAGGGTTCCAGAAGCCAGCTAACTCTCACTTCTAAATTGAAAGCAATAATCAGCACAAGCCTGTTCATCAAGATTTCCAATTTATCACATTCTCTTCCTGACTTCTTTTTCTTAAAGAGGAAAGAAGAAAAGTCAGAAAGTCCTTAAAAAAAAATAAAAAGGATCATCATGTGCATCTGCCCCAAGGGTTTTTTGCTATATTTTAGCATTCTGCTCTACAATACTCAATCTATCTTCTCTGAAACTGGAAAAATAATAAGAGTCTCAAGGGTCTGATTCTACCACAAAACATTTGTTGAAACTGCAGGAGGCATTCTAATTTCTCTCTTTAAGATCAAATGAAGAAGAAAAGGACCCATATGCACAAAATATTTATAGTAGCAGCTCTCTTTGTGGTAGTAAAGAAGTGGAATATGGGAGTAAGAGCAGCCCCATCAACTGAGGCTGGGTAGAACTACTTACGGCTTGTCAAGGGGATGGGATATTATTGTCCTTTAAGAAATGCTGAAAGAAAGGGTTTCAGAGAAATGTGGGAAGACTTGTAAATGTGCAGTGAAGTGAAGCAAGAGAATAATTTATGTAATAACAGCAATACTATAAGCATAAACAGCACTAAAAGAGTTAGGAATTCTGATCAACACAAAGTCACTCACAATTCCAAAGAATTCATGATGAAACATGCTACCATGCTCCCGACAGAGAGGTGATAGACTCAGCACAGTTTGAGACACATATCAAAATGTACTATGAATATATCTGAACAGTTATATACAACAAATATATCTAGATAGATTGATTGATTGATACACACGTATAATTTACATGGCCAATAAGGAATTTTGTATGACTATACATGTTTGTAATTAAGGTTTTGTTTTTCTCATTTTCTTATGAGGGTTTGGGGAGGAGAAGGAAGGAAGAGACAGATTTGAAAAAAAGAAATTAATTTTAAAATGTTCTCTCTCAAAGGAGAACAGGAATACAAGAGTCTATGAGTCCTGACATGGATTGGTCAATTTTACCTACCTGGAGGAAGTTCTGGCTGGAAATGATGAGAGCTAGTTGAGCACTGAGATCTTCTGCTTGAGCCTGGCTCCCCCTTACCCCCTGGACCAGCTGAGGAATATGATCAGCTACAGCCTGTGGGAAGCGAGGGAAAATATAATTAAGCACCTCTGGGTAATCTGGGGAATGTAATTATGTTGAATTATCCAGAGTGAGTAGGAAAATAACCTAGTAGAAGGTTTTTCTTGCACATGAAATTCATTTACATGATCTCTTTGGGAGGCAAAGACACGTCCCAGACCTTAGAAAGCATTTTGGCTTTAGAAGGCTTTACAAATACAGGGTTTTACTCTATAGTTAAGGTTTTTCCTGGCAGATGAGACTATTATGTATGAAGGTGTGAAAACTAGCTCACAGAAACTGGGCTTTCAACTTAACAGAAGGTATGTAACAGCAACTTTGAACTGGTTACTTTCATATAAAGTGACCATTTCCAAACCATGTCCCTTGCCCTCCAGCTATCTTCTTCATCTCCTCCTTATCAGAAGCTTGGGCTCTCCCCATGGGATGCAGGATGTGGAAGCCTTCACTTTACCTGGGTAGACCCAGACCTTGAAGTCACTTCTTAGTTATCTGTCCCACACATATCTACCTCCCCTTTAAGTGTTATGTTCTTCCACTAGAACTGCTTGCATTTCTATCTCAAGCACTTAGCCCAGTGTCTAGCACACTGTAGGTACTTATTAATGTTATCAATCATTCATTCACTTATAGGATCCTGAACTGAAAACCAAGATATAAGCATAATTTATGGCCAAAATGGAGTCAAGTGGATTCATCAATTAATCCAAAGCAAGAAAGGTAATCAATTTGGAGGGGGAGGGGATGGCAAATACTTTCAAGTTGGACTACCTGGCTCTTAGCAAAAGCATCCATTACTTAGCTCTCTCCTGATAAGTCGTCTCCATGAGTTAGGCAGGAGATACTGACATAGTTCCTTTTTTCCCTCAGCTTCACCAAGTATATTTCATTTCCCCAAATATGAAAGACTTCCCAAAGGTGGCAAGAGTCAGAACTCCATGTTTTTGGAAGCTTATTTCCATATATAGCCTGGCATGATTCCTTCAAAAGAACTTAACCCCCTGGCTTTTTTCTTAAGTAATGAACTCTTTGAAGCTCATATGCTGCCCACTAATCTCAAGACATTTCATTCTTTAACCAGGTTCTCAAAAGCTTTATAACTCAGTGGGCTTTGATAAATTATGAGTCTTCCATTTTCCTGGAATTGACTATATTGACTGTATTTTTATTTGTTAATTTTTTCTTTTCTTTCCTTTTTTAATAAGGGAGCCTTTTCTTCTAGAAGTCTATTAACTTGATTTTCATGCACCTTCTGAGAAGTGGAATTGCCCATTTCTATATCCCGTTGGGATCCTTATTGCTTGACAGGCCCTGCAGCAACCAAAATCGGGAGGAGAACAGCAGCTTGAACAATGGTACAAGCTCACACGCAGCAGTGCTCTCCCATCCAGCAGCAGCAGCCTCCACATAAAAGCAGTGGGAGAAGCCTGAGGCTAAAATGGTCTTTTCTTTGGAGTGCTTGCCTCATATATTTCTCAGAGCTTTTGTGCAGATGAGCTCAGAGCTATATCCGAAGGGGGAATATGGAATTTGGGCCCTGCTTTCAGAGAGTCATAGTGGGATCATCCAATTCCTTTCAAAGATAAATTTGTTTCTGAGATGGTAATAATCACCCCCATACTGTGGATATAAATCATTTCATAGATATATCTTGAGGAGTTCAAGTTAAATTTAAAAATGCACCATGTTTCTTTCCTGATTAGTTTTTTAAAAGTATAAAAGATCAACCATGTTATAGACAGATCTCTAAGAAATGGCCACACAATGGGATTTGCCAGATCAAACCATTTTCAGTCCTTTTGAGAGACCCAGGCTCACTGTGGCCTACTTAGCTGAAGACGGAATCTCATAAAAAAAAAAAACAATAAAAAAAAAAAAAAAACCCCGAGACAGAAAGGCTCCAATAGACAACTCCAAAAGGAAAATGGAGCTGAAGCCAAGTGGGAATGAAAAACTCAAGGTGTGGAATGGGGCAGAGGGCAAAGCAGAAAATGAAACACTATTATGATGTGTAAAGGATGAATGAGAAGTAGCCAGCTCTTCAAAAGAAAGGCTCTTTGGAAATTCAATGATTTATTACTGTTTCATGGTATTCAAATGGCTGGACTACTGAATGGCGGTGATTTTTGCATCTTTCAAAAAAGAAGAGAAAGTAAATCCAGGACATAGGAAAGAAAGAACTGGGAAAAAAAAATAAAAAGCCAAGTACTGACAAAAAGCAGACTCAGGAACACCTGGAAAATGTGAGCCATTGTGAATTGGATTAGTGGATCTGAATGATATCCATTAACTAAATTAGCAAGGCACTTAGAGTGGTAACACTCTTAGTATCATCTACAATAGACATTATACTCTGTCAGGCTGGATACTTACCTTGCAGCTCTGGACAAGTTGTTGGTGAGCTGCTGGGTTCTTGTTAGAAATAGCCGCGTTCTGGGATGCCGCAATTGTCTGAGTGGCAGCAGCTGCAGCTTGTTTTGCTGCAACCTTAAAAGGAGTAATCAACATGGAAAGATTTATTATTTTTTAAGGTACAGTTTTTGTTTCCTACATGTAAAGCAGTCCCTGCTGTATGTGTAAGAACAAGGATATAAGTAGATACCGATTTTGTAAATCGCTTTATGATTTTTAACAATGTCCCTGGAAACTATCATAAGGTTCAATACCCTGGAAGAATTATTAAGTTAGCTTGGTATGGGAAGTGGTTGGTATTTTCCCTTTGTCTTTTTTGTAAAGGGACAAGGAACAATCCTACCCATAATGGTACTAATGAGTGGCACCAAGGGGAATTCTTGAAAAAAAAATAAAAAACATAATATAGCACTTTCCATGCAGCTCTAATAAGCCAAATATAAATGTTTCATGCCTATGTTTTTCTTATGTATAATTGAATAACACTCTCCCCTTATGAAGAGCCTTGACAGAAAAACTATGAAACTATGGCTATAATTTTGGTGCATTTTCCTCGCCCCTTTCATATATAAAAAAAGGCTAAATTCAACTTTGAAAATGTTTACATTTAGTTTTTGATGAACTGATCTCAACGCTACTAATTAAAGAACAAGGATGAGGACAATGGCATGAGTAAGAGATGTTTCTGGATAAAAATTTATACATGAGTATGTGTGCAAGCACGCAATACACTTTTTCCCCATTCTATACTAATTTTGGTACTCCTGAATACATGATACAAAATTTGATATCCATCGATCTGTCAGAGAACTATACATTTTAACTCTGATGAGAATTCACTGACATTTCTTACTTTAAAAGTGTTCTTCTTTCCCCATCTATTCAAATCTTCTGATTTTCTATGATTCAAGAAAATAGCAGATACTCACTAGTATTTGATAAACTATTCCCTCCATTCCAAAAGTGAGAGAATATCCTAACAATTATCTTTCAAAATTTATAATCCAAATAAGCAATTTCTTGGGAAAAAAAGCAATCACAGAAATGTAACTGCTTTCTAATATTAAAGATTCTAGCTTTCAAAATATTTGCTTTGGTACAAATGAGATGATAGCTTAAGAACTGACTTTAATCCTAGCTTCAGAGTTCCCACAGACTTGAAATCCCTTCTCCTTCAATAATATTCATTTCTTAGATATGAATTCTTTGTGCCAGTGGTTAAATCTTTGACTTAGTTTTACTAATTAGAAAGATATACTCCAAATTTGCTGACTTGTATAGTACCTATTTAACCTAAAAAGGATTCTGGGAAGATGACAGAGTAGTAGATCAGTAAATTTCAAGCTCTCCATTTAATGACTCCTTGCCCAAAGAGAATTTATAGAAGAATCCAAAAAAGAAGTTAAAATCAAATGAGAGACATTGAGGAAAAAATAAAAATAAAAACCATCCAAGAAAAATAATATTATGAAAAAAAAGGCAAACTAGAAAAGGAGATATAGTCTTAAAAATAATAACTCCTTGAAAATTAAAATTGGGCAAGGGAAAACCAGAAAAGCTGTAAGAGACCAAGAAATAGCAAAAATAGAAAATAAAGAGTAAATAGAACAGAATGAGAAACATCTTTTAAGAAAAACAACAGATCTGGAAAAGAGATCAAGAAGAGGAAAATATAAGAATAATTGAATTACCTGAATCTGTTACCAAAAAAACAAAAACAAAAACAAAAAAAAATCCCAAACAAACCCTGACACAATAATGCAAGAAATAATCCAAGAAAAGTGTCTTGGAATAGAATGTGAGGCAAAAGTAGAAATAGGAAAAATCCACTTATCACCACCTCAAAGAAATCCTTTGTGGGAATCACATAGGAAATAGTTGCCAAATTTTGAAACCCCTAGATCAAAGAGAAAATTTTGCAAGAAACAAGAAAAAAACAATTCAAATAAACAACAAATAAAAAAGTAGATATTCCAGAAAAAGGAAGGGAGGAAGGCGGCCTTTTTTCTGACCTCCAATCGGTTGACAATTTTTTTCTTAATAGCATTCTGAGCAGCTGCATTGGTTGCAATCCGGAGACCTTCTGCAGCTTCCCTCAGTCTCTGTTGCTGATCTTCATTTTCTGGATTAGCAGCAGCACCCTGTAAGGGTAAAAATAAGGATTTCAAGAGGTCCAGGGAGTTCAATTATACACCTTTGATTGTTCTTTTATCTAATTTTGTTCTGAATATGGTTGGTTGGTAGGCAAAGGTAATTTTCCCAAGAGATAATTTTAAGCTCAAGAGGCTTCCTTTTGACATTAAAAATATCTGCACATGTTTTGCTAAGCTCTGAAAGTCAAAGTGAGATCATTAAACTCTAAGACATATTCTAAAGTGTTTTAAAGGCTGCCATGTGGATGAAGTACTTAACACATTCTGCTAACCCTACAGGGCAAAACTATATAGAAATTACAGGGAACCAGATTTTGGTTCAATTAGATTAATTTTTATAAAAGAGATCTAACAAGAAAATGAGTATGGTTGTCTTGAAATGTGATGATGAATTCATCAGCCCTGCAGTTCTGCAAATAAAGCATGTATGCTAGATATTTTAAGTAAAGCTTAGACTTGGGCTCTATATTCTCTTCCAAAATATCCTTTATGATCCCTTATTATCTGTGATCCATGTAAGTTATCACAGGACAAAAATATAATACTTGAAATACACTTAGCACAGTAAAAAAAATCATTTAATTTCATTTGTTAATTGAAAATGTGATTTACAATCTTGATTATACTAAATTGTGAATCATCCTTATAAGATATTTGCTCCCTATAGCATTATAAAGAATTGATACATCTATCGGAAGTTTTACAAGTGGGAAATAAGGTACAAAATCTGAGGTTGTAAAAGAATTTTTCTAAAATGAATTATTTAACTGAAAATTTTATTTCTGGTCATGAGAACCAAGAGATAACAGAGATGAAAGGTAGTTCCTCTTCAGTGCATTAGCAAAAAAAATGAGATACTTTGAAGAAGTTACATTAGGGAAGGAACCAAGGGGTCACCTCTATAACATTTTTTTGTCTCTAAGTTCCTGGCACATTGGGAGTGATGCTTCATTTTGGTTTGAGGCATGGGAGTCTGGGTAGGTTTTTATAAAGTACAGATGGTATGTGAAGTGGGAAAGAGGAATATAATTGTTAATAGATAGCAGATTTTTAAAAAGTCTCAGTAGTTCAATTGTGGTTAAGTTCCTTTATTTTTCCTTTCCAAACTATAGCACACATAATTGAGTTCACCCTCATATCTCCCTCCTCTCATGGACTTTACCTGAATAAAAATCAAAGAAGAAATGCAATGATGTCTATAAGGCAATTACTTGTGTAAGTGTACTATGTCTATACCTCACTCCGAGGTCCATGAGATCAAGGACTTCATCCTATCTAAACTTGAGATCTTCCCTAATGCCTGGAATTGTGTTCAACCCAGAGCAGGCACTTAACACATTTGCTGGAATGAAAATCTCTTCCATGGGGCAACCTGCAAGCTCATAAAGGGCGGAGAATGCTTCTGCTTTTATCTGGGTATCTCTAGCACTTCCAGTTAGTTCCATGCTTGTCACATAGTAAGTACTTGATAACTATTTACTGACTGATTGGGACAGTGAAATCACTTTACCATACAGGATCCTTGAGTGTTAATGTATTTATTTTAGTCTTTTCTCCTAGTACACAGCATACATGATTCCTGGATTAGAAAGTCATTAAACCAGGTATTCTGATCACACATTCGGCTGTGTCACCCATAAGGAGCTATCATTCTGCTTCTATGGATTTGTTTCCTAATCTGTTAAATAGTCACAGATCAAAGAATCTTGGTGATCATCTAATCAGACCTTCTTTTTTTAGAGAGGGAAAAAGTGAGAACCAGAAAAGGGCCTGGAAGGGGCAGCTACGTAGTGCAGTGGATAGAGCAGAGGCCCTGGAGTCAGGAGGACTCAAGTTAAAATACAAATTCAGACATTACTGGCTGTGTGATCCTGGACAAGGCACTTAACCCTGATTACCTAAAAAAAGAAATTAAAAAATGAGAGTTAAAGTCCTGCCAGCTCTGACTCATATTAAGTTAGCTGACCTTTCAATACCATGTAACTCTCCAAAACCTGCTCTGGGGGTGTGAACACACCAAACTGGTGATCACAGATAGGGGCCAAACCAAAAAATAATAAATACGGTGCAGGAAGAACACTGAAAATCCTGAATTTGCTAACCTGTATGAACTAGGTTAGGAAGATTAAATCTTTCTGAGTCTCATGTTCCTCTTCTGTGGGAAGGAAAAGTTGGATTAGAACATCCCTAGAGCCCCTATCAGCGACTGATGACGTTCCCTAAGTAGATTAGAAGAACAGCACATTAAAGAGACACAAAATTCCTAAGTGAGATAGCTGACCCCATGCCTTGTCCCAGGGAATCCACGGGATTACCTTTGCAGCCTCGACCATCCGCGCAGTGGAGTCAGCCAGGAGTTTGGCGGCCGCCAGAAGCTTTTTGGAGTTCTCCATGTCGATTTCCGCCTCAGCATCGGACCTCATGGCATTGACAAGGTCCGAGGTGGCTTGGGCCAGCACTCTGGCCTGCCGGACCATCTCACCTGGGGGATGAGACAGGTGAGACTGCAAAACCTCAAAGTGTTTTAAAGGAACCCGTTCAACTCTAATGGGGATGCAGAAATGGAGACATTTTTGTAAAAATACTCCGTCCCTAGACCAGCCTCTTGGAATAACAACTACGGACTCAACACCTTTCCAAAAAGACAAAGGAAAAGAACATTTTCTATGGGAGTTGCATGTTCTGAATAACTGGAGTTTAATTATCCTCTGCACAGAATTAACATGAATAGAAAAACAAACTGGACTGATTTCTTACAGGCTTGAACAAAACCTAGGAGGAGGAGGAGGTTGTGCAAAGTTTTCATTTTTAAACACACACACATCTAACTAAATGTGTGAAAAAAATCTTTTGGTTTTAAATTATTCATGAAAAATGCAGAAAATGTAAAAAAAAGTTGTATGCTATCACTTAATAAGTAGTGCTAAGAGAAACACATCTGTTAGTTTGAAATAAAGAATTGCTCCCAATTTCAGCGTAATTCCATAATGAACTTTTTGAAGTTTTTGCAATACAATAGAGACCTCTTTATAATAACGGAGTAATTCTCTCTCTCTCTTCACATGATAGCTACCCAAAATTTTTAGAGGAAACAAGAAATAAATACATCCTAGTCAACTCCACTTACCAGCATCTCCCATTGAGCTGAAGATGCTCTCAGTAACGCACATGATGGTGTCGGTGGCCTGGTCATAGCGGCCAATCGGCTCCCCTCGGCTGGCGAACTGCCGGACGTGCTGCAGGAGGTCGTGCAAGGCCTGGCTGACCACGCTGGCTGCTGCGCTGACCTGCTTCAGGAGCTCGCTATCATCGGTGGCGTCCTGGCAGGCTCGGACACAGTTTTCCACTGACCGGTCGACAAGTTTTCCAGCCTCAATCAGTTGTTCCTGGCATACGGGGGAGCTGAGAGTGGGGCTCACCACCTGCAAAAGGAGGCACAGAGGTACAGGAACTACAGGGTGGTTTTAATCAATCCCAACTATGTGCGAACACCTCTGAGTACGCTACAAGCTTAGGTTCGGTTTAGGTTCCATAAATCAAGGTATAGGATCCCTGAGGGTGGCCTCCTGCCTGCTTCCTATCTTCAAATCTGGGCTCAAAAAGAGTCCATAATAGCCACCTCTATCCCTTCTTTGCTAAAATGGATCACAAGAGTGCCTATAAATATGGAATATTGTATATATTGATAATTGTAGGAAATTAACGATTTCCTTTTTTGAAATCTTCCCTCTTTCCAAAGGATGGCTCACTGGGCAAGGGAATTAGCGACACATATAGCTGAAAATCAACCATTCAACAAGCATTTATTAAGCACCTAATAAGTGGCAGGAAGTGTGCTAGGCCCACTGGAGCTACGAATACAAAGAATGAAACAATCCCTACCATCAAATGTTATATGAATATCAGTTAGTTTTTATATAATGCCTTAAGCTTTGTAAATTGTGTAAAAAAGTAAAGAATATGATAAAAGAACAAGATATTAATAAAAATGAGATGAAAAAATTAACAAAAAAATTTCAGTCCAAGACTGCCTCTTCCTGAAAGTATTGTCTAATTGATTTCATCTATTTTATAATCACTAAGCAAAAATTAATGCACATCTACTTATTACATTTATATATTATCAATTTTCAAATTTCTAAGCTGGTGAAGGGAAGCAATGACAAAGATAATTCAAAATGGCAGATAAATCCCAAATTCACTGGAGTATGATTTTTGTATATGGGAGAAAGTGAGTATATCCGACATAGGAATTTGCAACACTTAAAATTGAGCCCACAAGTAATCAAAATGTAGTTCTGTATCTAGTCTCTCAACATGTATTTTTTGATTGCCCATTGAGAATATGTAATGGCAAAGTCAACAGTATCTAAGTACACCTACAATGCCTTTTAAGAAATTTCACTAAAAAACTCATTGAGTGTCAAATCATGTGAAAAGGTTTTGCAAGCCAACTACCATGTTAGTTCCCCAACCCATTAAATATAGTAAATTCTAATTTATACAGAATAGTTAAGAAATAATGTATTCTGGTTAATTAAGCATTCTCATTATTTGAATGAGATGCTCTACTACTTCAGATTGAATTAGAATGCAATAAAATCTATTCAAATATAATGAACGTTATTTAAACTTTCTTAAGGGCATTTTAGGACCATCATTATAAAAACCAATGAGCAATAGATAGTATTCTCAACACCCTCCTCCTTCTAAAAAATGAAGTTCCTTCAAATAAACAATAGTATTTTAAGATTTGCAAAGCATGGTACAAATATTTTCTCATTTGGCTCCATCATTTTGGGAGGAATGTGTTATAATTAACTCCATTTTATAGATAAAGAAATAGACTCAAAGAACCATTAGGAGATGATTTCTGAGCAAATATCTGAGGCCAAATTCCAATGTGGATCTTCCTGATTCCAAGTCTAATGCTCTCATGATTAAACACAATGCAACCTATTTGCCCAACATTACTAAATGAAAGCTATGGTATTTCTTCACTAACCAGAACAACACAATAATAAACTTTTCTGATATTCTCGAATACAAGTTCTTTCTTTTCAAGAGTAACATCTGGAACAAGTTTAATGTGTGGGAATAAACAGACAAAATACTAAATTGTTATTTTTTTTAATAAAAATAAAACAGTCCCATAGTAGGTTTTGTGGATAGTGTTGAGCCTAGAGTCAAAGACCTGAGTTCCAAACCCAGCCTCAGACTCTTACTCTCTGTGTGACTATGGGTAAGTCACAGAGAGGAAGGAAATAGAAAACTACTCCTGTATCTTTGCTAAGAAAACCTCATGGACAGTACCGATGTACTATGGTCTAAGGAGGTCAAGAAGAATTGGACACACATGAACAATAGCAAGCGCCAAGATTCTCTTCTTCCCCTAAAAGTCAGTTGTATCTTAGCAGAGCTAACAAAAACAATTATGTAGATCATCAGTGGTATAAACTACTATCTTTTCATTTGCTTAAAAGTTTAGGGACGGAATAGAGCCTAGAACTATGATTCACTTAGTATATGGAACATCTAGATGAGTAAATTCTTCTACCAAAGGAGGATGATACCTGCAATTTAGACTTTTAGAGAATTATTTAGAATAGAAGTGTTAAATTCAACTAATTTTCATAAGCTCTGTCCTGAACCAGATGGAAATGTAATTGAGAAATTCTTAATAAAGTAAAATAAAAATAAAATAAAAATATAATTGGGAAATGCTTAATAAAATAAAATTAAAATTAAATAAATAACAATAATTGTGATTTTCTAAGTCAATATGTGACCTGCAGGGACCAGTTTCTATTTGAGTTTAATGCCAAAGGCCTATCCAGGATCAAACAGCCAGGATGATTTAGAAGAGAGACTTGAACTCATCCTCCTGATTTTGAGCCCAACTATTCATTCACTACTCCAACATTCTTTCCCCTTCCTTAACAGGGAGACTACATAGGTCCCTATCTACTAATTCTTGGTTAATTTGTTTTAGAACAGAGATACTCTGACCCTTATGCCCCAAAGCAAAAATAAGTCAAGACTTTTATTCCATCTAAGGCCATGCAGCTCAGATCCGTGAGTTCCATATGTTACTTATTTAAGAGACTCATGTTCCCTGTCCTCATCACAAAGACACTATTAACTATGAAACGGCTACTCAAGACTACCTATGCTTTTTTTTTTCAAAAAAACTTTTTGTTTTCAAAACATATGCATGGATAATTTGACAAGATTGATCCTTGCATAGTCTTGTGTTTCAGACTTTTTTCTCCTTTCCCTCCTCCCCTCCCCTAGATGGCAAACAATCCAATATATGTTAAACTTGTTAAAATATATGTTAAATCCAATATGTGTAAACATATTTATACAAATTTCTTGCTGCACAAGAGAAAACAGATCAAAAAGGAAAGTAAATGAGTAAGAAAACAAAATGCAAGCAAACCACAATAAAAAGAGTGAAAAATGCTATCTTGTGATCCACACTCAGTTCCCAGTCGTCTCTCTGGGTGTAGATGGCTCTCTTCATCACAAGATTATTGGAACTGGCCTGAGTCATCTCATATTAGAAAGAGTAATGCTCATCAGAATTGATCATCATATAATACTGATGTTGTTGTGTACAATGATCTCCTGGTTCTGCTCATTTCACTTAGCATTAGTGCATATAAGAGACTACCTGTACTTTTACAAGAGTGAGTTACATAATTCAGAAACCTTTTCTGAACAGAATTTGAGATAAAGAACTGGAAAAACTAGATCTATAAAATCTAGGATATAAGCAAACACCTTTGTTGTTACCAAGTTAAATTGTATCTGACCTCATGACCTCTTTTAGACTTTTCTTGGCAAAGATACTACACTGGCTTGCCATTTCCTTCTCCAGTTCTTTTTGCAGATGAGAAAACTAAAACAAACAGGGTGAAGTGACTTGACCAGGACCTCACTGCTAGTAAGTGGTTCAGGCCTGATTTAAACTCATAAAAATAAATCTTTTCCTGATTGCACTCTATCCACTACATCACCTAGTTGCCTTAGGATGCCAAGGAAAAGTACCAACTCTAAGAGTCTGTGCATTAGTCACAGTTTGAAGATATAAAGGGAATAACACAACCCTGCCAAAGCCACCTGGAGATACTCAAAAACATTCTGAATGAAAATCAGCAAAGTTTTCAAGAGCCATGAGAGTGGGAGCTCAAGAACCAACTACAACCTTACCTTAGCACAAGCCACCAGCTGGGAGGTAGAGAGGGCACACTGGGTTGCAGCAGCGATTACTCTGTTCTGCAGAACAGTATCTTCTGCCACCTGGGCAACATTCTTTGCTTTCAGCACCAACATGGCGGCAGCATTAGCAACAGCTTTGGCTAAACTCATCAGTACATCCTGCCAAAAAAGCAAATAATACTCTTTTATTTTTCCTTTCCTTCTTTTTGTAGTACAGAAATAAAATGAGATTTACTTGTGTGTTTGTAAGAGTCTTTCCTAAGTATGTTTTTTTTTAATATATAAAGAGAAGGCAGTCACAAAATAGGAAGACTTGCAATGCTCACATCATATTATTTTTCTCATCCAATAAGTGGTCTGAAATAAATCAATTTTGGAGAAAGAGTTTCCATTTTAATAACTGGTTCACATGTACCAGACATTTAGAATTAAGTCCTTAATCCAATTTAATTTTTTTAAACCATTTTTCCAACATACTCTGTAAATAAAATGATAGAATATTATAGTAGAAAGGGACTTGAGGAATTAAATCAGAATCAAATCAGTTCAGGATTTTCTAACCCAAATGATACTGTGAACAGTAAATATTTAAATTCTATTCAGTGAACCACTGTCTGCTCAACAGTCTGAAAATAATAGTTATCAATGGTTCAGGAGTCCAGTACTAAAAGACAAGATTAGACTGGGAGAGAAGCAAGTCACAGGCAAAATTTTTAAAGATTATACCTTTTCAGTTTAAGATAATTTTTTTTAAATGGGTAAGTTTTGAGGTAAATTTTGTGAAGAGATAAGATAAATCCTTTATTAAATTCTTACTATTGCAGAACAGAAAGCATTTCCTTTGAATTAATAAGCATCCATGTGGTCCAACACTGAGGAGGGAAACTGAGGCCAGGAAATGGTATATGAATGACTCAAAACCAAACAACTAGAAAGTGGAAAATCTGAGTCTTGAATTCAGGTTTTCTGAATCTCTTTTCATATTGCTTCTGATGGTGGGTAAAAACAAACTTGAAAATATAACTAACTTTCACAAATACCATCTGTAATGTTTGGCCACACTAGGTGAATATGTTTCACTGAAAACATGGAAAAAATAATCTTTTTGGATCACTGTTTCCCTAGGCATTTGAGGTTTTCATTAGTATGAAGTATGAAGAATCCAGCCTCCAGAGGATGATATAAAACATTCAGAGGAAGACATGGTATCCTGAAATTAAATATAGATTCTAAGGAATCAGTTTGTTTTAAAATTAGTCATGTCTTCTGGGATTTGTTTGGTAGGAATCAAATATGATGGAAACTAGAAAAAAAAATTTAACTAGAAAAGAGAAAACGTGTTCTATCACCTTCTGACTAAAGAAGGAGACAGCTGTAAACTCTCATAAAACAGGAAACACTTGGCAAAGGATAGTGTTTATGATTAGCCCTTGTCTTGCTGAGATATAGTGAAATGGGTATTCCATCTGTGGAATAAAGAGTAATATCACTTCTTTAACTAGATTGGTCACCCAGCTGCCTAGTTTGCTGATTAACAAATGTTAGGTTTGGTTTATTTTCCATATTTTAAGAGACTTAAATAAACACAAGCATTTATTATTTGTACCTAAGGGATCATATGCATTACTTATTCCTACTATGTGCAAGGCATCCTGCAAGTATTAAGAAAACAAAGAGAAAAACCAAAACGAGCAGTCTAGCAAGATATGTGAACTCACAGGTAAATATACAGAAAATACAAGGTCACTTTCAGACTGAGGCACTATCAATCCAAGGAAAACATAATCTAATTGTTTGTGAGTGGTGTTTGAATTAAGATCTGAAAGAAAGTAGGAACTCTAAAAGGTGGAAGTCAGAAAGGAGGACACTTCTCTAAACAAAACCAAAGGCATAGTTTCTGGGAGACCTGGAAAAATGTGCATGAGGTTGAACTGAAATCACAGGAGAAGCAGGAAAACAACAGGGTTAAAGATGGGCAACTTGGAAAGACTTAAGAGCTCTGATCAATTCAAACAGATTTCAGGGGAATGAATGAAGTGTGTGACCTCTTAGCTAACAGAGAGCTGATGGATTTAAGGTGCTGAAAGAAAAAAAAAGATTTTCAGATCAGGGCAACACGATAATTTGTTTTAAAAGTTTTGTTTTGACTTTTGTTCAATGTGAGGAAAAGATGGGAAGGAGAGCGGCACTAATGATAGGATATAACTACTCTTCTCCTCAACCCCCAACAAAATGAGAAAAGAAGATCATGGAACCATTAAAAAAAAATCAAAGAACAAAGAAAAATTGAAAGAAACACACACAAACAGCACAGTTTTGAAAGCTATACATAGAACTTAAAAGGAAGCCACATGCACAACTTTTATCTGATTGCTTATGGTCTCAAATAGGGAAGAGGGGAGGGAAGGAATACAATTTGGACCTTAAAATTAAAAAAAAAAAACCCAACAAATGTAAAAAGATTGGAAAAAAAGAAATATTATATATTAAAAATAAAAAGAAGCCTTACTTATTGGAGAGTCAAGCTTTCATGTACATTCTACTTTGTTTATGGAAATGTTTTTATTTTATGAGTGCTGTTTGAAATTTTAAAAAAGAAATTTTTGTGGAATTCTATATATTAGAAACAACAAGAAGGACAATTTTTTGGATGGGGTTATATGAGGAGAGTAATATATACGCCTGGAAAAGATTAAAGATAGTTTGGGAAGTCTTTGAAAGCCAAAAAGAGTTTGTATTTGGTTTTAGAGGTAATAAAGAGCCACTACAGTTTATGGAGCAGGGGAGTAAGATGGTCAGACATGCACTCTGGGAATATCACTTTGACAGCTGTGTAGAGAACTAATTGGAGATAGCTGAGACTGGAGGCAGGGACATCAATTAGGAAACCATTCCAATATTCCAGATGAGTGGGTCTCAACTAGGTTGTGACTGTGAATGGACAGCAGAAGATTATTATGGAAATAAAACAGATAAGATTTGGCAACCCATTTGATATGTGTAGTGAGAGAAAGGTTCTGAGATTGCAACCTGGGTGACTAGAAGGATGGAAGTACCCTCAAGAGAAATAGGGAATTTGGGGAAAAGCAAGGCTTTGAGGGAACAGTAATGATATAACTCAATTTGATTTAGAAATGCTCATCCACAATAGACAAGCCATTTTTATTTTAAATAAGAATGTCAAGGCATTCCCTTCCCCAGAGAGAGCTGGGAATAGAGGTCTCCATTAGTTCATCTGATAATGAAAAGCACTTTAGAGCTCTAAAATTAGAGCAGGTTTTTTCCCCTCCCCTGGGGAGAAGGGGAGAAGGAGGAAGAGAGCAGTCAGTATCTTTAATGTAATTTTTCTTACATTTTCTTTTTTCCCTTGGGGTCTTTTGAAATATTTTTGTTATCATATTGGGTCATTGTTTTCTGTTTGGTCCATTTTAACTCTCAGGGTTTTCAGGCTTGGATGAAGTTGTGTTCTATGTTGTCCATTTCCTTTATTTTTCCTTTTTATTTTTTCCTTCCTAATATCTCCATTCTATATCTCCAGTTTCATTTTTCCAGGTATTCTATAGTTTCTGTGACCAAATCTTTTTTTTCTCTGATTCTTCCTGAACTTCCAGTGGGGTGGGTATTTGTAGGATTAAAGTTTTCCTTTGTTTATTCATTTTTTCTACCTCGGTAACTAGATTGGGAGATTTGGCTTGTGTCAGTCTCTGCAACTGAATGCCTGTGTATGGTTCTGTATATGGTGGACCACAAAAGGTCCCTCTTTTCAGGATCTCTGGAGCTAAAACTCTGCTGAGCTCTTCCTGGAGGCGCCTCTCTGTGAGCCTGGAGCTTCTGCCTGGGGTCCCTCCTACTTGCTGCCAGGCTCAGAGGATACTCCCATAATGGATTCCTGCCTTCGTCTGTAGGGAATGCACTCACTGGATTTGGCAAAGGGTCTTTCTTTAGCCTCACTGGATCCTGCCTGCAGCTCCCTATTCTTTCTTTAGTCCATCCCTGGAGTCAGAAGCCTCATCTTCCTGAGTTCAATTCTGGTCTCAGATACTTATTTGCCATGGGATCCTGGGCAAGTTAGTTAACCTGATTTGCCTCCGTTTCCTCATCTGTAAAATGAGTTTCAGAAGGAAATGGCAAAACACTCAAGTATCTTTCCCAAGGAAACCTCAAATGGAGTCATGAAGAATCAGATACAAATGAAACAATTGAACAATAATAAAAAAATGGCATATTTGTACTTAGTTGTTTGCAGAACATTTTCCCAAATAAACCATGAGCTCCTTCACAGTAGGGACAATTTTTGTTTTCTTTCTTGGTATTCCCTATGCCAAGTATAGGACTAAGCATGTATTAGGTGCTTAATAAATGCTTACTGACTGATTGGACTTTGGGGATGGCCTCGTATAACTTGTACCATCTTGGATCCATTGGGAATACTCATTGGTTGCTCTCTTGGGCTAAGTTCCTGGTGGCTCTAGGTTTTTCTGACTGTGTTTTATTCATAGGAAGATGGGGGGGGGGGGGGGGAAGGCGGGGAATAAGCATTTATGTACTGCCTACTATATTCCAAGCATTGAATGAGCACTTTTTATAAATCTTATTTGATCCTTGTAACAACACTGCAAGGTAGATGCTATTATTATGTCCATTTTACCGTTGAGGAAACTGAAGCACATAGTGGTTAAGTAGTAGGGTACTAAAGCTGGTGTCTAAGGCAATATTTGAACTCAGGTATTCCCAACCCCAAGCCCCGTGGCCAGTCTACTGTGCCATCAGCTCCCTCATGGAATTATCAAGGGAAAACAAAGCTTTTTGTCCTGAAAGCTGAGGGCAATTTCTGTGAAGAATAAGTAGAGTAAAAATAGTCAACATTTACTCAATACTTCTCTGTGACTGAGCACTCCACTCCCATTCCTCATTTATATAGGAAATCCCTCTGAATATTACATTTTTAGATTGAAGGTGATGGTTGGAAAGAAGGTATAGATTATCTAGGTCAGTAGTTTCTCAAAATGTGGAGTAGGGACCCTAGAGAAGAGGAACCCCCTTACAAGGGGACCATGAGAGCAAAACTATTTTCAAAGTAATACAAAGATGTTTTAACTTCTAATTTTATAACTATCAGTAGACAAAACCCATACATACAAAAATTATCTGGTGTCCTTAATAATTTTTAAGAGTATGATCATGCAGTCTTGAGAGTCAAAAGTTTGGGAATTGCAAATACAGACTAATGGTTCATTTTACAGAGAAAACAGAACAAGAGTCAAGATAAAGGATTTTTTTAAATTGCTCAATGTCTTTCATAACCCTATTGCACACAAGTACCAAAATTCAGTGTTGAATAATAAAGAGTGTTTTAAAGAGCTCATGAATAGTAAGTCCCATTAATTGATTTAACTACAGAAACACACACAATATATTAGCTATTATAGTTGACTCAAAGAATTGGAATAATTTTTAACTTCAACGTGAATCCTTAGAGATAATCTGTATAATCTTCTCAGTATTAAAATACCCGCAGAGAGTTTAAAGAGGACATTTTTAGGAGAAGAAAGGTAATGGATTTGACTCATTTAAGTAGTAGTAAATTTGAAACCCAACTGATATCTATTAACTCTTTCTTGGCTGCCCTGTACAATAGAAATTTGTAATTCTAATGTAGTCAATTACAGAGAATAGGGTCCTATTCTGAAAATGTAGAAATTAGAGAAAAGGAACAGGTGCCTTTTTGTTAGAGATAATAGGTTTTGTTACTGTTTGGTTGTGTCTCATTTTTCATGATGCCAGGTTCTTCTCTACTCCACCATCTCTCAAAATCTTAAATTCCTGTTTCATGTTTCCATGACACTATCTGTCATAGGTGTTCTCCTTTCCCTTTGCCTTCAATCTTTCCCATCATCAAGGTCTTTTCTAATAAGTCCTGTCTTCTCATTATGAAACCAAAGTATTTAAGTTTCATCTTCAGTATTAATAGTTTGAACTAATTTCTTTGATTTTTGACTGATTTGATCTTTCCTTTTAAATGGACTCTAAAAAGTCTTGAACCCACAAAAGCAGCAATCCCATGGCGCTTAGTTTTCCTTCCAGTTTAACTCTCACAGTCAAACACTGCTCCTGGAAAAATCATAGTTTAGACTTTTGCCAGCAAAGTGATGCTTCTGCTTTTTAGTAAACTGTCCAGATATGCCATAGTTTTCCTTCTAGGGAGCAAACGACTTTTAATTTTGTGGCTGCAGTCCCTGTCTACAGTGATCTTGGAGTTCAAGAATACAGTTCTGACACTGCTTCCACTTCTTACTTTGCCAGAAAGGAAAGGACCGGGTGCCAGGATCCTAGTTTTTTTGATGTTATGTTTCAAGCCAGTTTTTACTCTCTGTTCTTTTGCCCTCATCAAGAAGCTCAATTCCTCTTCACTTTCTGCCATCAGAGTTGTATTATCCACATACATACCTGAGACTGTTGATATTTTCCCCAGCAACCTTAATTCCAGCTTTTGACTCAGTGAGCTGATAGTTAGCAGGATGTACTCTGCATATTAGTTAAATGAATAAGGTGACAGTTTACAGCCTTGTCATCATATTCTTTTTCCAATATTAAATCAATCAGCCATTTTATGTTTGGTTCCAACTATTGCTTCTTGGCCCTCTTACAGGTTCCTTGGGAAAAAAGTAAAGTTGTCTGGTATTCCCATCTCTTTAAGGAATTGCCACATTTTGCTGTGATCCACACAAAGGCTTCAGTAGAATCAATGAAGCAGAAGGAGGTCGTTCTCTGGAACACCCTTGCTTTCTCCATAATCTAGCTAATGTTGGCCTTGGGTTTTAGTGCCAGACATTTTCCTTTGTGCCTCCCATCAGCCAGCATAAGTGACTAGTTTCCTGGTTTGCAGGAGAGAGGTTTCCCAAGAGGGGCCTCCTACTTTTGGTACCCACTATGTTATGTTCATGTTTCCTTCCCATCTATAATGAATAGGCAGAAAAGCAAATAGAAACCCATTCTGAAAGCTTCAAAATGGTGATGCTGGCAATATATCAGGCAAGATGCAAATAGAGTCTGGAGATGCTCACCGGCAGACACATCATGTCCTCAGGAAGGAAAGGGTCACATATGCTTTTATTTTGGATATTTTTAGAGTTGGACAGTATATAATTACGAACTCTTCCCCAAATACAAAGGACAGATTTAAAACATATGGATATTGTATGCACAAATATAATAATGATAGCTAATAGCAAGAATTTATATAGGGCTTAAAGTTGGCAAAGCACTTTATAAATATTATCTTGTTGTAGCTAATAACCCTGGGCAGCAGGCCTATTTTATGAGGAATTGAGGCAGACCAGTAAATAGGTGATTTTCTCAGGATCACAGAACTAGTCAAGTGTTTAAGGCGAGACTTGAATTGAAGTTTTCCTTATTCTGAATCCAGTGTTCTATCAAATGCAGCACTTAGCTCTGTGCATACGTGTGTGCACACACATGAGAGTTGACAGGAGCACAAATGGACAGCTTTAAAGGGACCTCGGACGTTGTGTGGAGCATCCCCCCTCATTTTATAGATGAGCCCAGAATGAAATGTCCAATGGCACACAGAGGGTAGAGGAAAAATTTCAACATAGGTCCTTTAACTCCAAATATAGTTCTGTTTACACTATACACCATGTTATGTGTGGATGCTCATACACGGGATATAATATAGAAGGGATTCCTTTTTTATCTGGGTTGGACTACTCAGGCTGCTAGGACAGAGAACTGGACCTGGAGTCAGGAAGACATCTTTCTGCGTTCAAATCTGATTTCAAATAATTAATAGTTATGTGACTCTGTGCAAGTCACTTATCCCTTTTTGCCTCAGTTTCCATCTTAAAAATGAGCTGGAGATGGACATGGTCAACCACTCCAATACCTTTGCTAAGAAATCCCCAGTAGGGTCACAAAGAGTTGGGCACGACTGAAATGACTAAGCAATTCACCAGCAAGATGGATACTGAGGTTTGTCCTAATTCTCTAATTCTGTGTATGTGTTTATATATAAGAAATGAGATAAAAACTGATCTATTAGAAATAAAAGCAACCACAATATCAAAGAAGCATACACTCATAGACAGACAGATGTCCAAGGAAAGGACAATGAATTCCCACAACTGTGTGTCAATGTCTGCTGGATCATCCAACAGAGAAGGTAGTTTGTCCAACAGAGAAGAAGGGGAAGACAAAAGGGAAATTAGTGGTACCTAAGAAGAATATTGAACTTTGTACCCCAAACTTTCCTTTTTGTACCCATTTAAAAAGAAATCAACATACTCTAAGTGACCAAAATGCTCTTTGACCTGGCTCAACAAAATGTAAATTTTTTCAATCTTCTAATCTTTCACTCTGTTTGAGGCAAAAGTGGGTGGGTGGGAGAAGTTAGCTCTTTTGTTAGTTCATCTTGTTCTTGTATGTACTATAACTTAGAAAGGTTTGCGGTGGGGTGGAGTAGAATTAAGTTTTAGTTAGTTTAATTTTAATTTAATTCTTACTTGGAATCGCTCATCTGTTTCATTCTCTCCAATCTGTCTCAAAAGATCCCCACTGGCTTGACCAATACTTCCAGCAGCAGTCAACACAGTCTGTCGAGGCTACAATCATTAAAAAACAATAACAACAACAACAAAAATTTAGGTTGGAATAAAATTCTCATTCACCAAAAAAAATCTTGTTAAGTAGAGATACAACTTCTTTCAGACATAGAGAAATTGGCAGGATTTCCCCAAAGATCCAAATGAAAATGTCTGGAGTTAATACAGAGTGCAAAAGGAATAGGGAATACAGTCATTGCTTCTACCTGAAGAATTCACATATCTTATGGACCAGGATGGAAAGCCACTAACAGGAATAAATGGAGTTAAAATTTTCACCCAATGGGTAAGACCCAGTTCACTAAGTAGTGCTCAATTCATGTAAATAAGAGTCCAAAGTGATTAAACCTTTGTGTATGGTGCCTTTTACAGATCAATGGGGGTAGATCTTAGCAAAGTACTCTTTCCAAATCACTTAAAGCAAAAAAAGTAGCCCTTGAGAACTTGCTCAATTCCACAAAAGTTAAAAAAAAAAAAATGGACTCTCAAACTCTCTTCCATTTTCTCATGGGATGGGAGGAAATCTCAGAGGCTACCTAATTCAATTTGTTCTTTTTAGAAATAGGAAATTGAGGCCCAGGAAGAGGAAGACTTTTGCACAGTAATGTCAGAGGTGGGACTTGAATCCAAATCCCGAGTGGACAAACCAAGGGCCAGAGAAGACGAGCTGCCTCCTCACAGGCCGCCATCTCCTTCACATAACCCTTTATGATTTACCTCTCCAGAAGTGGGCTGCACAGCCTTTAACAGGTCAGACACTGCCCCGGCTAACGTCCGCGCGGCTCTCAGGAGGTCTTCTCCACTGCCCACATCATCATCCATGAGTGCCGCGAGGAGCTTCACACCCTTGGACATTTCCGTCAAGTTAGAAGAGATGGTGGTGATTGCACAACCCACGGCCGTGTAATCTGTGTCTGCAGGATCACCTGGGGCAGAAGGAGAAAGAGCAGCAGGTCAGCTGGATACCCCAAGCCCAAGGAATAGCAGCAACTCAGAGCAATTCCATCAAATCTATTTTGGTTTCTAGGTTAATCAACAAAAATGAAGAAACAAAACAGACAAATCGGTCTTATTAACAAAGCTGCACCTGTAAGGCTGACCTGAGGCAATGAACCTTCTCAGGCTTATTTCCCATCATTCCCCTTCACACAATCTACAGTCCAATTAGCCTGGCCTTCTGGGTGCTATGAGTACCGGTCCTCCCACCTCTGCGTTTGCACGAATTGTGGCCCCTGCTTGAGATGCACTCCTTCCTCACCTCCTGCAGTTCCAGGATGCCTACAAAACTCATTTTAATGCTACAAAAATGCTACAGAGCCCCAGGCTGCTAGTAAATCCTCTTCTTGAAATTACCTTGTATTTATTTGAGGGAAAATGTATATATATATATATATATATATATATATATATATATATATATATATGTGTGTGTGTGTGTGTGTGTGTACAAATATGTATGTATTGTGGTTATCTAGGTGGTACAATACATAGAGCATGACCCTAGAGTCAGGAAGACTTAAGTTCAAATCCAGCTTCAGAAACTTGCCATTATCTGTGTGACCTTGAGCAAGTCACTTAATCTTTCTTCCTCCAAAAAAAAAAAAAAATCGTGTATCTATGTATATGTAATGATACATACACCCACACCTATATAGGTATATATATATATAAATGAATTTGAGTTTGTGTGTACATACAAATAGATACATATTTCCCCCCCCAATCAAGTATAAATTTCTTAACTGACGAAGACTTTCATTTTTGTATCTGCACCCCTAGAATTTAGCAAACTGCTTTAGTAGATATTTAACAAAGTTGTTAATTGATTTTTCGAAGCACTGATAGTGTGAACTCCTTATCATTAAAGGAACATTTAGGAAAGGACAATCCGTCTGTAAGACCTTTGTAGTCACTGCTTAAACAAAATAACTTTCACATCACCAAAGGGAATTTCAGCATTTCAAAGCATTTGTGATTATGGCCCCATCTGGTACATAGGGAGTTTAACTCTTGCTGCTTTAAACGTGATATCATGTAAGTGACACCTGCATGATAGAAAGCAGATTTTCTGGGTCAGTTTCCCTTTCACTTCTCTGATAAAAAGGGTGGATTCTCTAATAGCTTTTGCTCTTAAAGATAGTGGTACTTCAGAGAAAGAAAGACAAGATGGCTCCATTGATAGTATAAGTCTTCCTCTTGAGGCTATAAACTCCAAGAGGAGAAGTTCCTGACTTAATACTTTATTTAATGTTTAGCATATTGCCATGGGGATAAAGGGACTTTAATGTGTTTTTACATGATGCATGATGTGGGCTGAAATGGTACTAAGTTGTTGGGTTTTTCCCAAGATCTCCAGGGTCCTACTGAAGAAAGTGAATGGATTGAAGCAAATCTGGTAATGTATAAATATAGATAGTTCCTCCATATCGTGGAAATCTGTTTTTTCAATCAAAGGGCAATGGGTGAAATGCTCCAGCACTCCACAAATCTCTATCCCAGTGACTCACCAGCTGTGAGGTTAACAACTGAAGCTGTTCCAGCCGTGATAGCATCAACCTGAGAGTGGATTTCATGTTTTGATTCATCGACTTTGTTCTGAACCCATACCCTAGAGGCCTGCAAAATAAGGGAATCACCCAAAAGAATGTCAATTACATGCCAAATTAAAAGAGGAATAAAAGAATCTATTCCCAAAAGACAAGAGCCAATATTTCCGATTTAAAAAAAATTTTTTAAAAATCTAAATTCTCTTAAAGCAAAGGGAACTAATGAAGCATTTAAGTTTACTTAAATCATTTTCTCTAATGTGCCTTTTACTTTTTCTCAGATGCTAGCTAGGGAGAAGTCCTTCCTCCTCCCTTCCTCCCCCCCTCTCCCCCCCGCCCCCGGTTGGTTCATTAAAAACTATTACTACTATTTTCTTTATTTTAAAATTCCTGGCAGGAAAGGCCTGATGACTTTTATTCAGTCAGAGTAAGTTTAAGTACTTAATCTAGTGGGGAAAGAAAGCTATTTAGTTCCATGACAATGAGGATATCGGTTAATAATAATTCCCTTTTTTTGTTTGGTAGAGTTGTAATGATTTATCGCTGTTCTGTTCTCAGTGCAATGGCTATTTTTCTTGCAATTTGATTCTGTTTAGATGTGATAGTTATTAAAAATAAAACAAACCCTTTTAATTCTAGATCTGTGATTTCACTGATATAGGGAACTCTAGGTTTGAAAACTCCCTCCAGAGATGGATTTGAAGAACTCTTCTGAAAATTATAGCCACGGAGAGTTGCCAGAGGTCCACAGAGGTCAGGATTCTTATTCATACTCTTGGAGTCAGAATGTATCAGTGGCAGGGCCTAAAGGGATTCCCTTACTTCAAGTCTCAACGCTATACTATAGATGACTTACATGTGTAGATATAGCAGATTCTCCCCTATACAATATTTAGAAAAAACCTTGTGTCTTCCAGGCTTGTCCATGTCATTAGCCAAAAGAATGACATTCAGAAAAATAATTTCATCCCTCTAGATTTGAACTCCTCCTCAGACAAAAAAAAAGGGAAAGGGACTGATTGCATTTTAAAGTCCATTCCAACTCTTAAATTTTAAGAGCCTAAGATGTTGGAAATATTTATTAAACTGTCATTTCTGTGCTTTACTAAATTCAGGAAACAATAGAATAATATTCCTGAGGCCCTATAAGATCTAGAGGCTCCTTCTAATCTATGATTACATCAGAGTGAGATTAAAATAGATATAATGTAGATCTAATGTGAAATCCACTTGTACTTGAAATCTGATGGCCAGAGTAATGTTTATTTATTCAGAATAACTGAGAAGATGCAATTCTCCATCCATGCTAGATCAAAAGAGAGCATATACAATATACTTTTCCTGAGCCATAGTCTAAAAAATAAAATATCAATAAATTATGATACTTAACAACCTCGAACTGAATGCAACAGGACAGCTAACCAGAACTAGAAGGATATTTTTCTTGGCTCAAAAACATCATTGAATTTCAACTGCCAGCTCATCCCATCCTGTGTAACTGACAGTGGTACCAATTAATGTGAAAGAAATCCAAGCAGAATTTTCATGATATCAATATATAAACCCCAAATGATGTGTAGGAACTCAGCTAGCACTCACTGCTTAAGCCTGATGAATTTCTGTTTTCTCTATGATCCCCAAGGCCTTCACCATCACACAATATGGTATACTGAAAAGGACACTCAGGGCTCAGGACTCAAGGAAATCTGAGTTCTATCCCTCTCTCTAATATTTATTAACTTGCTAAGCAGTCGGGCTATAAGCATTTATTAAGTACTGACTGTGTGCTAGGCACTAAAGACACAAAGAGAAGTAAAAAAAACTATCTCTGTCCTCAAGGAGTTTACATGTCAATGGATGAGGTAGCATAAAAAAATTTATATGTATACACACACACACACACACACACACACACATACATACATATATGTGTATATGAATATGATATATACAGAGTAGATGGCAAGTAATCTGAAAGGAGAAGACATTAATATCTGGAGAGGAAAATAGGAAAGGCTAACTATAAAGTAGAATTTAAAATGAGATTTGAAAGAACAGAGACAATTTATGGGAGATGAGAATAAGTTAGATATGAAAACAAGCTACACAAAGTTCTAAATGTAAAAAAGAAAAATTTATAATTGATCTGGAAGCAGTAGGAAACCACTAGAGCTCACTAAGCAGGAAGGTGAAATGGTCCAGTATGATGCTGGACACATCATTTCAACTATCCACACCTCGGTTTCCTCACTGTCAAGGGATGGGGTTGAACTAGCTGTGCATTAAGATTCTTTCCAGTTCTGACACAGAACACATATGGAAATCTCAGCCCACAAAATTACTTACCCATAAAACTATATCTGTTTCTGAGGGTTCAGCTAAGAAACAATGACTCTAAACAAGAGACTGCAAACCAGAACGTTTTCCAGGGCCAAATTTTAGCTCCAATAAATAATCTAGCCTTCCGTTAGATCTGAGATGTGCTGAAAGACTTATAAAAAACACTCACCATGTCTTGCCCAAGAGGCGGCAGGTTATCAACTTCACTGAGGTCCGCCTGAGCTTGTTGAACCGCATGCATGCTTGTATTAATTGTTCCCATCAGGGCCTGCTGGGCTGACGTCTGGGAAAACAAATGGATATGGGGAATTCCAACAGAAAAAATTCTCCTTTTGTAGAAAAAGTCATACAGTTCTTACAAAACTTCATGTCACATTTCATGTCTTCTTAAGTTCTGGTGTGTCTTGGGCTTTGCATAAAATACATTAAAGACTAGGAAGGAATTTTTAACAGCTCTAAACTGGCATATTGGTAGTGAGATGGTGTAGTGGATGGAACACTGGACTTAAAATCAGGAA